>NC_086098.1:149480310-150140810 GCF_963921235.1 Mobula hypostoma
GCTCGAGCTCTCAGGTCTTCTTCTGCTAGTCTCTTAAATTTAAACTATCTCCCTCAAAAGATAATTGGCAGGTCAGCCTTTTTTTTAACTATGCTCCTAAACTGCAGAATTCAATATCTAAATCTATAAGGCAAGCAGACCCAGTTGACACTTAAAAACGTCAAATCAAAACCTACTTATTTGACTTTGCTTTTAATTAACGTCTTTTTGTCTTTTATTTTCATGTTTATTCTTATTTGTTATTTTATTTTCATGCTTGCATTTTTATCCCATTGTACAGCACTTTGAACTACATCGCTTAGTATGAAAAGTGCTCCATAAATAAAGTTATTATTGTTATTATTAAGAAATGATTGGCTCCGGTAGGAAAAGTAAATGCATTGGGCTGTGTTGCCCCTCAGGATGTAAGGAAACAAGAAAAATATTTTAATATGCTGTACTTAATAGGTAGCAAAGTGGGCTGCCCACATTGCCAGGGAGGCAGTGGAATGTCCTGTTAATATTAGATGTTGCAGCTCCCAGTTGAGTGGGAATTAATGAAACTCATTACAACTCAGCCTGACAGGTATGATTGACAGGCAGAACTACTGCTCCAGCCAGTGACACTTGATTGCAACAGGAGTACAGCTTGTTGTGCTGGTGGGAGAGTCGAGGTCGTTCATTATTAAAATATTCCTTTCTGTGTTTGTTTCTATTTTGTTCATTTGAGTAACCGTGAGCTTCCTTACTGCTGTTCCGTTTTCACTCATCCGCCTGTCAACTGGCCACTTAAGGAGGATATTTGCCAGTCACGATGGCCGGTTCTGCAGGCATGGAATAATAATAAATAAAAATAAAATAAATATTACCTTCATTTGTCACACTTGATGGCTCTGGGCCTGTACTTACTGGAGTTTCGAAGAATGGGTTGGGTTGGGGTGGGGTGGGGGGGGAGGAGATCTCATTCTTTTTGGGTGCCATGGTAGAATAGCGGATAGCTCTGCTCAGGGCATTCCGGAGTTTGGTGTTCAATTTCGGCCCCATCAGTAAGGAGTTTGTACATTCGCCCCATGACAGCGTGCATTTCCTTCCGATGCTCCAGTTTCCTCCCACAGTCCAAAGACATACTGGTTAGCAGGTTAACCAGTCATTTGAAATTGTCCTGAGATATAGCTAGTGTTAAGTAGGTGGTTTGCTGTAAGGGCCTGTTCCAAGCTGTATCTCTAAATAGATAAAATACAATATCATTGAAACCGACCAAATATTGAAAGGCCTAGATAAAGTGGACACAGAGAGGATGTTTCCCACAGAAGGGGAGTCTAGGACCAGAGGGCACAGCCTCAGAACACAAGGACATCCCTTAGAAGAGAGATTAAATGGAACTTCTTTAGCCAGAGGAGGTGAATCTGTGGAATTCATTGCCACAAGCAGCTGTGGAGGCCAAGTCTTTGAGTATATTCAAAACAGATGTTGAAAAGTTCTTTGATTAGTAAGAGCATCAAAGGTCATGGAGAGAAGGTAGGGTTGAGGGGGATTATAAATTAGTCATGACGGAATGGCAGAGCAGACTCAATGGGCTAAATAGCCTAATTCTGCTCCTATGTCTTACGGTCTTATGCACATCAAAACTTACAGTGAAATGCAATACTTGCGTTGACCACAGTCTGAAGATGTGCTGGGGGCAGTCTGCAAGTGTCACCGGGAAGGTCTGAGTGAAGACCGGGAGTAATTTGGTTGGAAGTGTGGAGAAGAGAGTATTGGACAGGCAGGGAGATGATCAATGAGATTAAGGCAAGAAGCATGTTAGTTGACGTTGGAGGTTGGAGAGATCCAAGAAGATTTGGAGAGATTTAGAAGAGAAATGGAAAATCAAAATATGATCATGGGATGGAATTATCATTGATCAATCAAGCTTGGGAAACAGGAACTTATCTTAGGCTAAGGATAAGTCCTCCTCTTGCAGTTGAGACCTACCTTGTTCATGGAAAAGGCTTTTACAGGAAAAAAATAATAGAAGTGATGACAATTGTGCATGGCAGAGCAATCAAAGTCAAGCTTCCTGTCAATAGCCTCCATATGACGCAGCAATGCCTTTCTCTAACAGTTTTAAAATAAGTTCATTCTACAACAAATGACTAAATAAATAACATTTTTCAGCCAACGCCCCTTAGTAAGAAAAGTAATTGAAGCCCACACGTTATATTGGAACAAATAATAGCAGAAATGCTCAGCAGAACAGGTTGTATCAGTGGAGAGAAAAACAAAGGCAATGTATCAGAGAGTCACAGAGCTCTGTAGAACAGAAACAGGCCTTCGGACCATTTACTCCATGTCGGCAGGTATTAGGAAACCTGTGAATATTGATGAATCTGTGGGTAATTGCTGACATTCCCTGTTAGTCCAGCCCATTAGCTTTGTTTTTATCATCACAGATGCTGCCTGTGCTGGTGAGTATTTCTTTCTCAGCATCTGTACTTCAGAATTCCAATCTCTGAAAACTTTGATTTTATGGGGTGCCACGGTAACGCGGCAGTTAGTCCAGCACTACTGTCGCTCGGGGTGTTGGAGTTCAGAGTTCATTTCCAGCCATCCCCTGCAAGATGTTTGTACGTCTTTCCCTTGAATGCATTGGTTTCCTCCGGGTGCTCCAGTTTCCTCCCACAGTCCAAACACTGCACATACACTTTAGTAAGTTAATTGGTCATTATAAATTGTCCTGTGATTAGGCTAGGGTTAAATTAGTGGGTTGCTGAGCAGCACGGCTCAAAGGACCAGAGGGGCCCTTCCAGACCGTACCTTTAAATAAATTAATATTATAGCTCATCTGTGATTCAGTTACTTCTGTTGATGAATATTGACAGAAAAAATATAATTTTAATTTTAAATTCTTCTTTCTTAATCACTTGATAGGAATGTTCAAGCTGGAATTTACTGGCGGAATGTTTTCAGAAGCAGGATCCACTTGTCTGCATTCAGGCAGCGTATATTGTCTTCTCCCCAGTTCCCGGTTGGATGGCTAAACCTTTTCTGTATCCTACTGAGTTTATGGAAAATACATAAAGAATTCACTTCTGAAAATATCACAGGATTTCTTTTATGTCTTGTGTGCCGTGACTTGGGCTTCTTCAAAGAATTGTTTGTCTTTCTACCAAATAAATTTCAATGACTCTGTGATACACTGACAATGTATTTTTTATCCCACCTAGGAGCGATATGATGCAGAATTGTTTTATCAGGACCACATCAGAAGGCATTAGGTAGTCAACCAGAATCCAGCCTCATCCTGGAGTCATTCAGGACAGGGAGACCAGGACAAATCAGCCATGGTCCCTTTCAAAGGTGTGGAAGGAGTGAGGGGCTGTGGAGCCGAACCCGGCCCAAATTTTCTTCTTCTGTGCCATTATGATAGGGTAAGGTATCCAATTTCTTTCCCTAATGAACATCAGTGAACCCAGATAAATGTTTAGAAAAAATTAGTAGCAGTTTTGGCTATGAAATCTGAAATTAAAGTTAAAAGATTAGCTTTATGCGTCATAGATGCGTTGAAGCAAACGGTGAACCGTATCACTTGCATCAAATCAAATTGTTGAGGATTGTGCTGGGAAGCTTCGCAAATGTTGCTACTTGCACCAACATAGCATGCCCACAACTCACCAACCTTAACCCGTATGTCTTTGGAATGTGGGAGGAAACTGGAGCACCTGGAGGAAAGCCACACGGTTATGGGTAGAACTTGCAAATTCCTTACAGACAGTGACAAGAATTGAATCCTGTTCGCTGATTGCCGGCTGGCACTGCAAAGCAAAGTGCTAACTGCTCACACTAACATGCCACCCTTGTGTTTAGGTTTAAGATGAATTAAGTTTAACTTCAAATTTATTTAATGTATTGAATTTAATTCATGTATTATCCCAACCCATCTAATCTGTGAAACCGTCTAGTTCTGTCGACTGCGTAAATCCAGGGAAGACAATCTCTGGCCACACCAAACGGGTGAGATTGAGGTGTAAGTCCACCCCGAAACCTGCTGTTTGTATGGATGCTACGTGATTTGTCACCCTGTTACAAATCAGTACCACAGAAGTACGGACAGTACGCCACATACAACTAAGTGATTTAGCTTTATAATTCTTAATTTGACTGAAGGATTAGTAAAGAAAAAGCAAAAAAAAGGGAAGGGCCCATTTTAATGGAACAGTCTAATGTGCACAAGTTGGAGTTCACGGTTTCCCCTTCGCCAATCCTCCTTCGATCTCCCTGGCCTTCGTCGGATCATGGCCCCGCTCTGGGTCGAATTCCATGACCTCTTCTCTCTGGCATCTTCTCCCTTCATCTCCCACCGAACCAAAAAACCCAGCTCACACACCAGTGTCAGGCCCAAAACATGAAAAACACACTCCCTTCATTGGCTGGCTCACATTCCAAAGCACCCGTTATCTCTAACACTGCTCCTACAGAAAGACCATTCCATTAGCAGTGAAACCTTTCCCAGGGTGTTACACATATAACTGCAAGGGTGGGAGCCAGGGCAGTGTAGCGGTTACCGTGACGCAGATACAGCTCAGGGCGTCAGAGTTTGGAGTTCAATCCCAGCATCCGCTGTAAGTAGTTTGTACGTCCTCCCAGTGGAAAGTGTGGGTTTTCTCCGGGTGCTCTGGTTTTCTCCGACAGTCCAAAGATATACCAGGTTGGTTAATGGGTCATTTGTAAATTGACCTGTGATTAGGTTAGGATTAACCAGGATTGTCGGGGGTCGCTGGGACGAAGGCCCGGAAGGTCCTGTTCTGCATGTATCACCAAATAAATAAATAAATATTACATAGTTGTGTGGTCTGCATCAAAGATCCTTCAGTGTTGTGCTAGAGTTTAACCAGGGACACTGACGAGTTAATTACATGACACATAGTGGTAATTTCTTGTAGACATGGTGCAGATCTGTGGAATGTTTCTGTCAAATGTCCCCAGAAGCCCTCAGAATGGAAGCTCAAACAACATTTCCAAAGGAACAGCAGAGACCCATTTTGTCTCTGCAGTCCAAATTGTACAGAGTATCACTGCTTACACCTGATCTTGTCGGTATTGAACCCAAGCAAAACACAGCATGTTGTTGTGCGCGTCTTTAGTTGGAAAAGTCCATACTCTGTGGAAAAATGAAAAACAAAGTCTGACTCTCTTCTTGCTGCTGTCATCAGGACCCACATCGCCAGGTTCAGGAACAGTTATTACCCCTCAACCGTCAGGCTCTCAGTCCAAACGGGATGTCTCTACTCACCCCAACTCGGAACTGTTCCCACAACCTGTGGACTCACTTTCAAAGAATCTACAACTCTCTTTTTTCAGTATTTATTATTTATTTATTTATTATTGTTATTATGTCAGTTTTTTTCTTTCTTTTGGTATTTGTACAATGTGTTGCCTTTTGGTTGTTGTTAGTCCTATTGGTGGCTGCTTTTCATTGATTCTAATGAATTTCTTGTATTTACTGTGAGTAGCCGTAAGGAAATAAATCTCAGAGTTGTATGTGGTAACATAAATATACCTTGAAAATAAATTTACTTTGAACTTTGAACTCAAACCTTCCCATTTTTCCTTTATTCTTGCCTGAGAACCGAACAGTCCAGAAACCTTCTTCAGGGCAAAATTCAAACAAACGTATGAAATGTACACAATATTAGGAAAATATTTGATTTTTTTTCATTTTATTGTTCATACAAAATTTTTGAAATGGCAGACAAGGCAATGTCATATCACTGTAATATCTTACTCATAAAATTGTACAATTCACCTCATAATGAGAAATTGACTTTTAATTGAACTATGAAGCTAACACAACATATTGGCAGCAAGTTATAGGTGTCAAATTGTTAAGACCATAAGACATAGGAGCAGAATTAGGCGATTTGGCCCATTGAGTCTTCTCATTATGGCCCATTTATTATCCCTCTCAACCCCATTCCGCTGCCTTCTCTCCACATCCTTTGACACCATTACTGACCAAGAACCGATCAACCTCACTTTAAACATATCCAATGACTTGGCTTCCACCGCTCTGTGGCAATGAATTCCACAAATCTGTTCCCTCTGGCTAAAATAGGGTTTCTGCCGGGTGCTCCGTTCCCTCCCACAGCACAAAGGTTTACTAGTTAGCACATTAATTGGTCTTTGTAAATTGTCCTGTGATTAAGCCAGGGCTAAATCAGTAGGCTGCTGGGCAGTGCAGCCTGTCTGGCCGGAAGGGCCTGTTCTGTACTGTATCACTGAATAAACAAACAAATTCCGCCTCTCTTTCGACCCCAGAACTTGCAAAAAATAAGCGAGACTTTTACTGCTTCAGTCACAAGCTGTTGGCACCTATGAAAGATTTAGGCATGAATAAATATGGAAATTCATCTACTTTTACAAATACTTGTTTCGACTTTTACTGTCTGCCTTAATTCACATCAGATGTTATTGCTGATGACTTGGCCTTTGAGATGAGAGCAACACTGCCACAAAGATGGGATTTAGCTGAACACTAAGCTATAAACTGGGACATTGACTGTAATTCAGAAAAGCTTCATGCATGCCGTTCCCCTCAGACAATGTACACCCTTTTAACTTTAATGTAACAACAAGAAATACAGTTCCAATCTGTTCCCTGCCATAAAAATAAATAGGAAAAGCATCTCACTAATTTTTTGCACCTAAAAATTGCCTTTTGATCTGAAAGGCACTTATCCAGGGAAAAAGCTATGCTTGTATGCTATCATGAAAGTTTTCAAGCTTCTACATTACACCCCGGCAGAACACATTTCCATTGTTTGTGATACTTGAAAGCAAAGGACAAACGAAAGGTTTTATAAATTATATATGCTGTTAATTGAGCATTTAGCACTCATTTTCAAATATAAAAGGTCAAAGATTTTCTATTTCAAGATTCAAGATTCAAGATTGTTTAATGTCATCTCCAGTACACAAGTGTAAGGGAGAACAAAATAATTGTTACTCCAGATCAGATGCAGCACAAAAAACACAAAAAGTAAGTAATAATAAAAAACACACACACAATAAATATAAGTACATAATGAAGTTTATATACATAGATTGATTGTATGTCCATAAAGTGACGCTAGATACAGGAGTGTCTGTTCATAAGGTGACTCTGACAGCAAATGATAAAGTAGTGGTGAATTTCTATTTTTTTATATTCAGTGTGATAGATAAAATTCTTTTAGCAGAGGTGGGATTTGGCATACAGAGCGAAAAGGTGAAGCCTATAAAAATGAGCAGGGAGCTAGTTTCAATCTGAAAAGAAATTGAGATCTGACCTGCTGCAGAAGCCAACAAAAAAAAAATCTGCTTCTGTATATAAGCAACATAGATTAGTGAAATCTGAGTTACTGTTAAAAATGCTAATGGTGTTGTAATTTTGCACATAGATTTACAACTGATGGTAATTTCTTTAGCCAGAGGGTGGTGAATCTGTGGAATTCATTACCACAGATAGCTGTAGAGACCAAGTCATTGGGTATATTTAAAGCAAAGGTTGATAGGCTCTTGATTAGTAAGGGTGTCAAAGGTTATGGTGAGAAAGCAGGAGAATGGGTTTCAGGACGAAAATAAATTATCCATGATGGAATGGCAGAGTAGACTCGATGGGCCAAATGGCCTAATTCTGCTCCTATACTTTATGGTCCTATGGTCTTATGTTAGTTGATGTTATGAAATAATAAACAGCAAATCAAAATGGTAGTGTAGTGGTTAGCACTTCGGATTACAGTGCCAGTGACTGGGGTTCAATTCCCGCCACTGCCTGGAAGAGGTTGGTAATTCTCTCTGTGACTGCATGCTTTCCCTCCGGGTGCTCTGGTTTCCTCCCATTTTACAAAGATGTACGGGCTAGTGGTTAATCGGTTACATGAGTGTAATTGAGCAGTACAGGCTTGTTGGGCCAGAAGGGCCTGTTAGCATGCTGTACCTCTAAATTAAAATTTTTAAAAAATTAAAAAATTAGTATGTCTCTGTAATCCATGAAAGGCACTGAGGAAATTATCTGGCTGGTTACACCATCATCAGTGGGATTCGATTCCATTATAAAGAAAACAACTTGAGTTGTTAAAGAAACTGTCAAAGAAAGCACCTCAGGACATTTTACAGCGTTGAACATGTTTTATACTGTAAATTAAATTTGTGGTCAGGATTGTTGGCCAGAGGATGGTCAGTAATATCTTCTCTTCTGTTTTATGAGTTAGTATAAATTACTGTTCAAATGATGCAACCTTCTGACAACAGAGCAATCCAAACTTCAGGGAGTTTGATTATCTTTTAGGAAGCAATCATGTCAGTGAGCTATTTTATTGAACTTTTGATAATGGATATCGAGGAAGTACAAAAGTTGATGCAGTTGGACAAAAACAACTTCATGGAGATATACTGTAGATTCTGGGAGCTGTACAGCATAGAAATATGTCCCTCAGCCCACCATGCGATTGTGGCCATCATGGCTGTCTATACTGTTGCTACGAGCACCAAC
Source organism: Mobula hypostoma (assembly GCF_963921235.1). Taxonomy (NCBI): domain Eukaryota; kingdom Metazoa; phylum Chordata; class Chondrichthyes; order Myliobatiformes; family Myliobatidae; genus Mobula; species Mobula hypostoma. The sequence goes on from NC_086098.1 coordinate 149,488,802, forward strand.
ATAGTATGCCCACAACTACAAACCCAAACCGTATGTCTTTGGAATGTGGGAGGAAACTGGAGCACCCAGAGGAAAGCCACACAGTTATAGGTAGAACATGCAAACTCCTTGCAGACAGTGACAAGAATTGTAATTGCCAGTGAATTTTAGTAACCGTAGTATAGCTGACTCTGTAAAAAAAAACTTTTCTACAAGTTTCTTTGCAGCCTGTGCCATGTCACTGAACCAGACTAATTCAAAGTTTATCATTTTACACTAGAATGTGCCTTATCATCTTAGTATGTATAAAGCAACCAAATTTCTTTGTTTGTTGTCATTAACTTTTCTTCATTCTTTGTGCATTCATTGTTCTCATAAATTGACGGATTGCTAATGTTATTCTGCTGTTTAAAAAAGGCTCTAAACAGAAACCAGGAAATTATAGGCCCGTGAGCCTGACATCAGTTGTGGGAAGGTATTCTAAGGGACAGGATATATAAGCATTTGGATATACAATGGACTGATTAAGGATAGTCAGCATAGCTTTGTGCATGGTAGATCATATCTGAGTAATCTTACAGAGTTTTTCAAGGAAGTTACCAGGAAAGTGGATGAAGGCAAGGCAGTGTATATTGCCTATATGGACTTTAGTAAGGCATCTGACAAGTTCCCACATGGGAGGCTGGTCAGGAAGGTTCAATCACTTGGCATTCAGGATGAGGTAGTAAAGTGGATTAGACATTGGCTTTGTGGGAGAAACCAGAGAGTGTTGTAGATAGTTGCCACTCCAGCTGGAGGCCTGTGACTAGTGGTGTGTCACAGGGATCAGTACTGGGTCCTTTGTTGTTTGTCATCTATATCAATGATCTGGATAATAATGTGGTTAACTGGATCAGAAAATTTGCAGTTGGCACCAAGACTGGGGATGTAGTGGACAATGAGGAAGGTTATCATGGCTTGCAAAGGGATCTGCAGTAGCTGGAAAAGTGGGCTGAAAAATGGCAAATGGAATTTAATGCAGAAAGGTGTTTGGTTTTGCACTTCGGTAGGACCAACAAGGATAGGTCTTACACAGTGAATGGTAGGGCGCTGAGGAGAGTGGTAGAACAAAGGCGTCTGGAAATAAAGGTACATAACTTGTTGAAAGTGGTGTCACAAGTAGATAGGATCATAAAGAAAGCTTTTGGCACATTGGCCTTCATAAATCAATGTGATGAGATGAGTCTCAAAGATGAGATGTTATGTTGAGGTTGTGTAAGACTTTTAGTGAGGCCTAATTTGGAGTATTGTGTGCAGTTTTGGTCACCTGCCTGCAGGAAAGATGTAAACAAGTGTAACTCCTGGTTAAGATTTTGACTGCTATGCTGCGGGTATTTTATTTTAGCAGTTCTGTAAGAGCAGTCTGTTCTGTTTTTAGGATGTTTGGGTCTGAGCTAAAGATAAGGGGCTATGTTGTTCAACTTAGAAATGTTGTGCCAGCCAATCAGTATGGTGGAATTGGGAGAAGTTCCTAGAGGTTGGACAGGGAGAGTTTTGGTGATGGACACTGGTGTGGGTCGAGGTTTTTTTGGCAGGAGCTGGGGGGAAGACAGGAGGGCTGATGTTGCTGTCCCTATTGCACAAGGTGCTTTGTGCAGACGATTGGCTTCAAGGAGAAAGGACCAATACTCCAGTGGGGGAGCCCGTTTGACTGACATGGATTTCAAGAGATGTTCAGACGATGGTGTGTGCTTTCACACAGACTGTGGGTCCAGCACATGAGTTACAAACAACTTCAAGATGAGCTCCAACTTATGTGCACATCTGGACTGGGTTAACGGTCATTGGCCCTTATTATTTCTTTTCTTTTCTTTTTCCTACTTACTGTTCAATAAAGCTGAGATTTGTAAATATACTTTCTTCATAATTATATGCAGTGAAGATCTGTTATTTCTTGCCGATGGCTAATTGTATAGAGGCATTATTTACACAGTAATCACACAGATTGGGGTTCGGCTAGTTGAGACAGCTCAGATTCCCAGTTTTGGTAGGACCTAAGTCATACTGATCCTAGACATACAGAGTTAAAGAAAGGTGGTTTTCTCACCACTGAGTCAGTGTCAGTTAGCAAGGGGCTAACAAGCTGTGTCTCTAGAGATGCCTTGTAAAAAGGGGTTTCATAAGGTTGAAAGAGTACAGAGGAAAATTACAGTGATTTTGCCGGATCTGGAGGGCATAGGGATAGACTGAATAGGTTTGAACTGTATTCTTTAGAATGTAGAAGAATGACTGCAGATTTCAGAGATGTATACAAAAGAGGTATCCAAAGGGTAAATGCAAGCAGGCTTTTTCCACTGAGGTTAGGTGGGACTACAGCCTGAGGTCATGGGTTGAATGTGAAAGGTAAGAAGTTCAAGGGGAACACTCAGATGGTCATGAGAGTGAGGAATGAGTTGCCAGCAAAAGTGGTGCACCTGAGCTCGATTTCAACACTTAAGAAAAGTTCGGAAAGGTACATGGATAGTAAGGATACGGAGGGCTATGGTCCTGGTGCAGGTCATTGGGAGTAGGCAGATTAAGTGGTCTTCAGCATGAATTAGATGGGCTGAAGGGCCTGTTTCTGTGCTGTGCTGTCTCTATGACCCTATGACTCTATCTAATAAAACAATGATAATTACCAAGTATTATGCCTCATTCATGGCTTTCGAAAGAACCTCTTGATTATAACATCTCCAGATCCAACAATACTAATGGCATTCAAAATTCAAAGTAAATTTATAATCAATATATTTATAATATCCAGATATATCATGGATCATTGGGCTCTTTTCCAGGGAAGGTGGGACCTGTACAGAAGGAATGGTTAGGGAAAGTGGATGAGCTTAGAGCATGGATCAACATTGTAGCTACCAGTGAGACTTGATTGCAAGAGGAGCTGGACTGACAGCTCAATGTTTGGGATTTCATTGTTTTAGTTGTGATAGAACGAGAGTGATTAAAGGAAAGGGGTGGCATTACTGGTTGGGGAAAATGCCATGATAGAGCTCAGTCAGGACAGACTGGAGACCTCATCTAATGAAGTGTTGTTTCTAGAACTGAGGAATAAGAAAGGTATGGCCACAGTGTTGGGATTATATTATAGACCACTCAACAGTCCATGGGATGTAGAGGAGCAAATTTGTAGAGAGATCGCAAACTGTTGCAAGATACTTATGATAGTAGGTGATTATAAATTTTCACATATTGACTGGAAATCCCATACTGTAAAAGGACTAAATGGGATAGAGTTTGTCAACTGTGTTCAGAAAAGTTTCCTTAATCTGTACATGTAAGTCCCAACTAGAGACAGTGTGATACTAAATCTCCTATTTGGGAATGTGACAGGTAGGTGACAGAAGTTTGTGCAGGGGGAACACTTTGCATTTAGTAGCCATAATACCATTAACTTCAAGATAATTATGGAAAAGTATAGATCTGGTCCTTAGTTGAGATTCTAAATTGGAGGTAGTCTAATTTTGATGTTTTCAGAAAGGACCTGGCAAGTGTGGATTGGGAGAGACTGCTTTCTAGCAATGGTCTACTCGGTAAGTGGGAGGCCTTCAAAAGTGAAATTTTGGGAGAACGGGGTTTGTATGTTCCTGTCCTAATAAAAGGCAAAGATAGTTTGATTTTGAGAGATATTGAGGTCCCGGTTAAGAAAAATTTGGATAGATAGATAGATGGGAGAGTTATGGAGGGCTGTGGACCTGGTGCAGGTCGGTGGGACTTGGCAGGTTAATGGTCTACCATGGACTAGATGGGCCAAAGGGTCTATTTCAGTGCTGTAGTATTCTATGACTCTATAACTCTATGAATCTATATGTCACCAGCTACTACTCTGAGAACTCATTTTCTTGTGGGCATTCATAGCGAATACAGAGACATACAATAGAATCAGTGAAAAACTGTACACAAGATGGACAAACAACCAATGTGCAAAAGGCAACAACTGTGCAAATTCCAAAAGAAAAAAGAAACAAAATACTAATAATAGAAACATAGAAACATAGAAACATAGAAAATAGGTGCAGGAGTAGGCCATTCGGCCCTTCGAGCCTGCACCACCATTTATTATGATCATGGCTGATCATCCAACTCAGAACCCCGCCCCAGCCTTCCCTCCATACCCCCTGACCCCCGTAGCCACAAGGGCCATATCTAACTCCCTCTTAAATATAGCCAATGAACTGGCCTCAACAGTTTCCTGTGGCAGAGAATTCCACAGATTCACCACTCTCTGTGTGAAGAAGTTTTTCCTAATCTCGGTCCTAATAAATAATAAACATCAAAAACATGAGAATAAAGAATCCTTGAAAGTGAGTCCATAGGTTTTGGGAACAGTTCAGTGTTGGCGTAAGTGAAGTTGAGGATAACTGGTTCAAGAGCCACTGGTTCAGGGGTAATATTTGTTCCTGAACGTGGTGGTGTGGGTCGTGAGGCTCCTGTACCCCTTAGCTGCTTCCAAAAAAACAAACATGCTAGTCGTTCTAGAATGGACAGAACAAGTTCCATCTAGGTAAGCCCAAAATTTCAAATGAGTTTGAGTTTTCAGGTGCTCCAAGTAGCTTGCAAACAATTTGTACATTGAACATAGAACATTATAGCAGGCAATATAGTGTCGACTTTTAAACCTACTCCAAGACCAATCTAGCATTTTGTGCATGTAACCCAGGTCAAAGGTATTAAATCTTTTCCTCTTCCCACCAAGTGCTGTGCGACCTTTGAGTACCTGCTGCTGGCATTTTTGTTATATTTCCACTTCAAATTTCGAGTGGGCAACATGACTGCTGATACATGCTGTAGAGCCATATGGGATTCTTTTTAAGCAATATATCTTATTTCCAGAATCAGAATCACATTCAAGTTTATTATCACTGACATACTGTATTTTGTGAAATTTGTTTTTTTTGCAGCAGTAGTAATATGATACCATACATAAAATATAATATAAATTACAAAAATAAATTACATAATTTTTAAAAATAGTACAAAAAGAGAGTAAAAATAGTGCGTGTACATGGGTTCATGGTCCATTTATGTGGGCTCGTATTATCCCATGATTCTGCTTATAGTGAGTAGGAAAATGGTGCATTACCACTGTGGTGATGTGCACTTATTACAATGATAACTATTCTCCCTTCTTATCAATCTTAAGGAAGGGGCTTGGAATATCAAACATAGAACCCTACAGCACAAGAACGTGTTCTTAAACCCATAATATCTGTGCTGATCACGATGCCAGATTACACAAACCTGTTGTCCATATCCCTCCATTCCATGCCTCTTCAAGTGTCTGCCTCAACGTCATTCAAATGCCACCATTGTGTCTGTTTCCACCACCACTTCCAGCACCTACAATAGAACATAGAACTGTACAGCGCAGGAGCAAGCCATTTGACCCACAATTTTATGCTTATCCAACTAAACTGGTAATCAAATGGGCAGCCTAACTAACCCCCTTTGCCTACACTATGTCCATATCCCTCCATTTTCCTCACATTCATGAGCCTATCCAAACTTCTCTTAAAAGTTTCTGCCTCTACCACCATCACAGGCAGTGCATTTATACTCCCTGTGTAAATAAAGTTGCCCCACACATTTCCTTTGAAGTTACTCCCTCTCACCTTAAATGCATAACTTTGAAGTTACCCCGCTCACCTTAAATGCTTGCCTTCTGGTATTAGATATTGCAACTCTGGACAAAGATACAGTCTGTCTACTCTATCTATGCCTCTGTGGTAAACCATATATATATGTTGTAACTGGGTTACCTGTCTGGACACACCCCTCTGCTGACTGCTCCAGTGGCTCCTCCCACAGACCACTGAATAAAGGTGATTGGGCCATTGCTCCTCCTCTCAGTCCAGGGGCAGATACTCAGCATGGTGGAGGTCACATTTTACTGCTAATAAAAGCCTTTCAGTATTTACTCTACTTCCAGTCTTTTGGAGTTATCGATTGTGCATCAACCTCTCATAATCTTATAAACCTCTCAGCCTCCACCACTCCAGAGAAAACAACTCAAATTATTTACCACTCTCTGTGTAAAAATTATTACCCCACACATCTCTTTTAAGCTTTCGCTCTCTCACTTTAAATCTAATACTTTTGAGTATTTGATATTTTTACCCTGGGGAAAACTGTGTACCTACCTGTAACTCTCACTTCGTCTAGTGGCTTAATATACGGGATGATAGCCCCCGGCCTGGCCAAACTTAAGAAATCTCTTCTGGGTGGATGCTGCGCAATGTGTCCCCTGTTACAAACCAGTACCCCAAAATAACGAACAGTACACAATATGCAATTAAACAATTAAGCATTATAATTCTTACTTTGACTGTTGGGTTAGTAAAGAAATGAAAAAAGAAAGAAAAAAAAGGGTTCAATCTTATTAAACGGTCTGTTGCGCAACGTTGGAGCTTATAAATACAGCCATTCATCCACCATCGACCTCCTCCAATTGTCGCTGCCCTTCGGACCCTCACTCCAAGTCCACCCTGTCCGGCGGTCTACCAACTCTCTCCGTTCACGTCTTCTCTCCTCATCTCTCTCTGGCCAAAAGACCGTGAGAATCGCTCTTCCAGCTCACAAGAAAGAACAACAGCATTCCTAACCCTGCTACCTCTAGTCATAACTCAAACATTGCTGCTACAGAGAAACCATTACATTATCAGTGAAACCTTACAGCATGTTACACAGCAGTGAAATCCTACAGCATGCTACATACCCTAGCTATGCTTCCCAGAATCTTGTAAAGCTATATGAGGTCTCTCTTCACTTTCTGATGCTCCAGATAAAACACTCCAAATTTGTCCAAACACTCCTTATATCTCGTACCTTTGAATCAAATCAGTATCCTCTTCTTCAATCAGAAACATTAATTCTGTTTCTATCCTCGAATGTTGAAGTTGACGAGGCCTAACTTGGACTACTGTGTGCAGTTTTGGTCACCTACCTGCAGAAAAGATACCAATAAGATTGAAATAGCGCAGAGAAAATTTACAAGGATGTTGCTGGGACTTGAGGACTTGAGTTACAGGGAAAAATTGAATAGATTAGGATTTTATTCCCTAGAATGAGGAAGAATAAGGGGAGATTTGATTGAGGAATACACAATTATGAGGGGTATAGATAGGGTAAATGCAAGCAGGCTGTTTCCACTGAGGGTGGGCGAGACAAGAACTAGAGGTCATGGGTTAAGGATGAAAGGTGAAATGTTTGAGGGGAACATGCGAAAGAACTTTTTCACTCTGAGGATGATGAGAGTGTGGAACAAGCTGCCAGTGGAAGTGGTGGATGCGGAGTTAATTTCAACATTTAAGAGATAATTTGGAGGTACATGGATGGGAGGGGTATGGGGGGGGGGCTATGGTCCAGATGCAAGTCGATGGGAATAGGCAGATTAATAGTTCAGCACACATTAGATGGGCTGCAGGGCCTGCTTCTGTGCTGTACAGCTTTATGACTCTATTTTGTTGTTGTTGTTGTTCCTTTTAGCAGCCTGGGGTGCATTGGGCAGCATTTTTTTACCGTTCCATAGGTGTTTGGAATGTGGGAGGAAACTGGAGCATCCAAAGGAAACCAACACGGTCACGGGGAGAACGTACAAACTCCTTACAGTCAGCGGCGGGAATCGAACCCTGCTCTTACTGCGGTAATTAGCATCGCACTCACTGTTACTCACTGCTCTGCAGCCCATCACAGTGTCTGCAGTTCGCGGATCGATGTCTTCATTCAGCCACACGTTCTCCCACCCAGAACAGTTCCGTGTTCAGCTAGTAGCGTACATTCATTCCAATTGATGTATTTCATTTGATTTAGAGGTACAAGCCCTTCCAGCCCAATGAGCCCATGCTGCCCAATTACATCCATTAACCTACTAATCCACAGGTCTTTAGAATGTGGAAGGAAACCCACAGTCATGGGGAGAATGTAGATTCTCCTTATAGACAGCAGCAAGAATTGATTTATGAAGATGAATGTGTCAAAATCTTTGTATACTGCCTGTGACACCACTTTCAATGAATTATGAATCTGTATTCCCATATTCCTATGTTTTACCCAGCTCCTCAGTGGCCTACCCTTTAGTGTGTAAAGCCTACCCTGGTTGGTCCTCCCAAGGTACAATACTTTACACTTGTCTCCATTAAATTCCATCTGCCATTTTTAAGCCATTTTTCCAGCTGATGCAGATCCCTCTGCAAACCACAATGGCCTTCCTCACTGTCCACTACACCCCAACCTTTGTGTCATCCACAAATGTGCTGATCCAGTTAACCACACTATCATCCAGATCATTGATACAGATGACAAACAACAATGGACCCAGCACTGATCCCTGCGACACACCACTGGTCACAGGCCTCCAGTCAGAGAGGCTACCGTCTACTACCACTCTCTGACTTCTCCCACAAAGCCAATGTCTAATCCAATTTACTACCTCAACTTGAATGCCGAGTGACTGAACCTTCTTGACCAACCTCCCATGTGGGACATTGTCAAACACTTTGCTAAAGTCTATGTAGACAACATCCACTGCCTTGCCTTCATCAACTTTTCTGGTAACTTCCTAGAAAAATTCTATGTTGGTTAGACATGGCCTACCACGCATGAAGCCATGCTGACTATTCTTAATCAATGTATGTCTTTCTAAATACTTGTATATCCAGTCCCTTAGAATACCTTCCAAAAACTTTCCCACTATGGTTGATTTATTGTCCCTCAAACCCATTCTTCTGCCTTCTCCCTGTAACCTTTGACACCCTTACTATAAACCTGTCACCAGGCATGGATATGGCCCAAATGCAGAGTGAGAGACACTGAAGTAGGTCGATAGTTCAGACTTTAATGTTAAAGGGAGAAGAAAACAATAAACGTTAGGCTAAACAGGGCCATTAACTAAAACTCTCAAATGAGAAACGAAGCCTACACTGCGGCTGAAAAGAACAATTAAGTATTAAATGAATACCGCTAATTTTCAGAGTCAGTTGACTCGACAGTCAAACTTCTCAGGCAAGGCCAAACGCAAGCAGGCAGTGAAGCGTTGCTGTGCTGTGTCCAAGTCTCGAGAAGCACTACGACAACAGGTATGGAGTTAAATACTATCAGAAGGAAATAATAATGAGCTGACATATGCATATTCACAAGCGCAATTGCCATATCTACTGCGCTGCCGAATCCGTGGTTGTGATAGGACCCCCCCTCTCTAGGCGCAGCCCCTGAGGCGCCACAGACCTGTGTCTGTTGGAAGTCTGGGATCAGCAATTTGTCCAAGATGTCCTTCGCCGGGATTCATGTATATTCTTCTGGACCATACCCTTCCCAGTCCATAAGGTACTGGACCTTACCATGTACCCGGCGAGATCTCAGGAGGCACCGCACCGTATAGCCAAGGGAACCATCTACCAAGCAGGGAGGAGGAGAAGTGGAGTGTCTGGGGCCAGGGGAGAGGTAATAACTGGCTTGAGCTGGGAAACATGGAATACTGGGTGGATCTTCAGTGATGCTGATAGACGCAATCTATAGGACACATTGTTGACAGCCTTTTCCACTACAAACGGTCGCTTGTAACGCACTGCCAATTTCTGGCTCTGATTTTCAGGGGAAGATCCCTTGATACAAACCAGACCTCCTCTCCTGGCTTGAATGGCCTTACCTGTCGACGGAGCCGATCAGTCTGCCGGGAATGCTGTTTCTGGGCGCGCAGCAGAGAAGCCCTGGCTCGTCTCTGGGTGCGCTTGTCGCACTGGATCAACTGTTCAGCAGCAGGAACTCCTACATCAATCTCCTGATCAGGGAAGAGCTGGGGCTGGAATCCCTTCTGGCATTCAAAGGGAGACATACCGGTGGAGGACGACTGGAGATTATTGTGGGCGATCTCTGCCCAAACCAATTGGGAGCTCCAGGACGTGGGGTTGGAAGAAGCGAGACAGTGCAGGGTTGTCTCCAACTCCTGGTTCACTCTCTCAGTCTGGCCATTAGATTGGGGGTGGAAGCCAGGTGAGAGGCTGGCTGTGGCTCCTACTAGAGAGCAGAAAGCCTTCCAAAAACGGGAAGTGAACCGTGGTCCACGATCAGACACTATGTCTTGAGGAAAACCATGGAGCCTGAACATGTGTTGAACCATGAGTGTAGCAGTTTCACGAGCCGATGGGAGCTTGGGGAGGGCAATGAAGTGGGCAGGCTTGGAAAATCGATCCACAACAACCAAAATAGTGGAGCTTTCATTAGACGTGGACAGACCAGTGATGAAATCTACTGAGAGGTGGGACCTGGGGCGGTGGGGCACAGGCAGAGGGCATGACAGACCAGCAGGATGCTGGCATGATGTCTTGTTCCGAGCGCAGGTGGGACAGGCAGATGCAAAGTCGTGGACATCATGGGATATAGATGGCCACCAAAATTGTCTCTTTATAAAGTTGGGTCCGTTGAGTTCCCGGATGTCCAACCAGACGGGAGGAGTGACCCCATTCCAACGCTACGGAATGCACCGCATCAGGGACGAACAGCCATTTGAGAGGTCCCCTATCCAAGCCTGGATTTTATTGTTGGGTGGCCCTTACTTCTGCCTCTATTCCCCAGATCACCGGAGCAGCGATACACGAGCTAGGAAGAATGGGCTCTGGATCGGCAATGTCCTGCGATCCATCGATCTGCCGGGAGAGAGCAGTGGCCTTTTGTATTCTTGCTATCAGGACAATATGTGAGGATGAAACTGAACCGTGTGTAGAAGAGAGCCCACCGGGCTTGACGAGAGTCGAGTCTCTTAGCATCTTGAATATAGGAGAGGTTCTTGTGATCTGTCCAGACCAAGAATGGATGCTCTGTTCTCTCCAGCCAGTGTCGCCATTCCTCCAGGGTCTCCTTGACAGCCAGAAGCTCCCAGTTTCCAACATCGTAATTCCTCTCGGCCAGAGTCAAGCGACAGGAAAGAAAGGCACAAGGGTGCAGCTGGCTATCCACAGGCGAGTGCTGAGAGAAGACAGCTCCAATGCCTACTTTGGATGCATCCACTTCGACAAGGAATGGTTGAGATGGGACTGGGTGGTGCAGCATCGGGGCAGTGGTGAAATGTCACTTTAGGTTGGAAAATGCTTGGTCGGCATCGTCCGTCCGATGGAATCCTGCCGAGAACTTCTTGATCAGTGCACTAATTGGAGGCATAATAGAGCCGAAATTCTGGATGAAGCGGCAATAAAAGTTTGCAAATCCCATGAAGCACTGTACCTGTTTGACTGTAGACAGTTTGGCCACTCTACAACTGCCTGAACTTTACTAGGGTCCATTTGAACACTGGATGGGGTAAGTATATAGCCCAAAAACAATACCTGATCTTTATGGAATTCACATTTTTTCAGGTTTGGCGTACAGGTTATTTTCAAGAAGCCATCTGAGTACTCTCCGGGCATGCTGGACATGCTCCTGATGACAGGAGGAATAGATAAGGATGTCATCTAAATACACAAACACAAACTGGTTCAACATGTCCCTGAGCACATTGTTAACCAAGGCCTGGAATACAGCGGGGACGTTGGCCAGACCAAAAGGCATCACCAGGTATTCATAGTGGCCATTAGAGGTGCTGAATGCCCTCTTCCACTCATCCCCTTCTCTTATGCGAATCAGATTGTAAGCATTGCACAGATGAACTTTGGAAAATGTTTTGCTCCCTGGAGATGTTCAAACGCAGACGCCAGCGAGGGAAGAGGGTAGCAGTTCTTCACAGTGATGTTGTTCAGGGGCCGATATCGATGCAGGGATGGAGCTTGCCATCTTTCACGCTCACCAAAAAGACGCCCGCTCCTGCTGGCGAGGTTGACGGACGGATAAACCCCATGCTCAATGCCTCCTTAATGTATTCCTCCATGGCCACTGTTTCAGGACGAGAGAGGGAAAGGAGCCAGACCCGGGGAGGACCAGTGTCAGGTAGGAGGTCTATGGCACAGTCATATGGCCATGATGGGGGCAGGGTGGTGGCCTTTCTTTTACTGGAAACCTCAAGGAGATCCGCATATTCAGCCAGAATCCCAGACAGGTCCACATGACACAGGAGGGGATTCATGGGATGGAGCTTGAGCTGGACCCAGACAGGTAGACAGGCATGCCGGTCCCCACTCTTGTAGTACCTTCAGAGGCCAATCGATCCGTGGGTTATGTTGGGATAACCAGGGGAGACCATGTACCAGTGGCAGTTCAGGTGAATTAACTAGAAAAAGATATTTCTTCATGATGGTTGCCTTCCAGCACCAGTTTCAGGGGTTGGGTGGAAAGGTAGATCTGGCTGGTTCCCAGAGGTCGACCATCCAGCGCCTTGATATTGATCTTTTCTCTTAATTCTTGAGTTGGAACTCCCCATCTTTGAGCGAGAGAGATGTCCATAAGATTCCCGGCTGCATCAGAGTCAATAAACGCCTTAAGTTCATGGGACTGAGACCTCCACGACAAGGAAGCTACGAGCATTACAGAATTAGGGGAAGCTGACTGAAGAGAGAACCGACCCGACAGGATTCCTCTCCCCGCTGATGGGCATTCTCTTTTACTGGACTCTTGGAACATGCCGCCTGGAGGTGTCCTGGATCACCACAATAGAGGCAGGAACCTGTCCTCCGGCGCCACTCTCGTTCCTCCTGAGACAGGCGCATGTGCCCCACTTGCATGGGTTGCTCTGTGGGCTAGGTGCTGGGTGGTGAGGGAGGGGGAGAGGGTGGGGAAAGATGGTGATCAGGTGAGGGAGGGGGAGAGGGTGAGGAAAGACGGTGATCAGGTGAGGGAGGGGGAGAGGGTGAGGAAAGATGGTGATCTGGCAGCATGTAGGAAGTTTGAAACATTCTTTCCCTGCGCCCCTCAGTCACCTGGTCATCCACTGGAATAGCCAGATTAATCAGGTCATCCAGACTATCCTGCTCATTCCGGACAGTGATCTCATGCCGGACCCCTGCATTCAGTCTGCACTGGAAGGCAGTGATGAGAGATCTCTCATTCTATCCTGTCTCTACTGCAAGGGTGCGGAACTTAAATGCGTAGGCTCTCACCGTTCCTCTGCCTTGCTGCAAGTCCAAGAGTCGGTGGGCAGCCTCCTGACCCCATACTGAAAGATCAAAAACTCTCCTTAACTCTGCCACAAAATGATTGAATGACTGGCCTGCAGGGTATCCTTGCTCCCGTAAACCGTTGAACAGGCAGAGTAGAGGTCCGTCAAGAAGATCGACCATGTATGCCAATTTTCGTGCATCGTCACCAAAACAACCAGGCTGGGCTTGGAATGTCAGCTCGCATTGGGTAATAAAATTTCTGCAACCATCGGGATCACCAGAAAATCTGCTTGGTGGTGAAATACTGATTTCCTGTACGGATGTGGGAGTCAGCTCTGGTCCGGGCGCGGGAACGGGAGCATTAGTAGCAGAGATTGTTGGGGCAGCAGAAAAAGAGGACCTGTGAGATGCTGGGAGTGGGACTGAGGCACCTGAAGCTGCTGAATTGAGTTGGCGAGAATGTTAATGGCTGTCAGCTGATGCTGGCTGTTCACAGTAAGTTCAGGGATGGTGGTCGTGAGTGCGGAAATCGCAGACACCTGAGTCTGATTGTCTGTGGTGAGCGGTTGAACAATTGTGGCTGGGACGATACCTGTTCCGCCAAGTGAGACTGGGCTAGGCGGCATGAGATTATCTGCCTCAATGCCTCCGTAACTTCACTGAGAACAGATTCCATTGCCTGTAGCTTGTCTCCCACCTGACCAATGAATCTCACGGCCAAGGGCAGCTGCTTTCTCTCTGCTGGATTCATCTTTGGTTGGTCAAGATTTGCTGTCACCAGGTTCGGACATGGCCCAAGTGCAGAGTGGGAGACACTGAAGCAGGTCGATAATTCACAGACTTTAATGTGAACAGTGTTAAAGGGAGAAGAAAACGCTAGGCCAAACAGGGCCATTAACTAAAACTCTCAAATGGAAAACGAAGCCTACACTGCAGCTGAAAAGAACAACTAAAAATGAAATGAATACCGCTAGTCTTCAGAGTCAGTTGACTCAACAGTCCAATTTCTCAGGCAAGGCCGAATGAAAACAGGCAGTGAAGCGTTGCTGTGCTGTGTCCAAGTCTCGACAAGCACTATGATGGCAGGTATGGACTTAAGTTCTATCAGAAGGAAATAATAATTAGCTGACATGTGCATATTCACAAGCGCAATTGCTGTATCTACTGCACTGTCGAATCCATGGTTGTGACAAAACCTCTATTTTAAATACACTCAGTGACTTATCTTCCACAGCCATCCATGGCAATGAATTCCACAGATTCACCACCCTCTGGCTAATGAAATTGGGAGAGAGGAGAAGGTGGCAGTGCGACGCAGTGCGCGCGGCCGTTCCGAATGATATCGTATGTGTAACTAGGGGCTGTGCACAATCCTGATTTGATGGAGACAGACATGAGAGCACGGAGGAACACCTGGAATAACTTCTGAAATGCCTGCTTTGCTGCCGCTGCTACTGTCCGATCGAGAATCTCCAGAGGGGAAGGCCCCAAATCCTCGGCTTTGCCTATTGTCTGTTGCCGGGGCCAGGGTCGAAGCGCTCAGCAGAGATGGTGCTCGGTGCTCGGTGTTGGAGAGCTGGTCGGAGGCTCGGAGTTTTTCGGATGGACTCGGAGTTGGACTGTGGTCAGATGCTTCCGGGATGCTGCATCGGCAAGTTTGCGGCACTGGAGGTTCACCGTCTGCGTGAGATGATGGGACTTATGAGAGACTTTGAGACTTTTACCGTGCCCATGGTCTGTTCTTATCAAATTACAGTATTGCTTTGCACTGTTGTAACTGTATGTTATAATTATGTGTTTTTTGTCAGTTTTTAAGTCAGTTTGTCATGTGTTTCTGTGATATCATTCTGGAAAAACATTGTGTCATTTCTTAATGCATCCATTACTAAATGACAATAAAAGTGGACTGTGTGTCCTCATAATCTAAAAAAAAAATCTCATTTTCTGCAGGATTTTCTCTTCGAAGCTCATGGAGTTATCGAGTTATACAACACAAAGCAGCCCTTCTACACGTATGCTGAACACAGGAAGTCTTTAGAGGTTTATATGGGAACATAGTTATGGACAATATGATAGCTATTATTGTTCTGTGGGAAACATTTGTCCAAGAACACTGGATTGTGAAAAGCTTCATAGAAACCATAGAAACCACAGCACAGAAACAGGCCTTTTGGCCCTTCTTGGCTGTGCCAAACCATTTTCTGCCTAGTCCCACTGACCTGCACACGGACCATATCCCTCCATACACCTCCCATCCATGTATCTGTCCAATTTATTCTTAAATGTTAAAAAAGAACCCGCATTTACCACCTCGTCTGGCAGCTCATTCCATACTCCTACCACTCTCTGTGTGAAGAAGCCCCCCACTAATGTTCCCTTTAAACTTCTCCCCCCTCACCCTAAACCCATGTCCTCTGTTTTTTTTCTCCCCTTGCCTCAGTGGAAAAAGCCTGCTTGCATTCACTCTATCTATACCCATCATAATTTTATATACCTCTGTCAAATCTCCCCTCATTCTTCTACGCTCCAGGGAATAAAATCCCAACCTATTCAACCTTTCTCTGTAACTGAGTTTTTCAACTCCCAGCAACATCCTTGTAAACCTTCTCTGCACTCTTTCAACCTTATTTATATCCTTCCTGTAATTTGGTGACCAAAACTGAACACAATACTCCAGATTCGGCCTCACCAATGCCTTATACAACCTCATAATAACATTCTAGCTCTTATACTCAATACTTTGATTAATAAAGGCCAATGTACCAAAAGCTCTCTTTACGACCCTATCTACCTGTGACACCACTTTTAGGGAATTTTGTATCTGTATTCCCAGATCCCTCTGTCCACTGCACTCCTCAGTGCCTTACCATTAACCCTGTATGTTCTACGTTGGTTTGTCCTTCCAACGTACAATACCTCACACTTGTCAGTATTAAACTCCATCTGCCATTTTTCAGCCCATTTTTCCAGCTGGTCCAAGTCCCTCTGCAGGCTCTGAAAACCTTCCTCACTGTTTACTACACCTCCAATCTTTGTATCATCAGCAAACTTGCTGATCCAATTTACCACATTATCATCCAGATCATTGATATAGATGACAAATAACAATGGACCCAGCACTGATCCCTGTGGCACACCACTAGTCACAGGCCTTCACTCAGAGAAGTAATTCTCTACCACCACTCTCTGGCTTCTTCCATCGAGCCAATGTCTAATCCAATTTACCACCTCTCCATGTATACCTAGCGACTGAATTTTCCTAACTAACCTCCCATGCGGGACCTTGTCAAAGGCCTTACTGAAGTCCATGTAGACAATATCCACTGCCTTCCCTTCATCCACTTTCCTGGTAACCTCCTCGAAAAACTCCAATAGATTGGTCAAACATGACCTACCACACACAAAGCCATGTTGACTCTCCCTAATAACTTCCAGTCTATCCAAATGCTTGTAGATTCTGTCTCTTAGTACTCCCTCCAATAACTTACCTACTACCGACGTTAAACTTACTGGCCTATAATTTCCCGGATTACTTTTCGATCCTTTTTTAAACAACGGAACAACATGAGCCACTCTCCAATCCTCAGGCACCTCACCTGTAGACAGCGATATTTTAAATATTTCTGCCAGGGCCCCTGCAATTTCAACACTAGTCTCCTTCAAGGTCCAAGGGAACACCCTATCAGGTCCCGGGGATTTATCCACTTTAATTTTCCTCAAGACAGCAAGAACCTCCTCCTTTTCGATCTGTACAGTTTCCATGATCTCACTACTTGATTCCCTCAATTCCATAGATTTCATGTTAGCTTCCTTAGTAAATACAGACACAAAAAACCTATTTAAGATCTCCCCCATTTCCTTTGGTTCCACACATAGCTGACCACTCTGATCTTCAAGAGGACCAATTTTATCCCTTACAATCCTTTTGCTCTTAATATACCTGTAAAAGCTCTTTGGATTACCCTTCACTTTGACTGCCAAGGCAACCTCATGTCTTCTTTTAGCCCATCAAACAACAGAACTTTTGACTTTGGATTATCTGACAATTCAAGTCACCAATCTGGCAGAGGTATTAGTCTTTGCTTTTGTCTTGCTGAAGAACGGACTTTTGTAGTTCAGAGTTAAAGTGCCATATTGATTTGAAGAGTAAGAAATTTGGTTCTTTGAAGATGGTTCAGTGGAAATCAGCACCACTGGGAAAAGCTTGGTAGATTCACAGAGGAAGACTAACAAACATAACTGAGCCATGCAGTCCTGAGTAATCTCAAGAGAACACAACATGCTGGAGAAACTCAGAAGGTCAGGCAGCATCTATGGAGAGGAATAATCAGTCGACATTTAAGGCTGAGACCCTTCATCAAGGTTCAAACAGGAGCTATTCTGTGCAGTCCTAAGTAATTCTAGGCTTAATCTTGTACTGTCTGAGCTGATGCCTCAGGAAGGCAGTGTGCGCCGCTAAGGACACTCGTCATCGGGGAGATGTCCTCTTCTCGTCACTGCAATCGGAGAGGAGGTGAAGACCCACACTCGGTGATTCAGAAACAACTTCTCTCCCTCCACCATCAGTTTTCTGAACGAGTGAGCGAGCAAGCGAGTGAGTGAACGTCGGCTCAGACCATGAGAGGCCTGCATCGGGCATTTTCATGCCTTACAAGGCGCAGATTGGAAGTCTATGTGGGACGCCACTCCTCACACAGACACTAGAGCAATGTGTGGTTAAGTGCCTTGCTCAAGGACACAAACACGCTGCCACAGCTGAGGCTCGAACGAGCGACCTTCAGCTCACTAGACAAATGCCTTACCACTTGACCACGTGCCCAACACTGTTTTCTGAACAGTCCCTGAATACTATTTCATTGGAGTCAGAAATCAGGTTTAATATCAACGGCATATGTCATGAAATGTGTTGTTCTGCAGCAGCAGAACATTGCAAAACATAATAATAAAAACTAATGAAAAAAAGCTACAACAAGAAGTATATATATTACAAAAATAAATTAAATTATTAGTGCAAAAAGAGGAAAATTACTGAGGTAGTGTCCATTCATTGTCTATTCAGAAAACTGATGGCAGAGGGGAAGAAGCTGTTCCTGAATCATTAAGTACGTGTCTTCAGGCTCCTGTACCTCCTCCTTGATGGTGGCAATGAGCAAACGGCACGTCCTGAGTGATGGCGGTCCTTAATCATGGACGCCAACTTTTTGAGGCATTGCCTTTTGAAGGTTTCCTGGCTAGTGTCCATGATGGAGCTGGCTGAGTTTACAACTTTTTGCGGCTTTTTCTGATCCTGTGCAGTGGCTCCTCCATACCAGTTGGTGATGCGACCAGTTGGAATGCTCTTTCAAAGCATCTGTAAAATTTGTAAGTGTCTTTGGTGAGATACTCCTTTTCCTAAGCACTAATTACTTATTGTGTAATTTATAGTGACTTTATCACTTTGCAATATACGCTGCAGCCTCAGAAGTGTATACAATATACATCCTGAAATTCTTCTTCTTCGCAAACATCCATGAAAACAGAGGAGTGCCACAAAGAATGAATGACAGTTAAATGTAAGATCCCCAAAGCCCCCCAACCCAACTACCCCCTCCCACGCATAAGCAGAAGCAAAGCAATGACGCCCTTCTCCCCCCACTGAGCACTCAAGTGCGCAGCAAAACATCACTAAAGACACAGACTTGCAGAACCCCAAAGACTACTCGTTCACCCGGTATTTGACATACCACAGGCTCTCTCTCTCTCCTTAATAAGTGAAAAAGAGGTGCCCCCGTTTCATAGTGAGAGGGGAGACATAACAAAGCAACTTGCTGATTTATGGTGTTAAAAGTCTGTTGTGTTGCTTCTTCCGAGCTCTGTGCCCAAAGAACTCGGGTGTCTGGGCACACAGCCAGCAGCCAGGTCACTGCTGATGATCTTCCATCTCCCACGACACATCAGGCAGTGGCAGCGCCAACCTTGCATCCACCCACCTCCAGAGCCACAAAATCCCAGAACCCTGAAAGTGCGCTGGTCCTTGGCATATCGAAAAGCAGCCGGTTGTGAAGCCCTGACAGCGGGTTCCATTTCCACAAAGAACCGAAGTCAGCATTTAACTCCAGGACAGGTCTTCAAAAGAACCTTGAAAAGGAAAAAAAGAGATATCAAAGATAGAAACAGAGCTGTTTCTGAAGATGCAAATAAAGGAGTCTCTGTTAAGCGCCATCATTCTCCTAAGCTCAGGAGGCATCTGTAGGCCAGACAGCAGCTTTTCTTCTCCAAAGGACTCATAAGGAATAGTATTTTTATGATAATAAGGGAGTCTTGTGATTACCACTGCTTGTTTCAACCACTTATTTCAGAATTTATTTAATTAACTGAATTCATGTTTCTCTAACTTTCAGTAATTTCATTCCCCTCCTCCTTCTCTCTTTTACTGTTCTCCATTTGGGTTACCCACTCACCCTTTCTCTTTTCCTGACACCTCCATTAGCACCCTCTAGTGCCCCTCCTCCTTTTTTTCCATGGTCCACTGTCCTCTCCTATCCTTCTTTATCCCTATTCTCAATTCATTTCCCCCTCCCCCACCCAGCCACCTCCCCCTCACCTGGACTTACCTATCACTTGGCAGGTTGTATTCACTCCTCTCCCCCCACCCTCTCATTTTGGCTTCTTCCCCCGTCCGTTCAAGTCCTGATAGAGTCTCTCAGCCCAAAACATCAAATGTTCATTCCCCTCCATAGATGCCGCCTGACCTGCTGAGTTCCTCAGTATTTTGTGTGTGTTGCTCTGGATTTCCAGCATCTGCAGAATCTCTTGTGTTTATATTTCCCTGCTACGTTGGTGAGATTATAAAATGTCACTGGATCATTGATCCAGATTTAGGAATTACTCTCCAATCCAATGTCATGAACATCAAATTCTCTTTTCGGTAAAATACTTTTTTCACTCCCCTTTCCTCTTCTTCTATTTCCCACGTAGGCTTTTTACCTCTTTTCCTCACCTATCTATCACCTCTTGCTGGTGCCCTTCCTTCTTCCCTCTCCTATCAGGTTCCTTCTTCTCCAGCCCTTTGCCTTTTCCACCTAACACCTCCCAGCTACTCATTTCATCCTCCCAGCCCACACACCTGGTCTCACCTCTCACCTTCTAGCTTGTCCTTTTTATTCTTGCATCTTCCCCCTTCCTTTCCAGTCCTGAAGAATGGTCTCAGCCCGAAACAATAGACTGTTTATTCATTTCCATCGATGCTGCCCGACCTGCTGAGTTCCTCCAGCATTTTGTGTTTGTTGCTCTGGACTACTTGTCCAGAACAGCAAATTTCAGTGATAATTATGTGATATGACCTGTAACCACGCCAAGGTCACGGTTATAGCTTGGGGTGTCAGAGCTCAGAGTTCAGATCCTGGCATCCTCTGTAAGGAGGCTGTACATCCTCCCTGTTGAATACGTGGGTTATCCCTGTGTCTTCTGGTTTCCCCCCACAGTCCAAAGACAAACTGGATAGGTTATTTGGTCATTGTGAATTGACCTAATCCCGTGATTAGGTTAGGGTCAAATGGGGGTGGTTAGGGATTGATCGGGTGTGTTACTTGACGTACCAGAAGGGCCTGTTTCATGCTGTACCTCTAAAACAAATAAAATTGATTCTGACTCTAAGTTGTAATCTTCCTTTCAACTATCAAGACTTGGATGTGGATCATTGGTCACTCATGCAAACTAGCAGTGGAATCCTGTGGAGATAAGAGACTGATACTTTTTCGACTGCACAGTAACCGGAAGAGAAAAGAAAGGAAAAAGAAATACTGGCAGGAAAGGACTCAAAGTACAGAAACTCGATGGTAATTTTCAGACTTTGCAAGCCTCCTGGTATTTGAGGCTTCTTGCCAGGATCTTGAAATTTGGCATTCATTTTTGTCTCTGTCTCTATGTTTGGCAACATCAACTCTCAGACTAGACTTGAACTTAAGGCTTGTTCGAGGTCTGCTATTAAGTTCTGCTCAAAGGAAATTTTTGTTGCTGATTTTATTTCCCCCTCTCCACGTCCTTTCTGCTTTCTTGATTATGCCGTACTCCATCTAGTGGCTGACACCACATCGAACCCAGGGGGTTCTTTGTAATTTAAAGGGTGCCAAGCCTGTCAATATTGTTCCAAGCAGATTGCTTACTAATTAACTTTTTTTCTTACCATGTACTTCATCCGTTTTCTAATGAAAGACGAAAACATTTGGCATCTAACTGCAGTCTGTAGAAAGCATCTGCATCGCAATTGAAGTTTTAAAGCCTTTAACAATTTTATCTTTCTCTTGGGATAAAGGAGGCAATCGGTCGTGGAGTATTTAAGTTTCTAGACTGGCAGTGCAGAAGCCTGGATCAATGAACCAGTGACATCTCATAATCTCAGCAAGGCGGCAGGGGGATATGAATTCGGTTAATTAAATAAATTCTGAAATAAATGGCTGAAGCCAGCAGTGGTAACCTCAAAACTAGAATCAGGATCAGGTTTAATATCACTGGCATTTGGCGTGAAATTTGTTGTTTTGTGGCAGCAGTGCATTGCAATGTGTAATAAAAATAAACTTTAAATTTCAATAAGCAATAGATATTTAAAAGTAAATTAGGAAAGTTGTGCAAAAAGAGAGCAGAAAGAGGGAAAAAAAGTGTTCAATGTCTATTCAGAAATCTGATGGTGGTAGGGAGGAAGCTGCCTGAAATGGTGAGTGTGTGTCTTCAGGTTCCTGTACCTCCTCCTTGAAGGTAGCAATGAGAAGAGGGCAGGTCTTGGGTGATGGGGGTCCTTAATGATACATGCTGCATTTTGAAGCATCCTTTTTGGAGGTGCCCTCGATACTGGGGAGGCTACTGCCCATGATGGAGCTGGCTGAGTTTACAACTCTCTGCATCTTTTTCCGATCCTGTGTAGTGGCCCTTCCGTACCAGACGATGATGCAACCAGTTAGAATGCTCTCCACGGTACAACTGTAGAAATTTTTGAGAGTCTTTGGTGACCTATGAAAGACTGGTTATCATTAAAAAGAAGTTTTATGAGTCTTCTAGAGAAGGAAATCTGCTGTTGTTACTTGGTCTGACCTACACATGAATCCAGATCCCAAGCAATGAGTTTAACATGACCAAATAAGGCATTAAACTCAAGGACAATGAAAAATGAACACGAACTACCATTCTCCTAACTACTGAAAAGATGAGTGAATGAATAACTAAAAACCTCATCTTTATTCTTGACTTGTAGTATTCACAAAGGACTCTCTTGTGTAGATTTTATATTGATTGGCATTATTTATGACTGATTGGCCTCACATCATAGTAAACTGGCCAACAAAAAAACATAAAATAGTTACGTAACCTGGTAGTGAAATGATTAAGCAACACACTCAAAGTACTGGAGGAACTCAGCAGGTTAGGCAGCATCTATGAAGAGGGACAAGACCCTTCATCGAGACTGGAAATGGAGGGGGCAGAAACCAGTATAGGAAGGTGGGGAGAGGAAAGGAGGACAAGCTGGCAGATGATAGATGAGACCAGGTGAGGGGGGGAGATGTTGGTGGGGGGAAGAGAATGAATTAAGAAGCTGGGAGGGTGATAGGTGAGAAAGGTAAAGGGCTGAAAAAGAAGGAACCTGACATGAGAAGACAGTGGACCACGGAAGAAATGGATGGCATGGAACCAGAGAGAAGTGATGGGCAGCTGAGAAGAGAAGGGCTGAGAGAGGAAGCAGAAAGGAAAATAGAAAAAGACAGAATGGGGGGTGGGAGAAATTGCCAGAAGTTAGCAAGATTGCCTTTTGAAAGTGAAGGAATTTGCCATATTCTGCTTGCTCGGTAGGATACTGGTTAGCCTAATGCTTTAAAGTGCCAGTGATTGGGGCTTAATTCCTGCCTCTGTCTAAAAGGAGTTTGTATGTTCTCCCCGTGACCATGTGGATTTTCTGCAGTTGTTCCGGTCCCCCCCCGCCCCCACCACATTTCAAAGATGTACAGATTAGTAAGTTGTGGGCACGCTACATTGGCACTCAAAGCATAGCGACACTTGTGGGCTGCCCCCAGAGCACCCTCAGACTGTGATGGTCATTGGCGCAAACTACACATTTTACTGCATGTTTCAATGTTTTGATGTACATGTGACAGGTAAAGTTAACCTTTAATCTTTTTCAAAAATGGATGGTTCAGATGACTTTCACCTTTACAGCTAGTCCAAGGTCAGCTCTGACCAAGGTGCTGAAACTCTGCTTCCCTAATTGCACTGTAAGAAATGCGCTTTGGTGGACTTGATCCAATTCCAGTTGGACCTGATCTCCCAGCACCAAAACATTCCAATTTAGTAAAGATTATCTGCATTGTTGAGGGAGACCAGAAGGAATTACAAAGGCAAAAGTCACTGTGATAGCAGTATGGCAAAAGTTAAGTCCCAATGAAGAGTCTTAGCCCAGAAAATTGACTCTCCGTTTCCCTCTATAGACGCGGCCTGAACTGCTGGGTTCCTCCAGCGTTTTGTGTATTTGCTTTGAGGGCAATGGCATTTACCTTTCTCATCACCTTGTGTGCATTACATGTGGTTAATTGGAAAAGGCCTTGCTATGCACTCAGTGGCCGCTTTATTAGGTACACCTGTACACCTGCTCATTAATGCAACTATCTAATCATCCAATCCTGTTACAGCAACTCAATCCATAAAAGCATGCAGACTTGCTCAAGAGGATCACTTGTTTAGAACAAACATCAGAAAGGGGAAGAACTAACTTTGACCATGGAATGATTGTTGGTGCCTCTCGGGTTGGTACGAATATCTCAAAACCTCTCCTGGGATTTTCATGTACAGCACTCCTTAGAGTTTACAAAGAATGGTGCAAAAAACCAAAAAAACATCCAGTGAATGGCAGTTCTGTGGGTGAAAACACCTTGTTAATGAGAAAGGTCAGAGGAGAATGGCCAGTCTGGTTCAAGCTGACAGGAAAGTGACAGTAATTCAAATAACCATGCATTACAGCAGTGGTGTGCAGAAAAGCATCTCTGAAAGCACAGCACATTGAACCTTAAAGTGGATGAGCTACAGCAGCAGAAGATCATGAACTTGGACTTAGAGGCTGTTTTATTTGGTACAGGATGCAGTAATAAAGTGACAACTAAGTGTATTAAATTAGAGATATTATGGGTGTCATAAGGAAGTATTCCTACAGACTATTGCCATTGCTGAAACAATGTGAGATCTCCATTTTATCATGCAATCATATTATCACCATTTTGTCAGAATCCTTATATTACAAAGGCTGCCCTCTCATGGAAGCTCTGTAATTAATACCACATTTTTTTCATAAAAATCACACATCGTCCATGGTAACTCTATCTAAATAACAAAAGAGAAAATATTAAATTGCATAAATCCCCAAGATTACATTAGGTTTTTCATGTGGAACTTACGGAATGTTTAATTTCAAGTTCAAATTGTGCGACTCTGGACATTATTTTAAAAAGTTACTCCAAAGCACAGACTTTTTCCTGATTTGATTTACTAGCAATAGCAATGTTGTAGTTTGACTTCAAATATAATCAATGACCTCACTCACCCTGGGCATTCTGTCCGTTCCCTCTTCCGTCGGGCAGACGGTATAAAACCCTGAAAGTAGTTACCATCAAGCTCAAGGACAGAACCTACCCCGCTGTTAAAAAACTATTAAATACAAAGGTATGAGATTCTGCAGATCAAATGCTGGAAATCCAGAGTAATACACAAAATGCAGGAGGAACTCAGCAGGTCAGGTAGCATCTAAGAAAATGAATAAACAGCTGACGTTTTGGTCTAAGAACTTTCATCGCACTATTAAGTAGTTCCCTGGTACTATAGTTAGAAATTTCACCTCACAATCTACCTCGTTATGGCCCTGCAACTTATTGTTTGCCTGTACTGCACTTTCTCTGTTGTTTTTGCACTTTATTCCTCATTCTGGTGTTGTTTTACCTGATACTGCCTCAATATACGTGGTCATGGATTGATCTGAATGCATAGCATGTAAGAAAGGCTTTTCACTGAACCTTGGTGAACCTGTAGAATCTCCACAGAGCAGCTGTTGAGGTAAGGTCATTGGGTATTGACTGCGAAGGTTGATATGTTCTTGATTAGTCAGGGCATAAAAGATTACGGGGTGAACGGCGATAACAAATCAGCCATGATGGAATGGTGGAGCATTCCTGATGTGCTACATGGTTTAATTCTGCACCCATGTCTTATGGTCTTACCTGACTATAATAAACCAACCCCAGTTCCAGGTGTGTGTGGATATGGAGTAATATGAAGACCAGACTGCAGGAGGACAACAGCTTACTTTCCCCAAGCAACCAGTAAACCAAAGGGAGTTTTATTGCTGGGAGGGATGAGCTGAGTTTGCTTGAGCATCATTTGTTTCAAACAACGGAGAAAAAGGGAAAAAAAAGACAGTACAAAGTTACATACACAGAAGGAACTGCAGAAGCGTCACCATTAGTGTGACACTATTGCAGTTCAGAGTTGAATTGTTGCATCCTCGGTAAAAACTTGTATGTCCTCCCCGTAGAACGTGTGTGTTTTCTCCAGGTGCTCCAGTTCCCTCCCACAGTTCAAAGACGTACCAATTAGTAGGTGAACTGGTCACTGTAACTTGTCCCATGATTAGGCCTGGGTTAATTTAGAGGTTTCTGGATAGCACAGCTCGAAAGGCCGGAACGACCTGTTCCATGCTGTATCTCTAAATAAGATAAAAGAATAAAAATAGCGGAGGAACTTGGCAGGTCAGGCAGCATCTGTGGAAAGGAACAACGAGTCAACGTGTCAGGCCAAGGCACTGCACTTTTTCAGAAGCTTTTGTACTTTATTCTGCACTTACCGTATTCTAGCTTAATGCACCATGTAATGCTCTAATCTGTGTGAGCAGTATGCAAGACAAGCTTTCCACCGTATCTTGGTACACATGACAATAATAAACCAATACAAAATACCAATATTGCCTAAACCATTCCTGATCATGTATAGTACATGTCAAAATATTTTGCAAGCCTTGCCATTGTACCTGTCTGCATCACCTCTTCAACATACAAAATGCTACAGGATCTCAGCAGGCCAGGCAGCCTTTGAAAGGTCTCAGCCTGAAATGTTGACTGTTCACTTCCCTTCATACATACTGCCTGACCTGAGTTCCTTCAGCATTTTGTATGTGTTGCTCTGGGTTTCCTATTTTTTTATTAAAAAAAGAGATTCTGCAGATGCAGATGCACAATGACTTTCATAACCTCACAACATCCAAAAGTGTTATTATATCTACAGTATTTAACACATTCAAAATGCTGGAGGAACTCAGCAGGTCAGGCAGCATCTATTGGAATGAATAAACAGTCGATGTGTCAGACCAATATCTTTTGTTGGGACTGGAAGGGAAGACGGAAGAAGCCATCATCAGCAGATTAAGGGAATCCTTCTTCAACCCATCATCTCGCACCTTCTTACCTCATGCTCCCCTCGCCCCACAACCCAGGTTCATCTATCACCTTCCAGCTTGTCCTCCTTCCCCTCCCGCCCTTCTTATTCATTTCCACAGATGCTGCTGTTATGTTTTGTAACTTCAAAATATAAAACTAATTAAAAAGAAAAACACAGAGCCAGGAATAATGTATACACTTCTTAGTTTTGCTTTCAGTGATGAGCACACTTGTGACATATGTGTTTCGCACATACTGTTTATCCCGTAATGGATTATGTAAACAACAAAGAATGCTTAATCAAACAATCTATTTACAATAATACTCAAATATTACCGAAATATTAAATACACCACAGCTGCCAGACCTGCTGTGTTCTTCCAGCAATTTCAAGTTCAAGCTCAAGTTTATTGTCATTCTACTGTATACATATATTAGATTAGATCATGAGGACACTCAGTCCTCGTTTATTGTCATTTAGAAATGCATGCATTAAGAAATGATACAATGTTCCTCCAGAGTGATAGCACAAAAAAAAGCAGGACAAACCAAAGACTAACACTGACAAGACCACATAATTATAACATATAATTACAGCAGTGCAAAGTAATACCATAATTTGATAAAGAGCAGACCACAGGCACGGTAAAAAAAAGTCTGATCCGATCATCCGATAGTTCCGATCAACTCCCGATAGTCCCGATAGCAGGTGGCAGAAGGGAAAAACTCTCCCTGCCATAAACCTCCAGGCACTGACAACTGCTGATGCATTCAAAGCACCCGACCACTGCCGACTCTGAGACCGTCCAAAAACTTTGAGCCTCCGACACCGAGCACTGAGCACCATCTCTGCCGAGCGCTTTGACCCCGCCTCGGCCACTGAGCAACAAGCAAAGCCGAGGACTCGGGGCCTTCCCCTCCGGAGATTCTGGATCACACAGTAGCAACGGCAGTGAAGAAGAAATTTCAGAAGGTTCTCCAGATGTTCCTCCGTGCTCTCATGTCTGTCTCCATTAAATCAGGATTGTGCACGACATCCTACTTGACAAATAACAGACATCATTCACCAGAGTGGCCACTGCGTGCTGCGTCGCGCCGCCATCTTCTCCTCCTCCTCGTTTGGTATATATCACCAAACGAGACAAAATTCCTCCAGACCAAGGTGAACAATACAATACATATAACTTACACACATAAAGTAATATCACCACTGATAAATTAGCAAATAATAAGGCGCATATACAATACAAGTTAAAAAAGTTAAAGAAGTAAAAAACAAGGCTATTGGTGCTTCGTACGTGATGAGATCTGGGTGGTGGCAGGGAGTTCAGTTGTCTCACGGCCTGGGTGAAGAAGTTGTTTCCCATTCTAACAGTTCTTGTCCTAATGCTACAGTAGCTCCCACCTGATGGTAAGGGGTCAAAGACATTGTACGGTGGATGGGATGTATCATTGACAATGCTTAGGGCCCTGTGTATGCAGTGCTCCTGATAAATATCTCAGATGGGTGAAAGAGAGTCCCCGATGATCCTCTCAGCAATCCTCACGATCTTTTCTGTGGATTTGTAGTCAGATGCCTTGCAATTCTTGTACCAGGCTGTGAGGCAGCTGGTCAGTACACTCTCAATGGTGCTCCTGTAAAAACTAGTTTAGATGGTGGGGGAGGCGGGGAGAGTCTCACTTGCCTCAGTCTCCTCAGGAAGTGGAGATGTTGTTGTGCTTTCTTGACCAAAGAAGTGGTGTTGAAGGACCAGGTGAGATAGTCCATTATGTACACTCCAAGAAACTTAATGCATCTAACTCTCTCCACGGGAGAGCTGTGTATGCTCAGTAGGAGTGATCAGCCCACCATTTTCTAAGGTTCACAATCGTCTCTTTGGTCTCCTTGGCCCTGTCCACATTGAGACTCAAGTTGCTGTGCTCTCAACGTTCTACCTGCTTCTCAACCTTCTCTCTGCACATCGTCTCATTGTCTTTGTAGATGATGACAACCACTGTTGTGTCATCAGCAAACCTGATGATTCAGTTTGAACTGGATGTAACAATACAGTCATGCATCAGCAGTGTGAACACTGCGGGCTGAGCACGCAGCCCCGGGGAGCTCTATGCTCTGTTTAATGGAGCTGGAAATATTTCTGCCTAGATGGACTGATTGTGGCCTTTCTGATTTCAGAATGCTTCATGTTTTCATAAGTGGAATCAAAAAGAAGGGGAGTCCATTTCAGCATACGTGACTGAATTGAAGAGGTTGTCTGAGCATTGCCAGTTTGGTAATGGGCTTAAGGATGCACAGAGAGATGGTTTAGTTTGTAAAGACTTACAAGAAAGCATTTTAAAATGGCTCATAACTGAAGCACAATTTACATATAAAAAAGCAGTTGAAATAGCTGTATCAATGGATACAACAGACAGAGACCAAATGAGTTGCAGTCAGGAATGAAAATAAGCATGAACAAAATTGCAACATCTAAACAGAAATTGGCCTACACAAATACATTGTGTTAACATTGTGGCAGAGGCTCACATACACCAGACCAATGCACCTTTAAAGACAAAACTTGCAGAAAATGCAACCACACAAGACACATACAAAGAGCATGTCGGGCAGACAAAAGTAAATGGACAGCACAGGGAAGAGAAAAAGATAAAAAGTCAAGTTACAGTTTCAAAAAGAGCACTAATCTTCAGGCTGTTGGTGGAAGACCTGAGAATGTTGAAAGTGACAAGGAATGAGTAGCCTTGAGATTTACAATGTATAAACTAACAACGGACAAGCAATATGGCTTACACCAGAAAGTGAACAGCAAATTAATTAACATGGAATTGGACACTGGCTCGGCTGTGTCAGTCATTACACAAAATGAGTCTGAATATCACTTCAAACATATCAATCTGAAGCCTGCAGATATCCAGCTAAGAGTTCATACTTTAGAAAAGC
Source organism: Mobula hypostoma (assembly GCF_963921235.1). Lineage (NCBI taxonomy): Eukaryota > Metazoa > Chordata > Chondrichthyes > Myliobatiformes > Myliobatidae > Mobula > Mobula hypostoma. The sequence goes on from NC_086098.1 coordinate 149,518,207, forward strand.
TAACTGCTGTAGGAATGGCATACTGCTCAGAGGAATCGTGAAAGTGTCAAAAGCAGTGGTCCAACTACAACAGTTTTTTATAGGCAACAAAGCTTTGGATGTTATTCAGACAGTTACTTGTAAAATGTGACTTGGTTTTAAGCTGAAAGAGAGTTCAAGGAGCTTCAGAAAAGTTGCAAGTTTTTGGGTTTTTTGAGTATAAAGAACCAGAATCTACTCTGTGTTCTTACATGCCCCGTGGGTATCTTGTGACAGTCTTATGAGCATAATATAATGGTCTTGTGGAGGTCACATGATGTAATTTTCCCGCCAGTGTGAGGTCACATGACGACCTGTTCTCAACAGGTATAAAGGGAAACCCTGTTGTGACGCAGTTAGTTTCAGCTGAGTTGTTGTTTGCTTCATTAGTTACTCCGTTATGCTGCATATTTGTCTCATGACGCAGTTTCGTTTTAAAGAGGAGTTCTACTTTCTATTGTAGGGTAAAATAGTTGTGCTGGCAGTTTCACCAATCGCTGCCAGCTTTGTTGGTATATCTTTGATTTACCTTTACAGTAGTATTGGAGAGTGAAGACCTTATTAAAGGACGGGAACCTGAAGGATCGGAATAAAGTTGGAGTCGTTCGGCGGCTTTATAAAGGATCGACCTTATTGAGGATTCATTCAAAATATGGTGACCTGTATCTGAGATAATTCCTGCAAGAGCAGGGAAGTTTGTGCAGTGTCCCCTCACCAGGAAAAGGTCAGTTCCTTTAAGCTGTATTATTTCCTTCGTTGTGAATCCTTTGGAGAATCAGCAGTAACGTCACGTCTTCGAAGAAATCTGTTTCCAGAAAAGTCTCTCCTCATTGACTGTGTAAATCACTTGGACTTCCAAATTTACCCTTTTAAGATTGGGTTCAAATTTACCACTTTAAGAACTGTATTCGCATTTACTCTTTTAAGAACTGTTCCAGAGTTGCCACATAGCGGTTAACTTCTGGTTAAGTTAGTCATTCGAACACTTTTCGCTATTGTTGAGCAGAGTTTAATAAATGTTTGTTTTTATAGAACCTTCCTCAATTGATAATTCATTGTTGCTGATCACGTGACAGTGTGCATTAAGGTTATTGCATAAATTTCAAGTGGTAGTCAAAAAACTGCTTGGAGATGTAAATGCAAAGATCAAAGCCCAGCTGGATGAATGGAAGGCCAAAAAGAAAGGAGTCAATGGAGATATGAAAACAGTGATTCATCTGATGATGTTGTGAATGAGGACAGTGAGAGGCGAGATCAGATCATAAAGGCAACAATAGAAGGATTCATAAGAGAATACTCCAGTGAACTAAATGCACCTTCTCAAGATTAAGATGTGCAAACTATAAAGAAGAAAAGGGAAAAGAAAGAGGAGGATGACGCAGACACTATGGAAATGGAAGAGGATAAACCACACCTAATCCGAGGCGAGGGCAAATTGTGCTTGCTCTCCGTGATGTACACTCTTCTCTCCACAGCGCTGAGGCTATGAACATTGCCCCGGCTGCCGTGCAAATATGATGAACTGGCAGGCAAGGCTTTGGGTCTACCCCAGTGTTCAGATCTGAGGACTCAGTTTGGTCTGGAATGTTGTTGTTCACTTCAACTGTTTGCAAGATTTGTGTTTTCCCTTTCCTTTCTCATACACTGAGTGCTGGTCATTTTATTTATTTTTTTTAATGGGGTTCTTTCAGCTTTCTTACTTTGTGGCTAACTGTAAGCAAACAAATCTCAAGGTTGTATAATGTATACATTCTTTGATAATAAATGTACTTTGAATCTTTGAATCTTTAAGTTCTCAAGAAGTTTGCAAATTTAGAGATACCCGCAAGAAACCAGAAGAAGTAAAAGGAAGGCAAGAAAAAGAAAGCCAAGAAATTGAAAAGGAGAGTAGATCCAGAGAGAAAAGCTGAGGAAATGATTAGAAAGTTCTGCAGAGCAGTCAAAACCATTCCCTGCAGTCTCAGATCAGCAAGTTCTGGGGTCGATACTAACCCAAAGGTCAAGGAACGAAGTTGCCGAGTCCAGAAATCAATGCCAGATTGTCAAAGCCACTGCATCAGTGTGTTTGTAAAGTTGGAGGTCCACTGTCTGTGAGTCTGCATATCCAGACCAGGGACTGGAGATGGAAGCCCAGAGACAGCATGTTCTGGGATTCAAGGTGTGTCCATGTGATGCAACACAGCGCGTCATAGGAAGTCATTCCTGCCTGTGGCCATCAAACTTTACAACTCCTCCCTTAGAGGGTCGGACACCCTGAGCCAATAGGCTGGTCCTGGACTTATTTCATAATTTACTGGCATAATTTACATATTACTATTTAACTATTTATGGTTCTATTACTATTTATTATTTATGGTGCAACTGTAGTGAAAACCAATTTCCCCGGGATCAATAAAGTATGACTATGACTATGACTATGTGTGTGAATGGGTGGGAGTGTTCAGATTTCAAGAGTCAAGATTGTTTAATGTTCTTTCCAAGTACACAAACGTAAAGGAGAATTAAATTATTGTTACTCTGGATCCGATGTAGCGCAAACAAAACACAATAATAAAAACAAATAAATATAAACAAATAAGAGAGCTTATATACGTAGATGGGTTGCATGCTCATAAAGTGACCCTAGGCACAGGAGTGTCTGTCTATAAAGTAACTGACAGGAAATGATAAAGTAGTGGTGGTTGAGGGTGTTTAGTGGCAGGTTAGTGGGTTGATCAGCCTTACTGCTTGGGGATAAGTAACTGTTTTTGAGTCTGGTGGTCCTGGCGTGGATGCTACATAGCCTCCTCCCTGAAGGGAGTGGGATCCCTCGTGATGATACTGGCCCTTATCCAGCACCTTTCTGTATATATGTCCTTGATGGTGGGTAGGCTGGTGCTGGTTATGCATTCGGCAGTTTTAAGTACCTGTGGTAGAACCGTCCTGTCCAGCGCAGTGCAATTCCCATACCGTGCAGTGACGCAGCTTGTTAGGATGCTCTCTACTGCACATCTGCAATATGAGGTGAATGTGGATGTGTAAAGTCCTGCTGTCTTCAGCCTCCTCAGAAAGCAGAGGCATTCCTGAGTGAGTAACTGAGCGTTCCTGACTGCGTAGACTGTGCTCTGGGACCACGAGAATTTCAGATTTATTCCAAACTTCAACGTTCAAAGCAAATTTATTATTGAAATACATAAATGTCACCATATACAACCCTGAGATTCAATTTCTTGCGGGCATACTCAATAAATCCAAGAAATACAATAGAATCAATGAAATACCACACCCAACGGGACAGATAAACAACCAAAGCACAAAAGAGAAAAAAGTAAGTAATAATAATTAATAAATAAATAAGGAATAAATACCGACAACAAGGGATGAAGAGTCCTTGAAAGCGAGTCCATCGCTTGTGGAAACAGTTCAGAGATGGGCACGAGTGAAGTTGAGTGAAGTTATCTCCACTGGTTCAAGAGCCTGGTGGTTGAAGGGTAATAATTGTTCCTGAACCTGGTGGTCTGCATCCTAAGGCTCCTGTACCTCCTTCCTGATGGCAACAGTGAGAAGAGATGTATCACATGTACATGGAAACATGCAGCAAAATGTAAGCTTTTAGCACATTGACCGTCATAAATCAAAGTATTGAGTACAGGAGTTGGGATGTTATGTTGAAATTGTAAAAGATATTAGTGAGGCTAATTTGGAGCATTGCGTGGAGTTTTGGTCACCAAATTTACTAAGATGTTACCAAGACTGGAGGACTGAGTTATAGGGAATTGAGTAGTTTAAGACTTTATTCCCTGGAGAATGAGGAGAGATTTGATAGCGGTATCTAAAGTTATAAGAGATATAGATAGTGCAAGCAGGCTTTTTCCACTGAGTTTAGGTGAGACTAAAACTAGAGATCATAGGTTAAGGGTGAAAGGTGAAATATTTAAAGGGGACCTGAGGGGGAGCTTCATCACTCAGATGCAAAATTTAAGGGAAGTTTGGATAAGTACACGGATGGGAAGGGTATGGAGGTCTATAGTCCAGGTGTTGTTTAATGGGACTAGGCAGAATAATAGCTTGGCATGGACTAGATGGGCTGAATGGCCTATTTCTATGCTGTAGTGGTCTACTATTCTATGACTAAAACTCTGGAGTGAAATAAACAGTTGTCTTTTTGGGCCGAGGTGTCAATTTAGAATCTCGGCCTGAAACGTCAACTGTTTATTCCCTCCCATAGTTGCTGAGTTCCTCCGGCATTTTGTGCATGTTTGTGAAGATATCCAGCATCCGCAGAATCTCTGTGTTCGTGATACAGAAAGAGGACCACCAAGAGAACACGTTAAGAGCCAAGGATGTTTCAAAGCCTCTGGGTTGCAGTAATCCCATGACTGCTCAAGAATACATCTTGACATTGGGGATGACCATGAGAACCTCGTGTCCAGTCACCGGGAACATGTGGAAGCCAGGGTGTAAGCTGTTAAATGGCCTCGCCACCTCTGGAACCATTGCATATTTTCCTGCCACTTTTCTGACAGTCAGTGGGACCCTCACCAGCCATCTCTGAACCTCCAGAACTGGGGTGGAAGTAACTGATCTTCATTCATGAAGGATGACTTCAGAAGAAGAAGAAGCACAAAACACTGTGAGTGATTATGGAGCCGCTTGTTGAGATTGAGAATAAAGGAGAAAACATAGGGGAATTAAGAAAGAGAATAAAAAATTACAAGGTGTTTTAAGGCAAGTGAAAAGTTCAAAAAAATGTAAAGTTAAAAGAAGAAAGAGAAGGGGAATGTTAAAAAAAAGCTAATGTTTGTGGCAAGGCAAGCAATAGTAACCAGGTCACGAAGAATGGAATGGCACCTTATGGTACATAAACCCCAGGAAGCAGAAGGAGTAGGGATTTCCATGGTCTGTGTTGGGTGGCGTTGGAGGAGTGGTGGGAGGGGAGTGCAAGACAGGAATACTTGCCCTCAGATATTCTGCTGAGCGCCATGTTGTGCATGCGTATGAAAAAAAATAATTGCCTCACGCAGCCCAGGGAGAAGGTTTTCAGAGAGGCAATGGAAAAAAGAATACATCATAAAGTTGGCCACAGGTGAAAGAGTAGGGCCCGGAAGTGGAGAGATTGGTATTCAAATATTTACTTTGAAATTGGCCTTTTGATTCTGCTGCTGCCTGAACTGCGCGCTTGCAGCACACAGCCACTTTCTGACCTGCAGGCAGAAGGAAGCTAGAGGCAGAAGAAAATATTTACTTTGGAAATCAGGACCAAAGGAACCAAATCAAAAAGCATAAAGAAATAAAATGAAATATTGAAAAGACTGAAAAAGACCTTGAGGATGTTGAAATCAGCAAACAGGTGGAGAGCTTCTAGTGCAGGTGGAAATTGGTAGGAGAAGAGCAGCAGAAAGGATCTGGGCTTAAAAGTGAGGTGACGGGGAGAAGAGAGCAGTAACAGTAAGGGTGCTGAGGCATGTGTCACTATTGTCATTTCCCACTGAAATTAAATCTCACTCAAGTGTCAAACAAAGGGTTACAATATTATGCACATCCTTCAGAAAATTAAAATGACAAAGAGCTTTAACGTACTAATACTCGACCTTACATGAAAAACTTCTTGAAGTTGGAACTGGAATTGGTTTATTATTGTGGCATGACCCGAGAAACAATGAGAAGCTAGTTTTGCATACTGTTCATACAGCTCAGGGGTGGCGCAGTAGCAGAGTGGTTAGCACAACGCTTTAGTACCAGCGACCCAGGTTCAATTCCTTCCACCGTTTGTGAGGAGTGTGTACGTTCTCCCTGGGTCGCGTGGGTTTCCTCCTGGGCTAGGATAAAATCGGTGGGTTTCTGGGTGGCGTGGCTCAAAGGGCTGGAAGGGCCTATTCCGCGCTGTATCTCAATCAATACACAAGCAAGTAAATTCATTACACAGAGCTTTGAAGTAAAACAAGCTAAAACAATAACAGAATGCAGGAAAAAAAAAGTTACAACTACAGAGCAAGTGAAATGTGAGTAAGGTATATGAAGTAAGATCATAATGAGTCAGAATCGAGTTTATAATCGCTGACATAAGACGTGACATTTATATAGTGCGCTGTGTAAAAATATATAATATATAAACATATATGAAATAAAGTAGTGCAAAAAGGGAGTGAATATAATGAGTTAGTGTTCATGGGTTCATGGACTGTTCAGAAATCTGATGGCAGAAGGGTAAAATCTGTTCCTAAAACGTTGAGTATGTGTCTTCTGGCTCCTGTACCTTCTCTCTGATAGAAGTCATGAGAAGAGGGCATGTCCTGGATGGTGAATGTCCTTGATGATAGATGCTGCCTTTTTGAGGTAGAACTGTGAGAATCAAGTAGATTGTGAAGCCAAATCTCCATCTTAGCATGCTGCAGAACTGTTTAATAGTCTTATTAAATCCTACTCAGGTGCCATACAGGAGTTGCTGTAGTGGGGTAGGAACTGTCCTTCAGCTTGTTGGTACATGCTTCCTGCCACATTCCAAAGATGTATGGGTTAGGATTAGTGAGTTCTGGGCATGCTATGTTGGCATCGGAAGCTTGGCAACACTAGCAGGCTGCCCCCAGCACAATCCATGCTGATTTAATTTGACATAAACGATGCATTTCACTCGTGTTTTGATGTACGTGTCATAGATAAAGCTGACCTAAAATATCTAAAAAGTAAACCTCGAATGTATGAGAGAAAAATGAGAAAAAAAGAGCTGCGTACCAGAGCAAGTGGGAATGTACGAACATAACCCATGCCTTTTAGATAGTGGACCAGCTTAGTTGTACCAAGAGGTCTCCTGCCAGAGGATACGCAGCCATGGTATTTTTACAACAGGTCCAGTTGAGCTGTTGGTCATTTGTGATTCAGGACGTTGATGGTGGTGATTTAGTGATGTTAAATCCAAACCAAGTGTTTATAGAACACCAACATCTGTTCATGTGCAAGATGTTTCGGTGTAGTAATGCAAAATAAAAATATGTCCCATGTGTCCTCAAAGCTTTTAACAGGTGTCTTTGAAATCTCAAGCGATTCTGCAGATGCTGGAAATGTAGAGCAATACACACAAAATGCTGGAGGACTTCAGCAGGTCTGGCAGCATCTGTGGAGAGGAATAACGAGACAACATTTAGGGCCAAGACCTTTCATCAGGACATGAAGAGCTCTTGATGGTGGTGATTTAGTGATGTTAAGTGTCTGAGAACGACAGACATCCAGAGTATTAAAGATATTACCGACCTTTGAAAACTTTTTGAAAACTCAATGTTCACGACATCCTTTTCTGAGTAAATAGGAAACTCCTCAGAAAATCACTTTATTCAAACATCACCTATCCTTCACAAGCCTATCATGTGAATGACTCGCAGTTGACCAAGTATTTATTCACTTTATCTCAGAAACTTCCCACAGCTCCTGTTAATTATTTTTCATTCTGTCTTTTCTTAGCAATGGATTCATATTTGCAATTTTCCAACGTGTAAGCATATTTCCTAAATTGGGAATGTTTTGGAATGCTGCAGTCACTTCATCCAACAATTCAAACTTTCTTTGGAAATTTTTGCTGCTTTTTACAGTTTTCCCAAGTTACTGAATTCACACTCTTCTTCACATTTCAACATAGTCTTTCTTTCATCTTGATTCCATCTCTTACCTCATATGTCGATGACTTTGCTTAATTGTACCTGTGGAATTTTTGTCTTTTAGTGATTTGTATTAGCTTAGTATCGTGCCAAACACATCTTAGAATGCTTTCCCCTATTTGTAGCTTAATACATTAGCAATGGATTTCTCTTCCCTTCAAAGACTGGATTATTTAAACATAAAGCCTTCTTTTGATACTCTTCCTTCTGCCTCTTGAGGTACATAACATCCACTGAACTGTAAATTTGGTCACTTCCTCACAGAATTTAAACAGATTATTCAGGCGGCACCTCCATTTTCTAAAGCCATGCTGTGATTTTCTAATACACCATCCTCTAGACAATCATAAATTATTTCCTTTATAATGCCTTCCAGCATCCTTCCTCCAAGTGATATCAATCCAGCAAACCTGTAATTCCCAAGGTCTGGCTTTTCTTTCTTTTAAATACTGGGACCAAATTATCTTCCCTTTAGTCCCACAGAACTAGCCAAGACCGCAAAACCTATTAAATATAAGAGTTAGTGGTTCACATATACATCTCCCATATCAAGCAACACTCTGGGGTAAATGAGGTCCGGCAATCCAATCATTTTATGGCATCTTAATCCCAGCTAAAACTATCTTTCTCTTGAATTAATCTTAGAACCAGTCGTATTTATTGCTAATTTTACCTTAGAAACACCTTCAAACATTAAAACCTCTATTTCCACTTAGCACTTTAGTCATAACATGAGCTTCAAATCAAACTTTCCCTCCTACTTCCCTAAAGCCCTTTCCAGTTCATAGTTGGAGAACATTTTTCCAAGGCATTTTTGGCGTTTCAAACTGTGGATTTAATTTTTCTTCGCTATCTGCTCACTTGATAGTTGTTCAGTTTTTTGGTGAGGCAAGTATTTCATTAAAGTTCAATCCTACGTAAACTTTTCTGGTTAACGATTACAATTTATTTTAGATTTCTGAACACATGGATGTTTTTTTTCCAGTTAGTGGTGCATTTGTGGTTTTCCTAAGCATTAACTTAGAGCAATAAAAATAATCTTTTGTAGTCACAGATACGGGCATGCTGTACAATTTTGTACAATCCTCGCCAAAGTGATTTATTTCATTTTATGTTTCAATGTCCATGTGACAAATAAAGCTAATCATTCAAAGTTCAAAGTTCCAAGTACAACGTAAATTTATTATCAAAGTGGCGTAGTGGCATCAGCGCTGGACTTCGGGGCGAGAGGTCCTGAGTTTGAATCCGGCCGGCTCCCTTGCACACTCTCCATCCGTGCTGGGTTAAGAGCTGGTGATCTCTTTAAAAAAAAAACTCACCTGCTGTAACTTGCTACGAATATGATTTCCCAATATGTCAGAGCGGCGTGGAGGGAAATCGTCCAGCAACGGGAAACTCCAGACACAACCTACCGACAACGACACTTGATATGTTGTGTGTTTGTTGAAGAAAATGAATCTCAGGTACATATACACACACACACACACACACACACACACACACAGAGGTTCAGTTGTTTAAACCAACATCACAACAGGGAAGAAACGTAATCTAAGTCACTTAGACTGTGGAATGATTGTTGGTGCCAAACGGGGTGGTTTGAGTATCTCAGAAACTGCTGATATTCTGGGATTTTCATGCTCAACAGTCTCTTGAGTTTATAGGGTATGGTGCGAAACTAAAGAATATCCAGTGAGAGACAGTTCTGCGGGTGCAAACATCTTGTTCATGAGAGAAGTCAGAGGAGAATGGCCAGACTCACAGGAAGGTGACAGTAAATCAAATAGCCACATGTTATAGCAGTGGTGTGCAGAAGAACTTCTCTGAACACCCAAGGTGTTGAACCTTGAAGTGGATGAGATACAGCAACAGAAGATCATGTGCACACACTTAGTGGCCACTTTATTAGGTACAGGAGGTCCATAATAAAGTAACCACTGACTGTACTGTCACTTTAGGTTGTTCTTCTATAATATTGTCATTAAACTGTGCAGGATTCAGACAACTCAAATGCCTCTGTGAAAATTTGGACCTACAAACATCAGCAAAGAATGCTGTCATTTTAAAGTAGTAATCTTGACTGACCGACCAAAAAAAATTGTCTCTTTAAATAATAATCATGGTGAGTTGCAAGTCAGAAAGATAGCCCTGAACCTGCAGCCTCAAATTAAAAAGAAATTAAAGACATGGCCTTTAGTCACCATACTGAACATACCTTCTCTGGAGGTATAATTACTATCTGCATATTAATATATGCAAATTAACTCGGGAAGATTTCATCCTCCAAAGGTTAAATGCAGAAGCCTATTAATTGGAAACATGTAATTAGCTGCAAATGAAAAGGAAAAGTTTTTTGCCTCGTACTTTTTTTCGCCAAAGTAGGAACGAAACTAATAGTTTCAATTTTTTCTGAGGTGTACTTAAGGTGAAGGAAAATTGTGATTCATCCGAGCAATAATTAATTGCAACCTTATTATTCCTAATGTCAGTACGTCCGAGATTTTCAAATGTCTGATATGTAGATGATCCTGGTTAGACACATTTGCGCAAATTCAACTCCTATCTGTCATTTTGACATGTATAATCCCATATTGCTAACAGATGCATCTCAGAGAATAGAGATAATTAAGTCTTCAGGCACAATCTGGTTTTTTTTACAACTTGTGCTAAGTGACCCTTCATTACCTGGGAATTACAAAAGGACTGCCATACCTTCCAGATTCCAAATGTGGGGTACATTAAATTAAAAGTCTGGAAGTTATGGGAGTTAGCATTTGCAATTTAAAAATTTGCAATGGAAAATCAGAAATTCTATCATTTTTCACAAACGTTTAAAAGTTTTCTTATCACTCAAAATGGCTATCCATAGTAAGTGACTCAACATAAGTGCAGTATTTACTTAAATGAAAACAGCTGACTTGAATCGCAACTGTATGTTGGCAACCATTTCAGCTGACACCTAGTCCTTTTATTTATTTGAACAGTCCGTTACTGGGCGAATAACATCAATGTTAGTTGTTTCTGAAAATATAGATCACCAACAGTAGAGAATTGCAAGATGCACTCCAGTATTTTAAACTTCTGAACTTCTAGCGATAATGTTGCTATTGTATTCTGTAAATCATTATGTCGTGCCTGTAATCTCATAAACACTGAATTGCCTTTATTTTTAATGGGAACTTTCTATTGAATTTTGTTTCACATATACTCAGAGCCCACTTTATCAGCTATACCTGTACACCTGCTCGTTAATGCAAATATCTAATCAGCCAATTATGTGGCAGCCACTCAATGCATAAAGCATGCAGACATGATGAAGTGGCTCACTTGTTGTTCAGACCAAACATCAGAATGGGGAAGAAATGTGATCTAAGCGACCTTGACTGTGGAAAGATTATTGGTGCCAGACAGAGTGGTTTGAGTATCAGAAACAGCTGATCTCCTGGGATTTTCACACATAACATTCTCTAGAGTTTGTAGAGAATAGTGTGAAAAAAATCCACTGAGTTGCATTTCTATGGGTGAAAATGCTTTGTTAATGAGAGAGGTCAGAGGAGAATGGCCAGACTGGTTCAAGCTGACAGGAAGGTGAAAGTGACTCAAATAACCACATGTTACAACAATGGCATACAGAAGAGCACCTCGGAATGTACTGCGGGTTGAACCTTGAAGTGGATGGGCTATAGCAGCAAAAGACCATGAACGTACACTCAATGGCCACTTTATTAGGTATAGGAAGTCCCTCATAAAGTGGTCACTCTATATATATATATGAACGGTCAGTTGCTAGGTAATTAATATGAGCGTTATTTGTTTCTGAAAGTATAAATCAATAGTGGTAGAGAATTGCATCCCAGTATTTTAAACTTCTGAACTTTGAGCAATAATATGCTATTGCTTTCCATAAACCTTGTGTCATGCCTGTGATTTCACCAACACTGAATTGTCTTAATCTGGAGTAAAAATTATTTTGTTCTCCTTTACACTTGTGTACAGGAAATGACATTAAACAACCTTGAATTGTGAATATTGAATTATTAATGGCAGCTTTTTTATTGAATTTTGTTTCAAATATGTGCTCTTCTCATCACCAAACATAATAAGCTTCTCTTTCACTCGTATCTCCTCTCCCCTTCTGAAGTCTGAGAGCCCTGCTAGGATACAACTTCATGGCTGCTAACAGACTTCCAGCACTTCAGATGATGACTTTCACGTGTAAATAAAAGTTTAAGATTAATTGTCATTCAACCACATACGCAGATACAGATAAACGATGGGGCGTTCCTCTGGGGCCAAGGAACAAAACACAAAACCAACAGTCACACACAGCACAAGGCATGCATAGTTACAGTAGCATGTACAGTCACAAATCTGCATGCCACAGTAGTGTAGTGGTTAGTGCAACACTATTACAGCTTGGGGCAACAGAACTCTGAGTTAAATCTCGGTATCCTCTGTAAAGAGTTTGTACTTGAAGCATGTGGGTTTCCTCTAGGTGCTCCGGTTTTCTCCCAATTACTTGTCTGTCCTGTTGAGTGTGGTTTTGCATTGATTCTATTGTGTTTCTTGGTTTTTCTGAGTATGCCCACAAGAAAGTGAATCTTACGGTTGTATATGGCGACATGGTACTTTGATAATAAATTTACTTTGAACTTCTGAATCACTGATTATAGTAAGAGGACAAATAGTAGTAGTAGGCAGCCGTCAATCCCAGGGGAAAATGGGCTTGTGCCTCTGGTGGACTGCATCCTCTCCTGGGCGGGAAGATTTGAAGAACCGGCTGTTGCCCCATGCAGCAGGTTCCCCCTCTCCACGTCACTGATGTAGTCCAAGGGAAGGGCAAGTGCCGATACAGCTTGGCACCAGTGTCGTCGCAGAGACTGCCAGAGTGAAGTTGTGAACAAAATTAAACTTCCTTAGGCACCCCAGCTCTGGATTTCTCCCTTGGGGTTTACACCTGAAACCTCTCCCATGGGTGGGTATGGCTGCAAGGTAGCGTAGATTAAAATTAGAGTTTTCCTTCTCCTAGGCGGACTGCCGTCCAAGGTTGATGATGAGCCCCACCTGCCCAAAGTAACTGGTTTTGAGGCGCCAGTGGTCCGCCGTTGCCCCCTCTCTTGTCAGTAGAAACAGTTCCGCCGGGCCTGGTAGCTAAGCCACACGTGAAGGCCAAGAGTTGGACTTGGTTGTCAGAGGCTGTTAGAGACGCACACCATTTGGAGCACTTTATAGGTAGTGGGAGCTTATCACCACTACCACCCCCGGCTATGACAACCTTGGGAAATAATGGAGAGCTCCATATTACAAAGCAGCAAGAGAGAGCTAAATAATCTTTTTAACTGCAGGAAAATAAGGCAGAAAGGACGAGTATGTTAATGACTGCAGAAAAGCTTGCTGCTTTTAGGAAAAAGCATGGATCATTAAAATTGTTTTTTTTTGACTAATCTCCAGTAGAAACATCTCACAACTTGTATGCAAATGCTCAATATGAGGGGAAAAGACAATTACTTCTCATTTTACGAATGTCAAATTTGAGTAAGTACAGTGGATTCTGGTTAATTGGGACACATTCGGACCAGTATGTTTTAGCCAAAATAAGTGGCTGCTCCACTTGGCTGAAGTTTCTTGGAAATAGTTAAAAAGGTATAAGAAAGACAAACCACCATTTAACTAAGTGACTAATTGTATTTTTACATGAAATACAGAACAAATTAGAACACTAAAATGTTATTACTTTACTATAAAACTGTGTATTAGTTCCTAAGTTATCAACAGTATGCAACCATGTTTTTGAATGCTTGAAACCACAGCGAACAAGCAGTTTTGAATTGACTCACTACTTGTTTCTGATCAACTATCAGTGACAAAAATCGCTGCTTTTTGACCACAAACAATGCAACAGATTCTGTTTAAGAACTTTTTGCTCTACGCACAGTGTAGTGTCTAACAGCCACACAAGTGCATATCACTGACACTGGTTAGAAACAATTCATCAACAGTCTTCTATTGCAGTTAAGTGGCATAGTGTCCCACATAGACAAGGAGAATCCCAACTATTTTCTCAATTAGTTTTTGTTCTTTAAGAGTTGTCCCAACAAAGTGGCTGCCCTGAGTAACTGATGGGCAAGGTTAATTGGAACCGCTGTATTTACAAAGCAAAAAACTGCAGTTGCTGGAAATCTGAAATAAAAGGAGAAATACTGGACATATTTGGTGGGACAGGGCAGTTGAGATCTTGTTCTTTTTTTGGAAGATGCACGTGTCTTGCTAGAGATGTTTTTGTAAGGTAAGAGATGTGGTCATAATCAGAATCAGGTTTAATATCATTGGTATATGTCATGAAATTTATTGCAGTACAGTGCAATACATACTAATATAAATAACTATACATTACAATAAAAAATTATGTATAAATTAAATAAGTAGAACAAAAAGAGACCAAAAAATAGTGAAGAGGTGTACAGTATATGCTTTTAATGTCTGTTCAGAAATCTGATGGCAGAGGGGATAAAGCTGTTCCTGAAACGTTGAATGAGGATCTTCAGTCTCCTGTATCTCATTCCTTTCGGTAACAATGAGAAGAGGGCGTGTCCTGCATGATGTACTTTGAGGTTTTGCATCTGTTTGTAAAATGCACAGGTCCCATGATGACTTCATAAAATTTTGAATTTTCGTGAGTCCCAGTGAAGATTAATCCACCTGTTTTTATTTCCCTCCGTGAGCCCTGCTGCCTGTCAGCAGAAAGATGCGTTATAGAACATAGAACATTACAGCACAGTACCAGACCTTCAGCCCACAATGCTGTGGTGACCTTTTAACCTACTCAAAGATCAATCTAACCCTTCGCTCTCACGTAGCCCTCCAATTTTCTTTCACCCATGTCTCTGAGAGTCTCTTAAATGTGTCTCATATATCTGTCTCTACCAGCGCCCCTGGCAGGGTGTTCTACGCACCCACCATTCACTGCGTAAAATATCAGCCTCTGACACCGCCTTATACTCCTTAAAATTCCACCCTTAAAATTATGCCCCCTTATTAGTCATTTCCATCCTGGGAGAAAGTCTCTGGCTGTGCAATCTATCTACACTTCTTATCAAGTTGTAAGCCTCCACCAAGTCACTTTTCACTCAAAGAGAAAAGTGTTATCACTCCCAACCTATCCTCATCAGACAGGCTCCCTAGTCCCAGCAGTACCCTAACAAAGAGAGCCTGAAGTGAGATTTTAGGAAGCTGAGTAGAAAGCTGAGAAACGAGACCTCCAGGGTAGTAATCTCTGGATTGCTGCCTATGCTACACACCATTGAGGGTAAGAATAGGATGAGTTGGCAGGTGAATGTGTGGCTGAGGAACTGGTGCTGGGGGCAGAGCTTCAGATTTCTGGATCATTGTGACCACTTCTGGGGAAGGTATGACCTGTATAAAAGGGACGGTCTACATCTGAACCCGACAGGGACCAATATCTTTGCGGGCAGGTTTGTTAGAGCTGTTCAGGAGGGTTTAAACTAATTTGGCAGAGGGATGGGAACCGGAGTGATAGAGCTGAGGATGAGGTAGTTGTTTTACAAATAGAGGCAGTGTGTAGTAAGACTGCAAGCGAGGAGAAGCTGGTGATAGGACAGAATTGCAGTCAACAGGATGAGTTACAACGTAAAAAGCAGACAAAGTTGAAAAGGGTGAATACAGGACTGAAGGTGTTACATCTGAACGTGTGCAGTATACGGAATAAGGTAGATGAACTTGGTAGCACAGTTACAGATTGGCATGTATGACATTATGGGTATCACTGAATCATGGCTGAAAGAAACTGGGAGCTTAACGTCCAAGATACACATTGTATGGAAAGGACAGGCAGGTAGGCAGAGTGGGTGGAATTGCTCTGCTGGTAAAACATTAAATCAAATCATTAGAAAGAGGTGAAATAGGGTCAGAAGGTGTTAAATCACTGTGCGTAGAATGTAAGGAACTGCAAGGGTAAAAAGACCCTGATGAGAGTTATATACAGACCCCCAAACAGTAGTAAGGATGTAGTCTACAAATTACAATGAGAGATAGAAAACGCATGCCTAAAGGGCAATGTTACAATAGTCAAGGGGGATTTCAATATGCAGGTAGATTGGGAAAATCAGGTTGATGCTGGATCACAAGAGGGGGAATTTCTAGATTGTCTTTGAGATAGCTTTTTAGAGCAGCTCATGGTTGAGCCCACTAGGGGATCAACTATTCTGGATTAGGTGTTGTGCAGTGAATCAGAATTGATTAAAGACTTAAGGATAAAGGAACCCTTAGGCGACAGTGATCATAATATGGTAGAATTCACCCTGCATTTTGAGAAGGATAAGCTGAACTCAAGTATTTCAGTATTACAGTGGTGTAACGGGAATTTACATGAGAGCAGAGCTGGCCAAAATTGATTGGAAAAGAACATTGGCAGGGATGACAGCAGTGCAACAATGGCTGGAATTTCTGGAAGCAACTCAGAAGGTTCAGGATATATACATCCCATAGAGGAAGAAGTAGTCTAAAGGTAAGATGAAACATCCATGGCTAACAAGAGAAATTAAAGCCAACATGAAAGCCAAAGAGAGGGTATATAAAAGACCAAAAATTAGTGGGATGTTAGAGGCTTGGGAGGCCAACAGGAGGCAACTAAAAAAGTCATAAAGAAGGAAAAGATAGGATACAAAGGTAAACTTGCCAATAATATTATAAGAGGATACCAAAAGTTTCTTCAGATACATGAAGTGTAAAAGAAAGGTGAGAGTAGATATCGGACCACTGGAAAATGACGTTGGTGAGGTAGTAGTAAGAGACAAGGAAAAGGTGGATGAACTGAAATAAGTATTTTTCATCAGTCTGCTGGAAGTTCAGCAGTGTCAGGAAGTCAAGAGTGTGTGAAGGTGCCATTACCAGGGAGAAGATTCTTGGGAAACTGAAAGGTCTGATGGTTGACCTGTCATCCGGGCAACATCCCAGGGTTCAGAAAGAGGAGGCTGAAGGGACTGTGGAGACATTAGTAATGATCTTTCAAGAATCAATTGATTCTGGCATGGTTCCAGAGGAATGAAAATTACAAATATCACTCCATTCTTCAAGAAGGGAGAGAGGCAGAAGAAAGGAAATGAGGAAAAACTTGCTGACAAATCTGTTGGAATTCTTTTCACAAAATTTCCATTTATTTTTTTCTTGCATAGCTGTAAGTAAAATGTCAGTTCATATTCCCTGTAACACACATCAAAGTTGCTGGTGAACGCAGCAGGCCAGGCAGCATCTCCAGGAAGAGGAACAGTCGACGTTTCAGGCCGAGACCCTTCGTCAGGACTAACTGAAGGAAGAGTTAGTAAGAGATTTGAAAGTGGGAGGGGGAGGGGGAGATCCAAAATGATAGGAGAAAGTTGAAGAGCTGAAGAAATTACAGATGGGGAGCAGTGAGAGATGGTTTCACTGAACTCCCGTCGAAGAGAGGATCTAAACTTCTTCGGTGTAGGCATCACCGGAAGAGGCTTCGCAGTAGTGAATCTGCAGAATTCCTGTTATTTACATTTTTAAATCTGCAGAATTCCTGTTGTTTGCGTTTTTAAATCTGCAGAATTCCTGTTGTTTGCGTTTTTAAAATTCACTACTGCGAAGCCTCTTCCAGTGATGCCTACACCTATGAAGTTTAGATCCTCTCTTCAACGGGAGTTCAGTGAAACCATCTCTCACTGCTCCCCATCTGTAATTTCTTCGAATCTTCAACTTTCTCCTATCATTTTGGATCTCCCCTCCCCCTCCCACTTTCAAATCTCTTACTAACTTTTCCTTCAGTTAGTCCTGATGAAGGGTCTCGGCCCGAAACATCGACTGTACCTCTTCCTAGAGATGCTGCCTGGCCTGCTGCATTCACCAGCAACTTTGATGTGTGTTGCTTGAACTTCCAGCATCTGCAGAATTCCTGTTGTTGTTTGCGTCATATTCCCTGCACTGGTATTTTCCACTTCTAAATTATTGCTAATTTTTGTCCCTCAAAGAAAAGAATTCCAAATAATTTGGTTGCATACTCTTTAAAAGGAGAAGAAGTTGGATTGGAGAAGGAAGGGTTGTGTCAGAAATAGAGGCTGCGACAAGCACCTGATAAAGTGGCTTTGATCCTGGAACTGAATATTTATTGTGTCATTTTACTTCATGTTCTCAATCATGACAGCGATCCCTTGGCCACTTCCAATGCACTCGGAACCCACTGCATGTTTTCCTCCCCGGCGCCTGAGCTCATAAACCAGATGTGCTGTTATCCTGGTTCCTGATGCCCCCAGAGGGTGTCCTAATGCAATAGCGCCTCCATTTACATTGGTGTTTTCAGGATCCAAGTTCAGAGCCTTCTGCACGGACAAGAACTGAGGGGCAAATGCTTCATTGACCTCTACTAGATCCATGTCTTTCAAGGATAATCCTGCTTTCTTCAGAACCCCATTGATTGCAGGTACGGGACCAATTCCCATAATGCTTGGATCACACCCACTTGCATGGTAAGCCACTACTCTGGCCATTGGCGTGAAATTCTGCTTGTGAACTGCCTCTTCACTTGATATTATCACTGCAGCAGCTCCATCACACACTCCTGAGGTATTTGCTGCTGTGATAGGGCCATTTTCCTTGAACACAGTTGGTAGCTTGGCCATCTGTTCTGCTGTGGTCTGAGGTCTGGGGTGCTCGTCCTGTGCTAAAGCCTTCTTTCCTTTCTTGGTTTTCACATCAATGGGAGAATTTGAAGAAATAACAAGCAGGATAGATGAAGGAGAATTGGTGGATGTTATATATTTGGATTTTCAGAAGGCTTTTGACAAGGTGCCACACAGGTTGCTTAACAAGTTAAGAGCCCATGGACTTATAGGAAACATACTAGCCTAGATAGGGCATTGGGTTATTGGCAGGAGGCAAAGAGTGAGGATAAAGAGAGCCTTTTCTGCTTGGCTGCGGGTGACTAGTGGTGTTCCACAGGGGTTTGTGTTGGGGCCAATTCTTTCTACGTTATATGACAACGATTTGGATCATGGAATTGACGGCTTTGTGACCAAGTTTGCGGACGATACGAAGATAGGTGGAAGGGAAGGTAGCTTTCAGGAAGTAGAGAGATGCTACTGAAGGACTTAGATTAGGAGAATGGGCAAAGAAGTGGCAGATAGAATACAGTATCAGGAAGTGTATGGTCATGCACTTTCGTAGAAGAAATTAAAGACTATTTACTAAATGAAGAGAAAATCCAAAATTCAGAAATGCAAAGGAAGTTGGGAGTCCTTGTGCAGGATTCCCTAAAGTTAAATTTGTAGGTTGAGTCCATGGTGAGGAAGGCAAATGCGATGTTGGCGTTCACTTTGAGAGGACTAGAATATGAAAACAAGGATGTAATGTTGAGCTTTATAAAGCACTGGAGAGACCTCACTTGGAGTATTGTGAGCAGCTTGGGCCCCTTATCTAAGATATGATGTGCTGAAACTGGGAAGGGTTCAAAGGCGGAGTTAAGATGGCGCTAGATGGCAACTCTTTTGCTTGCATCTTCTGAAACAGCTCTATTTCCATCTTTAATATCTTGATTTTTCCCTTTCAGGGTTCTTTTGAAGACCCTGACCTGGAGTTACATGCAGACTTCGGTTCTTTGCGGGAATGGGACCCGCCCTTGGGGTTTCAGGACTGGCCATTATCCGACATGCCAAGGGTTTGGCCTGAGAGTCTCCCTCATGTTCGGAAACCTAAGATCTCAGGCCTCTAGAGATGGGCAGATCAAGGATTGGTGTCACAACAAGAGACTCATGTGTCATCGGGGAGGCCGGAAAATCTTTCGCCGTGGGTCTGAAGACTGGAGATCTTTGCGATCTTCAGGCACAGAACTCCTAAAAAGCAATGAAATGGACTTCTAACATCGTAAAGCAGCGGGCTGTTGTTATGCCTCCCGCTCACTGTGAAAATGGGGGACACCTTCCCCTCCATTATCATAGAGAGAGAGAATCTGCAGTATGCCGAATGCTGGGTGTAACGCAAAGTCTTTGGGGTAACTTTGGACTGTGTCTTTGCTATTGCAGTGCTCACACTTATGCTTGGTGATGGTACCAATGCTTGCCTCTTTTTTTGCCGGTGGGGGGAGGGGGGATTGTTGCTCGCTGCCGCTTACGCTGGGGGGGACTTTGGGGTTCTCACGCTTAACTGTTATTCATTCTTTGGGGCACTTCTCTGTTTTCGTGGATGTTTGCGAAGAAAAAGCATTTCAGGATGTATATTGTATACATTTCTCCGACATGAAATTGGACCTTTGAACCTTTGAATCTTTGAGGTCCACAAAAATGATTCTGGGATTGAAAGGCTTGTCATATGAAGACTGTTTGATGGCTCTGCACCTGTATTGGCTGGAATCCAGAAGAATGAGAGGCGACCTCATTGAAACCCATCGAATGTTCAAAGGCCTCGATAGAGTGGATGTGGAGAGGAAGTTCCCTGTGGTGGGGGAGTCTAACATCAAAGGAACTGAGCCTCAGAATAGCGGAATGTCCTTTTAGAATGGAAATGAGGAGGAATTTCTTTAGGCAGAGAGGGTGATTCTGTGTAATTCGTTGCCACAGGTGGCTGTGGAGGTCAAGTTATTGGGTACATTTAAGGCAGAGTTTGGAAAATTCTTGATTGGTCAGGGCATGAAGTGATATGGGGAGATGGCAAGAGATTGGGACTGAGAGGCAAAATGGATCAGCCATGATGAAATGTTGGAGCAGACTTGATGGGCCAAGTGGCCTAATTCTGCTCCTACATCTTATGGTCTTATGGACTAAATCTCTTCTGCATCCTCTCCAAAACTTCCACATCTTTTCTATAATGAGGCAACCAGATCTGAGCACAAAAATTCAAAGTGTGGTCAAACCAGAGTTTTATAGAGCTGCAACGTTACCACACAGCTCTTGATCTCTATCTCATGATTAATGAAGGCCAACACACCATACACCTTCTTAGCAACCCTGTCAACTTGTGTGATAACTTTGAGGGATCTATGGATGTGGACCCCAGGTTCCTCCACACTGCCATCAACCCTGTGCTTTGCCCTCAAATTCGACCGTCCCAAGTGAATCACTTCTAGCTTTCCAGTCGGAACTCCATCTGCACACTTCTCAGCCCACCTCCGCATCCTATCAATGTCAAAAGTTAATTTGCAGGTTGAATTGGTGGTAAAGAAGGCAAATGCAAAGTTAGCATTCATTTGGGGGGGGGTCTGGAATATAAGAGCAAGGATGTGATGCTGAGGTCTTATAAGACGTTGGTCAGTCCACACTTGCGGAATTGTGAGCAGTTTTGGGCCCCTTATCTAAGAAAAGATGTGCTGACATTGGAGAGGAGCCAGAGCAGGTTCACAAGTGATTCTAGTGATGAAAGGGTTAATGTATGAAGAGCCTTTGATGGCTCTGGACCTGTACTTGCTGAAGTTTAGTAGAATCAGTAGGGTTCTCACTGAAGCCTATTGAATATTGAAGTATAGAGCAGATGTGGAGAGGATCTATAGTGGTTGAGTCTAGGACCAGAGAGTACAGTTTCAGAACAGAGGGATATCCATTTAGACAAATATGAGGATGAATTTCTACAGTCAAAGTTTGTGGAATTTATTGCCACAGATAACTGTAGAGGCCAAGTCATTGAATATACTTAAAACAGAGGTTGATTGGTTAATAATCAGGACATCAAAGATAATGGGGAGAAGGAAGGAGTATGGGGTTGGGAAGGATAATAAATCAGCCTTCATGGATTGGCAGAGCAGACTCAATGGGCCAAGTGGCCTAATTCTGCTTCTGTGTCTTATGGTCTTATGCCTGATGTCCCATTGTAATCTATGACAGCCTTTTCACTATCCACAACACCACCAACCTTATTGTCATCTGCAAACTTACTAACTTCCAAGCTTCCATTTTTTCATCCAATTTTACACAAGCCTGGTGTGCTAAACTTCTCAGACCACTCCCCTGTCTTTATCAAGTTTCTGACTGGTCCGCTTCCACATGTCTAACAATAATACGGTGTTAGCCTAGTGTTGCTCGTCAATCTGCTGTATTCACTCATATAGGCACAATTAGGATTAATTGGCTTTCAAAAGGACAAGGCACTGTAAAAAATGAAGTCTTTCATTAGCTAGAAAAGAAGGCAGGAAAGTGTAGAAACACACATTCCCATCCACTGGAACACACCACAGGGCAAATTCAAAACCACGTTAGGGACAATTTTGCACCAGACTGGTGTGATTTATCAGTCCGTTTCTTCCCATGTTTTCATCAAATTCCTGACTGGTCCATTTTACGAATAACATGTAACTATATTGCTGAATAAATTACTATTATAAAATGATACTGACTTCTGTTGAAAAAACTGACATCAACATTCGCAACTTGACTTACAAATCTTCTCTTCAACAGGAGTCCAGTGAGGCCTTCTCTCACTGCTCCCCCATTGTGATCTCTGCTACCCTCTAACTCTTCACTAGCTTGTCCTCCTCCCCCTCCTCCCACCATCTTGTTCTGGCCTTCCCCAGTCCTGATGAAGGATCTCAGTCAGAATCGTCAACTGTTTAATCCCCTCCATAGATGCTGCCCGACCTGCAGAGTTCCACCACCATCTTGTGTGTGTTACCCCTGCTCCATTCAGCAGTCTGAAATAAATACTCCAGTTATAAAACAGACTTACAATTAAAAATATCGTTCAGCACATCTCCGATTACATTAAGGTGGAGTTCCTTTTGGGGATGGACCAGGACAATATTTTTTAGTGTAATGATCCCCCAAAATCAACCAATTAACTTTTCAAAAGTACAATTTACTTGTATAGAAGTTGCTGGTTTTGACTGAAACCCTGCTAAGTGAAAATTCCTTGAAATTTTTATCAAAAACATTCAAATTAGTCTCTTGCTAGGTCAGCTAATGAGCTGGCATGGGGTGGCCTCAGCTAGAAAGTACCTCCTGTAGATTAATATCTCAGAACGTGTCCCAATCAAAGGGAAAGCTCATTAACAGTGCTTTTTGAAAATGATTTGATTACTGTTTCATTTGTGAAAGTGAATATTTCGGCTCATTATTGTGATTATTTTTCAAGGTCATCTTTTGAAGGAAGTCGGACCAATATGAGATAAATCAGTTCTTTTTTTTAATCTTGATTTTTGAGCGTTTAAATTTTTTTAGGGGTTAGCACAGCAATTATTTTATCATGTAAAAGTCATACAGAAATGAAAAAAGAATAAATGATTTTTATCCAATGTAAATTTGTTAAACAATTTATTGGCAAAGAAATGCTTGTATAATTATTAATTCCCGGAAACTTCAAGGAACTGGCTTTCTATAATTTGTTTCAGTTTTATTCATTAATCTAAATAGTTTATCAGGTTTGAATATTCTCCTGAGGATTTTTAAGATCTCTCAAAAAAGCCAAGTGTTTGTTGCCAACACAAGAGATCCTGCAGATTCTAGAAATCCAGAGCAACGCACACAAAATGCTGGAGGAACTCAGCAGGTCAGGCAGCATCAGCGGAGGGAAATAAATAATCAATGTTTTGGGCTGAGACCCTTCATCAGGACTGGAAAGGAAGGGAGAAGAATCCAGATTAAGAAGGTGGGGTGGAGGAGAAGGAGTATAAGCTGGCAGATATCACAAGACCTTGATGGACATTCAGAGCACAAAGTACTGCGGATGTACCCCATAGCATACTGGATAGCAGTGGAGCTGAACTTGTTCTGCACCGTATTGCAACCTGCTTCAGCCAGCCAGGTGATGTGCATGCACATGTAAGATAAGGAACTACTGCGGGCCTGTTCTTGCAGTGCTTGGCTCCAGGGCGACATCCATGCACCGTCAATCTACAGTCCACAACACTCAGGACTGGGATATGTTATTATTATTATTATTATTATTATATTATATTAGATTTTGTAACTGTATGTTTTTCTGCTACCATAATTGTATGTGTTGCATCCTTTTCAAGGTGGTTAGCCCACCTTTGGTCCCCACCTGGCACTCAGCTCTCACCTGTGGCTCCCCGTAGCTGTTTGCATGTGACAGCAGCCACACCCCAGGCAACAGCTTTGACAAGCCGGCTAAACCAGGTGAGGGTAGCCGACGGGTCTCAAACCCTCAGTGAGATAGGGTGTTGTCTATCCCAGCATGTGAAGACAGACTCCGGCGGATTGAGCCAATGGAAGGTCCAACGGTCAAGAAGGCGGTCTCTGCAAGCGTCGTGGAATGTGTAGAGCACGACAAGACACAGAAGTTGTCCTGGTCATCCACTGTGCCTAGTCCCATCTCCAGCCGTCTAGACTCTGTCTTGCCACTGGATTCAGATGGAAATTGGGAAGAAAGAGTGAGGCTGACGCTGCACAACTCTCCCTCACTTAAATTCAAATCACGCGCTAGTCTCGACACCATCAAATGGTGTTGAGGTCTTCATCGATGTCAACGATGGACGAACAACAATTATGGTATTGCACATTGGAAGGACAAACCAAGGTAGAACATACAGGGTTAATGGTAAGGCACTGAGGAGTGCAGTGGAACAGAGGGATCTGGGAATACAGATACAAAATTCCCTAAAAGTGTCGTCACAGGTAGATAGGGTCGCAAAGAGAGCTTTTGGTACATTGGCCTTTATTAATCGAAGTATTGAGTATAAGCGCTGGAATGTTATGATGAGGTTGTATAAGGCATTGGTGAGGCCGAATCTGGAGTATTGTGTTCAGTTTTGGTCACCAAATTACAGGAAGGATATAAATAAGGTTGAAAGAGTGCAGAGAAGGTTTACAAGGATGTTGCCGGGACTTGAGAAACTCAGTGCCAGAGAAAGGTTGAATAGGTTAGGACTTTATTCCCTGGAGCGTAGAAGAATGAGGGGAGATTTGATAGAGGTATATAAAATTATGATGGGTATAGATAGAGTGAATGCAAGCAGGCTTTTTCCACTGAGGCAAGGGGAGAAAAAAACCAGAGGACATGGGTTAAGGGTGAGGGGGGAAAAGTTTAAAGGGGACATTAGGAGGGGCTTCTTCACACAGAGAGTGGTGGGAGTATGGAATGAGCTGCCAGACGAGATGGTAAATGCAGGTTCTTTTTTTAAATTTAAAAATAAATTGGACAGATACATGGATGGGAGGTGTATGGAGGGATATGGTCCGTGTGCAGGTCAGTGGGACTAGGCAGAAAATGGTTCCGCACAGCCAAGAAGGGCCAAAAGGCCTGTTTCTGTGCTGTAGTTTCTATGGTTCTATGTGTCTTGAGCTGTGTGTGATTGTTGGTTTTGTGTTTTGCACCCTGGCCCCAGAAGAATGTTGTTAGGTTTGACTGTGTGTATGGTTGAATGGCAATTGGAATTCTGCTGGAATTCTTTGAGGAAATAACAAGCAGGATACCCAAAAGAGAATCAGTTGATGTTGTGCACTTGGATTTTCAGAAGGCCTTTGACAAGGTGCTGTACATAAGGCAGCTTAACAAGCTATCAGTGCATGGTATTATAGGACAGTTAATAGCATGGATAAAGCTGTGGCTGATTGGCAGGAGACAAAGAGTGGGGATAAAGGGAACCTTTTCTGAATAGTTGCCGGTGACTGGTGGTGTTCTACAGGGATCGGTGTTGGGACTGCTTTTTTATGTTGTATGTCAATGATTAGAACGACAAAATTGATGGCTTTGTGGCCAAGTTTGTGGACTATACATAGATTAATGGAGGGGCAGGTCGTGTCAGGAAGCAGGGAGGCTGCAGGAAGACTTAGGCAGATTAGGAGAATGGGCAAAGCAGTGGCAGATAGACTACAGTGCTGGGATATGTATGGTCATGCACTTTAACAGAAGGAATAAAGGCATAAACCATTTCCTCAATAGGGAGGAAATTATAAAATCCGAGGTGCAAAGGACTTGGGAATCCTTGCGCAGGATTCCCTAAAGGTTAATTCTGCAGATGCAAATGCTGGAAATCCAACGTGTGTGTTGCCGTAGTATGAGGAGTGTTAGCTGGCTCTGGGCCTGCACTCATTGGAAGTCAGAAGAATGAGCGGGGATCTCATTGAAACCTATTAAATGTTGATAGAGGGTGTTTCCTATAGTGAGAGTCTAGGACCAGAGGGCATGCCTTCAGAATGGAGAATTTGGAATGGAGGTGAAGAGGAATTTTTTTAAGCAGGTTGTGGTGAATCTTTGGAAGTGGTTGAAACAGGCAGCTGTGGAGGCCAGGACATTGGGTGTATTTAAGGTGAAGCTGGTTAGGTTTTTAATTAGTAAGGGTGTGAAAGATTACGGGGAGAAGGCAGGAGAATGAGTTTGAGAGGCAAATGGATCAGCCATGATGGAATGGAAGAGCAAACCCGATGGGCCAAATGGCTCCTACGTCTTATGGGGTTATGGAAAATTAAACATGAACCTGATAGGTGAAACCGTGTGAGCAGGAAGGTGAGCGAGTGGTGGAGAGGGGTAAGGGTTGAAGTGAGAAGCTGGGAGGTGGAAAAGGTAAAGAAGATAAAGGGATGAAGAAGAAAGACTCTGGTAGGAGAGCACACACAATGGGCTATGGAAGAAAAGGAAGGAGGGACGTCAAAGGGAGGTGATGGGTGAGTGAAGAGAAGGGAAGGGTAGGAGGGGAGCTTGAACAGGGAAAGGAAAAAAGGAGAAGGAGAAGGGGTAAGAATTACAGGGAATTAGAGAAATTGATGGAATAACACAGTTTCATTCTCACTGGAGAGCCAAGTTGCAAACAAGTACTGCTTCAAATTGTTCGTCTGAGGTGAGGCACTGAAGAAAGTTGAAGGGTACATATACGCAATGGACTGCATGACCCATCCTGATTTGAGTGAGCACAATGTTTCATCGTTAAAGTCTGTGGAGGAGCCTGGTGCCGGAATAAGGTTAGGAAGAAGCCTTGCAAAGTGCTTGGATCACTTTATCTGCAAGGATTTGGAATTGGCTTGCCCACAGAAAGCAATGAATGGTGGTCGATGGAGTGTATTTAAAGTTCAAAGTACATTTATCAACAAAGTACGTATACATTTTACAACCCGGAGATTTGTCTCCGTACAGACAGCTACAAAACAAAAAAACCCATTGAAAAAGACCGACAAGTACCCAGAGAGAAAAAAAATAAGGTAATTGTGCAAGCAATAAAAGTAAGCAAATAACGGAACGAAAGTGAGTCATCAGACATGAAGCCTGGAACATCCGGGGCAGACCACAGCTCCAGCATCGGCCTCATTTCAGCACATGGCAGAGTGAACATCGCGTAGCCCACAGGCGCGGAAGCCCCCGAGCAGCCGAGCAGGCCACAGCTTCAAGCTCAGCACAGCAAAGAGCGGAGTAAGTGTCGCAGAACAGTGAGCGGAACCAGGTCTACTTCTGGTCCCGACACCCTGCCTTTTCAATCCATCTGGCCTGGTGTTTAAATTGTCCAAACATCGGGTCCTTCCATATTCTAGAACCCAGGCCCTCTCGGAGCATTATGCTCTGGGCCTGGACCGCACCAAATTGTCCCAGTGCTTCAATTGATAAACCTTGGTTTCGGTGGACAGGCCTCATACCTGCCTCTCCTCCACTCCGACTTTGCCTGGAGGTTGGTGACCACCAGTGTTCCACAGAGACCCCAGCTCCTTGTGCATTTTATAAATGAATTCAAATAAGAATTAGAAACAGGTCCAGAGATATGTTGTTGTTTTGTGGCAGTGGTAGAGCACAAGACATAAAACATTACCACAGTCTCAAAAATGAAATATTGCAAAGGGCAATTAGCAAGGTAGTGTACGCAGGTTCATTGACCATTCCAAAATTTGATGGCAGGGAAGAAGAACCTGTTCCTATAAGGTTGAGTGTGTTTCTTTACACTCCTGAACCTCCTCCCTGTTGGTAATACTGAAGTGGAAGGGTGGGCTAGTAAATTTGTAGAAAAAATTGAACGTGGTGGTATTGTGGATAGTGTGGAAGGTTGCCATAGGTTAGAAAGGGAAATTGACAGGATGAAATTCCATCTGGAAAAGTGTGAAGTGATGCACTTTGGAAAGTCAAACATGGAGGCAGAGTACGAAGTTAACGGCAGGATTATTGGCAGTAACAAAGGGATTTTGGATCCAAGTCTACAGATCCTCCAAGTTGGTAGGATGGTTAAAAAGGTGTATGGCGCCTGTGTACATCGGTGACTCTCTGGGGGGGCTGCAGGCAATTCTACCAGTTTTTCTCTTAAATTTGCTTCTTTTGATCCACTTTTGCTGCAATCTGCAGCATGTAAATTTCCTCTTAACGACAGACTGCAAAATTGCATTAATGATTTTCAGATCTCACGCTTGACGGTCAAATATGGAGCAGTTAAGGGTGGCGCCTTTAAGGGCCAACGCCATGGCCACGGCTGAAAACACAGCAGATGAAGCGGGATTCAAACCACGCTGAAACGCAAAGGGGATGAGGCCTCCTCTGCCTACCGTCTTGTTGGGAAACATGCAGTCACTAGAAAATAAGACTGATAATCTCAGGGCAAGGCTATCGTATCAGAGACAGATGAGGAAGGTCTCAGCAGTTTGTTGCATTGAGACTTGGTTATCCGACCAGAAAGTTTTATGATTTTCAGAGTGGATTGAACCTCAAATTCTGGTAAGGAAAGAGGAGGCAGCGTATGTTTTTCAGACAATTTTCACTGGTGCACGGACATTAGGGTTACGTCAACTTCTTGTTCCCCCGACATAGAACAAGTAACGATTTAATACTTGCATCGAGAGTTCTCATCTGTGATCCCGACCACAGTTTACATGCCACCAGCAGCTGATTATAAGCAAGCACCCGCACAACTGCACGATGCCGTCTTTCAACAAGAAACCGCCCATCCCAATGCATTTCAAATTATAGTCAGCGACTTTAACCAGGTCTGTTTGAAGAAAACCCTGCCCGATTATCACCAGCACGTAACTTATTTCACCAGGGGTCCCAACACACTAGACCACTGCTACACTACGATAAGGAATGTCTGTCGTTCCTTCCCAAGACCACATTTTGGCAAGCCAGATCATTGACTGTACTCCTACTACCTGCATACAGACAGAGCCTAAAGGGCAAGGCTCCAGAGATCAAGACAACTAAGAGGTGGTCGCAGGAGGCTGAGGAACGTCTACAGGATTGGCTTGAGTCAGTGTACTAAGCCGTGTTCAAGAACTCAGCTGAGGACCTGAATAACGACAACAGGGTCATTACAGACTTCATTTAAACAGCTGTGAATGAGTGTGTCCCCACAAAATCAGTCAAGGCTTTCCCCAATCAGAAGCCCGAGATGAACAATGAAATCTGGAAACTATTGAGAGCTAGATCGGAAGCATTCAAGTCTGGAGATCAAGAATGCTACAAGAGGTGCAGTTATGATCTCCGGAAAGCTATCTCCTGGGTGAAGTGGAGATTCCGAACTAGATTAGAATCAGCGATGGATGCTCTACAGCTGTGGCGGGGTTTGAATTCCATAACTTCCTACAAAGCTAAATCTTGTGACACAGGGGACAGCTGAGCTGAGCTTCCAGGTCTCGGCCTGAAACGTCGACTGTACCTCTTCCCAGAGGTGCTGCCCAGCCTGTTGCGTTCACCAGCAACTTTGATGTGTGGAGCTCAATGCTCGCTTTGACCGCCAGAACAGGGAGGAACCATGGCGCACCCCCATGTCTCCCAATGATCCTTTGGTCTCAGTATCTGAAGAAGTTGTCAGTAAACAAGAAACAGCCCATCTCAGTATCTGGAGATGACCTGCGACTGCCTTCAATAGAGTGAATCCAAGAAAGCATCCAGTATGGACAGAGTACCAGGCCAAGTACTGAAGACCAGTGCTGCCTGACTGGCTGGTGTATTCACCAATATCTTCAACCTCTCACTCCAGCAGTGTGAGGTACCTACCTGCTTCAAGCAGGCTCCAATTTTACCCGTGCCCAAGAAGAGTGTGGATGTCTAAATCACTAAATGATACATCCACAGTGATGAAGTGTTTTGAGAGGCTGGTGTTGAAGCATATCAGCTCCTGTCTGAGTGGTGACTTGGATCCGCTCCAATTTGCCTAACAAAGCAAAAAGTCTACAGCAGATGCTATCTTCTGGGCTCTTCACAACTCTGGAACATCTGGACAGTAAAGATGCAAACATCAGGATGATATTTATCAATATCAGCTCAGTCTTTAATTCCATCACCCCCTCAAAAGTAATCGGTAAACTCCAAGACCAGCCCCTCAATACTTGCTTGTGCAATTGGATCCTGGATTTCCTCACTTGCAGACCCCACTCAGTTTGGATTGGCAAAAAACATCCACCATCTCCATCAGCACAGGAGCACCGCAGGGATGTGTACTTAGCCCCCTGCTCTTCTCTCTTTACACCTATGATTGTGTGGCTAAGTACAGCTCCAACACCATATACAAGTTTGCTGATGACACCACTGTTGTGAACTGTATCAAAGGTGGTGATGAATCAGCATACCGGAGGGAGATTGGAAACTTGACTGAGTGATGTAATAACAACAACCTCTCACTCCATGTCAACAAGACCTAGGAGCTGATTGTAGATCTCAGGAGAGGAAAACCAGAGGTCCATGGGCCAGTAATCATCAGGGGATTAGAGGTGGAAAGGGTCAGTAACTTTAAATTACTGGGTTTCACTATCTCAGAGGACCTGTCCTGAACCCATCATATAAATATAATTGTGAAGAAAGCATGACAGCGCATTTAGATTAGATTAGATTAGATTAGATTCAACTTTGTTGTCATTGTGCCAAGTACAGATACAAAGCCAATGAAATGCAGTTAGCACCTGACCAGAAATGCGAAGAATAGTGTTATTTTCAAAATAACTGTGAATTAGAAGTAAGTTCTACAGCACACGAATATAAAAGTACTGAGACAGTACAATATAGTTGCAATATTGCTTAATGCTGTGATGTGAGGTTCAGCAGGGTCACAGTCTCAGGGAAGAAGTTCTTCCTGTGCCTGCTGGTGTGAGAGTAGAGGCTCCTGTAGCGCCTACCGGATGGGAGGAGAGTAAAGAAGTCCATGGTTAGGGTGACATGCATCCTTGATAATGCTTTTCGCCCTGCTCAGGCAGCATTTATGGTAGATGTTCTCAATGGTGGGCAATTGGGTGCCGATAATCCGCTGGGCAGTTTTCACCACAAGCTGGAGTGCTTTGCGGTCCGATATGGGATAATTGCCATACCACACTGAGATGCAGTTGGTGAGTATGCTCTCAATGGTCCAGTGGTAAAAGTCCGTCAGTATCCTGGGACAGAGGTGAGCTTCCCTGATGCTCCACAGGAAATAAAGGCACTGTAGATCAGGATGGAGGAGTTCTGGAACCAGGTGAGATCCTCGGAAATGTGGACACCAAGGGATTTGAAGCCTCATACATGCTCCACTACAGCTCCGTTGATGTAGATGGGGACATGAGTGTGACTCCTAGCATGCCTGAAGTCTTCCTCAGGAGTCTGCGAAGGTTTGGTGTGCCATTGAAAACCTTGACAAACTTCTGTAGATGTGTGGTGGAAATTGTGCTGACTCACTGTATTATGGCCTGGTATGGGAACACCAATGCCTTTGAGTGGAAAATCCTACAAAAGGTAGTGTATTAGGCCCAGTACATCCTGACTAAATCCATCATCAAAGATCCTCACCACCCAGGCCATGCTCTTTTCTCACTGCTCCTATCTGGTAGAAGGTACAAGAGCCTCACTACTAGTACCGCCAGGTTCAAGAACAGTTACTACTCACAGTTTGTTTACAGTTAACAGTTCCTGATGTTTACAGTTTACAGTTACTGTTCTATAGATTTGCTAAGTATGCCCCCAGAAAAAGAATCTCAGGTTTGGATGTGGTGACATATATGTACTCTGATAATAAGTTTTACTTTGAACTTTGGTGTGTTGGCCTCTATTAGTTGGAGGGCTGAGTTCGAGATCTGTGAGGTAATGCTGCAGCTCTGTAAAACCCTGGTTAGACTATACTTGGAGCATTGTGTCCAGTTCTGGTCACCTCGTTAAAGAAAAGCTTTAGGGAGGGTGCAGAGGTGACTTACCTGGCTGTTGTCTGGATTGGAGAGCATATTTTATGAGGATAGGCTGAGTGTGCTAGGGGTTTCCTCTTTGGAATGAAGGAGGACGAGAGATGACGATAGAGGTATATAATCAGGAGGAGCAGACATGAAGATTGATTTCTCAAACTTCTGGAAATTTCTCTCCTCCCCCTTCATTTACTATTTCCATTCTGGTTCCCTTCCCATCCCTTCTCCTCACCTGCCCATCACCTTCCTCAGGTTTCCATCCTCCTTCCTATCTGTAGAGGAAGATACATTAGGGGCATTTAAGAAACTCTAAGGTAGGTACTTGGATGATAGAAAATTAGAGAACTATGTAGGAGAGAAGGGTTAGGCTGCTCCTAGCGTAGGTTAAAAGGTCAGCACGGCATCAGGGGTCGAAGGACCTGTACTGTTCTGTGTTCTAAGCTCTAACCTATCCACAGTAGCATAGCAGTTAGCGCGACACTATTGCAACTCAAAGCACTGGAGTTTGGAACTCAATTCTGACTGCATGTGTAAGGAATTTGTGCCTTCTCCCCGTGACCAAATTGTTTTCCTTTAGGTGCTCAGGTTACCTCCCACAGTCCAAAGATGTCTTGGTTAGTAGGTTAATAGGTCATTGTAAACAGTCCCATGATTAGGCTAGGGTTAAATAGCTGGGTTGCTAGGCTATGCAGCATATTGAGCCAGAAGGGCCTGTTCCACACTGTATCTCTAAACAAAATAGCCCCCAATTCTCTTCTCCTCCGGACACTCTTATGGACTTAAAAAGCAACTATGTCCAAGCCACAATCTTGACGCAGACTGCATCTTGACACCATCTTGACCAGAAGATTACATAGCACAAATACAGACTTAGCCAAGTGACCTTCCAGATGTTTAGAGAATAATTTAAAATGTTTTACAGTGGTGCAGGGTCTGACAGAGAAACAGGTTAGCGTTAAACAGCACAGTAACTGAGGCTCACCTCTAGTGGTGTTGGCACTGCTAATGAACAAAGCAATCTCTTTGTCAGGATTGAATAACTCGCAAGTTATGATCTGTGGGTGTGCTTTATTTACAACCCAGCTGAGTGTGACTGGTGGGGTTGACTATATAAATATCAGAATCAGAATCAGGTATAATATCACTGGCACGTTGTGAAATTTGTGGTCTTTGTGGTCGCATTACAGTGCAAGGTTCCAAGGTTGGCAAGCAGAGGAGTGGTAAGCTCCCATTACCTAAAAGTGCTCCTCACAGCATGCACCTCAAATAGCCTCTGACAACCAAGTCCAACTCCTGGCCTTCTTGTGTGGATTAGCCTCTAAGCCCGGCGGAACTGTTTCTACTGACAGGAGAAGGGGCGAAGGCAGGTCCTGGCGCCTTAAGGCCGGTGCTTCGGGTAGATGGAGCTCGTCAGCCTGGGATGGCAGTCTACCTAAGAGAGGGAAAACTCTGATTTCAAACCTCCGCTGCCTTGCGGCCATACCAATCATGGGAAAGGCTTCGGGAGTAAACCCTGAGGACAAATCCGGAGCTGGACTCCCTAAGGCAGTCCGACGTTGCCTTCAACCTCTTTCTGGCAACTCCTCTGACGACACCGGTGCCAAGCTGTATCGGCCCCTGCCCTTCCCTTGGACAACATCGGTGTTGTGGAGAGGGGAGACTTGCAACATGGGCAACTGCCGGTCTTCCACACAACTTTGCCCAGGCCTGCACCATGGAGAGGACCCTCCGCAAGACTTTCCAGGTGCAGATCCATGGTCTCGCGAGACTAACGGATGCCACCACAGTGTAAGATATAATAATAAAAATACTACAAATTAAAATAAGAAAAAAAATACCAATTCAATTCAATAAGTGGTGCAAAAAGAGAGCAGAAAAAAGGAAAAATATAGTGAGGTGGTGTTCATGGGTTCATTGTCCATTCAGAAATCTGATGGCAGAGGGGAAGAAGCTGCTCCTAGAACGAAATATGAATGGATGGAGAATTAAGCGAAGTCTAGGGCTGGTAGTTAGAACAAACAACTGCTAAAGATGCAAGTTGACTTTAGGCAATACAGTTTTGCTTCAACTGAAATTAACCATGCACAGTGTTGGCCTCCTGCTGTTGCGTGCAGCCAATTAACAGCAGAGTTCGTGCTGGCTGAGTACTGCAGTCACTGAGTTGATTAAGTAACGCAGATCTGACCTGCTGACTGCTTTGCACTCAGTGAGTGTTGGCTAATTGGGCACAGTGATCTCCATTGCCTGGTTGTGGGACTATTCATTTTGAAGCAAGGAAGTGTAATGGAAGCGAGGGAACTTAAAAAGTAAAGTCATTAGATCCAGAGTAACACATGCAAAACGCTGGAGGAACTCAGCAGGTCAGAAAGCATCTATGCAAATGAATAAACAGTCAACATTTCAGGCCGGAACCCTTCATCAGGACTCATAAAAGCTCTCAGCCTGTAACGGCAACTGATCACTTATTTCCATAGACCTGTTGAGTTCCTTCAGCATTTTATGTGTGTTACTCCGGATTTTCAATTCTGCAGAATCATTTCTGTTTATGGAGGTGAAGGAATTGTTGATAAATTATCGTGTCATAAAATGTCATAATTTTAGATAAAGGTTGTAAGATTTTTCCTATTAAAATGTACACTGGTGGGAGGACACATGAAAAAACATCGAAGATTAAGTCAAGATCACTAAAGTGGAAGTTCAAGACAAGTACAAATAATAACGACAGGGATTTTACGCAGAATGGGCACTCAGAAAGCAGAAAGAAAAGATTTCTATTAAAGATGAACACCATTCCAATTTCTGATTGGAAAAGATCACCTAAAAATAGCAGATTCGGAATCAGGCAGGTTTAGTATCACAGGCATATGTAATTAAATTTGTTGTTTTTTGGCAGCGGTACAGTGCTAGACATGATAATAAAAATCTATAAGCTAGAATAAGAAATATATATAAAAATTAAATTAAGTAGTGCAAAAAGAGAACAAAAAGAGAGGCTGCGTCCGTGGGTTCATTGTCCATTCAGAAATCTGATAGCAGAGGGACAGGATGTGTTTCTGAAACATTGAGTGTGTGTCTTCAGGCTAAATGAGAAAAAAGGCATGTCCTGGGTGGTGGGGGCTACTTAATGACGGATGCTGCCTTTTTGAGGCATAACCTTTTGAAGATGTCCTCGATACTGGGGAGGCTGGTGCCCACATTAGAGCTGATGGAGTTTACAACTTTCCGTAGATTTTTCCGACCTTGTGCACTTGCCCCTCCATAGCAGACAGTGATGCAACTAGTTAGAATGCTCTCCACAGTATTCTGATAAGGTTTCATTTCTTGCCCATACATATGTTGCTGTGACGTCTTGTCATGTTTGGTGTGTAACTGCTGAAAATTGCTGTGACTAATTACAATTAGTTTTTGTCCTTAATTAGGCTGAAGTCAAACATCACCTGTGGACAGTAGAGTAGAGTAGAGCTACTAGGACTTGATGTTTCAATCCCTGTGGTAAGTTGACACTCTCGATGTTGGCAGTGGGTTTGGAGTGGTGACAAGGAGGGAGGGTAGGTACGTCATTAGGGTCATCAGATGGGCACCCTCCTTCTTTGACGTTTCGTTGATAAGCCCACGACGTCGCCAGAGGGCTCAACGGTGCTACCTGGTGTCCCAGATACACCCCCCTCAGTTCCATACCCTCCTGTCTTCATCTTGCAGCCCAGTTGTTGTCTTTCCTTTTAATCCAAATCCAATTGCTGCTTTCTTCTGCTGCATTTGACAAAGGCTTGATTGCTCATTGGAGGGAGTGACCCCTCACCCCCATCTTCTTCAATAGGCTGGTCGTAGATGTAGCAACGAATCCCCTGCATCCCACTTCTACAGGGAAAATCTTTGTCTTCCAGCCATTCTGGGTAGCTTCAGTTGCCAGTTCAGAGTACTTGGTCTTTTTCCTCTCATAACCTTCTTAGCCAGAGGGTGGTGAATCTATGGAATTTGTTGCCAAGGGCAGCAGTGGAGGCCAAGTCATTGGGTGTATTTAAGGCAGAGATTGATAGGTATCTAAGTAGCCAGGGCATCAAAAGTTATGGTGAGAAGGCGGGGGAGTGGGAATAAATAGGAGAATGGATCAGCTCATGATAAAATGGCGGAGCAGATGCGATGGACCGAATGGCCTACTTCTGCTCCTTTGTCTTATGGTCTTATGCTCTTATGGACACCATCTTCCCATGGTACTGTCAATTCCACAACATATGCCAGCTTGGCTGTTGTGGACCACAGGACCATGTCTGGCCGGAGTGTTGTAGCTGCAATGTCTGGGGGAAACACAAGCTTTTTTTCCCAAGTCCACGTCCATTTTCCAATCCCGAGCAACCTGCAGAATGCTTACATTTTTTGATGTTATATGGTGCTCTGGAGGTTGGCCTGCTGGTACAAATCATGTAATGTGGACATTTCCTGCCAATATTTGTGGGAGAGCATTTGTGATGATTCGCCTCTGTTTCAAGATTGATGCCAGCTGTCTGAGATCTTGGTTATGCCGCCAAGTGTACTGCCCCTGGGTGAGGCTCATGGTGCATCCTGTTAAAATGTGCCTTAGTGATCCGGGTGCTTGTCAAAGAGAGCAAGCGGGGTCTTCTCCCCACCACTGGTTCAGGTTCTGGGGTGTGGGTAAGAGGTCATAAGAGCCGAGATCCCTCCATCTCCGAGATGTCACACCAGCTAAGTTTCCTCTTTTCCAGGTCTCCCAATTAGTCCAGTGGCCCTGCTTGGTCATTGAGACGGCCCTGGCGTGTCGCTCTGCCTCCTCCTGTCTTCTCAACTCCTCCACCACGAGTCGCCTCTTCTGCACTGATGTTGCCTTGTGCCATTGAGGAGCCTTTGGGACAAGCCCGAGCCCGGCTCCCCCATGTTGAACTTGGTCAACCACATCCCTGAAGTGAAGAGCAGAGTTAGCACTCTGAACAGCTTCAGATGGGGTTCACTTCCTCCCTGTTTACCCGACAATATATAGCTGAAGCCTTCGCCTTCAGTACAGTGCAGATATTTAGAAGACAATACAAAAATAAGGCAACATCAAGATAATTCAATCATGAACCACTGAGTTTGTGGAAACATTCCTGAAGTACCTGCGAATTCTAACTTGTGCCACCATTCAGGCTGGTCAAGTTTTCCCACCCTGTCCCCGGAATACGATTAAAAATCTCCTGTACCTAATCAGTTGCCCACTGATTCCCTTTTTGTGGTCTTCTGCTGCTGTAGCCTATTCACTTCACGGTTCGACATGTTTTGCATTCAGAGATGCTCTTCTGCATACCACTGATGTAACACGTGGTTATATGAGTTACCGTCACCTTCAGCTTGAACCAGATTGGCTATTCTCTTCTAACCTCTCTCATTAACAAGGCATTCTCATCCACAGAACTGCTGCTCACTGTATGTTTTATTGCTTTTCACACCATCCTCTGTGAACACTAGACACTTTTGTGTGTGAAAACCTCTGGAGATCAGCAGTTTCTGGGATACTCAAACCACCCCATCTGGCACCAACAATCATTCCACGGTCAAAGACACTTAGTTCACATTTCTTCCCCATTCTGATGTTTGTTATGAACAACAACTGAACCTCTTGTCTATGTCTTTGCATGCTCTTATTCATTGAGTTTCTGCCATGATTGACTGATTATATGTTTGCATTAACGAGCAGGTGTATAGGTGTAGCTGATAAAGTGGGCACTAAGTGTAAACACATCCCCTACAGCTTTTATAAAGCAAGGAATTCCAAATGTTCACAACCTTTTGAGAGGAGAAATTCTTTTCATTTCCACCTTTAATAGATATACCCTATTTTCAGTTTTTGATTCTTCCAGTTATTGACCTGTCAAGCTCCCCACGAATCTTCTATGCTTCAAAGTTCAAAGTAAATTTATTCTCAAATAACGTACATGTGTCACATGTATAACCCTGAGATTCATTTTCTTATGAACGTACGCAGTAAATCCAATAACCATAATAGAACCAATGTAAGTCCATTGGTGGATAACCAGTATACAAAGACAACAAACTGTGCAAATACAAAAAAAAAGAAAAAGAAATAATAATAATAATTAAATAAGCAATAAGTATCGAGAATGTAAGGTGAAGAGTTCTTGAAAGTGAGTCCAGAGGTTGTGGCAACTGTTCAGTAATGGGCAAGTGAAGTTGTCCCCTCTGGTTCAAGGGGCTGATGGTTGACGGGGTAATAGGTGTTTCTGAACCAGGTGGAGATGGTTCTGAGGCTCCTGTACCTTTTTCCTGATCCAGCTGTGAGAAGAAAGAATGTCCCAGGTGCTGGTGGTCTTTGATGATGGGTGCTGCTTTCCTGCGACAATGTTCTGTGTAGATGTGCTCAGTGATGGGGAGGCCTTTACCTGTGATGGACTGGGCCATATCCATTATATTTTGTAGGATTTTCTGTTCAAGGGCATTGGTGTCTCCATACTAGGCTGTAATGCAGCCAGTCAATATACTCTCCACTAGATATCTATAGAAGTTTGTTAAAGTATTAGATGTCATGTCAAATCTTCACCAATTCCTAGGGAATTAGAGGCACTGGCATGCTTTCTTTGTAGTATAAAGTGCTGGGCCTTTGACAGGTTCTTCAAAATGATAACGCCAAGGAATGTAAATTGGTCTTTTTTAAATAGTTTTAGGTTAAGTAGGTGGGATGCTGGGCAGTGAAACTCATTGGACCAGAAGGGTCTGTTCCACGCTTTATTGTTAAATAAAATAAAGTAAGTTTTCCATTGTATCTGTGCATAGGACAAATATATCCACTTTGACCTTGACTTAATCTATTCATTTATAGCAGCACAATAGCGTAGTGGTTAGCACAACACTTTACAGTACCAGCGACTGGGGTTCAATTCCCGCCACTGTCTGCAAGGAGTTTTTACCTTCTCCCTGTGGCCATGTGGATTTCCTCCTGATGCTCCAGTTTCCTCCCACAGTCCAAAGAAGTACCAGGTGGTAGGTTAATTCGATATTGTAAATTGTCCTGTGATCAGGCAAGGGTTAAATCAGGGGTTGATAGGTGGCACAACTCGAAGGGCTAGAGGGGCCTGTTCCCCGCTATGTCTCAATAAATAAAAGTATTATTGCAGAAATTAATAAAGGATGGTGGTGTGGCTTTGCCAAATCTTAGAATGTACTATTGGGAAATTAATATTCGATATATCACTTTTTGGATTCACTTTTCATATATACATGAATTTCCTTCATGGTTGGATTTGGAGGAAAACTCGGTGAAAGGATTCTCTTTGGCCTCTTTACTGGGAGCTACTCTTCCCTTTTTTTTTTCTAAGACAGTGGTCCCCAACCACCGGGCCGCAGACCGGTACCGGGCTGCAAAGCATGTGCTACCGGTCCTTGAGGAAATGATATGAGTCAGCTGCACCTTTCCTCATTCCCTGTCATGCCCCCTGTTGAACTTGAGCTCACGCGAGGTCATTACACACACGTCATCCATGTCAGCGCGGGAAGAAGATCAACTCCTCAAGCTTGCAAATGATGGTGAGCTGAAAAGTATGTTTGACATAACATCTCTGCCGGCATTCTGGATCAAAGTCAAAGCTAAATATCCTGAGATAGCCACGAAAGCACTGAAAACATTGTTTCCATTTCCAACACATCTCTGCAAAGAATGCAACGAAAACTAAATTGCGGAATAGACTGGACATAAGGAACCCCCTTCGAGTATCGCTGTCTCCCATCACCCCTCGATAGGACCGTCTTGTTGCAGGGAAACAAGCCCAGGGCTCCCACTGATTCAGCGATATTGGTGTGTTGCAATGATTTTATATCTTCATACAGGGAAAATATGCGCTATGTGTTTAATATCCAAACGTTACTTAAAATATTATGATGCTATTGACTTATAAGTGACTTATAATTGACGTCACCATAT
This sequence comes from Mobula hypostoma, assembly GCF_963921235.1. Classification (NCBI taxonomy): domain Eukaryota; kingdom Metazoa; phylum Chordata; class Chondrichthyes; order Myliobatiformes; family Myliobatidae; genus Mobula; species Mobula hypostoma. The sequence continues at coordinate 149,557,797 of NC_086098.1, forward strand.
TCATGTGAGGAAAATATGCGCTGTGTGTTTAATATTAAATTCGTTAGATAAACCCTTTTAAAAATGAAATTGATTGTATTAGCCACTTATAAGTGATTTATAGTTGACTTATCACCTATATTCCGGTCATGATTAACACCTTCCTCCCCGTACAGAATCACCAAATACGATTTGAAGAAAAAAATTGGCACGTACACACATGCGCACACACGTGCCAGCGCAAGGCTTCATGGTCATGGTAGTCTTCTCGGGGTAAACACAATGTATATGATGGTTACTCTTGTCCATTGGCAACTCTACCCCCCTCCCCACCCGGTCGGCCGGTCCGCAAGAGTATTGTCAATAATAAACCGCTCTGTGGTGCGAAAACGGTTGGGGACCCCTGTTCTAAGATCAGTAGACAAGATTTTAATTCCATTATTAAACATACAGTAAGAATTTGGTTTCAGTTTCATAGATCTTTTGAGTTAAATAATTTTATTCTTTCTAGTAATATCCATCTCAATTATTTTTTAAACCATCAATTTTGGATAAGGCCTTTTTAATTTGGAAAACCAAGGGAATAGCCAACTGCCGACGGGACATCAACCGTCTCGACTTCACCGCACCTTGTCCCCATTCCAACCTCACTCCTTCGGAACGCTCTGCTCTCCACTCCCTCCGCACTAATCCTAACATTATTATTAAACCCGCTGATAAAGGGGGTGCTGTTGTAGTCTGGCGTACTGACCTCTACCTTGCCGAGGCACAGCGACAACTCGCGGATACCTCCTCTTATTTACCCCTCGATCGTGACCCCACTAAGGAGCACCAGGCCATTGTCTCCCACACTATCAACGACTTTATCTGCTCAGGGGATCTCCCATCCACTGCTACCAACCTTATAGTTCCCACACCCCGCACTTCCCGTTTCTACCTCCTAACCAAGATCCACAAACCTGCCTGTCCTGGCCGACCTATTGTCTCAGCTTGCTCCTGCCCCACCGAACTTGTTTCTGCATACCTCGACACTGTTTTATCACCCCTTGTTCAATCCCTTCCGACCTATGTTCGTGACACTTCTCACGCTCTTAAACTTTTCGATGATTTTAAGTTCCCTGGCCCCCACCGCTTTATTTTCACCATGGATGTCCAGTCCTTATATACTTCCATCCCCCATCAGGAAGGTCTCAAAGCTCTACGCTTCTTTTTGGATTCCAGACCTAATCAGTTCCCCTCTACCACCACTCTGCTCCGTCTAGCAGAATTAGTCCTTACTCTTAATAATTTCTCCTTTTGCTCCTCCCATTTCCTCCAAACTAAAGGTGTAGCTATGGGCACCCGTATGGGTCCTAGCTATGCCTGCCTTTTTGTTGGGTTTGTGGAACAATCTATGTTCCGTGCCTATTCTGGTATCTGTCCCCCACTTTTCCTTTGCTACATCGACGACTGCATTGGCGCTGCTTCCTGCACGCATGCAGAACTCGTTGACTTTATTAACTTTGCCTCCAACTTTCACCCTGCCCTCAAGTTTACCTGGTCCATTTCCGACACCTCCCTCCCCTTTCTAGATCTTTCTGTCTCTGTCTCTGGAGACAGCTTATCCACTGATGTCTACTATAAGCCTACTGACTCTCACAGCTATCTGGACTATTCCTCTTCTCACCCTGTCTCTTGCAAAAACGCCATCCCCTTCTCGCAATTCCTCCGTCTCCGCCGCATCTGCTCTCAGGATGAGGCTTTTCATTCTAGGACGAGGGAGATGTCTTCATTTTTTAAAGAAAGGGGCTTCCCTTCCTCCACTATCAACTCTGCTCTTAAACGCATCTCCCCCATTTCACGTACATCTGCTCTCACTCCATCCTCCCACCACCCCACTAGGAATAGGGTTCCCCTGGTCCTCACCTACCACCCCACCAGCCTCCGGGTCCAACATATTATTCTCCGTAACTTCCGCCACCTCCAACGGGATCCCACCACTAAGCACATCTTTCCCTCCCCCCCTCTCTCTGCATTCCGCAGGGATCTCTCCCTACACAACTCCCTTGTCCATTCGTCCCCCCCATCCCTCCCCACTGATCTCCCTCCTGGCACTTATCCGTGTAAGCGGAACAAGTGCTACACATACCCTTACACTTCCTCCCTCACCACCATTCAGGGCCCCAAACAGTCCTTCCAGGTGAGGCATCACTTCACCTGTGAGTCGACTGGGGTGATATACTGCGTCCGGTGCTCCCGATGTGGCCTTTTATATATTGGTGAGACCCGACGCAGACTGGGAGACCGCTTTGCTGAACATCTACGCTCTGTCCGCCAGAGAAAGCAGGATCTCCCAGTGGCCACACATTTTAATTCCACATCCCATTCCCATTCTGACATGTCTATCCACGGCCTCCTCTACTGTAACGATGAAGCCACACTCAGGTTGGAGGAACAACACCTTATATTCCGTCTGGGTAGCCTCCAACCTGATGGCATGAACATTGACTTCTCTAACTTCCGCTTGGCCCCACCTCCCCCTTGTACCCCATCTGTTACTCATTTTTATGCACACATTCTTTCTCTCACTCTCCTTTTTCTCCCTCTGTCCCTCTGAATATACCTCTTGCCCATCCTCTGGGTCACCCCCCCCCCCGTCTTTCTTCCCGGACCTCCTGTCCCATGATCCTCTCGTATCCCCTTTTGCCTATCACCTGGCCAGCTCTCGGCTCTATCCCTCCCCCTCCTGTCTTCTCCTATCATTTTGGATCTCCCCTTCCCCCTCCAACTTTCAAATCCCTTACTCACTCTTCCTTCAGTTAGTCCTGACGAAGGGTCTCGGCCTGAAACGTCGACTGCGCCTCTTCCTATAGATGCTGCTTGGCCTGCTGCGTTCACCAGCAACTTTGATGTGTGTTGCTTGAATTTCCAGCATCTGCAGAATTCCTGTTGTTTGGAATAATAACTTTTTCAGATTTGTTTTTAGGGGACTGTTTTATGTCTTTTTCTCAGTTAATGGATAAATGTGATTTATCTAATGTACAGTTTTTTAGATATTTAGAAATTAGGAATTTTTTAAGTGGTTTGTTGCCAAATTACCCTTCTGCTTATCCACCTAATATGACAGATGCTCTCTTTCAGTTTAAACCATTTCAAAAAGGGTTGATAGCTATAATCTATAAACGGTTATTGAACTCTCGAATGATAGCCAATGATAAAATTAAACATGCTTGGGAATCGGAATTTCAAGAGTCATTTTCAGATAATCAATGGAGTAAAATTTTTCATTTGGTTAATAACTCATCTATTTGTGCCCGTCATTCCTTGATACAGTTCAAGGTAGTGCATCGGGCCCATATGTCAAAAGATAAACTAGCACATATTTTTTCCAATATCAATCCTATTAATGACAGATGTAATATTGAGGTGGCCACTTCAACTCATATGTATTGGTCTTGTATAAAGCTAGATAACTTGTGGAGAGATGTTTTTAAAATGCTATCAAAAGTTTTGGATCTGGATCTATACCCTAATTTGCTTACAATAATTTTTGGGATTATCCCATCGAAGGGTATTGGCTAGGAGAGCCATTTTACTGAAGTGGAAGGATTCTAATCCACCTATGGTCTTTTATTGGTTCTCCTCCATTATGTCCTGTTTAAGTTTAGAGAAAATAAGAAGTCGGACATTTGATACATCCTTTAAATTTGAGCAAATCTGGTAACCTTTTGTTCAATATTTTCATTTAATTTAATTTATTACTCTTCCAATTTTTTTTTTCTAAGTTTTGTATTTGATCAGGAAGTCTTTCTTTTTTTTGGTCGTATCTTCAGAATGGACTGCCCAGTCCCTTTATTTGTTTCAATTTTATTTGTATAAGGTAGTGGGTTTTTTTTCTTCATTTAAAGTTCAAAGTTATTTCTTTCCTCTTCATGAACTGGTAAGAGGAGAATTGCTGTTTTCTTTTTTATTATATATTATATACTAGCTTAACACTATGTATGATTTTGATAATGTCTATCTCAATCTCTGTTTGTATTGTTATTAATATATATATTTGAGATAATTCTCCTCTTGTTTGTATTTATGTTCCTTTTAAATCAATAAAAAGATTAGTAAAGAAAGAATAAATATAAGTATAATATCATTTTAAACAAGTATTATTTCACGGTGTTAAGAGTTAGTCAGATGCTTTAAAGCAGGGGTTCTTAACCTAGGGTTCACAGACCGCTCGGTCTGTGGATAGGTTCCAGAGGGTCCGTGAACTTGGACGGGAAAAATTTACAACTTTATCTTAACAAACTGAAATTTAGCCTTTCCTTCAATTATATGAATGTAGGTAACAAACCACAGTAGTATTAGCATTACCTGTGCCTTTGTCACCAGTAGAAATGACAGATATTTTCATATCACATTGGCATTTGTTCCAAATATCTTCTTGAAGGAAGTCTATCCTCACCTTGTAAAGTGAGCTATGGAAGTTTTGATTCCACTTGCAACAACACACAGCATCTTTGTAAATCAGGATTTTCAACATTTGTAACATTAAAACAAAAAATCAAAATCGATTGAATGTCCAACATGACATATGCGTTGCTTTGCCAAAGACCACCCACAGTTTAACGTTCTTATTCGAGCTACACAACAACAGCCTTCACATTGATGACTTTGAAAAATAAAATACAATTTTAAACTGCCTATATTTTAAACGTGTAGTTTTGTTATTTAATGTGTTAATAAAGAAGCACATATATTACTCTATCACAAATTTGCTGTTTTATATTTTGATAACTGTATTTCAATATAATTGGTTTCCCTTGTAATCCTTGTATATTATATATACTTAAACGCATTATTCTGAGAAGGAGTCCATAGGCTTCACTGGACTGAGAAAGGCTCCATAGGCTTCACTGGACTGACAAAGTGTCCATAGGCTTCACTGGATTGACAAATGCGTCCATAGGCTTCACTGGACTGACAAAGCGTCCATAGGCTTCACTGGACTGACAAAGTGTCCATAGGCTTCACTGGATTGACAAATGCGTCCATAGGCTTCACTGGACTGACAAAGGATCCATAGGCTTCACTGGACTGACAAAGTGTCCATAGGCTTCACTGGACTGACAAAGCGTCCACAGGCTTCACTGGACTGACAAAGGGGTCAATAGGCTTCAATGACTGACAAAGGATCCATAGTCTTCACCGGACTGACAAAGGGGTTCATAGATTTACTAGACTGGCAAAAGGGTCCATGGCATAAAAAAGGTTAAGAACCCCAATTGTAAAGTGAGAACCCATCGGGAGGGAACAATCAAGGGAAGTATAAGAGTCATTGCATTACTACTTTACTTTACTTTATTTTATTGTCACCAAATAATAAATACTATCAATGGTTTGTTGATATTTCTCTGGTATATTGGCATACTGAGAAGTAAACTATATTTAGATCAGTGCTTTGGGAATACTGGAAGAAAGCATCATTTTCTGATGGAGTCTTTACTTATTAACCCATGACATAAATGCACCATATTATATATTAATTTATTTGTGGTAATATTACTTTATGGGTTGTGAGTGAGGTATATCTACTGTGTCCTGCACCTTGGTCCGGAGGAACATTGTTTCGTTTGGTGGTATACATGTGTACTTGTGAAATGATAATCAACTTGAACTTGATGCAGTGTTCCCAGCAGCAGAAGTTCTGAGGTCCAAATGTTGCTACCAGACCAAAGTCAGCTGAGTTCACAGGTGGCAGTGACTGTCCAGATTATCAATGAAGTTCCTCATAAGTGCACTCTGGCAATTTTGTATGGATTTAAGAATTATAGTCCTTCACTAGCATTTCTTATAGATACATGGATTTTCAAAGTATTTTTGTATGGAAGCAAAATTATTTAAACTCATAAAAAGAATAATCAATTAATTTTTAAAAATCATCATTATTGTTTATAGGAGTCTGCAGTATTTCAGGGGTTCGATAAACAGGAAGTGCTCTCATTTCCGCAATGAAACAATAAGCTATATTGTTGATTCTTTTTTAAACAGAGTTCACAGAAGGACATGGAAGTATTCTTATTCTTCACCTACGATGTTGGGAAAAGCAAGTGCCACTTTCTGCGCACGCTCCATGAACACACCGCACCCTTTCAGTCCATGGTGTTTTCCAGTCAATCAAGTTCTGAGTACCTCTAAAGACTTGATGAAGGGTCTCATCCCAAAATGTCTACTGTTTATTCCTCTCCAAAGATGCTGCCTGACCTGCTGAGTTCCTCCACCATTTTGCATTTTGTGTGTGTCGTTCAAGTACTTCCAGAGATTGTTTTATTTTTACCTGAAGGAATAAACCGAGCCATTTCATGCCATCTTTTGATTACTATATAAAATGAATTCTGTTAAATTGGACCATTGGCTAACTGGGACAGCCGCTTATTTGGGACAACCCTTAAAGAACAAAAAAACAGATCAATTTATTTTGGACACTATGCCATTCAATTGCTGAATTGTTTCTATCTTTTCCTGAATGCTAACTAGTGTCAAGACACGTGGGCATCATTTGGCCACCTGACACTACACCATGCTTAGAATGAACATTTTTTAAATAGAATCAGTTTCATGTGTTTGTGTTTCAAAAAGCAGTGATTTTTTTGTCACTGATAGTTGATGAGTAATAAGCAGTAAGACAATTCAGAACTGTGGTTTCAAGCATCCAGACTTGGAGAGGCCAGAACAGCTGGGAGGGAAAATGAAACAATTTCACGACTTCAACAAGTTAGGATTACGAAGAATTTGAAGGTATGAACAATAATCTTGAATATTACAACAAAAATGTAGATTTGGAGGGTGAACTTGTTAAGAAAATTGTATGAAGGCAGTCCATTATCTGCACTAGGTGTCTGCAATGATTTTGATCATTTACACTTAATCAAAAGTACTCTAGATTAATTCCTCCATTGATAACTACTGGGAACTAACACAGAGTTTTATATTACTGCAGTAGTACTGATAGTGTTCTAGTTTCCTGTGTATTTCATTTTAATGCATAATTTGTTACTCAAGTAGATGGTAGCTTGTCTTTTTTATATCTGTTTTAAATATTTCCATGAAACTTTAACTAATTGGGGAAGCCACTCAATTGGGCAAAAATGTACTTATCCTGATGTTCCTCAATTAATTAGAAACCACTACATTTAAATAACTGATCAATAATCAATGTATTCAATGCATGCTATTAATATCACTGGTTTCCTATCCAAGGAGTGAATTAAGTTGTAATTTATCACATTCATCCAAAATACTGTATTGAAAATACTCTGAAAGAGTTAACATCAAAGGGACAGGACTTGGTGACATTGTGGATCTGTTAACTGTTGGTAAATGGTTGATTTCAAGCCTGTCTCTAATGTTTAGGCCAGCCAGCATATGCAGTTAACTTCAACAGAGCATCAGATAGAAAACTCAGTGACAAGGCTGGCACTCAGGGTTAGCCTGAGGGCAGGCAGCAGTGGTAGAGAATGCTTCACATATCCCCAAATGAAAGGCTCTTCTACCAACAAACGGCTAAATGGAACTGAACCTTGACGATTGCAACCAGCCAACTGTAAGTGATGTCTTGCCTAACATGTCATTATGCATCTCTGTTCCTTTTCCTCTTGTTTTGCTTTAAGGAGATAATTGAGGAAAAATTGGCATTTAATACCTGTTCCTTCTCTTGTGGCAGGACGGATGCTGTTGGAAATTTGGATCAAGTCAGGAAGTGACTTTTACCAAAATGCATGCAAAGGTCAGTTTTCAATGGTTGTCAAAGTTCAAAGTTCAAAGTAAACTTATCATCAAAGTACATACAGTACTGTGCAAAAGTGTTAGGTTCATTTATATAGCTAGGGTGCCTGAGATTTTGCACAGCACTGTATATATATATATATACACGCACATATTTGGAGCAGAGAGCAAGTTTGTAAATCTGATGGGAGCAAGGATGCTGGGAATGGCAAGGCCAGAGCGCCACAGGGGAGGTGTGGGACAGGTGGCAGAGAAGGAGTGCTAGGGCGGAAGGTGATGTGGGTGCAGACACACCCAGCCCTGAGTCACCAGGCAAGGCCATTTGATTCTAAACAATTGGTTTATCGGTCATAACGTCCCTCTGTTGCTTCCTGCTCCCTCCCCTCTCCCTTCCCCTTTTCCCGACCATGATTCCCCTCTCCCTACTCAGTGCACAAACAGAGACCCATATCAGAATCAGGTTTATCATCGCTCACATAGGTCATGGAATTTTTTTTTGTTGCAGTAGCAGTACAGTGCAATACATAAAATTATTACAATACTCTGCAAAAGTCTTAGGCACCCCAGCTATTTATACTGTATGTGTGTAAGACTTTTGCACAATACTGTTTATGTCACCATATACAACCCAAGGATGCAAATTTTTGAGGGATTTCACAGTACATACAAAGAAACACAATGGAATTAATGACAGACTGCACACAACAAGACGGACAAACAAACAACATGCAAAAGACAACAAACTGAGCAAATATAAAAAGGAAAAGAAGCAAATTAATAACAATAACTAAATAAGCAATAAATATCAAGTACATGAGGTGAACGGTCCTTGGAAGTGAGTCCATGGTAAAAATGCATCAGTTCTGTCTTTTCAGTGGAATTTGGAAAATGATCATTGTTTCAGTAATATAAATACATTCACTTAGTTTCTCAGACAGTCATCTTTGGATCCAACACTAATTGAGATAATTGAGATCCTGAAATTCTCACCATAGGGCTGAATTTCTGAGCGTATTTCCTGCTCATCTGCCTGAACTTTGATGACATAAAATGCCAAGCCAGCAATTTACTAAGTGCTGCTGCTGTTGTGTTCCTGAATATTCTGAGACAAGGTAACTTGCTCCACAAAATTAAGCCCCTATTCAGAAAGAAAATGCACCAGACTGTGGATATGCAACAAGGCTTCGTAAATCAAAAGTTATTGCAGACTTTTGGCTGTATTTTTGTGTCATTCAAGCATCAACCTCTTTTTTTGTTGAAAATAAAACTTCTATGTGGCATGCCAGTTTGCTTTACATTTTATTATTACCTGATCCCACAGCACCAGGTTCAGGAACAATTATTACCCTACAACTATCAGGCTCCTGAACCAGCTTGGGAACTCAGCTCAACCCTGAACTAATTCTATGGCCTTACCATCTCTTACCATCTCTCTTTTCGGTTAGTTAGTCCTGACAAAGGGTCTCGGCCTGAAACGTCGACTGTGCCTCTTCCTAGAGATGCTGCCTGGCCTGCTGCATTCACCAGCACTTTTTATGTGTGTTGCTATGGCCTACAGATTCATTTTTAATGACTCTTTACAACTCATATTCTTAGAATTAAACTTTCATTTGCAGTTTTTCTTCTTTTGCATACGAGAAGTGGGGTACTGTACTGTCTCTAGTATGCATCTCACTACAGCAACACAGCAGTCTCAGAAAATTAAACTGAGTAGGTGGTGGAAGTGGTTGTTCACTCTGGGAGCAGTGACTAGAATTCTGTAGTGTCAAGGTATTTCCATCTCTCTGTTAGGTGGTGAGTGTAACACTACTACAGCTCCAGTGATTAGTGTTCAATTCCCACCACTGTCTGTAAGGAGTTTGTACGTTCTTCCTGTGATTGCATTGTTTTCCTCCAGGTGATCCTGTTCCCTCCCATATTCCAAAGACGTATGGTTGGGGTTAGTGAGTTGTGGGAATGCTATACTGGTGCCGGAAGCTCGACGACACGCGTGGGCTGCCCCCAGGACATACTCGAAACAGTACCAAGAGCAAGGTGTTCATCGTGGTAGGAGAAACTGGGTTGTGATCTACATCCCCGCTGATCATTGACGCTAAGCAATGCTTTTCACTGTATGTTTCAATGTTTCAATGTACGTATTCTTTTTTTCACACTACATCGGATCCAGAGAAACAATTATTTCATTCTCCTTTATACTTGTGTACAGGAAATGACATTCAGCAATCTGATGCAACAAATTAAGCTAATCGTAGTTTTGGACTCCCCAACCCTGAGGAATAGACTAAGACTTTATCCATATACCTCAGGATTTTTTCAATCTTCTTGAGGCCACCCCTCATTCTCATACACTCCAGAGAGTAAAAATCCAGTGTTGCCAACTCCCTCTCTCTCTCTTTCTCCCTGACTCTCTCTCCCTTCCCCCCTCTATCTCTCTATCTCTCCCTCCGTTTCTCTCTGAATTTCTATCTCTTTCTCTCTATCTATATATATTTATATATCTCCCTCTCCATCTCTCCCTCTCTCCCTCTCTCTCTCTCACTGCCTGTTTCTCACCCTCTTTATCTCTCTCCCTCCTCCAGTCTCTGTCTATCCCTCTCTCTCTAGTCCACTATTCCTCTCTCACGCATAGTCATATATGCAAACACATATTCATGTCTTTCTTTCTCTTTGTCATTCATTCTCTTCAGAGACTGTAGGTTTACTGCTTTTCAGCTTCCTTCTTGCAGTCTAAAGATTGGCATTCCATGGGGAACAGCCTAAAACCAATACGCTTCCTGCACTCCACTTTAGTGTGCCACTTGTAAATTATCCCCTCCCCCAGACCTCGCTCGTAAATCCACCTGGGCCATTTGCATTATGGAGAAAATGTTGAAATATAATTGAATGCATTATTAAGGAAAAAGAGCAAGACACTTCTCTTGACATTTTAGCACGGAGAAGTAGATCACAACCGAGTTTCTCCTACCATGATGAAACACCTCATTCCTGGTGGAGTTTTGAGGTCTTTGTTTGAGTGCAGTCTATTTCCAGTCCTCTTTGACAGTCAGTTGTAAATTCTGGAGAGATATTCTTTAGGGATTGGAAAAACAGTCAATTTCACTTAAGTGTCTATATGAGGAATAAATAAGTCAGCTGCTGATTTAAAAATTCAAATACTCCCCTTTCCTGTCCATAGGTTTTCTGCCGTGAAACCCATAAAATTACGCTGCAAGTCTTCTGCAGTATACCTGATCAGAAATCCAAAATTTGCATAAGGAACAAAAGATTCTAACAGAATTATGAATTAATTTTATTGGACAGGAGAGAAATTGGTTTCTGCAGCACCAATTTCAAGATGCTGCAGAATTCTGGCAATCAGAAATGGCACCCAAGGGCATTGTACATTGTAATAAAGGCCCTTGTGTGCAGGCACAGAAAAATAAATTGTGGATTAATTTGATACCATTACTACTTTTATCAAAGTTTGGAGACCAGTCGATGCATTACCTTAACATCACTAAGTGGCAAACAGGATCTTCCACCAACATTATATAAAAAAAAGATCATGAATCTCTGATATACTTGTGAATTACTTACATAGAGCACAACAACACAGGACAGGTCTTTGGCCCATGCTGTTGTGCGGATCTCTAAGGTCAATCTAACCCTTCCCTCCTACGTAACTGTTTATTTTTCCATCATCTGTATGCCTAGCTAAGAGCTTCTTAAATTACCCTAATGTATCTGCCTCTGCAACCAACCCGGCAGTCCATCCCACACACCCACCACTCTCTGTGTAAAAAATCTACCTCTAACATCAATTACCCCGTTCCTCCAATCACTTTAAAATTATGCCCCCTTGTGTGGCTTGTTTTAAAAGCAGAAGGATTTTATAGTGAAGAACAGCAAAGCGTCTAACTGGTTATTATTTAGGATTTTGGACACTCAAAGCTGACTTTTTTATCATTGTGATCCACATTTGTGGATCAAACCCGATGGACCGAGTGGCCTAATTCTGCTCCTATGCCTCATGGTCTTATGTTTCGTCTATACTGCTCTGTTGTACAGCCTGTTTTTCGTTTCTTTGCGCAAGCAATCCAAACAGCTCCTCAGTTAAAGCCCTTGATGGTTGCATTGTGTAATAATTACAAATACACCCTATTCAGAGAGAGAGCTATTACCAGCAGATTCATCCATCACAGGCCTTCCTCATCTTGGGAACTTGCTCCGGTCCAGTACATTCCAACCCAGTATGTACAACAGAATTTTTTATATTTTATATTAAACATATTATACATTCTTAAGATCTTGTTAGTGCCACCATTTTCTAATTTTAGCCAACATTTGCTACTTGAAAGCTACAATGTTGGCTAAAGTAAGAATGTGATGGTACTAACAAGATATAAGGAATGGATAATATGTTTATATCATTTTTTTTTTAAATCTATTGTACATACTATATTGCTCTATGTTTTATATTCAGTCCTGAATATTTTATTGGCTCAGGTTTCCGAGACTAGGCCGGTGCCTAGATGCCATTACCTGGGCCAGGTGGAGAACACCGGTGTCCCTGGAACTCTGCGTCGTCGGATCAGGGAATGAGGTGTGAAGAACAGGAAGGGCAGGGCGATATAGCACAGAGGTCCTGTCCGATGACAGAATCAGACCTAGGAACAGGACTCTTCCTTCGGTCAGAGCTGAAAGCTGTACCGGGGTGTGGCTGCTGTCGCACTCAAACCGCAACTTGGAGTCACAGGTGAGAGCTGAGTGCCAGGTGGGGCCCAAAGGTGAGTGAGCTGCCCCAGAATGGACACGACAAGTCCCTTCACCAGAGCTACTACTCCTTATTGGAACTTGCAGTAACTTTTTATGGATTTCACCGTACTGCTGTCACATAATAACAAATCTCATGACATAAGTTAGCGATAATTAACCTGATTCTAATTCTGATTCAAGGATTCCAACAAGTCAAACAGCCAGTGACAACACAACCCTTGCCCTGTCACCTGCCAACTTGTACCGCCTCCCCTCCCCACCCTCCTTTCTGGCTTCCAGTGCTGATGAAGGGTCTCAGCCCGAAACGTCGACTGCTTATTCCCCTCCATAGATGCTGCCTGACCTAGAAACATGGAAACATAGAAAACCTCCAGCACAATACAGGCCCTTCGGCCCACAAAGTTGTGCCGAACATTACCCTACCTTAGAAATTACTAGGCTTACCTACAGCGCTCTATTTTTCTAAGCTCCATGTACCTAACTAAAAGTCTCTTAAAAGATGCTATCACATCCACCTCCACCACTGTTGCTGGCAGCCCATTCCACGCACTCACCACTCTCTGAGTAAAAAATTTACCCCTGACATCTCCTCTGTACCTACTCCCGAGCACCTTAAACCTGTGTCCTCTTGTGGCAACAATTTCAGCCCTGGGAAAAAGCCTCTGACTATCCACATGATCAATGCCTCTCATCATCTTATACACCTCTATCAGGTCACCTCTCATCCTCCGTTAATCCAAGGAGAAAAGGCCGAGTTCACTCAACCTGTTTTCATAAGGCATGCTCCCCAATCCAGGCAACATCCTTGTGAATCTCCTCTGCACCCTTTCTATGGTTTCCACATCCTTCCTGCAGTGAGGCGACCAGAACTGAGCACAGTACTCCAAGTGGGGACTGACCAGGGTCCTATATAGTTGCAACATTACCTCTCGGCTCCTAAATTTAATTCCACGATTGATGAAGGCCAATATACCGTACACCTTCTTAACTACGGAGACAACCTGCACAGCTGCTTTGAGTGTCCTATGGACTCGGACCCCAAAATTCCTCTGATCCTCCACACTGCCAAGAGTCTTATCATTATTACTATATTCTGCCATCATATTTGACCTACCAAAATGAACCACTTCACACTTACCTGGGTTGAACTCCCTCTGCCACTTCTCATCGTAGTTTTGCATCCTATCAATGTCTCGCTGTAACCTCTCATAGCCCTCCACACTATTCACAACACCTCCAACCTTTGTGTCATCAGCAAACTTACTAATCCATCCCTCCACTTCCTCATCCAGGTCATTTATAAAAATCACAAAGAATAGGGGTCCCAGAACAGATCCCTGAGGCACTCCACTGGTGACCAAACTCCATGCAGAATATACCCGTCTACAACCACTCTTTGCCTTCTGTGGGCAAGCCAGTTCTGGATCCACAAAGTAATGTCCCGTTGGATCCCATGCCTCCTTACTTTCTCAATAAGCCTGGCATGGAGTACCTTATCAAATGCCTTGCTGAAATCCATATACACTACATCTACTGCTCTTCCTTCATCAATGTGTTTAGTCACATCCTCAAAAGATTCAATCAGGCTGTGGTTAAGAAACCTGCTGAGCTCCTCCAGCATTTTCTGTGTGTTGTTCAAGATTTCCACCATTTGCAGAGTCCATTGTGTTAACCCTTTCCCCACTGTACAGTTGTAGATATGCCTGACATATTGTGGTGCTCCTGCATTGCTCCTAATAGTACATAATCTATAATCATAGCACAGAATGAAGCCATTCAGCCCATAAAGTCAGTGCAAGCCCAATGAGACCAATGTCCTTCCTCTTTCCTCACACCCTGCAATTTTCCTACAAGTACCTACACAATTCATTTTTGTAAGCTGCAGTGGAACTTGTTTCCACCACCCAGGCAGAACATTTCAGGTTATAACTCTTTTTTACATAATATCATTTATTTATTTAGAGATACGGTGCAGAACAGGCCCTTCCGACCCAACGAGCTGCACCATCCAGAAACACACCAGTCATGGGACAATTTACAATGACCGATTAACCTACTAACCTGTAGGACTTTGGACTGTGGGAGGGAACCGGAGCACCCGGAGGAAACCCACGCGCACATGGGAAGGATGTACATACTTCTTACAGACAGCACCAGAACTGAACTGTGAACTCTGATGCCCCAAGCTGTAATAGTATCGCGCTAACCGCTATACTACCTTGACACTCTGAAGAGAATGTTCCCTCTGTCTTATTAGTTCTTTTGCCAATCAATCAAAGTCACTGTGCTCAGTTCTCAACCCTCCCATCAACGTGAAGAATTCCCTTCTATTTATTCCGTCTAGACTTCTCAGTGGTGTGTTGGCCTTCATGAGTCACAAAGGCCACCAGGTAATGTTGCATATAAAACCATGGCAAACCACACTTGTTTCAGGATAAATTGTGTTTAGTTCTTGGGAACATACATAGAAAACATAGAAACATAGAAAATAGGTGCAGGAGTAGGCCATTCGGCACTTCGAGCCTGCACGGCCATTTATTATGATCATGGCTGATCATCCAACTCAGAACCCCGCCCCAGCCTTCCCTCCATACCCCCTGACCCCTGTAGCCACAAGGGCCATATCTAACTCCCTCTTAAACATAGCCAATGAACTGGCCTCAACAGTTTCCTGTGGCAGAGAATTCCACAGATTCACCACTCTCTGTGTGAAGAAGTTTTTCCTAATCTCGGTCCTAAAAGGCTTCCCCTCTATCCTCAAACTGTGGCCCCTCGTTCTGGACTTCCCCAACATCGGGAACAATCTTCCTGCATCTAGCCTGTCCAATCCCTTTAGGATCTTATACGTTTCAATCAGATCCCCCCTCAATCTTCTAAATTCCAACGAGCACAAGCCCAGTTCATCCAGTCTTTCTTCATATGAAAGTCCTGCCATCCCATGAATCAATCTGGTGAACCTTCTTTGTACTCCCTCTATGGCAAGGATGTCTTTCCTCAGATTAGGGGACCAAAACTGCACACAATACTCCAGGTGTGGTCTCACCAAGGCCTTGTACAACTGCAGTAGTACCTCCCTGCTCCTGTACTTGAATCCTCTCGCTATAAATGCCAGCATACCATTCGCCTTTTTCACCGCCTGCTGTACCTGCATGCCCACTTTCAATGACTGGTGTATAAGGACACCCAGGTCTCGTTGCACCTCCCCTTTTCCTAATTGGCCACCATTCAGATAATAATCTGTTTTCCTATTTTTGCCACCAAAGTGGATAACTTCACATTTATCCACATTAAATTGCATCTGCCATGAATTTGCCCACTCACCCAACCTATCCAAGTCACCCTGCATCCTCTTAGCATCCTCCTCACAGCTAACACTGCCACCCAGCTTTGTGTCATCCGCAAACTTGGAGGTGCTGCATTTAATTCCCTCATCCAAGTCATTAATATATATTGTAAACAACTGAGGTCCCAGCACTGAGCCTTGCGGTACCCCACTAGTCACTGCCTGCCATTCTGAAAAGGTCCCGTTTATTCCCACTCTTTGCTTCCTGTCTGCTAACCAATTCTCCACCCACACCAATACCTTACCCCCAATACCGTGTGCTTTTAGTTTGCACACTAATCTCCTGTGTGGGACCTTGTCAAAAGCCTTTTGAAAATCCAAATATACCACATCCACTGGTTCTCCCCTATCCACTCTACTAGTTACATCCTCAAAAAATTCTATGAGATTCGTCAGACATGATTTTCCTTTCACAAATCCATGCTGACTTTGTCCGATCATTTCACCGCTTTCCAAATGTGCTGTTATCACATCCTTGATAACTGACTCCAGCAGTTTCCCCACCACCGACGTTAGGCTAACCGGTCTATAATTCCCTGGTTTCTCTCTCCCTCCTTTTTTAAAAAGTGGAGTTACATTAGCCACCCTCCAATCCTCAGGAACTAGTCCAGAATCTAACGAGTTTTGAAAAATTATCACTAATGCATCCACTATTTCTTGGGCTACTTCCTTAAGCACTCTAGGATGCAGACCATCTGGCCCTGGGGATTTATCTGCCTTCAATCCCTTCAATTTACCTAACACCACTTCCCTACTAACATGTATTTCGCTCAGTTCCTCCTTCTCACTAGACCCTCTGTCCCCTACTATTTCTGGAAGATTATTTATGTCCTCCTTTGTGAAGACAGAACCAAAGTAATTATTCAATTGGTCTGCCATGTCCTTGCTCCCCATAATCAATTCACCTGTTTCTGTCTGCAGGGGACCTACATTTGTCTTTACCAGTCTTTTCCTTTTTACATATCTATAAAAGCTTTTACAGTCCATTTTTATGTTCCCTGCCAGTTTTCTCTCATAATCTTTTTTCCCCTTCCTAATTAAGCCCTTTGTCCTCATCTGCTGAACTCTGAATTTCTCCCAGTCCTCAGGTGAGCCACTTTCTCTGGCTAATTTGTATGCTTCTTCTTTGGAATTGATACTATCCCTAATTTCTCTTGTCAGCCACTGGTGCACTACCTTCCTTGATTTATTCTTTTGCCAAACTGGGATGAACAATTGTTGTAGTTCATCCATGCAATCTTTAAATGCTTGCCATTGCATATCCACTGTCAATCCTTTAAGTGTCATTTGCCAGTCTATCTTAGCTAATTCACGTCTCATACCTTCAAAGTTACCCCTCAAAGTTACAGTATATGTACTTTGATACATAAATACATAGTGACAGTTTAATAAATGCACCAAAGTAAGGCTGGAGGAAAAAAGATGCCCCTGTTTACAACGCCTGCGGTATCAGCTATTATTTCTATTGTTAATGTAGATGGTCTTTCTTTTAGCACCTCCTCTATCTCCCATGAAGTACTTGTTTGCAGCCTGGCAACAGTTTCAAGTGACAGCCTGCCAGACCCTTTAATAGCCTGAACATCATCCCAAATCCCACTCTGCCCCACATTCGCTCTTTGTCACTAAACCACCAGGTTCGAGTCACCTAAGCCGTCACAAAGGCCGAGAGAAAATGATCAAACCGTTACCAACAAAGAAAAAGCAAAGTGTGGAAAGAAGCCGGGGCCGGACCGGAGAGGTAGACGGAAAGGATACCCCAGAGCCGGGAGAGAATTGCCCAGAGTTTTATGATGTGTCTCTGTGCTACCTCTGATACAGAATCTTATGATGCCATAAATCAATGAAGAGCCCATACATGAGCAGCTGGCATATGTGCTAATAATACTAATTATTAATCATGCCAATTTCACACCCTTCAGAATCTTTTGCCACGTGTCTTCGGCGCCCATAGGTGTATTGATGCATTCAGCTCATGATTTGGGCCTCCGTCAGTCAGGGTCAACCATGGATGTTGCGTCCTAGCTGCCTGGTAATGCATACCTGAGCAGTACAATATGGAGAGCAAGTTGTTGTCCATGTAGCAAGCTCCTCCTCTCCAAGCATCTGATAAACCCAAAGGAACGGCAGAGAACAATACAGATCCCCACCAGCAGCAGTGCAGGAGTTGCCAGTACATCTCCTCTGCACCCTCTCTAAAACTTCCACATCTTCTTACAATGAGACAACTATAACTAGAGGTGAAGAACAATCCGATGTTTGGACCGGGCCAGATTGCAAAGGCCAGGGTATCAGGACCGGAGACGGGGGACGAGCCAGTTCTACTCACTGCTCCATGACATTTGCTCAGCTCCACACCAGACTGCAGTGCCGGCTACAGTGATGCCTGGCTTCACGTCTGTGGTTTCACAACATTTACTCAGCTTTGGAATGAACTGTGGCTGTTGCCTGCCCCAGTTGCAGTGACGCCAGGCTTCACGTCTTTCGTAAAACTCCAGTTCGAAAGCTATTTTCTTGCTTTTGTTGTTTGTGCAATTTGTTTTTTTTTCTCTCTCTATGCATTGCGTGTTTGACAATCTCTTTTCTTAGGTGGGTTCTTTAGAGGTTTCTTTGTTTTGTGCCTGCCTATAAGGAGACAAATCTCAAGGTTGTATAGTGTATACGTGCTTTGATAATAAATGTACTTTGAACTTTGAACACAATATTCCAAGTGCAGTCTAACCGGGGATTTATAGAACGTTACCTCACGGCTCTTGAACCCAGTCCCCCGACTATTGAAAGCCAACACACCATACACCTTCTTAACCACCCTATCAACTTGGATGGCAACTTTGAGGATTCGATAGACGTGAACCCCAAGATCCTTCAATTCCTCCACACTGCTGAGAATCTCACCATTAATCCTGTATTCTGCCTTTAAATTTGACCTTCCAGTGTAAAATTATTTCACACTTTTCCAGGTTGAACTCGATCTGCCACTTCTCAGTATTGCTCTGTCGTGGAGTGTCTGAATATTTTTTCTGATATTAACAAAGTTTTTCCAATAACTTACATTTCATATTTGTGTGTTTTCCTACACCCAATAATTGTTCTGATAGGACTTCCTAGGCATTCTTACCAATTTTCCCTTATGAATTTTAACTTTAGATATATTAGTGAAATACTTGATCATCACCACCCAGGCCATGCTCTCTTCTCGCTGCTGCCATCGGAAGCCTCAGGACCCACAACATTAGGTTCAGGAGCAGTTATAACCCCTTCAACCATCAGGTTCTTGAACTAAAAGGGGATAACTTCACTCACACCAACACTGAACTGTTCTCACAACCAATGGACTCACTTTCGAGGACTCCATCCTATGTTCTTGACAGTCATTAATAATAATTTTTTTTTGTTTTTATATTTGCACATCCTGTTGTCTTTTGCACATTGGATGTTTGTCTTGTCTGCAATTTTTCATTGGTTCTATTGTGATTCTTTGTACTTGCTGTGAATGCTCGCAAGAAAACGAATCTCAGAGTAGTATACGGTGACACATATATATGACGGTAAATTTAATTAGAACTTTGAACTTTGATTTATTTTTGGTAAAATGAGGTTCTGTCCTCATT
The DNA here is from genome assembly GCF_963921235.1 of Mobula hypostoma. Taxonomy (NCBI): domain Eukaryota; kingdom Metazoa; phylum Chordata; class Chondrichthyes; order Myliobatiformes; family Myliobatidae; genus Mobula; species Mobula hypostoma. The sequence goes on from NC_086098.1 coordinate 149,577,240, forward strand.
CTCCTTGTTCTCGTCCCAGGGTAGCGTAGAAGCTTGCTGATACAGCACCAGTGACTCAACCTTAATCCCTACCACTGCCTAAAAGGAGTTTGTCCATTCTCCGCATGACCACATGGAATTCCTTCGGGTATGCCGGTTTCCTCCTACATTCCACAATAGCGTAACGGTTAGCGTGATGCTATTACAGCCCGGGGCATCGAGGTTCAGAGTTGAACTCCAGCACCGTCAGCAAGAAGTAACCGTACATCCACTGGTGGAATTTCCCCAGGCACTCCATTTTCCTCCCACAGTCCAAAGATGTATTGGGTATTGTAAGTTGGTCATTGTAAATTGCCCCATGATTAGATTAGGTTTAATCGGGGAGTCTGTTGGGGGTTGCTGGATGGCATGTCTCGAAGGGCTGGAAGGACCCCCTGTACGTTGTATCACTAAATAAAATAAATTACAAAGATGTATAAGTTAGTATATTAATTGGTCACATGTGTTTAATTTGATGGCGTAGGCCTGGTGGGCTAGAAGCGCCAGTTACCGTGTTGTATATCTAAATAAATAAACAGATCCTCTATCTCTGAGATTGCCAAAATCCCAAACAAAATGGCACACCGTTGTTTTGACTGGGGTTTTCGTGCCTCCCCTGACAAAATTACAGCAGTCTTTTGGAATCAAAATGTACCCCTAGGTGAAGACGTGATAATAACTGAATATTGAAACACATGAAAAGAAATTTTTACTACTGCAGGTGATTTTTTTTTTGCTGGGCAAAAACTTTGATCAGCTTGAAATTCCCTCTCCGGCACATAATCGGCACATTTTAATGAAAGATATTCATATTGAGGTTGGATTTCTACAGAATGCCTTCTCTTTCATTGTGTTTTCTTTGATATTGTTAAAAGAATATTGAACCTTACCGGGAAATAAATTCAGTGGCCACTTTATTCTTGTAGGTACCTCCTGTACCTATTAAACTGAACTCTGAGTGTATCTTCGTGATCTTCTGCTGCTGTAGCCCATCCACTTTATCATTCAACATGTGCAATCGGTGATCCTCTTCTCTACAACACTGTTGTAACACGTGGTTAGTTGAGTTACTGTCACCTTCCTGTCAGCTTGAGGGAAACTGGCCATTCTTCTCTGACCCTCTCTCATTAACACAGCATTTTTGCCCATAGAACTGCTGCTCATTGGATTTTCTTTCTGTTTTTCACACCATTCCCTGTAAACTAGAAACTATTGAGTAAGAAAATACCCGGAGATCAGCAGTTTCTGAGATACTCAAACCACCCTATCTGGCACCAACAACCATTCCACAGTCAAAATCACTTAGATCACATTTCTTATCCATTCTGATGTCTGGTCTGAACAACAACTGAACCTTTTGACTATGTCTGCTTGCTTTTATGCATTGAATTGCTGCCACATGATTTGCATTAATGAGCAGGTGAACAGGAGTAGCTAATAAAGAGGCCACCGAGTGTATACGAAGCAAAAAAAATTCTATTTTAATTAGCTAAATGTCAACAGTATTAATATAAAGAACAAGATATTCAAATGCCACATTACCCAAGCTCAAAACCTGAAAAATACTTTAACCATTCTTGTTTCTGAGAAAATCGACAAAATATTCAATATTTAAGGTGCTTAATCCTCTGTACAAGTACTAACTGGATCTATGGATTGTTGGCAGTTGTACCAATAGAACTCGATCGTATTTCCTGATTGCAAGATCTTATAAAGCATCAGAACAATGTTTCATTATCGGCTTTGAACTCACCCTGCTTGCAAGTTCCTTGTGATATCACTCGGGGTGTCAAGATTCATTGCTTGGCTAATACATGTCTTCAGACTTTATAGGAATCAGTCCAGATACCTGATGTCAGTCACCTCAGGCAATACACTGGCTATGAAATTCAATCAAGTTAAAGGGCCGTAGAATGAGTTAAGTAGCGAAAAGCTCATGAATGGAATTTTAACCTTAACACTGAAGGTTAAAGATGAGCTTTATTTGTCACATGTACATCAATACATGGAAGCACATAAGGAAATGTGTTGGCTGCGTCATGGGTCAGCACAGTCTGAGGCTGAGTTGGAGACAGCCCACAAGTGTTGCCATTCAGACTCTGATTATTTACCACATGTACATGGAAACATGCAGCGAAATATGCCATGTTTCTGGCAGCAACATAACAGGCCCACAATTTACTAACCCTAACCCTGAGCTATACATTTTTTCGGACTGTGGGAGGAAACCGGAGCACCCGGAAGAAACCCATGTGATCTCAGGGAGAAAGCACAAACTCCTTGCAAACAGAGGTGGGAATCTATTTATAGCTATTTAGAGATACAGCACGGTAACATGCCCATCTGAACCAATGTGCCCTCTCCACCCAATTATACCCATGTGACTCATTAACTCGTACACCTTTGGACTGTGGGAGGAAACCAGAGCACCCGGAGGAAATCCACACAGTTATGGGGAGAAAATGCAAACTCCTTACAAGCAGCGGGGGATTCGAATCCTGGTTGCTGGTCCTGTAAGAGCATTACGCCTCTGTGCCTCCCAAATTGAATGGAACTCAGATCGGTGATCACTGGTTTTTAATGTAACAGATGTCAGAATTTGCACTTTGTTTGCCCCGAAGATTTAGACATCAATTGTACTCAGGTTTGGTGCACCTTCATTTGAGAGACTGTGACTCTCACCTTCTTTCTTCGCATCTGCTTTTCGGTCTTTGTGGGTGCATTGTTTTGTAACTTCAAAGCATTAAACTAATTCAAAGGAAGACACACGGGAGTCCCGGAATGCGGGCCTAACTTTGTGCTTGCTTTAACTGAGGCACGTACGTATCACATGGTAGTGTGATGATGTATGCAATTTATGTACTTATGCATATAACTCATAATTAATGATTTAAACAAACAAAGAATACAATCAAACAATTTATACAAGATTACTCAAATATTACTGAAATATTAAATATACAACAGTGGGGATGAAAGCTGCCACACAGTCTGGTGACACGTGCACTGGGTATTGCACTGAATTATCTAACAATAGGCGACATTTCGTAGCATTGGTGTTGATTTCTTTCATTATCTACCTGATGATTGGAAGGAGAAGTCAGCTGAGATCGAAGCCTGAAGTCTGTGGAAACCTGGGTCTACAAGTCTCTCTGTGAGCCACTGGGGAAGTTGAAGCCCTATGCCGATGAACACACAAGCCCGCAGGGGACTGAAGACAGCTTATTCTGGAATTGCAGGTCTTCATGGGTGTGTGTGTGAATAGGTGGGAGGCAGGAAAGTGGCTTGGTTTCCTGTTGCTCACTGTGCTCTGTGTTGTTCTGCCAAGCGTTGTATGAATGCCACGTTGGTGCCTGGAAATGTGGCAACACTTGCCGGCTGGTCCCATCAGATTATGTCAATCCTTAATGCAAATGACCTATTTCACTGTACGTTTCAATGTACATGTGACAGATAAATCTGAATCTGATTACCAGTTGGCAACATTTGATAGCATTGACGATGATTCTTTCCATTGTTTAGCTGATGATTAGGAAAGGTAATCAGCTGAGATCTTAGTGATTGATTTGGTCACATTTGACCCATTTTTTAAAATTTTGCTGATGGCACAAAACAGAAGTCCGCATGACTTAAGTATCAACACCCCTAAGTTTAAAGTTCAAATTTCAAAGTAAATTTATTAACAAACCACGTATATTCACTATATACTACGCTGAGATTCATTTCTTACAGACATTCACAGTCAAACAAAGAACACAACAGAATCAATGGAAAACTAACAAAGTTGGACACAAAGCCAATATGCAAGAGAAACAAACTGTGCAAATACAAACAAAACTAAATAAATAATACAGAGATCATGAGTTGTAGAGTCCTTGAAAGAGAGTCTGTAGGTTGTGGAATCAGTTCAGACTTGAGGTGAGCGAAGTTATCCACACTGGTTCAGGAGCCCGATGTTTGTAAGATAATATCTGTTCCTGAATCTGGTGGTGTGGGACCTAAGGCTCCTGTACCTACTGCCTGATAACCACAGTGAGAAGAGAGCATGGCCTGGATGGTGGGGGTCCTTGATGGATGCTGCTTTCTCATGGCAGTGCTCCTTGTAGATGTGCTCAGTGGTTGGGAGGGCTTTTCCTGTGATAGGTTGGGCTCCATCCCCCACGTTTTGCATTCTTTTCCCTTCAAGGGCATTGGTCTTTCCATACCAAGCTGTGATGCAACCAGTCAGTATACTCTTGACTGTGCGTCTGTAGAAGATTGTCAGAGTTTTAGATGACATGCCAAATCTGCACAGGCTTCTAAGAAGGTCCAGGTGCTGTCATGCTTTCTTTGTGATGGTCTGTCTATCGCCTTTAAATCAGCTTATAAAATAAACCGACATTTCAGATGTGATTAACCAAGCCTGGAAAAGGTTAAAGAAATAATGTGCTTATATCATGTTGAATCAGTCCAGATCAACAAGGACTCACTACCATGTGGGCAATGGGAGACTATTTTCATACAAAAATATGTAGGACTGACAGACACTACTGATCCCAGCAGTTACCTGGAGCAGACCTAAATTCGTAACAGTCTTAATTGCTATATGTGAGCACATATTCAGATCAATTAGCAATGAACCGCTCATAGGCAAATCCTGAGGTCAATTAGAGGATATTTGATGTTACCAAGGATTTTTTTTTCCCAGTAGTTGGCTGTTCTTGTAAATCTCTGCCTCATTTGTAAGGTCAGGTGTAACCACAGGAAATATTGTAACTCATTTCCCATTCTCATTTAATTTTCTAAAGTATGACGCAGAGATTTTCAAGCGTCACACTCTAAATGTGATGGAGCGGTCTCTAAAATAAGTGCGTGAGCAAATTTCTGTTGCTATTTTTCATGATCTGTCAGAGAATGTACTGCCGATAAAGACAGAAGCAAGGACTCAGATCTTTTGCAGTTATGAGGAAGGCTTGCCGCCCGCTATATTTCATTAGGAGTTTGAGAAGAGTTGGTATGTTGCCAAAGATTCGAGCACATTTCTACAGATGTGCTGCAGAAAGCACTCTGGCTGGGTTGCTTCACCGACTGGCGTGGAAGCAACAATTCACAGGATCGGAAAAAGCTGCAGAGGATTGTAAACTCAGCCAGCTCCATCATGGGCACTAGCCTCCCCAGCATCGAGGGCATCTTCAAGAAGGTGGCGTCTTTCATTAAGAGACCTCACCTTCCAGGACGTGCTCTCTTCTCATTACTGGCATCAGGGAGGAGGTACAAGAACCTGAAAACACGCACACACACACACACACACACACACGCACACACACACGCACATTTTAGGAACAGCTTCTTCCCCTCCGCCACCAGATTTCTGAACCTATAAACACTCCCTTCTTATTTTGCTATCTTCTTGCTCTGCTTACTTACTGTATATATTTTATCGTAATTTATAGTCATTTTATGTATTACACTGTACTGCCACTGCATAACAACAAAATTCATGATGTATGTCAGTGATAATACACCTAATTCTGATTTTGATTTTATCGTTTTGGATCACTCCTCTAATGTGGTGGTCCAGGATTCATGGAAATGAACGAAGTGAGGCCGAGTTTTGCTGATTATTATCTATCAAATCTTGATGCCTGACCATGTCTTGGTCTGATGTTAGTTTTAGAAGTGTGACTAATTTACTAGAGCTTGGAAGGTGATAGACGCAAAAGGTTTTTCATCATAACAAACAGGCATGCTCAGAATCACAATCATAATCACAATCAGGTTCACTACCACCGGTTTAACGAGCCATGAAACTTATTGTTTTGTGGAATTGCAATCCATAATAATAAAAAACTATAAATTACAATAAGAAATATATATCAAAAGTAAATAAGCTGTGGGAAAAAACAGAGCAAAAAAGACTAGATTAGGTTATGAGGACACTCAGTCCTCGTTTATTGTCATTTGGAAATGCATGCATTAAAACATGATACAATATTCCTCCAGAGTGATATCACAAGAAAACACAGGACAAACCAAGACTAAAACTGACAAAACCACATAATTATATCATATAGTTACAACAGTGCAAAGCAATACCATAATTTGATAAAGAGCAGACCATGGGCACAGTAAAAAAATAAGTCTCAAAGTTCCGATAGACTCATCATCTCGCGCAGGCGGCAGAAGGGAGGAACTCTCCCTGCCATGAACCTCCAAGTGCCACCAACTTGCCAATGCAGCACCATTGGAAGCACCCGACCGCAGCGGTCTCTGAGTCCGTCTGAAAACTTCGAGCCTCCGACCAGCCCCTCTGACACAGCCTCTCCGAGTACCATCCTCTGCCGAGTGCTTCGACCCCGCTCCGGCCGCCGAGCAACAAGCAAAGCCGAGGACTCGGGGCCTTCCCCTCCGGAGATTCCGGACCATACAGTAGCAGTAGCAGCGAAGCAGGCATTTCAGAAGTTTCACCAGATGTTCCTCCGTACTCTCACATCTGTCTCCATCAAATCAGGATTGTGCACGACACCCTACGTGACAAATAACAGACATCACCACCGGAGTGGCCGCTGCGAGCTGCGTCGCGCTGCCATCTTCTCCTCTATAAAGAAAATATTGAGGTAGTGCACATGGGCGTATTGTCATTCAGAAATCTGATATCTGAGGGGAAGGAGCTGTTCCAAAAATGTTGAGTGTGTGTCTTCAGGCTCCTGTACTTCCTCCCTGATGGTAGCAATAAGAAGAGGGCATTCCTTGGGCGATGGGGTCCTTAATGATGGGGTCCCCAATGGTGACTACTTGAAGCATCGCCTTTTGAAGATGTCCTCAGTGCTGGGGAGGCTAGTGCCCATGATGGAGCTTGCAACCTTCTGCAGTCTTTTCTGATCCTGTGCAGTGGCACCTCCATACCAGATGGTAAACGCTCTCCACAGTATATCTCTAGAAGTTTGCCAGTGTCCTTGGTGACGTACCAAGTCTCCTCAAAGGTGGTTAGTCAGGGATTTCTTCAAGGTGGCCTGGATGAAATCTCCCACGATGATCAGGAAGGCATCAGGGTGTGTTGTTTTGTGACTGCTGATCTTGGTACTCAGCTCCTCCAGAGCCTGCCTGATGTTGGCCAGGACTGGAATGTACACCACTACCAGGATGATGGCGGAAAACTCCCTTGGCAGACAAAATGGACGACACTTGACCACTAGATGTTCCAGATCAGAACATCTCAGTAGAATCTTTCCAAATTCAAAATATATCAAGTTTCTAATAAAAAGAAAAATAATAGCCAGTTATTCAATACAATTTCAACAGCTACAATGCCATTGTTTACTTCAATATTTTAAGTCCAACAAGTAATTCTATTGAATTAAATATTTAACTTCTATTGAGTTAAATATCGCTGTAACTGACAAGACACCTCCAAATATTCAAACACTTTTGCTAGGAGATTTGATGTGTATGGTCTAAAGGTTATGAGGACAAAGAACCCAGAGACCCAAAATTAGTTTTGTCTGGGCTGACACTTCAAGTACACAAATATACTAGCTATTGATAGACAGAGCAAGTATGTCCATGTTTGGTGTGCTAAGTGACAAACTGAGTCCCAGGACATGCCCTCTTCTCATTGCTACCATCAAGGAGGAGGTACAGGAGTCTGAAGACACACACTCAATGTTTCAGGAACAGCTTCTTCCCCTCCACCATCAGATTTCTGAATGGACAATGAAACCATCAACACTACCTCCATGTTTTTTTGTGCTCTCTTTTTGCACTACTTAATTAATTTAATCATATGTATGTATATTGTTTTAATTCATAGTTTTTAATATTATGTACTTCAATGTATTGCTGCCACAAAACAACTTCCACGATAAATGGCAGAGATATTAAATCCGATTCTGATTCTGATTTTGATTCTGAAATGTAGGGATGTATCAAGTTTCACATATTTTCCATGTGCTTGCCTGAGCTAATTAAAGCCCTTCGGGGTTGCATTGTGGTATGTAATGTCTACCAGGCACACAGCAGGCCGCAGGGCTCAGCATTGAATAGCAAGGGAGGTAGCAACAGATGCTTCCCAATGCTTAGGTGCCTGCTGTATTAGCAGCTCCATTGTTTCTCCCCAGCGATATTTTGGAATTGGTTGATTATTGTCACATATATCAAGGTACACTGCTTAAGCACAAAAGTGTCTGCAGATGCTGGAAATCCAAAGCAACACACACAAAATGCTGGAAAAACTCAGCAGGTCAGGCAGCATCCATGGAAAGGAATAAACAGTCAATGTTTCAGGTCAAGACCCTTCATCAGGACTAGAAAGGAAGGGGGAAGATGCCAGAATAAGAAGGTGAGTTGGGGATGGGAAGTACAAGCTAGCTGGTGATAGGTAAAGCCAAGGTGAGTGGGGGCGGGGTTGAAGGAAGAAGCTGGGAGGTGATCGTTGGAAAAGATAAAGGGCTGGAGAGAAGTAATCTTTCTGGAGAGAGGAAAGTGGGCCATGGGAAAAAGGGAAAGAGGAGGGGAACTAGGGGGAGGGGCATACTGTCACGTGTCCAGTAACAATGGATGTGAAATTGAGTCAGGTTATATAAACAAACAATGATATTTATTAACCTCTGCTCAAAACATCGAAAAGTAAACGAACGACTAACTTAACCAGAAGTTAACAGTTAGGCAACTATATCGAACAAACAGTCAAACTTATAAACTGTTCTTAAAGATTTCTCATCCAAGCACAGACTTAAAGTGATAAATTCAAAAGTCCCTGTGATTTATGCAGTCATTAAGGAGGGACTTCCCCGAAACAACGATTTCTTCGAAGTAATGACAAATCTGTCGATCTCAGCCGAGAGATGCCTTGTCAACCTTGCAGGGTTTTAACTCAAATGTGAATGTCACAATTCCTGAACAAAGATTAAAAAGGTCAATCATTCCCAAGAAGGTGAACGACATTAACTTTACTCGATCATTTGCTCGGATTACTCTGGTAATGTCTTCACTCTTCGATACTGGACTGTAAAGAAAAACAAAGGTGCAACAAACAAAGACTGGCAGCGATTGGCGAAACTGCTGGCACAACGTTACACTAAAAATAAAAATGAGATCTGTGTCACCGCAGCGGGCTTTTTCTTTTATACCATGCCATCAGGTGACATCACATCACCCAATTATCACAAGACCATTACATCATTCCAATAGCATGAGCCCATTACATCATGCTCACAAGATAATTACATCATGCTCACGGGATATGTAACAATACTGAAAAATTGTCTTGCATACTGTTCGTACAGATTAAATCATTGAACACTGCATGAGGTAAAACAAGGTATGACAATAACAATGTAGAATGTAGGATAAAAGTTACAGAGAAAATACAGTGCGGGTAAAGAGCCGAGAGGTAACGTTGCAGCTATATAGGACCTTGGTCAGACCCCACTTGGAGTACTGTGCTCAGTTCTAGTCGCCTCACTACAGGAAGGATGTGGAAATCATAGAGAGGGTGCAGAGGAGATTTACAAAGATATTGCCTGGATTGGGGAGCATGCCTTATGAGAATAGGTTGAGTGAACTCGGCCTTTTCTCTTTGGAGCGAGGAGGATGAGAGGTGACCTGATAGAGGTGTACAAGATGATGAGAGGCATTGATCATGTGGATAGTCAGAGGCTTTTTCCAAGCACTGAAATGGCGAGCATAAGAGGGCACAGTTTTAAGGTGCTTGGAAGTAGGTACAGAGGAGATGTCAGGGGTAAGTTTTTTACGCAGAGAATGGTGAATGTGTGGAATGGGCTGCCAGCAGCAGTGGTGGAGGCAGAAACAATAGGGTCTTTTAAGAGACTCCTGGATAGGTACATGGAAATTAGAAAAATAGAGGTCTGTGGGTAATCCTAGGTAATTTCTAAGGGAAGGACATGTTCGGCACAGCTTTGTGGGCCGATGGGCCTGTATTGTGCTATAGGTTTTCTATGTTTCTAAACAATAAAGCACTAGATCATAATAAGGTAGATTTTAAGGCCAAGAGTCTGGCTTATCGTACAAGAGCAATGCACACAAAATGCTGGAGGAACTCAGCAGGCCAGGCAGCATGTGATGAGAGGAATACATAGCCAATGTTTCAGGCCAAGAACCCTCGTCAAGATAAGATCCATTTAAATGGGGCACCATGGTAGTGAAATGGTTAGCGCGACACTATTATAGCTCAGAGTTTTGGAGCTTAGGAGTTAAATGCCAGCGTCCTCTGTAAGGAGTTTGCACATCCTCCCTGTGGAATGTAGGGGTTTCCTTCCAAATTGTAAATTGTCCTGTGATTAAGCAGGAGTTGCGTGGTTGTTGGCAGCACGGCTCGAAAGGCCGGAGGGCCAATTCCGCGCTGTATTTCTAAATAAATAAAATATAAAAATGTATGAAAGTAGTGGGATAGAATCTGCCCTTAAGCCTGGTGGGACATGCTTTCGGGCTTTTGTATCTACTGCCCAATGGGAGAGGGGAGAAGAGAGAATGTCCGGGGGCGTGGGGTCTTTGATTACTTCCAGTAAGATGGTAGCATGTTCTATCGCAGCGGCTTGTACGGGGTCAACAAAGGGTGCTACTGTCCTTTTTAAACATATTGTTTATGATCACAAGACCCTGCTGGACATTTAGAACTTAAAGAACTGCAGATCCACCCCATCGGTGAGCTGCTCATTGGTGGAGAGACTGAAGGAGCTGGACTTGGTGCGGACCGTGCTGCTGCTTATGTCAGAGAGGCTTCGGAGGAGTCGATGTGTGAAGGAAGTGGGCAGTCTAAGAGTGAGAGACTGTCTGAGTCATCTTTCTTGTGACCTTTTTGGATATTGTTAATGCAGAATGCTGCAAGTCCAATTCACTGATTTATTGGCAGTTGGTGGGGCAGCTGCAGGCCTCGGTCGTAGTGAAGACTGGCCTCAAGCAGTGGTATCGTTTATTTACAGCCAATAGGAGAGAGGCATTGGAGCCGATGCGCTCCTCCAGGGCCACTATCGCATGGCAACAAGGTGGGAGTCGGTGCTGCCCCCCCAATGTTCCCTCGGCAAGAGACAAGCTGTATTGTGGTCGACTGCAGATTTCGCTGGCAAACATGGGCTCAGGATCTGAACTAGTTTTTTTTGCGTTGCTGTACTTTACAAATATCTTACATGTGCTTGCTATCTTGTATGTGCTATGTGTGCTTTGTGTGACTGCTGGTACTGTGTTTTGCCCCTTGGCCCTGAACTAACGTAGTCACGCTTGGCTGTACTCATGGGTATTCACGTATGGTTGAATGGCAATTAAATTTGAACTATGTTGGCTGCTTTACTGAGGCAGTGAGAAACATAGACAGAGCTCATGGAGGGGAGACTGGTTCCTGTGATTTGCCAAGCTGCGTCCACAACTCTCCGCAGTTGCTTGCCATGGTGAGCAGCCCTAATGCATCCAGGTAGCATGCTTTCTGTGACGCATTGATGAAAGCTTGTAATGGTCGCTGGGAACATGCCGAATCTCTTTAGCCTCCGGAGGAAGTTGAGGCATTGCTCAGCTTTCTTGGCCATGACGTCAATGTAGTTGAAGCACGACAGGCTGGTGATTGTATTTCCCGGGATCCTGAAGCTCTCAAACAATGAATCCTCCTCGTGTTAATGTTTGTTTGATTTATCTTATTTTAATTTACAGACCTCCGGGAGGCGGTCATGACGTGAGGTACATTTTGGCTTCGCTCCGTTCCCTTTACTTCCTTTACCTGTAACCACCGTTATTTATTCTGTTTATACCTACACTAAAGGGTTTATACCACAGATATATTTTTGAACTTTGATTTTAACTCACTGGAAATGCTTACCAGAGGACGAGAAGTTAAAAACGGGAAAGACTCCAACGGCAACGGAAAAAAAAAGGTGGTGATCCTAAATCACCTAAGCAAATTCCATTAACTTTTGAAACAATGTCGAAGCTTCTAGAGGAAAAACTTAACCAAAGATTTGCCGTGTTTGAAGGAGTTTTAAAGACGGCTGAAGATGGTATTAAACTGTTTAGGCGTGAAATTGAACAACAAGAAGCAAGAATTTCAGAATGTGAAGCCACTCGGCAGAGAGACCGAAGGATTGATACCCTGGAACAAAATCTATCTTCGACATCTCAACTGTTGGAACATTATAAATCTAAGGTTATTGACCTCGAAAATCGATTCCAGAGACAGAATCTGCGGATAATCGGGCTTCCCGAAGATGTTGAGAAGGGTGATCCTACTGAATATTTTCTCAATTTCTAATGGATGTATTTGGTTCAGAAGTTCTGGACGCCCCTCCGTTGCTCGATCGCGCACACCGTACTCTCTGGGCCAAACCTTCCAGAGAATCCAAATCGCGACCTGTGATAATTTGGTTCCATTATGCTCACATCAAGGATCGTTTGATACGAGCTGCCCGCATAAATTTACAGTATTTAGTGAGACATCGCGGAACAGGCCCTCCCAGTCCAATGAGCTGCACTGCCAGCAATGCTACAACCCCCGATTTAATCACGGGTCTATTTACAATGACCAACTAACTTACTAACCCATGCATTTTTGGGCTGTGGAGGAAACCAGAGCACCTAGAGGAAACTCACAGGCTCACGGTAAGAATGAACAAACTTCTTACAGATTGCTTCAGGACTGAACTTCCATCTCTGACGTCTCGAGCAGTAATAGCGTCACGCTAACCACAATGCTACTGTGATGCCCTCCTTATTCACTCCTTCAACTAAGAATTACCTGGCAAAGATAGCTGCTGTACTGTATATCATCACTATGGAGAAATGAGTTTTGCCCGTTTCAATCCAATTCTGAAATGTACACCAAAAGCTTCAAAACTTCCCTGGAAAATAGTAATACTGCTCTCTAACCTCAGAAGCTGAGGGAAGATTTTAAATCAATGTGCCTTATGTTCTCAGGAGCACGACAAACTGATAGCAAGAAATGTTCTCTTAACAGAGAGGTCACAATAAGAAGAAATGTCGACTGTTTATTTTTTTTCCATAAATGCTGCCTGGCCTGCTGAGTTCCTCCAGCATTTTGTGTGTCTGTTGCTTGGATATCCAGCATCTGCAGATTTCCTTTTGTTTGAAATATCAAGTGTTCTTGGTGAAAGAATTAGAGAAGGAATTGAAAGAAAAATATCACACTGTGTGGTGGGTAACTGGAATGGATTTGAAGGCATATTAGTTTTTAAAATTATTATTTAGAGATACAACACGGTAACATGCCCTTCCGATCTCATGAGCCCGTGCCTTCCAATTATACCCATGTGACCAATTAATGTACTAACCCACACATCTTTGGAACACATAAATAATATCAAAAATAAAATATATTTGGTTACACTTTAACTGCCAGAGCCTCTGGGTAATGAATCAGAAACTAGGAAGTCTTAAGCAACCATGACATAGTGAATCCCATGCCATCCTTTTCATTGATGAATTATATTTTAATAACTTAATTGTGGTAATATTTTGGTGTATCTGCTGTGTGTGATATATGTTGTGTGGGTGCATCATGATCTGGAGGAACATTGTTTCATTTGGTTGTATCTATGTACAGTCAAATGACAATAAACTTGAACTTGAACTCTTTTGTACCTTGAGTTCCTCTGAATCCATGATAATGCTCTCCTGCACCTTGTGAAGCTTTCCTTGTCACCCACAAACTGGAGTTAGGTTAACATAGTGACAAAATAGCCGGGCAAGGTGGTGGGTGAAGTGTGGACTGGAACCTCAGATCTCATATTTATACACCTAGATTACCTGCAAAAAGTATTATGACACAGAGGAGGTGACTTGCTCCCATTCGCTCCTTTTCCCTTCTCGCCATTCCCCTGTGGCCTTGCCCCAGGGATTATTCAGCTGTCCATCCGCTCCTCTGGTTCCTTTACCACAAAAACCAGTCTAAAGCAGCCAGTTAACCTGCCATTATGTGGATGGATTATGGAAGGAAATCAATGCACCTTCAGAAACCCAAGTAGTTACAAGGAGAATGGGCAAACGCTGAAAATATAGCCCCTGAATCAAAGATTCCATGACCTACAGACTCACTTTCAAGGACCCTACAACTCACATTCTCAGTGTTATTTATTGATTTTTTTTATTTGCACAGTTTGCCTTCTTTTGCACATTCGTCGCTTGTCAGTCTTATTTATGTATAGTTTTTTTTGTTCATAAATTCAATTGTATTTCTTTACTTTCCTGTAAATGTCTGCATGGAAATGAATCTCAGGGTGGTATATGGTGACAAATGTACTTCGATACTACATTTACTTTGACTTTGGCCTGAGGACTGCAGCAATGCCAGGTCACCAAAGCTGTAAGACCACAGACCATAAGACACAGGAACAGAATTACACCCATTCAGCCCATCCAGTCGGCTCCACTGTTCGATCATGGCTCATTTCTTTTCTCTCTCAATGCCATTCTCCTGCCTTCTCCCTGTAGCCTTTGACAGATTTACTGATCAAGAATCTATCAACCGCCGCTTTAAATATACCCAAAGATTTGGGTAAGGCAGCTGTGCCAACTGCTGCATCAGAAAACAAAAGAAGAAAGATTAGCTTTATCTGTCACATGCACAGCAGAACATCGGAACATACAGTGAAATATGTCATTCACATCAATGACCGACACTATCCGAGATATACTCGGGGGGGGGCAGCCCCCAAGTGTCACCACGCTTCTGCAGCCAACATAGGCATGCTCACAACATACTGACCCAGACTTGTACGTTTTTGGAATGTGGGAGGAAACTGGAGCAACTTGAAGAAAGCACGCAGCGACAGGGAGAAAATACAAACTCCTTACAGAGAGGAGCAGGAATTGAATCCTGACCCATAATCACTGGCACGATAAGGTGTTGTGTTAACAGCTATGTTACTATGCCACAATATGATACTTAAGAAAAACTGACACAAAACCAGCAAGATTGGACTTGAGAGGTAAAATTAAAACACTGCATAAAAAATTCTGTAAAAAAAATTCACTAGCCTACGTATAACCGCTCACCTGAGGGAAAATCGTGCTCAGCATTGGCATTTAATTCCATAAAGAGACATTTTCCTATGATGTTGAAAGAAACAAAACACAACCCAACATGTAAGTTTTGTTCGAAATCTCAAATCCACTTTTTAGTCTCATCAGTGAAGTTTGCCTACTTAAAAAAGGCAAATATTTCATGTCTTTGAATGTTATTTAATGATTCCATCATTTTCAAGTTTATCCTAGAAATAATAAATCAGTCTACTAAGGATTGAATGCAATGTGACATAAATTATTTGTCAGGCGTTTTCAAGAGCAGGGTTTACCAGTTGAGTTAACATATAATTATTAAAGTTGACATATTCTCCTTACTTGCGGAATAACACAAACAGGGCTATGATTTTAGCATTGCAAATAAGCCTGGAAAAAAATTGTTACTGATATTACAGAAGGGTCCCTCGAGATAAAGAAGAGGAAAAACTGACCCCAGTTAAATCCTCAACAGAAATGAGAGGCAAAATGGAAAAAAAACAGCAGACTATGGAACAAGTGGTATCATTTTAGTTGTAGAATCCAGTACTGCCTCTTGTAAAAGAATGATGCAGCTTTTTGCACCAGCTGGTTTTGCACATCAGTAGGTCATCTATTGAACTGGGTCATGATAACCTGCACAAGGTGAGGAACTGCTGCGTGCTTGTTCTTGCAGAAACATGGCTCCAGGACAACTTCCCATACATCATCAATCTTCAAAGTTCAAAGTAAAATTATTATCAAAGTACATACATGTCACGATATACAATCAAAAGATTCATTTTCTTGTGGACATTCACAATAAATGTAAAAATAAATATTAATAATATCCATATAATTACTTTCAACATACCAATATTAGCATGTTCTTTTGGCATAACATCTTGGTCTGAAGCTGATCTGGAAAATTTACAAAGAAAAATATGAACTGAAATGACAAATTTTAGTAAACACCATGTACATTCAAATGCACTTAGATTAACACTACCTAGGACAGGAGGAGGAAGAGGAACAATAGACACAAAACATTTACACAACTGTCAGATAAAACTTCCAAGGATATATTTTCATCAACAAGAACAGGATACAGCACTACACGCAGGCATATGCAATTCTGATAAGAAGTACAGACCACCAACCTTAAATGAAAGCACAAACCAGGAAAATGAAACTATCACTACAGAAGAAAAAGTTAACCAATGATGCTCCAAGAAAGACATCCCCCTGATCTGAGCAGACTAGATGTCAACAAGTAATCGTCAAACTCCTGGCTCAGAGTTGGAGACCTCTTCCAAGAAACAGAGGGGTTCCTTGTGGCAATACAGGACCAGATGTCAACACAAAATAAGTTATAAAAATACATAATAAAAGACCAACAAATCAAGTTGATGTGCAGAAAATGTCAAGAGAAACTGGAAACAATCCAACACATTACAGGATCCTGTAGCAGTTTAACACAAACTGATTTCTTACATGGACACAATCAAGTGTCAAATATCATTCACCAAAATCTTGCTTTAAAATACAAACTCATAAAAGTCAACAAACCTTTCTTGAAATACAAGCCTGAGTCAGTTTTAGAGTCAGAAGGCAAATTATATTACAACCTATCCGTTATTACAGATAGGACAATCCATAATAACCATCCATATCTAATACTACAGGATAAACAAGCAAGAACAACTTTCTTAATAGATATAGCTATTCCAAAGACAAATAACTTACAGAAATCAATAAGTTAAGAACACCATAGATATGCTGAATTAAAAGAGGAAATTGAAAGACTTTGGAATATGAACAAGTTATGCATTGTCCCAATAATGATATCTACAACTGGTGTCGTCACAAAGTCACCACATGATAGCATTAAACAATTAGGACTACACTGCAATATTTATATAAATCTTCAAAAAGCTGCAGTACTAATCAGCACTAGAACTGTCCGAAAGTTCTTAGCAATTGAGAAATGAATGTGCTTGGCTAGGTCATTACCTCAGGTTTTACCAGCTAGAGATGAAAAAAATGTAAGGAGTTTCTACTTTCACCCCATGACTGCATTGGTTTCATAGAAACATAGAAAACTTACAGCACCATACAGTCCTTTCGGCTCACAAAGCTGTGCTGAACATGTCCCTACCTTAGAACTACCTAGGCTTTACCCATAGCCCTCTATTTTTCTAAGCTCCGTGTACCCATCCAGGAGTCTCTTATAAGACACTATAGTTTCCGCCTCCACCGCCGCCACCAGCAGCCCATTCCACGCACTCACCACTCTTTGCTTAAAAAACTTACTACTGACATCTCCTCTGTACCTACTTCCAGGCACCTTAAAACTGCCCTCTCGTGCTACCCATTTCAGCCCTGGGAAAAAGCCTCTGACTATCCACACGATCAATGCCTCTCATCATCTTATACACCTCTATCCAGTCACTTCTCATCCTCCGTCGCTCCAACAGAAAAGGCTGAGTTCACTCAACCTATTGTCATAAGGCATACTCCCCAATCCAGGCAACATCCTTGTAAATCTCCTCTGCACCTTTCTATGGTTTCCACGTCCTTCCTGTAGTGAGGCGACCAGAAATGAGCACAGTATTCCAAGTGGGGTCTGACCAAGGTCCTATATATCTGCAACATTACCTCTCGGCTCTTAAACCCAGTCCCACAATTGGTGAAGGCCAATGCACCGTATGCCTTCTTAACCATAGAGTCAACCTGCGTAGCAGCTTTGAGTGTCCTACGGACTCGGACTCCAAGATCCCTCTGATCCTCCATACTGCCAAGAGACTTACCATTAATGCTATATTCTGCCATCATATTTGACCTACCAAAATGAACCACCTCACACGTACCTGGGTTAAACTCCATCTGCCACTTCTCAGCCCAGTTTTGCATCCTATCAAAGTCCTGTTGTAACCTCTGAAAGCCCTCCACAGTATCCGCAACACCCTCAACCCTTGTGTCATCAGCAAATTTACTAACCCATCCCTCCAATTCCTCATCCAGGTCATTTATAAAAATCACGAAGAGTAAGGGTCCCAGAACAGATCCCTGAGGCACACCACTGGTCAGCGACCTCCATGCAGAATATGACTCGTGTTCAACCGCTCTTTGCCTTCTGTGGGCAAGCCAGTTCTAGATCCACAAAGCAATTTCCCCTTGGATTCCATGCCTCCTTATTTTCTCAATAAGCCTTGCATGGGGTAACTTATCAATGCCTTGCTGAAATCCATATTACACTACATCTACTGCTCTACCTTCATCAATGTGTTTCGTTACATCCTCAAAAAATTCAATCAGGCTCGTAAGGCACGGCCTGCCTTTGACAAAGCCATACTGACTATTCCTAATCATATCATGCCTCTCCAAATGTTCATAAATCCTGCCTCTCCGGATCTTTTCCATTAGCTGACCAACCACTGAAGTAAGTCTCATTGGTCTATAATTTCCTGGGCTATCCTTACTCCCTTTCTTGAATAAGAAAACATTCGCAACCCTCCAATCTTCTGCAACCTCTCCCGTCCCCACTGATGATGCAAAGATCATTGCCAGAGGCTCAGCAATCTCCTCCCTCATCTCCCACAGTAGCCTGGGGTACATCTCGTCCGGTCCCGGCAACTTATCCAACTTGACGCTTTCCAAAAGCTCCAGCACATTCTCTTTCTTAATATCTATATGCTCAAGCTTTTCAGTCCTCTGTAAGTCATCCCTACATTCACCAAAATCCTTTCCCGTAGTGAATACTGAAGCAAAGTATTCATTAAGTACCTCTGCTATCTCCTCCAGTTCCATACACACTTTTCCACTGTCACACTTGATTGGTCCTATTCTCTCACATACTTGTAGAATGCCTTGGGGTTTTCCTTAATCCTGCCCTCCAAGGCCTTCTCATGGCCCCTTCTGGCTCTCCTAATTTCATTCTTATGTCCTTCCTGTTTAATTTTCTAGATTCCTATCATTACCTAGTTTTTTGAACCTTTTGTAAGCTTCTCTTTTCTTCTTGACTAGATTTACAACAACTTTTGTACACTACGGTTCCTGTACCCTACAATCCTTTCCCTGTCTCATTGGAGTGCATCTATGCAAAACTCCACGCAAATATCCCCTGAACATTTGCCACATTTCTGCTGTACATTTTCCTGAGAACATCTGTTCCCAATTTATGCTTCCAAGTTCCTGCCTGATAGCTTCATATTTCCCCTTACTCCAATTAAACAGTTTCCTAACTTGCCTGTTCCTATCCCTCTCCAATGTAGTGGTAAAGGAGATAGAATTATGATCACTATCTCCAAAATGTTCTCCCACTGAGAGACCCGACACCTGACCAGGTTCATTTCCCAATACCAGATCAAGTACTGCCTCTCCTCTTGTAGGCTTATCTACATATTGTGTCAAGAAACCTTCCTGAACACACCTAACAAACTCTACCCATCTAAACCCCTCACGAGAGGGAGATGCCAATCAATATTTGGGAAGTTAATATCCCCCACCATAACAACCCAGTTATTATTACACCTTTCCAGAATCTGTCCCCTATCTGCTCCTCGATGTCCCTGTTACTATTGGGTGGTCTATGAAAAACACCAGTAGAGTTATTAACCCCTTCCTGTTCCTAACTTCCACCCATGGAGACTCCGTAGACAATTCTTCCATGACTTCCTCCTTTTCTGCAGCTGTGACGCTATCTCTGATCAGCAGTCCCACACCCCCACCTCTTTTGCCTCCCTCCCTGTCCCTTCTGAAACATCTAAAGCCTGGCACTCTAAGTAACCATTCCTACCACTGAGCCATCCAAGTCTCTGCAATGGCCACCACATCATAGCTCCAAGTACTGATCCACGTTGTAAGCTCATCCGCTTTCTTCATAATACTCCTTGCATTAAAATAGACACATCTCAAACCATCGGTCTGAGCATATCTCTTCTCTATCACCTGCCTATCCTCTCTCTCACACTATTTACAAGCTTTCTCTATTTGTGAGCCAATCATCCCTTCAGTTCAGTTCCCACCCCCCAGCACTTGTGGTCGGCTAGAGCATTACAGCACAGAAACAGGCCCTTCAGCCCATCTAGTCCATGCCAAACCTGCCTCATAGACCTTCAAGACCCTAGGAATGGGAAAGGCAAGAGATTGCTGAGTAATGCTAAACTGTTTTTCAATACCAATTGGTCCAAAGTAAGATATTCTGACTGTGAGAATGTTGTCTTACAAAACCCAATCCTGTTCAGACGATTCATTCTATCAAATCACATTGAAGCTCAGGAATGTTTTTAATGCTGGTTTTAAAAAATTTCTTGATTTAGTCCAGATGAGAAAGCAAATCAGAATTAATATATGTGAATTGCTTGAAAAACATTGAACAGCTTTGATAAATACATTTGATTCTTCAGACGTTGGAAATCCAGAGCAACACACACACACACACACACACACACACACACACACACACACACACACGCACACACACACACGCACACACACACACAAAATGGTAGAAGACTCAGCAGGTCAGGCAGTATCTATAGAGGGGAATAAACAGTTGATTTTTCAGGCCAAGATTCCTCCCCCGCCCCGCCCCCATCAGGACTGCCAAGGAAGGAAGAAAATGTCGGAATAAGAAGGTGGTGGAGAGGAAAGGAGAACAAGTTAGAAGATGATGGGTGAAGTTAGGTGGGTGAGCAAGGTAAGGGGGCTGGAGAAGAAGAAATCTGAAAGGAGAAGGGAGTAGACCATGGGAGAATGGAAAGAAGGAAGGGCACCGGGAGAGATGATAGGCAGGTGAGGAGAAGAGATAAGAAGCCAGAGTGGGGAATAGCTTTCATTTTCAAAGAGGAATAGCGAGGTAGTGTTCATGGACCATTGAGAAATCTGATGGCAGAAAGAAAGAAATTGTGACTGAGCATCAGCCTTCAGGCTCCTGTTTATCCTGCCCAATGGGAGTAATGAGAAGAGACCATATCTTGTGGGTCCTTCATGATGGACATTGCCTGCTTGAGGTACCGCCTCCCGACAAGGTCCTCAATGGTGAAGAGGGTTGTGCCTGTGATACATCACAAGAGATTTATATATTAGAAGTCATCAAACTGTGCCTAAAAACACGTGAAAGTAAGTACTCTTGAATCTTTCACCCAGATCCATTTAAATTGAATGTGTTCTTCTCAAAACTTCCTTTTAACCTGTTGTTTTGTATTTTATTCAGAGGTACAGCATTCAACAGGCCCTTCCAGCATAATGAGCCACACTGCCCAGCAACAACACCTGCTTAACCCTAGCCCCATCACAGGACAATTGACAGTGACCAATTAACCTACTAACCAGTATGTCCTTGGAATGTGGAAGGAAACCCATGTGCTCATGGGAAGAACGTAAGCTTTCTTACAGACAGTGTCGGAACTCAGCTCCGAACTCCGATGCCCCCAGTAGGAATGGTGTTGGGCGAACCGCTATGCTAGCACAGTACTCATTGTGCATCTTCTCTTTTATATAGTATTTCAAAGGTTTTATTTCTGCATGAATGAAAACAGTTTGCTTCTCCACTTGTATTGAAGGCACCCAAAGATAGTCTTGTAATCATTTACCTGTCTGAAGACAGATTCACAGTAAGTAGATGTATGAGAAAGTATGTGCTCTTGACTGAAGTCAAATTAAATATTAACAAATGATTAAAATTGTGTAAAAGACTTGAAATGATGTGATCCATGAAGAATAGTTGGTTGACGCCACAAGAGTCATATTCGTTGACATATAACAAGACATTTGTCTCTAGATGATAATGAAGCTTTTCAAGTGTCACCCTCTCTAGTGCTTTAGCTGTGAGAAACATTAAAATAGGCCTGTAACCACTCAGAGCAAGTGATTTTCACTTATAAAAGGGAGCAATACTAGTCTTGATGTTTGAAAAAATGTTGATAATTAGCAGTTGTAGCTTTATTAGAGGATAAAATATTAATTTACCATCTGATTTAGGATGACAAACATAATTGTGGGCTGCTTTAGAGCTGTTTAATGTACTAAATAAATCATGAGTTTCTTTAGTTCAATGGGTTTTATCAGATAAATATTGACTGGCAGATTGTTCTCTTTAATTCCATATTGGACAGTCCTAAGCCTGACTGCGAAAGGAGGAGAGTTCGGCATAGGGCTATCAACCCCATCACCTAGAAGCCCAGAGTCAACTGAAGCTCCAAAGACCTCATCCATGGGAGGGGAAGGATTTTTGAAGATAGGCTACACCTGGGGATAATTTGATAGACTGGCCCAGGAAAGATTGAATAAGTTAGGACTGTATTCTTTAGAATGTACATGATTGAGAGGAGATCTGATAGAGGCATACAAAATTATGAGGGGTATAGATAGGGTAAATGCAAGCAGGCTTTTTCCACTAAGGTTGGGTGGGACTACACCCAGAGGTCATGGCTTAAGAGTGAAAAGTGAGAAGCTTAAGGGGAATATGAGGGGAAACTCCTTCACTGGGAGGGTCATGAGAGTGTGGAATGAGCTGCCAGCACAATTGGTGCGTGCGAGCTCAACTTCAACAGTTAAGAGAAGTTTGGATAGATACTGGATAGTAGGGGAAGGGAGGGCTATGGTCCCAGTGCAGGTCGATGGGAGAAGGCAGTTTAAATGGTTTTGGCCTGGTTAGATGGGCTGAAGGGCCTGTTTCTGTGCTATACTTCTCTAAGACTTTATGATTCTAGACAGAGGACTCTGGTGAGCTACTAATCACAGCCTATACCCCAATAGGGGTGATGGGCTTAAAAAGACAAAGGAGAAGAAAAGGTTCTCTTTAGTACAATGGATTTAAAATACAAATATTATCCAGGGTGGGATAGCACCCCTGGGGTCTTCTTGTGTCCATTCTGATGCAGCCCACTCACCTTTGGTCTTTACCGGATGGTCAGCTCTCACCTGTGACTCTAAATAGCTGTTTGCATGTGACAGCATCCACAGCCTGGTACATCGCTTCAACAGGTGGGCTAAACCAGGAGATGGTAGCCAGCAGGCCTCTTATCCCGGTGAAATAGGGACATTCTTGTCCCAGCATGTGAAGTCAGCTCCTACGGACTGGGTGGATGAAATCAGCAGTGAGATCCAACGGATAGGAAGAAGATTCTGCAACACTTTGCAGACAGCAAAGGGCCTGACAAGGCACAGACTAAGTCACGGTCATCCACGGCAACCAAGGAAAACCCTAGTTTGTGATGACTACCTATACTAGTTGACCCAGACTTCCGGGGTCAAAAGATTGGAACTACCCCAGTGCAACGGCTTTTCTGCTTTAAAACTCTCCTGCATTCGTTGGTTGTGATAGACAACCATTGCCTGACAGAGGTTCTCTTTAGTTTTGAGAAGCAGGTATTTGATCAAGAACCACAACTGGCTCTCTACTCTTGGAATTTAGAAGAATGAGAGGGAATCTCATTGAAACCTATCAAATATTTCAGGACCTAGATAGAGTGGATGTGGAGGGGAGGTTCTTGCAGTGGGGAGTCTTGGACCAGAGGGCACAGCTTCAGAAGACAAATGTGTCTCTTTGAAACAGAGATGAAGAGGAATTTCTTTCGCTAGAGGTTGGTGAATCTGTTGAATTTATTGTCACAGATGGTTGTGGAGGCCGAGTCATTGGGTATATTTAAAGTGGAGTTTGATAGATTCTTAATTAGTAAGGGTATCAAAGGTTACCAGAAGAAGGCAGAAGACTGGGGATGAGGGGGGATAATAAATCAGCCATGATGGAATGGCAGAGCCAAATGGCCTAATTCTGCTCCTATGTCTAATTGTCTTATTGTCTACAATGGTAACTTGAGATTGAATTTATCTTTTGTTGTAATCTATACATTATTGGTCGCCAGTGGTTGCAAACAGAACTGCGCGCTGTTTGAACAGCTGTGGGTCTGGGACTTCCATGCATCCCAGCACAGCAATCCAATCCAGTCTTGTCGAGGTTTTCCAGCAATGCACCGGTGAATCATCGCTCAGATCCCGCAGTAGGTGTATGGAAAAGGTAAAGAGGAGGATAATTCAGCCAGCTCCATTGTGGGCACTAGTCTCCCCAGCAACCAGGACACTTTCAAAAGGCGATGCCTCGGAAAGACAGACCCTCATTACCCATTGCTCATTGCTATCATCAAGGAGGAGGTACAGCAGCTGTTTGTTTCAGGAACAGCTTCTTCCCCTCAGTATCCTAAAAGGATAATGAATCCATGTGTATTTCCTCAGTATTTCTCCCTCTCTTTTTGCACTGTTTATTTAATAAACATACTTATTGCAATTTATAGTTTTATTATTATGCATTGCACTGTACTGCTGCCATAAAACAGCACATTTCATGACACACGTCAGTGATATTAAAACTAATTCTGATTCCGATTCTAATTCTAAAGGAGATGTAAGAGGCAAGTTTTTTACACAGAGAGTGGAGGGTGCCAGGGGTGCTGTTAGAGGCAGATACACTAGAGATTTTTAAGAGGCATTTAGATAGGCACACGAATATGAGAGAGACAGAGGGACATGGACGTTGTGTAGGCATAAAGATTAGTTCTGCTGGCCATTTGATTACTCATTTAATTGGTTCGGCACAATACTATGGGCCAAGTTGCCTGTTCTTGTGCTGTGCTGTACTGTTCTATGCTCATGGAAGTTACTAGTTTATCCTATCACCTGTCAGCTTGTCCTTCTTTCACTTCCCCACCTTCTAGTTCCGGTTTCTGCCCCCTTTCATTTCCAGTCCTGATGAAGGTTCTTGGTCAAAAACATCCAGGTTAAAGTAAAATATATTATCTAGGTATGTATATGTTATCATACACCACTTTGAGATGCATTTCCTTGTGGCACTTTAAGGAAAATAAATAAATATAACAGCAATGATGTTAAGAACTATATATAAACAAATACTGATAAACAACCATTGTGCAAATGAAGACAAACTGTGCAAATGCAAATAAGTAAGTAAATAAAACTGAGAACATGAGTTGTAGAGTCTTTGAAAGTGAGTCTATAGTGTTATGGAATCAGTTCAGTGTTTAGTTGAGTAAAGTTAGGGTTCTGGAGCCTGATGGTTGTAGGGTAATAACAGTTCCTGAATTTGGTGTTGTGACCTCTGTATCCTGTAAAATGTCAACTGTTTATTTCTCTCCATAGATGTGCCTGACTTAGGTTTCAATGATCTCCCCTTCATTCTTCCAAACTCCAGAGACATGGCACGTCCCTCATATGTTAACCCTTTCATTCCTGGAGTCATCCTCATGAACTTCCTCTGCACCTTCTTAATTGACAACACATCCTTTCTTAGATAAGGGACCCAAATCTGCTCCCAGTACTCATCAAAGCCTCATCAATACATCATTGCTTTTACATTCTAGTCCTCTTGAAATGAAGGCATTGCATTTGCCTTCCTCACCACCGACACAACCTGCAAGAGGAACAATACTTCCTGTAGAGTTTTAATGCACATTTTTTTTCTGTCGCTGTATTTATGTCACAGAAATTCGACAATTTCACTTTCTGGTTAAGGACTCTAGTCCTAGCCACGGCAGTTTGTAGAGTTGGAGACAAACTGCTGTCACACATTTTATATGTTAATTTTTTGCATTATTTTGAAGTGAAAATGAAGTGTGCACTTATATCAAAGATTCTTCAATGGAGAATGTATTATATTTTGGGCTTCTGAAATTAAATTACAAGGATTTCCTAAGTGTAGTCTGGCAATCATTTTCTCTTTATTTTCCACCAAATGCTTATCAGTCCGACTTCAGATGAGGATCTGGCCTGGATGCTGTGACTACAAGTTGAAATTCCAAGCCCACAGAAAAATGTTGGAAATTATTCTTCTTTCTCTTGAAATGTAACATCTTGAATTCCAAAGAGCTGAGAATCTGGAAAATGAAGAAGTGTCTCGTTTCCAATTTCAGGGGCTATGATATGTATCAGAACATGTACAAAGTTGTTTACCTGCAGTAATCGTGTCACAGCTTTTGCAGCATTGTAACCGAATGAAATAATTTCATATCATAAACATTTTACCATTTACACCTTCTTCCACTCGATATAACTTTAATCAATTATTTTGTAATTTATTGCAAAACAACCACGTTCATTATAAAACCATGAGAAAAAAATGGTGTACTTGCTCAGTTTTAAGCACAGTTGGAGAAAATGGTTTGTAAACCTGCTAACAGTCTCAAGCATTTTACTGATCAATGCATTCCTTACAGAGATTTTCTATGTGACATCACCCACCATGTCAAAAAATCATTAATTTTTTAAAGTAATAGTTTATTGGTATGCCATCCCAGTAGTTACTAGTGCAATGGATTCTCAGCTGGAAGAACTCGGATCCAGTCCCGGTGCTGACTGACACCTGCACTCCGGCTCTCCCTGGGGGGCAATTTGCCAGTCTGAGCTGGTTATCTAAGTGAAGGACAGGGGAACTAAGCAACGAAGCATCCCTCACTGTACAACTCATAGGCACTTCCTTGCAGGTCAAGTGAAGAACAGCATATGTCTGCAGGCTGGAGAGTTTCAGCCTCCTCTGCTAGGAAAACCACAAGGATGGTCAAGAAGCTTTATAGAAAAATTGATAGAAGGAAAATGAGATGGGGTGACAGACCTTAAACATTTATCTCAAGCTGTTCAATTATATCCAAGAATAAAGAAAATGGAAAGGGCATAAAAATAGGCAATCGTTGGATGTTAAGTCTGTTCACTAATTATGCTTTCTTCTTCAAGTTCAAGTTTCAAGTTTAAATTTAATTGTCATTCAGCCATAAATGAATACCCGTGAATACAGACAAATAAAACAGTGTTCATCCACGACCCAGGTGCAAAACACAAGTCATACACAACACAAATCATTACAATAGCAGTAAGCATACAGTCACAAATAGTAATAATAATACTTTTGTAATCTTGCACTACTTATTTAATTATATGTACATTTCTTATTATAATTTATAGTATGTTTTATGCATTGCTCTGTACTGCTGCCACGAGACACAACGTATGTCTGTCACAATAGACCTGATTCTGATTCTGAAGACAATCTTCAATAAATTCTGTTTCTATCTGAAATGCATGAGGAAGTAACATTTTGTAAAAACAAAGTAAGTTTATTATACTTTATGTTTTACCTTTTAATTATATTTAATAATTAAATAGATTATATTTAATCTTATTTTACAGATTGTACAAAAAAAAGAGGGGGGCAAAGCAGCAGGATCTTCACTTTAGCTTAATTCTTCTGGAAATGTCATCTTTGGTCAGAAGTACTGATTTAAAATCTCAAAACAATTACAATTGCAACGACTGTTTTTTGTGCGTGTTGTGTTTTTCTGCCCAAAAATTTTCACAGAGAATATTTTTCTGAATATAATTGGATTTCAAAGACATCTGCAAAATCAAGGTTAAAGGTTAACACTCAAGGGATCACATAATCAGTGGGAGATTCTGCAGGTTATGTAAGAAGATTTTCTTTGTATTTTGAGGCAAATATTTGCACCTCTGCAGAGATATAAAGTAAATTAAGTAGACTTACTGCATTGTTACTTCCGTTTGATTTTTATAAATAAGATTTGTAGTCCGATTCTACCTAAGATTGACGCAGGATTTGGTAACTATATCTTTAAAATAGATTACATTCAAAACAGATGTAAATATATGTGTCTGCATAAGTTAGGTGCTTAAACATGTGCATTTGCTCTGTTGAATAGTTTTAACCCGAAATATAATGTAGGATAAAACAAGAGGCAAATCTGATTAAACAGCTTAAAATGCAGCCAGCATACAAAAAAAACTATTTATTTTTCAAAGCCCCACCTAAGCATTACAGTGTCGTTTTAACCTTTCTAACCATGGCTCATCTGTCCTGTAAAACTCTTTCCCCCTTATTTCCCTGCACCAAGCCATGAATGTTAATTGAAGCACGTAATTCACCACATTGTTGAAGGCCAGCTGACAGGCAATGGTGTCAGCTGCATAGGCAGCAGAAAGCCGACATCTTAATAAAATAGCCTCCGGCAAAATCCCATTAAAGCCTTCAGAAGCTTCTTTCCCCGCAGTTGAGCAGGTAGGCGGCGAGTAGTGCGTGGCAGCCCCAAGCACTCTCGGGGAGCGTAGTTCAAATAAAATGAGCGCTGTTTAAAAAAAAATATCATCCGGGATGGCTCCTCAGAGTCATTTTGCAGGCAGAAAGATAGAGAAAACTCCTTGATGTAGGGGCTGAGCGGCTGTGGTATGACGGCACTGACAGGGCTGTTAGCAAGCTGTACTCTTCCATTAACGAGTCACACAGACCTCATAGTGACCTTTGGGGAAAAGAGGAAGAGACAGCAGCCAATTCAAGAAAAAAAAGGAGAGTCGACAGAATAAAAAGACAGGAGATTAGTAAAGTAAAACGAATTGATAACCTGACCACATATGTCAAAAATGATAGTTTTTTTCTCTCTCTTTAACAAGATCAATGAGATTGCTGGAATTAAAAGGAAAGTCATTATAATTTGAGATAATATAGGAACAAACAAATGATAATATTTTCTGATATAATAAATAACAATATTTAGTGTGTACAAAGGACTGTGTATAAAATGAGGCAATGAGAAGCCCTTCTAAACCATTTTAAACAAGGTCAAAGAAATAAACGTTGCACACTGTGCCTCAGCATCAATAAAATTAAATGCATTACAATAAAATCCACTCTGTAACTCATGGAGATGTTTATGGCTTGCAAATTGTACACTCGTTTACTTTTTAAATGGTGTGTATTAAATCAACATAACGGCTCATTTTTGTAGCACTATTGTTGAAATAATTGAGATGATCTCCGATAATAATGTCTTTCAACATGACAAAGTTTAGCCAAAGGTGTGTTTGTTCTAATTTCTTTCAGCAATGCCTATTATGCTCACATGATTTATTGTGGTCATACTTATCAACAATGGATCAAAAACTCTGCCAACGTATCAGTGTCTGGAGCAATGGGCAGAGAAGAATTACAGCAGAGGAAATTTCCAGAGGTGTTGCTGGGACTTGAGTACATGGAGTTACAGTGAAAGACAGTAGAGCTACTAGGACTTGATGTTTCAATCCCTAATGTAAGTTGGCACTCTCGATGTTGGCAGTGGGCTTGGAGTGGTGACAAGGAGGGAGGGTAGGTACGTCATCGGGGTCATCAGGGGTCATCCTTCTTTGACGTTTTGTTGATAAGCCACGATGACTCCAGAGGGCTCAACAAAGGACTTGATTGCTTGTTGGATGGAGTGACCCCTCACCCGCATCTTCTTCAATAGACTGGTCGTAGATGTAGCAACGAATCCCCTGCATCCCACTTCTACAGGGAAAATCTTTGCCTTCCAGCCATTCTGGGCAGCTTCAGTTGCCAGTTCAGAGTACTTGGTCTTTTTCCTCTCATAAGCTTCTTCGACACCACCTTCCCATGGTACTGTCAATTCCACAACATATGCCAGCTTGGCTGTTGTGGACCACAGGACCATGTCTGGCCGGAGTATTGTAGCTGCAATGTCTGGGGGAAACACAGCTTTTTTTCCAAGTCCACATCCATTTTCCAATCCCGAGCAGCCTGCAGAATGCTTACACCTTTTGATGTTATATGGTGCTCTGGAGGTTGGCCTGCTAGTACAAATCGTGTAATGTGGACATTTCCCACCAATGTTTGTGGGAGAGCATTTGTGATGATTTGCCTCTGTTCCAAGATTGATGCCAGCTGTCTGAGATCTTGGTTATGCCGCCAAGTGTACCGCCCCTGGGTGAGGCTTGTGGTGCATCCTGTTAAAATGTGCCTTAGTGATCCGGGTGCGGGACAAAGAAAGCAAGCGAGGTTAGGACTTTATTTTATCTATACTTAGAGACCCAGAGAGGATTTGGCCCTTTTGGCTCTTTAAGCCGCTTCACCCAGCAACGTCCAATTTTTAGCCCTAGCCTAATCGCTGGACAACTGACAATGACCAATTAGCATACTAACCGTTATGTCTTTGGAATATGGGAGGAAACTGTGGCGCCAGGAGGGAACCCTCGCATTCCTCGGGCAGGACGCACAAACTCCCCGCAGAGGACGCCGGAGCAGAATTCCAAGCGGCCTGAGCTGCAATAGTGCTGAGCTAACTTTATTCCCTTGTGCGTAGGAGAATGAGGGGAGATTTCATGACAGGAGCGACACCAGCAGATTGGCTCGTAAACAAGAGAAGAGCTGCAGGTGCTCGAAATCCAAGCAACACACACAAAAAGCTGGAGGAACTCAGCAGGCCAGGCAGCATCCATGGAAAAGAGTACAGTCGATGTTTCGGGCCGAGGCCCTTCAGCAGGACTGGAGAAAAAAAAGATGAGGACTAGAGTTAAAATGCGGGGGAGGGGCTGACTGGCTGGAGGCAAAGAGCCGGAATGAAGGGAGCCTGTTTTTGTTGGCTGCCAGTGACAAGTGGGGTTCCGCTGGGGTCAGTGTTGGGACCACTTCATTTCATGTTACATTTGGATGATGGAATTGATGGCTTTGTGGCCATATCTGTGGATGATATGAAGATAGGTGGAGGGGCAGGTAGTGTTGAGGAAGCAAGGAGGCTGGGAAGGACTTGGACAGATTAGGAGAATGGGCAAAGTAGTGGCAGGTGGAATATGGTGCAAGGAATGGTGTGGTGTGGTTATGCACGTTGGTGGAAGGAATAAAGATGTAGATATTTTCTAAATAGGAAATTGAAAAATTAGAGGTGCTAAGGAACTTGGGAGACCTTGTGCAGGATTCTCTAAAGGTTAACTTGCAGTTTGAGTCAGTGGTAACAAAGGCAAAGGCAATGTTCGCATTCATTTCAAGAGGACTAGAATATAAGAGCAAGGATGTAATGCTGGGGCTTTAGAAGGCATTGGTCAGACTGCACTTGGAGTATTGTGAACAGTTTTGGGGATGTGCGGGCATTGCAGAGGGTCCAGAGGAGGTTCACAAGAATGATTCCAGTAATGAAAGGGTTAACATATGAGGATCTCTGGGCCTGCACTCGCTGGAGTTTAGAAGAATGATGGGGGGGATCTGACTGAAACCTATCGAATATTGAAAGGGCTAGACAGAGTGGACGTGGAGATACTTCCTCTGGTGGGTGAGTCTAGGACCAGAGGGAACAGACTCAGAACAGAGGGACACCTAGTTAGAACAGAGATTAAAACGAATTTCTTTAGTCAGAGGAACGTGAATCTGTGGAATTCATTACCAAGGGTGGCTGTGGAGACCAAGTCATTGGGTATATTTAAAGCAGATGTTAATACATTATTGATTAGTCAGGGCTTCAAAGGTTATGGGGAGAAGCCAGGAGAATGAGTTTGGGAGGGATAATAAGTCATGATTTATTAGACAGAGTGGCCTAATTCTGCCCCTATGTCTTACAGAGACTTGACAGGGGTATACAAAATTAAGAGGGGCATAGATAGGGTAAATGCAATCCAGCTTTTTCGACTGAGGTTGGGTGAGAATAGACTAGAGATCATGGGTTAAGGGTGAAAGGTGAAATGTTTATGGGGAACTTCTTCACTCAGAGAGTGGTGAGAGTGCAGAATGAGCTGCCAACAGAAGTGGTAGAAGCAGGTTTGATTTCAACAGTTAAAAGAAATTTGGATAAATATATGGATGGGAGGGTTATGGCGGGCTATGGTCCAGGTTCAGGTTGATGGGACGACATAGAGTAATAATTCAGCACTGGCTAGAAGGGCTAAAGGGTCTGTTTCTGTACTGTACTGTTCTAGGACTCTGACTCTAATCAAGTAAGCGATAATATTTGAGACAGAAGTGGTTCTTTCCTTGTGTCAACTAGTAGCACTCTTTCTGCTGAATAAGAGCAGCTTAGTGGTTAGCATAATACTTTACAGCACCAGCTGTAAGATTGCGGTTTGATTCTTGCCACTATGTATAAGGAGTTTGTACATTCTCCCCATGACTGCTTGGGTTTCCTCTGGGTGCTCCAGTTTCCTCCCACACTCCAAAGATGTACAGTAATAGGCAGAGAGACGTTGGCCCAAGAAGATGCCACCTGACCTGCTGAATCCCTTCACCATTTTGTGTGTGTTGCTCTGAATTTCCAGTATCTGCAGAATCTCTGGTGTTTGTAATTTGTAGGCACGAGAATTTTGGTGACACTTGTGGGCTGTCCCCAGCGCATCATCGGACTGTTTTGGTCATTGACAGAAACTGACTCCTTTCCCTGAAAGTTTTGATGTTCTGATGAAAATGTGACAAATAAAACTAATCTTCATGCTTGTTATTTTTATCTACAAGGAGATTATGGATTTAATGCCCCAAGTCAAAATTTAATTTGAGCTATCATTTCATTGAAGATCCAAAGCAAAAATGGCAAAGATCCTGTCCTTTGAACCGGATATGAGATAAAAAGAAACCCAGCTTTCCACAAAGGAGACCGTGACATGACTTGAAGCAGAAAAAAGATGTTCTTCTGGCACCTGGTCAAGAATTCCCTGTCAGTCATTGCCGACGAAACACATTATTTTATCATCAAAAATAAATGTATTGTGGATACTAGAAACCTCAAAGTTCAAAGTAAATTTATTATCAAAGTACGTAAATGTCACCATAGGCTATCTTGAGATTCATTTTCTCACGGGCATTCACAGTAAATAGAAAGAAACATTGGCATCGATGAAAAATTTCACACAAAGACTAACAAGTAACTAATATACAAAAGAAAACAAATTTTGCAAAATATAAAAAAGTAACAATAAATATATAAATAACAGTGAGCGTGAGTTGTAGGGACTTGAAAGTGAGTCCATAGGTTGTGCAGTCAGTTTAGTGTTATGGTGAGGCATTTTGGCCTGTGCTTATGCTCGTCGCTCCAAACTTGCTAATATTTGCAGAGTAAGACCTGCTGACCATGACTAATTAATTAATTTGTTTATTAACACGCAGCATGGAGCAGAACAGGCCCTTACAACCATTCGAGCACGCTGCCCAGCAGTCCCCCAGATTAATGCTAGCCCAGTCAAGATCAATTAACCTATCAATCGGTGCATCTTTGGACTGTGAGAGGAAACCGGCCCAGAGGAAACTCACGCGGTCACAGAGAGAACATAGAAAATCCTTACAGGCAGCAGCGGGAATTGAACCTGAGTCGTTTGACCATAATCTAACCACTACGCTACCCTGCCACCCTAAGGCGTAGAAGAAGAGCCAGGCCACTAGGACCATTGAGTCCGCTCTGCCATTTCACCATGGCCAATCCACTTCCCTCTCAACCCTATTCTCCTTCCTTCTCCCTGTAACCTTTGACACCCTGACTAATCAATAACTAACTACATCTGCATTAAATATGCCAATGACTTGGTGTCCACAGCCACCTGTGACAACAAATTCCACAGATACCACCCTCTGGCTAAAAAAAAATTCCTCCTCATTTTGGTTCTAAATGAATGTCCCTCTACTTTGAGGCTGTGCCCTCTGATTGTAAACTTCCCCACTAAAGGAAACGTCCTCTTCACATCCACTCTATCTAGGCCTTCCAACATTCGATCGGTTTCAATGAGACTCCCCCTCATTCTTCTAAATTCCAGTGAGTACAGGCCCAGAACCATCAAACACTCCTCATATGTCAACCCTTTTATTTCCAGAATCATTTTCATGATCCTCCTCTGAATCGTCTCCAATGTCGGCACTTCCCTTCTTTAAATAAGGGGCTGAAAATTGCTCACAATGCTACAAGTGAGGCCTCACCAGTGCTTTATAAAGTCTCAACATTATATCCTTGCTTTCACCAGCAAGATTCAGCACAATGTTTCAGGTTATGATCTTTCATAGGACTTCTTGTATTCCCATCATTCACTATATTTGTAAGATGGATTTGAACGTCATTTGCTGTAGTTACCTCTCGAGCAGCAGTCTTCAAGTAATTCATCTTTTGAAGTAAATTCTTTGTAAACTATCAGAAACTAGAGTTACCTATTAAAACTAGTGTAAGATGGTGCCACTGAAGGAATGTGAGAGCTCACTGGTAGTTTGAATGGTAAGAAACTCGTCTAAAAACATTACGAATAACACCTTTACTGAAGTAAATTTTGGTAAACTTTCACAGCAAACAATGAAGAGGAGAGCGAAGGCGAAACGAATTTGAGAGATGGGTCACTCTGGTGTGTGCAAGATCAACACGGAGTGAGCAACTCGGAGAGGTGAAGTTGAGGCAGAGGATTTTGAAGCCCATCCAACTAACCGCAGTGCAAGGTTGGATCGCTCTAAGCACCAAGCCGATTTGGAGAAGTCGAGAACAGCTTCGGCCTGGGCAGCAAAATCTGGGCCCAGAATGATTCGCTGGGTGGTGTGGTCTCGGCCCGATGTGTTTCACTGTACCTTGGCCCGGGTCCTAATACGAGGTGTGATCCGCTGACTGGATGATTTAAATGCTGGTCCAGATGGACGGGAAAGGCAGGGTGTCAGGGTCAGAGGTGGGAGGTGGGTCGATTTTGATCTCTCTCCCGCCACGTTCACTTCTCTCTCTATGACGCCGAGGCTGTGAGACTGCCCCCTGCTGCTGTGGTTCATGTCTGCGAGCTTTGTGGCAATTTGCCCAGTAAACATGATGAACTGATACTGAGGCTTTGGGCCTAGTTCGGGCTGCTCCGGAGATTTGGATCTAAGGACTCAATTTGATTCAGAATGCTGTTGCTCACTCCTATTGTTTACATGTTTTTTTCTCTCTTTTCTCTGTGCATTAGAGGGTTGATCTTTTTTTAATTGGATTCTTTTGGGTTTCTTGCTTTGTGGCTGTCTGTAAGCAGACAAATCTCTAGGTTGTATAATTTAAGTATTCTTTGATAATAAATGTACTTGGAATCTTTGAATTGTATTTGTATTAGCATCACGTAATACTTCTTCAATAAAATAAAATAAATACAGAATTAAGAGCCTTGGGGGAAGTTTAACACCAGTCAGAATCAGAATCAGGTTTAATATTGTAGCTTATGCCATGGAATTTGTTGCTCTGCAGCAACAGTACAATGCGATGACGGTTGTCCATTGTGTCCGACGATGACAGGAAACCTGTGCAGGAGAGGCTGGGTCCAGTGGTATGAGCAAGCGTCACAAACCGGGGCCTTCCTCCGTTGCAGTGGATGACCAGGACAGCTTCTGTCCCTGGTCACGCCCTTCGCTGTCCATGGAGTGTTGCAGTACCGCCTTCCTGACCACTGAATCTCAATGTAGTTCTCATCCACCCAGTCCGCCGGAGCCAAATTCGCATGCTCGGACAAGCACGTCCCTATCTCACCAGGGTATGAGCCCGCCGGCTATCGCAAAAAAAGTAACAGCTACTTGGAGCCACAGGTGAGAGCTACATGTCCAGTGGGGACCAAAGGTGAGTGAGCTGTCCCAGAATGGACACAACAAGCCCCTTCACCAGAGGTGCTAACATCACATAAACACCAAATATGCAATATTTAATAATAAAATACTGTAAATTTAAAGAAGAAGTCATCATGGCTTGGCTTTTCAAATGAAGATTTAGGAAGGGGGCTGCCCACGTCTTCTGCAGGCTCGCTGGTGGCTGATGAGGCCAATACAGGACAGGCAGGTCCGAGAGGATGATGGTAGATGTGGGTGTGTCCTTTGGCCCGCGCAATGGTATTTTAGGTGGAGTGCAGTGTGCACAGTACTGGCTCCACCCTTTACACCCATGGTTCATCTGCTATAGCCTAGCAAGCTGGGACAGTGGCAGCGAGGCCCTCGGGTCGTAGGATTTACATCAGAGTGTCCTTCTCCCAGGTGGATGGCCTGACAAGTCTAACGAGCCCCACCTGCCCGGGTTTGGATTCAGAGTTGTCCTTCTTTCAGGCTGGCTGCCAACCAAGGCTAAATGAGCCCAGCCTACCCATCCAGTTATACCGCCAGACATCGATCGCACCATGACATAGCAATCTCAGTGGAAACGGGGGGCACCGTCGAGCAGGTATTGCTTTGGATGCAGTAATGTAGGAAAGGCCATTTGCAGTGGTCTCCTGCTTAGCAAGCCAGACAGTGACCATGCGGCGATCACTACACCGGGAAAGAAAAGACGATGTATTGCGCGTACACTTTCCCTGGGTGAGCAGGACGTCAGGCCCAGACCTCACCCACCCCCCACAAAAATAAGTATTTTATATCTATATATACAAATAATTTAATTAAGTAGTGCAAAAAGAGAGCAAAAAAGTGGTTGATGCCTAGGGCATAATGGTTCTATCAGGCAGGATTGCTAATATTTTACTATTCTGGAGGCATACTGAAAATCAAATGAAATTGTGTCAGGCTGGATTCATTGTCAGGCCCAACAGCAGGGGAGCAGTTCCCAGGAGAGGAGGTCAGGATGAACTTTGTGCCTGGCTGGTATTCTGACTTGTATGGAAACACCAATACTCCAAAATGGAAAAACCTTCAAAAGTTGTGAATACAGCCCAGTCCATCACAGGAAAAGCACCCCCCCCACACACACACATATACAAGAGCCCCATTCATCCAGGCCATCTCTCTTTGCACTGCTCCATCAGGAAGGAGGTGCAGAAGCCTCAGGACCCACAGCACCGGATTCAGGAACAGATGTGATGATTGTACGTTCTAGTATCAATTGTTTGGCGACGATAAAGTATAAAGTTTTACCCACAATCAGGCTCTTGAACTAGAGTGGAGAACTTCACTCACCTCAGCTCTGAACCAAATGGACAACCTACAGACTCACTTTCAAGAATTCTACAATTCATGTTCTTAATATTATTTACTTACTGTATTTATTTATTATTATCTTGTATTTGCATAGTGTTTCTTATTTTGCACACTGATTGTCAGTGTTTTGTGTAGTTTTTCACTAAATATATTGTATTTCTTTGTTCTACTGTGAATGCCTGCAAGAAAACGAATCACAGCAATCATAAATACGATGCATTCTTGATCTCACAACCTACCTCAATATGATCTTGCACCTTATTGTCTTCCTGCAGTGCCCCTTCTTTGTAATTGTAACACTTTATTATGAACTTTTCTGTTGTTTTGTCTTGTACTACCTAAATGTACTATGTAATGCATCAGTCTACATGCAAGACAAGCTTTTTACATGTCAATAATAAACCAATTCCAATTACAATTTTACTTGTTTTTTTTAATCAACTGCTGATTAGATGGCTTTTCAATTACATTTAACTTCTAAAATTTCCAAGCAATGCTGTTCTATAATTGTTTGAAATCTTTTGATTTTTTTAACTGATATTAAGATTGTTAAAAGGACCTTGATTCTATTCTGGAGGCCGGGCCTCAGGATATGATGCCAGTACTTAGAGCCTTCTCCTCCCCATTACTACATCTTGAGTGAAGAGGGTGGGCCTGACCACCCCTCCGCACCCTGCACAAGAAAAGAGGAAAGAAAAAGAATTAATAAAGAAGAAAAGAAAAAGAGGAAAAATATGACACAGTAGTGTAGTGGCCAGTGGAACGCTACTACAGCATCGGTGACCACGGTTTAATTCCACCATTGTCTGCAGGGAGTTTGTTTGTCCTCCCCTTGACTATGTGAGTTTCCTCTTGGTGCTCTGGTTTCCACCCACATTTCAAAGACATATAACTAGTGCAGGTCCACAATCCCTTATCCGAAAATCTCCGAAAACTGAAGGTTTTTTTGTGGATTATGGAGCATGTCGTAACAAGGCTTGTTTGGCACGCCAACAGCTTTCTTTATTAAATTTTTTTATTGATTTAAAAGAAACATAAATACAAACGAGGAGAATTATCTCAGATATATATTTTTTTAGGCATCTGTTAGTCTCATGAGACCATGGATTTGCGCCTTGAAAAGTTTCCAGGGCACAGGCCTGGGCAAGGTTGTATGGAAGACCAGCAGTTGCCCATTCTGCAAGCCTCCCCTCTCCATGCCACCGATGTTGTCCAGGGGAAGGGCGTTAGGACCCATACAGCTTGGCACCAATGTCGTTGCAGAGCAATGTGTGGTTAACTACCTTGCTCAAGGACACACACGCTGCCCCAGCCAAGGCTTGAACTAGCAACCTTCAAATCACTAGACGAACACCTTAACCACTTGGCCAAGTGTGGTCAATAACAATACCAATAGAGATTGATATAGACATTATCAACATCAAACATAGTGTTAAGCGAGTATATAACATAAAAAAGAAAACAGTAATTCTCCTCTTATCAGTTTATAAAGAGGAAAGAAAAAACTTTGAACTTTAAATGAAAAAAAAACCACTACACTATACAAAAAAAAAGAAACAAAAGGAAAAAAGGACCCGGCAGTCCATTCTGAGGATACCACCAAAAAAAGAGAAGAAAAATTTTATGATCAAATCAAAAACCTCAAAAAAAATTGCAAGTGTAATAAATCAAATTAAATGAAATATTGAATAAAAGGTCACCATATTTGCTCATATTTAAAGGATGTATCAAATATCTGACTTCTTATTTTCTCTAAACTTAAACAGGACATAATGGAGGGAAGCCAATAAAAGACCGTAGGTGGATTAGAATCTGTCCACTTCAATAAAATGGCTCTCCCAGCCAATAAAGTTGAAAAGGCTATCATACATTGAGCAGAAACAGGAATGTTTGGCGCGCCAACAGCTGACATCACTCAGGTGTGATGTGGCAGCACTAGCAGAGGCCGCCAGACATCAGTTGTGGCTCAACGCTCATAGTGGTTACACGTGCATTTACTGTTTGCTGATATTTTGTGTTCACTGTTGGCTTTGTGTTTAATTTCACTGTGGAAATGTCAAAAAGAGCTGCAGATACCCCTATGGGTAACAATGAGATTATGGCAGTTCAACTCCATTAAAGAGAGATTGCTTAGACATAAACCTATGTTAATAAGACAGATGACACTTGAAGAAGTCTTTAAAAACACCGTGTGTTGTAGTGCTGCTTCATAACTTGAGAATCCTCTTCCTGGCCCATTAGGTACCTATAGCGCATGTAGGCAACACACATCAAAGTTGCTGGTGAACGCAGCAGGCCAGGCAGCATCTATAGGAAGAGGTACAGTTGACATTTCAGGCCAAGACCCTTCGTCAGGACTAACTGAAGGAAGAGCTAGTAAGAAATTTGAAAGTTGGAGGGGGAGGGGGAGATTCAAAATGATAGGAGAAGACAGGAGGGGGAGGGATGGAGCCAAGAGCTGGACAGGTGATTGGCAAAGGGGATATGAGAGGATCATGGGACAGGAGGTCCGGGGAGAAAGACAAGGGGGGAGGGAAAACCCAGAGGATGGGCAAGGGGTATAGTCAGAGGGACAGAGGGAGAAAAAAGAGAGTGAGAGAATGTGTGTATAAAAATAAATAACGGATGGGGTACGAGGGGGAGGTGGGGCATTAGCGGAAGTTAGAGAAGTCGATGTTCATGCCATCAGGTTGGAGGCTACCCAGACAGAATATAATTCATAACACCTTATTTTCCGTCTGGGTAGCCTCCAACCTGATGGCATGAACATCGACTTCTCCAACTTCCGCTAATGCCCCACCTCCCCCTCGTACCCCATCCGTTATTTATTTTTATACACACATTCTTTCTCTCACTCTCCTTTTTCTCCCTCTGTCCCTCTGACTATACCTCTTGCCCATCCTCTGGGTCCCCCCCCCCCACCCTTCCTTTCTTCCCAGACCTCCTGTCCCATGATCCTCTCGTATCCCTTTTGCCAATCACCTGTCCAGCTCTTGGCTCCATCCCTCCCCCTTCTGTCTTCTCCTACCATTTTGGATCTCCCCCTCCCTCTCCCCCTCCCACTTTCAAATCTCTTACTAACTCTTCCTTCAGTTAGTCCTGACGAAGGGCCTCGGCCTGAAACGTCGACTGTACCTCTTCCTAGAGATGCCGCCTGGCCTGCTGCGTTCACCAGCAACTTTGATGTGTGTTGCTTGAATTTCCAGCATCTGCAGAATTCCTGTTGTTTATAGTGTATTTAGCTTTGTTTGAACCTGTATATGTCCTAGAGTATTTACGTTCTACATTAAGCATTCAGCACGGACTAGAAGGGCCGAGATGGCCTGTTTCCGTGCTGTAATTGTTATATGGATATATGGTTATGTTTATTCCAATAAGTCAAAAAGAGCGCGGATCAGGAAAACCCGAAAGTCCTCTCTCCAGCACTCGTTGTTTGAGCATGTACAGAGTTTTTTTTCTTGTCATTATTCCCTAAACAATACAGTATAACAACTGTTTACATAGCATTTACATTATATTAGGTATTATAAGTAATCTAGAGATGATTTAAAGTATACAGGAGGATGTGCGTAGGTCCGGAGCTCCCCCGGGTCCTAAAGTCCACCTGCACTGGGACAGGTTAATTATCAATATAATTATCAATTTTCTGAAAGCTAAAAAATTCTGAATTCTGAAATGCAACTGGTCCCAATGATTTTGGACAAGGGATTGTGGACCTGTAATTACTTCCCTGGGTATAATTGGGCTCATTGGACCAGATGGACCTGTTACTGTATGGTATCTCTATTCATAAATAAAATGCAGGCAGGCAGGCCCGCTAGGTGTTAGGGGAAGTCCACGGTCATCCCACCCATTCTGAAGCTCCTGTAACACCAAGGGCACTGAGTGAAGTTTCACCTGCTGATCAGCATTGCATCCCACTTTGTCGTTAATGTCCCCATGGCACTGGTGATGTGGAGTCTCAGAAAATATTTTCCCATACTTATCCTGTGAATCTTAGTTGTGTGAATTATGATTCTGTTTGAAATGATAATGTAAACATCAACCAGACATATCCATGTCTTTTATCCCAGTCATTAAGAAGCAGATTTTTTTCTAGTGATATACATATTAAACCATGGCTCAGATCTGCAGCTGAGCTGTGCCAGAATCTAGGCTCATCTCTTGCGGCACTCTTACAATATAGGGACTATATTTTCTATCAATCAAGATAATTCCTCAGTTATTTGATTTTAATCCAAATTGGAATTGCATCTTCTTCCTGTTGTTTATCTAATATGTCAGTAATATTTGAGTAATATTGTAAATATATTGTTTTATTACACATTTTTGTTGTTTACATAATTCATTTCAGGTTCTATGTAAAACTACGTGAATGGCATACTTCCTTACACCTCCATGTCATATGTATATGCCTCACTAAAGTAAAGAACAAAGTCAATACATTTATCCCTGGCTCCATGTTTCTCTTTCCATTAGTCTTATACATAACAGTGGAGACAAGTAGACTTTAAAATAAACCCGAGGTGACTACCTAATATGTTGAAGTACAACAGGTTTTCTTTTTGCAAGAGGAATAGTTGGTCAAGTTTTTAAAAAAGAAGAAAAGGGACGAAATTCAC
This sequence comes from Mobula hypostoma, assembly GCF_963921235.1. NCBI lineage: Eukaryota > Metazoa > Chordata > Chondrichthyes > Myliobatiformes > Myliobatidae > Mobula > Mobula hypostoma. The sequence continues at coordinate 149,618,559 of NC_086098.1, forward strand.
AGGTTCATTATCACCTGTGAGTTAAAATGGCAGAAATGGCTGGCTACGTTGGAAAGATAGATTGTTCTGTTGCACAAAATATAACTGGATGATGTCTCCTGAGTGAATTGAGCAGTATTTTGAAGCAAATGAAATAGCCAATGAAAAGTGAGTGCCAGTCTTGTTGAGTGCATTGGGTGGAAAGGCATACAGTTTGCTTAGAGGTTTAATTGCTCCAACTAAACCAGCGAAAGTGAGCTTTGCTAATATCGCTGAAACCATTGTTGATTGCTTAACAATTTAGGATTCATAAATGGAACCAAAAGGGAGGGGAGACCATTTCAGCATACATGGCTGAATTGAAGAGATTGCCTGAGCATTGTCAGTTCAATGATGGGCTTAATACTGCACTGAGAGATTGTTTAATTGATGGAATCTTACAAGAAAGCTTTCAAAAGTGGCACCTAACTGGAACACAACTCACATTTAAAAGAGCAGTTGAAATCACTGTATCAATGGAAACTGCAAGCAGAGGCACAAGTGAGTTGCAGACAGGAATGAAAGTGAGGATGAACAAAATTGCAACATCTAAACAGAAACATGCCTGGCCGAAGAAATTGAGTTACCGTTGTAGCAGCTTGCTCACGTACACCAGACCAATGCAGGTTTAAAGGCAAAGCTTGCAGAAAATGCAACTAAGTAGGACTCATACTAAGAGCATGGCAGGTTGATGAAAATAAATGGATCTCACAAGGAAGATAACAAGATAAAAGGTCAAGCTGCAGTTTCAAAAAGAGCACTAATCTTCATGCTGTTGATGTAAAACCTGATAAAGATGAGAGATTTATAATGTGCAAACTAACAATAGACAAGCAGAATGGCTTACACCAGAAGTGAAAGGCAAATTAATTAAAATGGAATAGAAGACTTTCTCAGCTGTTTCAGCCATTTCTCAAAATAAGCTTGAACATCATTTCAAAGATACAAAACTGAAGCCTGCAGATGTCCAACTAAGAACTTACACTGGAGAAAAGATACCTCCTGTGGGAATGATATTTTTGACAGTGAAATACAACAGCCAACAAGCCACATTGGACTTGGATGTGGTAAAAACTGGAGGGCCAACATTGTGGCGACATGATTGGCTGAGACAACTACACCTTGATTGGAGATCCATTCACCATTTGCATGCTACATCTGCAGAAATAGTCAACTGAAACAAATTAAGAAAGGTATTGGATGATGCCACAGCAGTGTTCATGGATGGCATTTGAAAACTCAAACATATCAAGGGTAAAATAGTTTTAAATGAAAATTCTATACCCAAGTTTTGCGAAGCCCATCTGGTTCCGTATGCCATCCTTGATAAAGTAATCAGTGAGCTAGATCACATGGAGGCTGAAGGAATGCTTTCCAAGGTTGAGTGGAGCCCATGGGCAATGCCAGTTGTCACAGTAGCCAGGAGGAATGGGTCTGTCAGGATCAGTGGTGATTTTAAGGTCACCATCAACCCAGTACTGAGGGTAAATCGATGCCCTCTGCCCAGGATAGAGGATATCTTTTCAGACCTTTCTGGAGGAAAACACTTCAGCTAAGTGGTCTTAACTGAGACCTACCTCAAAGTGGCCAGAAGTGTTCCCAATAGGCTCCACTACAGCCTCTACACATTGCTGATGGGTTGAGAAGCCTCTTTTCAATGACTTTTGTTGCAATACAATTAGTCAGTGACAATGGACCACAGTTTGTTGCAAAACAATTTGAGTCATTACTCAAAATGAATGCAATAAGACATATTACATCTGCATCGTACCACCCAGCTACAAATGGCTTGGCGGAAAGTTTTGTTCAGAGTCTAAAGCACGCACTGCAAACAATATCAGTAGAACACACTACACTGATGCAGAATCAGAAACTCACAAATTTCCTCGCTACATATCGTAATGCAGCGTACTTCACAACCAACAACTCACCAGCATTGCTGTCCCTGGGCCATCCCAATGCATATGCATTGATCTCCTCAAACCCATCTCAGAAGGAGTATGCAGGATAAACAGCTGAGACAAATTGATGGCTCCTCGAACAAGGAAGTTCAAGACAAGCAGTCCAGAGGTGATCAAAAGTGAGTTCTTGGAAAGATTAAGGACAGAACTGGACTACTGTCCTACACAGTGGAGATTGTGCCTGATGTCATCTGGAGATGACACGTCAATCAATTGAGGAGAGCAGAGTCAATTGTTAGAGAAGAAAGGTGTCCAGAGCTGTCAGAACCACTTCCTGCAGCCCCAGAGTCAACTCCTACAACCATCACAGAGGAGGCCCCAGAACCTGGGATTGTTTCACAGCCACAAGTTTCACCTGCCAAGCAGAGTGACCAACGCCCCCCCCCAACACACACACACACACACACACACACACACACACACACCCCTCACCGGTCAGGAAAGATGTTATCCCACATGAATAAGAAATCCTCTGCAACAATTAAATATACACACACACATAAGTTGAGATGCATTCTGTGTTGAGTTGGCATTTATAGCTAAGCTAATCAGGGAGGGGTGTTGTGTATTTAATATTTCAGTAATATTTGAGTGCTATTGTAAATATATTGTTTGATTAAGCATTCTTTGTTGTTCACATAATTCACTGCAGGTTATATGTAACAGTACATGAATGGCATACGTCATTTTGCCACCATGTCATATGTGTACGCCACACTAAAGTAAAGAACGAAGGAGACACTTTTATCTCCGGCTCCATATTTTGCCTTTGACTAGTTTTGGAGTTAAAAATCATACCTACAAACATAAACTAACACTCCTCAAGTTGTGGTATACAATGAGATAGAACAGTACCTTACCACTCTAGCATTGCCCATGGGGTAATGAAACCCATTTCTGAACCAGCATAGTAGTAGTAGTCTTTGTCTTCTAAGTTTTCTTTCTTTCTTTTCAAATCTTTTTATTGTTATATTATACAAAAAAAATAACATGAGTACATTGAAGTAACAACACTTACAATGTCTTAAAAAAGACATTATCTTAAAGATTGAAAAAAAAATTTTGTGATAACAAAAAAAAAACCTACTAAGCAGAAAAGTGAGAAAAAGAAAGAACCCATTAGGTGTACAGCCCGGAGTCATGCATCATACAAAAAGCTTCTAAAAATAAACATCAAACCTTCTAAGTTTTATTGCAGTATAATGCTAGAACAGATTGGCATTGTGGTCAACAGCAAATCCAAGTGGGATTAGTTTTCCTAAAGAACACACATCAAATGCTAGAGGAATTCAGCAAGTCAGGCAGCATCTATGGAGAGGAATAAACAGTCGATGTTTTGGACCAAGGGCCTACATCAGGGCTAGAAATGAAGGGGAAAGAAACTATGCAAATTAAAAGAGGGGGAAACTATTTGCTTTAAATTGTCCTGGTGTTAATCCATTCAAAAGTTGATCGTCCCTCTTTAAGTGCCAGGATAACTGAAGTGACAGGTGATAAAACCAGTGTAGCCAGGAATTTCTTGTAAAATAAACTGCTGTTCAGAAATCGCAAGTGCAAATATAGACAATGAAAAATAAGCATAACAGTGTAGAGCATCTATATTCAGCAACATGAGCTGAAAATGTGTTAAATACACTCAGTGGCCACTTTGTTAGGGACGCCTGTACACTTGCTCATTAATGCAAATCTCTAATCAGCCAATCATTTGGCAGCAACTCCATGCATAAAGCCATCAGACGTGGTCAAGAAGTTCAGCTGTTGTTGTTCAGACCAATTATCAGAATGGGGAAGAAATATGATTTAAGTGACTTTGGCCGTGGAATGATTGTTGGTGCCAGATGGGGTGGTTTGAGTATCTCAGAAACTGCTGATCTCCTGGGATTTTCACGCACAATAGTCTCTAGAGTTTACAGAGAATGGTACGAAAAGCAAAAACCATCCAGTGAGCCACAGTTTTGTAGAGGAAAACACCTTAAAAATGAGAGGTCAGAGGAGAATGGCCGGACTGGTTCAGCTGAGAGAAAGGTGACAGTAATTCAAATATACACACATTACAACAGTTGTATGTAAAAGAGCATCTGAATGCACAACACGTCAAACCTTGAAGTGGATGGACTACAGCAGCAGAAGACAACAAACGTGCACTCACTAGCCACTTTATTGTGTACAGAAACAAGAGCAAATCTGCAGATGCTGGAAATCCAGGCAACACACACACAAAATGCTGGAGGAACACAGCAGGCCAGGCAGCAACTATAGAGAAGAGTAAACAATCAATGTTTGGCATTGGGACCCTTCACCAGAACTGGGTTACCAATTTTGTATAATTATTGTTTGTCTCAATAAGTAGGTCTAATATTTTGAATTATACATAACTGTTTTGAAGGGGAGTAACAGCTAAGTGAATCAATTTCCCAGCTCACAAATAAAATGAAGTGAGGGGTCTCATACTTAATGAAACCCAAAACACATTTTATTGAACTCCAAAACCTATACACAAAAGCCACTAAAAGCACTTTACATAATAACATCAGCCTGTTAAAGAGAACCCTCAACTCAATATCAGTGGTTGTAAACTGTATACATTTCTCCCAGTTACATTCCCCTACACAGGCAAAGCATTTTGCAGTTATAAGAACGCTTTGCATTGTCTTTTATGTAGTTTTGCCATTCATAATTGTTCTCACATGGGAAAGGCATGATGCACACAAAGATGAATGCAGAATGGTAAATTAGGAAATGGACTAAAAGTCAACATAAAGTTTATTGTGATATGCACAAGTTCATGTACGCACAACCTCGATGGAAAACTTAACAGCAGCATCACAGCCCAATGAGCTCATGCTGCCCAATTACACCCAAGTTACCAATTAACCAACTAACCCCCATGTCTTTGGACTGTGAGAGGAAACACATGTGGTCACAGGGAGAACATTACAACTCCTTACAGGCAGCGGTGTGAATTGAATCCCAATCGCTGATTGTTGGCGTCATAAAGCATTGCTTTAACCGACACACTACCTTGCCGAGCCCGTTCAATCCTGATTTTGCCCACACTTATTTCAACTTCTTTCGTGGTCCTCCTGTCACTTACTGACCATCCTTCCGCCTGACTGGATAAGTGGATGACATCCATGCGCCCTGTTCAGGCAGGATGTGGTGGCCCTTTGAAAGTTGCTGCACCATTCCTCTTCTGCAATTCCAGCAAACTGCAGCCAAAATATAGTTGGCGTCCATTTCATTCTTTCTGTACTGCATGTAGATCATATGATAACTCACTTATACTTGACAGAACATCTACTTCCGCAAGCCTACTCAGCTGGCCCTAAGGGCCATGGGAATTAAAACACAGAGGCCATGCATTCTTCTTAAATTGAATGAGATCTTGTTTAGCTTCCGGAGTCCTAGAAGCTCCAGTACAGATTTGCAAGAATGATCCTACAAATGAATTAGTTAACATACAAGGAGCATTTGATGTGCTCGCTGGAGTTTAGAAGAATGAGGGGGGATCTCATTGGAAACTATCGAATAGAGGGCACAGTCTCAGAATACAAGGATATCCTTTTAGAGCAGATATGATGACGACTTTCTTTAACCAAGTGGTGAACCTATGGAATTTATTGCCATTGACAGCTATAGAGGCTGTTGGGTAGATTTAAAGCGAAGGTTGGTAGGTTCTTGATCAGTAAAGGTGTCAAAAGTTATGGGCAGAAGGTAGGAGAATGGAGTTGAATGGGAAACTAAATCAACCATGATGAAATGGCAGAGCAGTCTCGATGGGCCAAATGGCCTAATTCTACTCCTATATCTTATGATCTGACTAGCTATACATGCCTTGACAGCACTATAGGCCAAGCAGACAAAACTGTCTTTTATAGATTGACCACAAATTGGTCCATTTCTGATAAAAGTAAACAAAATTGCTCAGAGGTGTATTGGAGACCTGCTAACACATGTCCCTGCACTGCCCTGAGACCTGCTTGACAGACATCTCTGCCCTCTCCTGAGTACTGGAGCCATGGGAGACCTGCCAACACACATCTCTATCCTGCCCTGAGAGTTGTGGTTGTTTGCTCATGATGGCAAAATACAACATTGCCAAAGGCCCAAGTTTTAGGACACTACTGAACGACCATACGCAATGTCACCACAGAACATTACAGCACAGTACAGGCCCTTCGACCCACAATGTTGTGTTGATAAGATCCACTTAGCCTTTCCATTTTTCTGTCACACATGTGCCCACTTACGAGCCATTTAACCACCCGTGATGCTTTCCACCAATCACCTTAGAATTGTGCTTTCGTGTATTAGCCACTTCTGCCCTGGGGAAAAATGTCTCTGGCTGTCCACTTGACTTTTGCCTTTTATTATCTTGTACACGTCTATCAATATTCCTCTCAGCCTCCTTTGCTCCTAAAAGAAAAGCCCTACGTCACTCAACCTTTTTTCACACGACATGCTCTCGAATCCAAGCAGCATTCTGGTAAATCTCCTCTGCACCCTCTTTCCAAGTGTTGCCCCAGTTTGGAAACTTCATCACTTTAGTACTCCAGGGCAGGGCCACCACAGATCCAGGTAGGAGAGAGTGTCAGAAATCAAAGGTTATATTGGAATTGGAAATCATTTATTATTTTCCTATGTACTAAGGTTATAATAAAAAGCTTGTTTTGCGTGCTGTTCATACAGATCAATTTTTGGTAGGTCAAATATGATGGCAGAATATAGCATTAATGGCAAGACTATTGGCAGTGTGGAGGATCAGAGGGATCTTGGGGTCTGAGTCTATAGGGCACTCAAAGCTGCTACGCAGGTTGACTCTGTGGTTAAGAAGGCATATGGTGCATCGGCCTTCATCAATTGTGGGATTGAGTTTAAGAGCAGAGAGGTAATGTTGCAGCTATATAGGACCCTGGTAAGGCCCCACTTGGAGTACTGTACTCAATTCCAATCACTTCACTACAGGAAGGACGTGGAAACCATAGAAAGGGTGCAGAGAAGATTTACAAGTGTTTTGCCTGGATTGGGGAGCATGCCTTATGAGAATAGTGAACTCGGCCTTTTCTCCAGGCAGGGAAGGAGAAGAGAGGTGATCTGATAGAGGTGTACAAGATGATGAGAGGCATTGATCGTGTGGATAGTCAGAGGCATTTTCCCAGGGCTAAAATGGCTAGCACGAGAGGGCATATTTTTAAGGTGCTTGGAAGTAGGTACAGAGGAGATGTCAGGGGTAAGTTTTTTACGCAGAGAGTGGTGAGTGCGTGGAATGGGCTGCCAGTGGCAATGGTGGAGGCGGAAACCATAGGGTCTTTTAAGAGACTCCTGGATGGATACATGGAGCTTAGAAAAATAGAGGGCTATGGGTAAGCCTAGGTAGTTCTAAGGTAAGGACATGTTCAGCACAGCTCTGTGGGCCGAAGGGCCTGTACTGTGCTGTAGGTTTTCTATGTTTCTATGTTCCTAAGGTAGATTGTGAGGTCAAGAGTCCACCTTATCAGACTAATTTGGAGTTTGGGGGCAGAGGTGTATCCATGATGACAGGAAGCTGGGGGTGTGAGGAGTATTGTTGAGGCTTAGATGAAAGGAGACAAATTAGGGAATCTGCTTAAATTTAAGGAAGCTTTTCATTGCATCACAATTTATTTTTATTTAGAGATACAGTCCAGAACAGGTCCTTCTGGCCCATTGAACTGCACAGCACGGCAACCCACCTATTCAACCCTAACCTAATCACGGGGCAATTTATTATTAACCTACTAATAGGAATATCTTTGGACTGAGGGAGGAAAACGGAGCACCCGGAAGAAACCTTAGCATTTCACGGGGAGGAACGTGTACGCTTTTTACAGAGTTCGCCGGAATTGAACTCCATCCTCCGAAACCCCGAGCTGTACTAGCATTCGCTCTAACCGCGATGCTACTGTGGCACTCTAAAACCTACATGATTGTTCCAATATCATCTAATTCCAAACACTTCCAGAGCAATATGACCTAATTTCCCAGGCAAGACCAAAAAGGTAAATTGTGTGTGTTCAAAGTAAATTTATTATTAAAGTGCATATGTTACCACGTAGTATCATTTTCTTGCAAGAATTTACAGGACAAAAGAAACACAACTGAATTTTAGAAGAAACTATACATAAACAATGATTGACAAACAACCCAATGTGCAAAAGAAGACAAACTGCAAATAAGTAAATAATACTGAGAATAAGAGTTGTGAAGAGTCCTTGAAAGTGAGATTGTTGGTCACAGACTCAGTTCAGCATGGCAATAATATTATTTCATGCACATCTGTAGCAGAATTCACACTGATTATTCCAACACAATTTTCCAATCTCTCCGGTCCCGTTGAAGGGGCATGGTCAAGCTTTTTACTCCTCTCCACAGATGCTGCCTGACCTGTTGAGTTTCTCCAGAATTTTGAGAGTGTTTTTCTGATCAAAGTGTCAGTTTAATTTCTGGAGCCGGGGGGGATCCAACCTGGAAATTATTCCACAAAAGTTCCATACCATAAATTACATGTTATATGTATTGTACTGAAAAGCAAATCAGAATTAGACAAATACATTTCCAGCCAATATGTCCCACTAAAGTGTGAAAAAGAGCGTGCATCCTACTGGAAAGGGCAAAGGTATGGATTATGTGTGATACTCAAGGCTACATCAGTAGCTTGAACAGAAATCAAGGTCCCCTAAAGACGATGGGGATTGCAGTGCATGGATCCCATAATTTCACGTGCACGTTTACAAACAGAAATGTTGCTGCATAGTCCCTGAATTTATAACTCATTCCAAAGGATTAAGAAAGTATATATAGGCATCTGTTAGTCTCGTGAGACCGTGGATTTGTGCCTTGGAAGATTTCCAAGCCTGGCCTGGCCTGGGCAAGGTTGTATGGAAGACCGGCAGTTGCCCAGGCTGCAAGTCTCCCCTCTCCATGCCTCCAAACTTGTCCAAAGGAACTTGTCCAAGGGAAGGGCACTAGGACACATACAGCTTGGCACCAGTGTCATCGCAGAACAATGTGTGGTTAAGTGCCTTGCTCAGCTGAGGCTCGAACTAGCAACCTTCAGATCACTAGACCAACGCCTTAACCACTTGGCCACACGCCAAGTATAGACTAAAACAAAACAGGCTGCAAAAATGGTTTCACCAGCTTCCCCCAACATCTGTCTTGTACAGAGGGGTCATTGATCAGGATCTGAAAAAAGATGCAAAAAGTTGTAAACTCAGCCAGCTCCATCATGGACACCCAGCATCAAGGACACCTTCAGAAGGCAATGCCTCAAGAAGGCCGTGTCTGTCATTAAGGACCCCCATCACCCAAGACATGCCCTCTTCTCATTGTTGCCATCATGGAGGAGGTACAGAAGCCTGAAGACACACACACAACATTTCAGGAACAGCTTCTTCCCCTCCACCATCAGATTTCTGAATGGACAATGAACCCATGAACACTACCTCACTATTTTTGTTCTCTTTTTGCACTACTGATTTAATTTAATCCATATATATATTTCTTACGGTAATGTATAGTTTTTCTTAATACGTATTACAATGTATTGCTGCTGCAAAAGAACACATTTCTCGACTTACGCAAGTGATATGAATCTGATTCTGATCTTCCATATGCAGTGCTGATATGGAGCCATTAAAAAGCAACATTTCCCCATGTTTCACCAATTTCAGTTTTTTAAGAAGCATCCTGTCGGAGTATTTGATTATCTCAATGTTAATACCCACAATCTTGTCTGGGCTTCAACCATTGTTGAAAAACCTGCGGAGATCTTCAGTACATTGTTTATATCTGTCAACCATTGAAAAGACATGGATAGGGAGCAACTCATATAACTGCAACACAACTGATTCAGATAAGTATTTCAAAATTATTTAGTCATAAAAATAAATCCTCTCCTTTTCCTCTTCTTTCAACCCTCTCTTTCTCAAGTATATTATAATACATTTATCTTGAGCATTTCAATGCAGAAACATTTTCAAAAAATAAATCCCTATTACATTATTCAAAGAATTTCTTAACACATGAAAGCTAAAATCCCCTATTGTGGCTGACATTTTGCACTCTGGGTGTGCCTTTTAAGTGAAATAAAAGGGTAAAAGGGTTCCTTCAAACTAAACTGAAATAACAATACAACCTGTCAGTGTCAAAATTGCAAAGTATTATATTTCTTGTTCTTTTCCTGAGAACTCAAGGCAGAGAAGAAAGACTACGGGAAAGCAGACACCATTCATTTGTCTGACAGATAGTGGCTGCAAATTTTCAAAACTCTTTAGACTTGATTTTATTTTTATTGCTTATTTCTAACAGATTAGATCTAAACTGCCAATTCAAGCTTAACTAGATATATTTATCATCAAAAATATACCAGACTCTTTTCTGGGACTGTAGTTGAAGTTTATGCCAATAAGTCATCAACCTTCTTTCTTACTGTTTTGCAGACTAACAGATGAAGATTGATTGCTACAAACTACCACATTATCATTAACTTCCATCATAACAAAAGCCAGCATATGAGCCTGGGCCTTTTAATGTTCTATCTATGAACAATAATTCTTTTTTTGTTCACAGAATACCAACTGGATGCAGAGGAACGCACTTGGTATTCACAGGGTTATTCATATTTTACCTTTATTGAACTTAGGTGAATAATACCAAAAAGTCAGAAAAGGCACCATTCTTTTCAAAATAAAAAAGTTTCAATAGCTGGTGAAAAAGGACAAATTATAGAATTTTCAATGGAATTGATACGGTTTGTTCCGTATTTATTTTATCAATGCCGTCTCTAGTTGAAGTTTCCCTTGCTCAAAAGTTGGAAGTAGAAATCTTCGGAAATAAAGCATTCAAGATTCCAGATTGTTTGATGTCATTTCCAGTACACAAGTATAAAGGAGAATGAATCAATTCTTACTCTAGATCTGATGCAACACAAAAAAACACAAAAGATAAAGAATACAATAATAAAAAAATGCAATAAATGTAAATGCATAGATGGTTTATATACATAGATTGTTTGTCCACAAAGTGATGCTAGGCACAGGAGTGTCTGTACATAAGATGACTCTCAGGAAATCAGGAAACAATACAGTAATGGTGGTTGGGGTGCAGAGGGATAAGTTAGCGGGTGGAGATGTTCAACAGTCTTATTGCTTCTAACTGCAGGATTTAGCCATCTTATTTAAATTCTGTGTTTCTGATCTCTTTTATATCCTGTGGCTTATCCATATTTTCTTGTATGGTTCGTAGGAGAGTCCAGGATCAGAGAGCACAGCCTCAGGATACAGGGACATCCCTTTCGAACAGAGATGAGGAAGAATTTCTTTAGCCAGAGGGTGGTAAATCTGTGGAAATCATTACCACAGACTGCTGTGGAGGCCAAGTCATTGGGTATATTTAAAGTGGAGCTTGATAGGTTCTTGATTAATCAGGGCGTCAAGGGTTCTGGGGAAAATTCATGAGAATGGGATTGAGAGGGATAATAATTCAGCTGTGATAGAATGACAAAGCAGACTCAATTCACCAAGTGGCATAATTCTGTTCCTATGTCTTATGGTCTTTAAAGTTTAGAACCTATTGGACCCAGGACAAACACATTTCAGATGTTGGAAATCTGAAATAAAAAGTTTGGAATTGAAACTGGAATTCATTTATTATTTCCTATGTACTAAAGTAGAGTAAAAAGCCTGTCTTGCATACTGTTCATATAAATCAAATAATTACGCAGTGCATTGAGGCAGACAATAACAGACCGCAGAAAAAATTATAACAGTGGCAGAGAAAGTGCAGTACAGTCAAAGAGTATTATGGCAAGGCCTTAACAAGTATATAAGGTCATATAAGGTTCTGAAAATACTCAGTGGGTCAAGAAGTATTTGTTGACTAGACATTAAACAGTTAATATTTCTGATAACACACACACAAGATGCTGGTGGAACTCAGCAGGCCAGGCAGCATCTATAGGAAGAAGTACAGTTGACGTTTCGGGCCAAGACCCTTCGTCAGGACTAACTGAAACAAGAGCTAGTAAGAGATTTGAAAGTGGGAGGGGGAGGGGGTGATCCGAAATGATAGGAGAAGACGGGAGGGGAGGGATGAAGCTAAGGGCTGGAAAGTTGATTGGCAAAAGGGATACAGAGCTGGAGAAGAGGGAGGATCATGGGACGGGAGCCCTCGGGAGGAAGAAAGGGGGAGGGGAGCCCAGAGGAAGATGGAGAGCAGGCAAGGAGTGATTGTGAGAGGGACAGAGAGAGAAAAAGATCCCCACCCTTTTTTTCTGTCTCTCTCTTTTTTCTCTCTCTGTCCCTCTCACAATCACTCCTTGCCTGCTCTCCATCTTCCTCTGGGCTCCCCTCCCCCTTTCTTTCTCCCGAGGCCTCCCGTACCATGATCCTTCCCTTTCTCTAGCTCTGTATCCCTTTTGCCAATCAACTTTCCAGCTCTTAGCTTCATCCCTCCCCCTCCCGTCTTCTCCTATCATTTCAGATCACCCCTCCCCCTCCCACTTTCAAATCTCTTACCATCTCTTCCTTCAGTTAGTCCTGACGAAGGGTCTCGGCCCAAAATGTCAACTGTACTTCTTCCTATAGATGCTGCCTGGCCTGCTGCGTTCCACCAGCATTTTGTGTGTGTGTTGTTTGAATTTCCAGCGTCCGCAGATCATCACGTGTTTGAATATTTTTGATCTCAGTTCTTTTATCAGAACTGTGAAGGAGAAAAAAAGTTAGTTTTCAGTAGAAGGGAAGCTGAGGGAGGGATGGGTAGAATAAAGGAAGTATCTCTGATAAATGAATAACTGTAGCAACTGGACTCAGATTACCTTTCTTTGTCTTATGTGCGACTCTTTGTCATTGAATTTTTCAGCAACCTGCAATTAGTTGGTATTTTGACTATAAAGGACATACTCATGCTTCAACAAAGGTAGTCGTGTGGAAACTGTGTACCAACCAGGCAGGGGGCATTCATCATAAAATAAAGGGAATACAATTATTCAAATTTGCACTGTTTTAAATTAAATGTTGTGACTGGAATTACAAAAATAAAATTAATTTATAAAGTCCACGTGCTTTTCCTTTGCGAAAAATAGAGCAACCTCACAAAAAAATTTGGTAAATGGACAAAAATTGTCATTTAAAATGGTGGAACATTACGCTTGACAATATTTCCAGCATGGAACAAGCACTTCTGGGCCTTCAAGCAGCACTGTCCGGAAACCCCTGATTTAACCCTAGCTAAATCATGGGACAATTTAACCTGCTATGTAGGCATACCACGTAGGTCTTTGGACTGCGTGAGGAAACCAGAGAACCCAGAGGAAACCCACGCATTCCACAGGGAAAACGTGCAAACTCCTTACTGAAGGTGCCAGGATTGAACTCCAAACTCCAACACCTTGAGCTGTAATCGTGTCATGCTACACTACCAATTAGCATCATTGCATTTTGACCATTAATTTCACTAACATTGTTTGCTTCATTTCAATATTTCAATATTAAAGCCATATTCTCTTTACTTTGACAACAGCCTTTCTCAATAGCTAACAGATCTGATACTTTCTGAGACTTAGATAACTATGAGACAGTTTTCCTGTAGACTTGACTTGTCCCTTATTTAGGCCAATTCTCAGTTACTGCCTGTAGGAATCCAGGTAATTATTTCAGCTTGTAAATATGCTAAGGTGAATTAGAGGTCAGTAAATTGCTTGTAGATTTCAAGCTTCAGGTAAGAATACTCAACTAGACTTTCATTTTTGTTTAATAAAGAGTGATATCTTGAACGTGATGAATGTATGCCAGAGGCAAGACTTTTCAATAGGAATACCAATCCTTTATTCTAACATCTTTTAAGTTTGAACATTTTCACTATAGTTATTCTACTCCCTATTTATTCCATCCTGGAGGAAGTGGGGCTAAGTCATAGTTACATGTTTTAATTAAGTAAAACAAAACTAGCTATTAAGATTGGGGTCCAAAAAAACACCATGGGAGTAACATGCCAGCATAGCATCAATGGTCCTCAGGCAGAAACCTTTGCCGCTTAAACTTCCAGGGTATCCAGGGAGAAGAACGTGCTCTCATTTCTTTTCAACGTGTTAATGCCTTTCAAGGACCAGACCATGGCTGCGGCCTAGTCTTCAAGTGGAGTCCTGAAAATGCAGGTAGATGGATAGCTTTCTGGTACAGATTCAGATGTATTTATCACGGGTATGTGGAAACATACAGTGAGATGCATTATTTGTGTTAACAGCCAACACAACTCAAGCATGTGCTGGGGGCAGCCCTCAAGCATCGCCAACTTAGCATGGCCCACAATGCTCGGCGAAACCACACAGAACAAGCAACAAGACGACAACAGCAAAACAAGCCCCTTTCCTCCATTGCATCCACCCACACACATAGGCAGTCTTCCAACTTCAGGACAGGACTCCAGTCTCCAGGCTTCAGCTGATATGGCAAGAGGCTGCAGAGGATTTTAGACTCGGCCATAGACTTGGCAGGCACAAACCCCCCACCATACATCATGACAGGCCCGCACCATTCGGGACATACCCCCTTCTCACTTCTACTATCAGAGTAACACTCAGATTTATTTATCAAGTGTACATGAGCACATACAGTGAGATGCGTCGTTTGCATTAACAACCAACACAACTGAAGGATGTGCTGGGGGCAGCCTGCGAGTGTCCACGCCCAGTGTAACCGATAATGCTTGGCCAAACAACACAACAAAGCAACAACAGTAAAACAAGCCCCATTCATACCGAGACCACCAGCAAAGGGATAGCAACATTTCAAGCAGGGGATCACACACTGCCATAGGTCATGAAGAAGGTACAGTGTCACCGTCCCATTCTCAGTCCCTGCCTGTGGCCTCTGACACTGTAATACAGAAGCCAGTACAAGGATGTGAAGCAGCACGTCATTTTAATATCGCAGCCAAACTCAGTATTAAATTCTCCAACCTTCGGTCACTCTCTAACACAAGAGATGTTCCAAATCAAGACCTTCCCTCTCACCTGGCTTCACATATCAGCTTGTATTCCTTCCCCCTCCCTCTCACATTCTTATCCTAGCTTCTGCCCCCCTCCTTTCTCTGGAATTATACTCAATGGAATTCAGAAAAATGTTGATAGACTGGATGTGGAGAGGATGTTTCCTGTGGTAGAAGAGTTTAGGACCAAAGGATACAGCCTTGGAATACAGCAAAGTCTATTTAGAATGGAGATGAGAAGAAATTTCTTTAGCCAGAGAGTGGTGAATCTGTGGAATTCATTGCCACAGGCAATTGTGGAGGCCAGGTCATTGGGTATATTTCAGGCAGAGGTTGATGGATTCTTGATTAGTCAGGGCATGAAGGGTTACAGGGAGAAGGTAGGAGATTGGGGCAGAGGGGAAATGGATCAGCTGTGATGAAATGGCGAAGCAGACTCGATGGGCCAAATGGCCTCACTCTGTCCCTATATCTTATGTTCCTGTAGTCTTTCCAGTCCTGATGAAGGGTTTCAGCCTGAAATATCAACTGTTGCTCTTCTTCATACATGCTGCCTGACCTGTTGAGTTCTTCCAGCATTTTGTGTGTGTTACTCTGGACTACCAACATCTGCAGAACGTCTTGTGTTTAGTTAGTGCTCATAGGTTCAATATTCTTTCAGAAATTTGATGGCAGAGGGAAAGAAGACATTCCGACAGCATTGAGGGTTCCTTAAGCATTCTGCAGAATGCTTTGATGTTAGAATTAACCAGACTTTGGCAGGCGCTCTGGTAGCCTAGCTCACTGTTCTTATTCCACTACCTCCCAAAGCCAAATCTGGATCAGTTTTCTTTAACCATTTTCTCTCCCAGAAACTAAAGACCTTGCCATGAAAAAAAAGAACCTCTACACTCACAGGAAGCATCGTAGCTCCCTACATTCCCTTGGGATGATAAACTTTGATTATTAGTGTGCGGCCACAGCATCCGGGAAGTAAACGTGTTAAGCTTTCCTGAGCAAATGTGATTCCACTTTCGTAGATCTTGCCGTCCAGGTCCACTGCATCCCATTGAATACCTGAGATTGTGATGATCTCCTGTGGATAAATTGAGCACCATGAGGACAAACTGAAAGGTTTTGGCACAAGCGTCATTTAATCCTGCCTAATTAGCTGTAAACCAACGACTTTGTTAAACTACAGCAGGAAAAGACTTTGGCAATTTCTGAAGCCACCTGCCATGCACATTTGCAATTCAATCATCCCTGAAAAGCAGAATAAATAACAACCTCCAACATTCTTTTTATTACAGCTTTTATTTTAACATCAGTTTAAAAGGCAGTCAATGTTTGAAATCATCCAATTTTGTTAACCTCTAGAAGAAAGTCTCTCATCCTTTGAAAACGTGCCTTTCTTCTGAACAAATATTTAACCTCTGTACCTAATGACACACGAACACTTTCATTCTACGGCTGGCATGAGATCCAATGGCTTGCTGTGCATCTCCATTTGTGCTTCAGGCACAGAAATAAAAGACTAGTTTGCTAAAAGCATTTCTAATGTCAAAACAAGCAGCAAATGAGCAAGAACTATTATCTTTGAGTTATAGAGAGGCATCCTGTCAGAACAGAAACTATCTTCAACTGCTCCATCACAAACCCTGTGGAAATTATTGCAAGTTTATTACATTGTCAAATTCACTCAGTGGCCAATTTATTAGGTACACCTGGTTAACGCAATTATCTAACCAGCCAATCATGTAACAGCAACTGCATGCAGACGTGGTCAAGAGATTAGAATGGGGAAGAAATGTGATCTCAGTGACTTTGACCGTGGAATGACGTTGGTGCCAGATGGGGTGGTTTGAGTATCTCAGAAACTGCTGATCTCCTGGGGTTTTCACGCACAACAGTCCCTAGAATTTACAAAGAAAGGGGCAAAAAACCAAAAAAAGAATCCAGTGAATGACAGTTCTCTGGGCAAAATCACTTTGATAATGAGAGAGATCAGAGGAGAATGGTCACACTGGTTCAAGCTGTCAGGAAAGAAACACTAATTCAAATAACCGCACGTTACAACAACAGTGTGCAGAAGGGCATCTCTGAATGCACATGTTGAACCTTGAAGTGGATGGGCTACAGCAGCTGAAGACCATGAACATGTACTTAGTGACCACTTTATTAGATACAGGAGGTAGCGAATAATGTGGCCACCGAGTGTATATTGTACGTATTTTTATATATTACACTTTAAACAAATATAGTTTGGGAAAACTATACTTTAGATTCTGTAATTCTAATGAAGATGCTAATTGTTGTGTATGTGGCTGTTTACACAACAATATCATTAATAAAAACGCTGGAGACGGGAGCTAAGTTAACAGGGGCTTTTTACTCACAGAGCCCGAACTGAACACACGTACAGATCAATACACACCTAATAGCGCATGCTCAATACGATGTATTACTACAACATAAAATAGTCCTATATTATACAGTAGGCTATATGGTACACTCCTCCCCTTTTATTTTAATAGTGTAACAACTTTTTTTTTACTGGGGGCACTATGCTAAACAATTATGTGTACCCTTAACATACATATGCTTACCAATTATTTACTTAGTAACTTAATAATATCAAATTATAATAAAGTAACATAATAATAATTATTATTATAATTATAACTCAAGTCTCTGGAGGGAGTCTTCTCTGCCCCTGTGGGTAACATCTGTCAATAAACTTGTTTGTTTTAGTACAGATTTCCACATAAAAGTCATGAAAGTTGACCTCGGGGCATAGGAAGTTTCCACGGTCTGTCTCAAAGGGGACTTGCCACCAACAAAGGAAGTGGTTGGTGATCTGCTGCCTCTGCTAGTTACTCAAAAGTTGGGGCAATCCAATGACTCACAGAAAGATCAGTACTTTACCAGTAATCTTTTACCATTTGATTTCACAGTTGATCGAAATCCTGTTGTTCGTTCCATTGTTTAGATTTTAGATTATGAGAACACGCAATCCTCTTATATTGTCATTTAGAAATGCATACATGCATTAAGAAATTATACAATGTTTCTCCGGAGTGATATCACAGAAAACAGGACAGACCAAAGACTAACACTTGGCAGAACCACATAATTATAACATATAGTTATAGCAGTGCAAACCAATACCATCATTTGATGAAGAACAAACCATGGCCACGGTAAAAAAGTCTCAAAGTCCCCGAGTTGATCGAATCCCGGGTCCCCGATAGCAGGCGGCAAAAGGGAGAAACTCCCTGCCATAAACCTCCAGGCACCGTCAACTTGCCAATACCTTGGAAGCAGCCAACCACAGCCGACACTGAGCCCGTCTGTCCAAAAATTTCGAGCCTCCAACCAGCCCCTCTGATACAGCCTCCTGAGCACCATCCTCTGCCGAGCGCCTTCGACCTAGCCCCGGCCGCTGAAACAAGCAAAGCCAAGGATTCGGGGCCTTCAGCTCTGGAGATTCCAGTTATCACACAGTAGCAGCGGCAGCGAAGCGGGCATTTCAGAAGTTTTCCAGATATTCCTCCGTACTCTTATGTCCGTCTCCATCACATCAGAATTGTGCATGGTCCCCTACTTGACAGATTACAGATATCATTCACTGGCGGGGCCGCGCGTGCTGCCATCGCGTCGCCATCTTCTCCTCCTTAAGTTGCTGTTAAAGTACAGTTTTGCTGACATTAAGGATTACCTGCAGTGCTATCTATCTGGCTGAAGAGGGAGAATTCCTTCAGATGCATATTCAGCACAAGTGTGAAAATACAATGTTACATATCCCTTGAGCATGATGTAATTGTCTTGTGACAATTATGTCATTATCTTATGATGGGCATGATGTAATTGTCTCATGACCGTGGGGTGATGTGATGTCACGTGATGGCATGGTATACAAGAAAAAGCCCGCCACGGTGACTCAGTTTACATTTTTATTTTTAGTGTAATGTTGCACCAGCAGTTTCGAAAATTGCTGCCAGTCTTTGTTTGTTGCACTTTTGTTTTTCCTTTACAGTCTAGTATTGGAGAGTGAAAACCTTATCAAACTATGGGAACAAATGATCGAGTAAAGTTAATGTTGTTCAGCTTCTTGGGAATGATTGACCTTTTTAATCCTCATTCGGGAATTGTGGCATGCACGTTTGAGTAAAACCCCTGCCGGGGGGAAGGTTTGTGCAGTGATCACCCTCCAGTCAAAAGGTCAGTTCCCTTATTTCTTCATGATTCCTTTGGACAAGGCTCTTCTTGGCTGAGATCGACAGATTCGTTATTGCTTCGAAGACATCTTTGTTTCTGGGAAGTCTCTCCTTAATGACTGTATAAATCACATGGACTTTTGAATTTGCCACTTTAAGTCTGTGCTTGGATGAGAACTCATTAAGGACAGATTTTAAGTTTGACTGTTTGTTCGATATATAACTGTTAACTTCCGGTTAAGTTAGTCGTTTGTTTACTTTTCGACGTTTTGAGTAGAGGTTAATAAATATTGTTGTTTGTTTATAAAACCCGACTCAATTTCATATCCGTTGTTGCTGGACACATGACAACAACAGTAGAAACCTTACAGTTTGTTGCCAGAATTCACTTCTGTTTTGATGCTGCTTCCCAACTTTGTGCAAAACAAAACACATTGGCTGAGGATTCAAGATATGTACGTGAAAAAGAAACTTTCCTGCAAAGGATTAAGTGTATGATTCTCAATGGAGGAAATGATTGGTTCAAGATTTACCTTGTGCGAAAGTTGTTCCGTTTGAATGGAATTAATTTTGTCCTCTGTTAGGTTTACCTTCTTCCCTAGCAACCTGGTTTTCATTTATTTCACCACCCTCAGCAGTTTCTCCCTGAGGCTGGTCACTATATTGTGGGTGGCCACCATAGCGATGACGAACAAAGTAAGGTGGGTAACGCTGTCTTCTGTAAGGAGGGCAATGTTGCTGATTTTGATAATCTTGGTTTTCTCCATCGGTTGTTGTCTCTGCTCCATCTCCTTTCTCTCCACCCTCAATGTTCTGTTAGTAATTACGGGGTGGACCTCGGCGGCCAGGGTTGTAGCGACGATAACGATTTCTGTCCGCGGCACAGCAGCTTCCTTGGACTGGAACTCCTCCGGGACCAGTTACGTTTGCTGCTTCTGCACCCTTTTCACCTTCCACTACATCGAACTCCACAGTTTCACCGTATCCAACACTGCGGAGGTATTTCTGTGGATTATTCTTTTTTTATAGCAGTCTGATATACAAACACATCTTCCTTTGTACCATTCTTGTTGATGAATCCGTATCCATTTCGTATGTTGAACCACTTTACTGTTCCAAGAACCTTTGTTGCGATGACTTTCTTCTCCCTGGGGGATTTGGGTTTGTCTGGCGGCTGCTGCTGCTCCGTCTCGGCGTCGCTCATGGTGTTGACAGGCGGTATGAGGTGGTTACGGTTTAGGCCAGTCTGAGGTGGGGGCTTCTTCTCTCTAATATAATTCCTTTCCACTTTTTCTGTCTCCAGTTGCAGAAAAAGCTCTGCATTTCGTATTATTTCCTTGTATTGTTGATCTAGTTTCTTCATCCTTTTCTGATACTCCTGCAAAGTGCCTTCCTGTAACTGCTGTAGCTGTCTTTTGAGAGATGTCAATTTCTCCTGGCACATCTGCTCTTTTACTTCCAGGTAGTCTTCATCATCCTGCTTATTGGCAATATCTGTCTCCCTTGCATCCTCTGTATCTTCATCCGAGTCGCGGCTACGGATACTGCGTTCGTCCTCATTGACGACGCTGTCTAGCTCCTCCTTGTCACTGTAATATTCGACAATGAGTGACAGGAGAGCTGCGGACATCCTCCCTGCGAGCTGCCCTCCCTTGTTGACACATCTAGTGCCTTGAAGGTGTGCCAATCCAACTGGATTTTCCTGAGCCGTTCACGTCCCAGCAACAGTGGTCCTCCATTTTTCAGCATGTAGAGGTTCAGCTGCTGTGTTTTGTCTCCGTAGGTCACTATCACTTTAATTTTTCCTTCGGGACGCACTTTCTGTCCTGTGTAAGTCTTTAGCAGTAGTTTAGTTCGTTTCAGAGGTATGTGCTAAAACAGTCACTTGTAGTTGTGTACAGAGGTCACTGTTAAAGCTGAGCCTGTGTCTAACCCCATTTTCAGTCTCACGCCTGTCACTTGTGGAGTGGTACATATTACTCCTCAATCATCTGTCTCTTTCACGCTGTGAAGTTGCAGGCAAGACAATTAACTTTCGTCGGAGTCGTTTTCATTAGAACTGCCTTCTTTCCTTTTGTGCACATTGTTGTGTTTTCCCTTCTGGGGTTTCTTGTTTCTCTGTATTGTGCCCTTTTCCTGCTGTTTACCCGCTTTGCACACTCTGGCAGTGTGGCCCCGTTTGCCACAGTTTCTGCATTCTTTGTCTTTAAAGCAACAAACATCAGGGTCATGTGACCTGTTCCCATAACGGTAACATTTCTTTCCTTCATTTCTGCTCAGTGACATTTTATTCGTAGCATATTCCAGAGATTTTTGTTGTATCTCTGAAGCACCTCATGCGGCTGTTTCTAACGATATTGAGATGTTTAGCGCTTTCTCGAATGTAAGGTCTTTTTCACACAGGAGCTTCTTCTGTGTGGCTTCACAGTGCATGCCACACACTAACCTATCCCTCAATGTGTCTGATAGACGCACTCCAAATTGACAATGTTCTGATAATTTGCGCAATTCAGTACAATATTCAGAAATACTTCCATTTTTGCTCTGATTCCGATTGTAAAATTTAAATCTTACAGCAATGACCAGTGGTTTGGAGTTTAAATGCTGCTGGAGGGTGTCTACCATTTGCTTGAACGTTTTGTCAGCTGGATTTTCAGTGGTTAACAAGTTCCGTAGCAGGCTGTTTGTTTTCGCGCCCATAACACTGAGTAATATGTGGGCTTTCTTTTTATCACTAACACCGTTAGCATCGCAATATAACTCCACTCTTTCAATGTAACTTGCCCAGTCTTCAATGCCACTATCAAATGCTGTAATGGTTCCAATTAATGCCATCCTTGTGTTCATTTATCCTTGTTATGTAAATTTAGCCCCGGTTCCTTGTTAATTTAACCCCGGTCCCTTGTTTTCATTTTGACTCACGTGAACTTTTTTTTGCTAGCGTTGTGAGTGTACTCTGGCGAGATGCATGTGTTGCTCTTTTTTTTCACTTCCCTTCTGAGGCAGGCAGACCCTCAGCCCTGGGGTTCAGCGCCAGCTGTAGTCTCACCTGGACACGCCGTGGCTCCAACTGTGTCTTTCGGTCTCCCGATGTTCCCGACTCCGGCTGAACTCCCACTTCTTTTAAGACTTGCGACCTCACTCTGCCTCTTCTGAGTGTCGTTATCAATTAACACACGGTGTTCCGGTACGATGCAGGTTCATTAACCCCGTTGCCAATTTGTTGTGTATGTGGCCGTTTACACAACAATATCATTAATAAAAATGCTAGAGACTGGAGCTAAGTTAACAGGGGCTTTTTACTCACGGAACCCGAAATGTACACACGTACAGATCAATATACGCCTAATAACGCATGCTCAATACGATGTATTACTACAACATAAAGTAGTCCTATATTATACAGTGGACTATATGATACACTAATCATAGAAGAAATGTTTTCATGAATAACAGCCAAAAATTTTTTCAAAGTTATACTCAAAATTCACCCAATTCACCTACGTTGATCCCAGCACCCAAAGTCACCCAAATTCAATGAAGAATTTTTTTGGCATTAATTTTTTTGTTTTTCATGAATCAGGATTCAATATTGTTTAATATCATTTCCAAGTGTAAAGGAGAACAAAATAATTGTTGCTCCAGATCCAATGCAGCACAAAAAAACCCAATAAGATAAAGAACACAATAATAAATCAAAATACAATAAATATAAATACATAAAAGAGATTATATACATAGATTGATTGTATGTCCATAAAGTGATACTAGGCACAGGAGTGTCTATACATAAGGTGACTGACAGGAAACGATAATATTGTAAGAACTGCAATATTACTTTCAACTCTGCATGAAGAAATGCATCAGTTTTGTTGCTTTTAATTAATCTCGGTGTTTTCCACTGGGATCATTTTGTATTCTGTGAATTCAAGGGGAATGTGTTGGGTGTCCAATAAATGTCTACTTGGGAACCCACTGACACTGAATTCTGAACAAGTATACCACCCATCACTACAGTGTGTCAAATATCTATAACTTATGAAGCATCATTAATATACACACAGAGCTACTTTGTTAGGTACCTCCTTTACCAACTAAAGTAGCCACTTGGTGGCCTTCTCCTGCTGTAGGTTTGATGTGCTGACTGTGCTGACAGAGACTCTCTTCTGTGCACTGCTGCTGTAATGCGTGGTTATCCGAGTTAGTCACCTTCCTGTCAGCTTGAAACATTCTGGCCATTCTCTTCTGATCTCTCTCATTAACAAGGCATTTTTACCCATAGAACTGCTGCCCACTTAAAGCTTTTTGCTTTTTGCACTATGCTTTGTAAACTCTAAAGACTTATGTGTGTGAAAATGCTGGGAGATCAGCAGATTCTGAAATACTCAGACCACCCCATCTGTCACCAATAATCATTCCATGGTCAAAGTCACTTAAATCACGTTTCTTCCCCATACTGATGTTTGTTCTGAACAACAACTGAACCTCTTGACGATGTCTGCGTGCTTTTATGCATTGAGTTGCTGCCACATGATTGGCTGATTGGATACTTGCATTAACGAGCAGCTGTACCTAGTAAAGTGGCCACTGAGTGTAGCTGGATATAGAATGCTTGGTGTGGATGATTTTGTGCTTATCTTGGTGATTTTCTGCTTAAAATCCAGAGTCTGCAAGGATGCTGTGTATTACGCAAACCTTCAAGGTGTACAATCTAACAAACAAAAGTCAAGAGCCCATGGTGAATTGCTCTAAGTCTTTCACAAGGTAATGTCACTGTACGTAGTAGAGGTGATGGGATCTCATTATGTGTCACATGATATGAACACAGTCAATTACGTGGATAGATATCACTATTGAGTTACATTAACACTATGAATAGTGAATAGGCCACTATAAGAATCAGAATCAGAATCAGGTTTATTATCACTGACAAATGTTGTGGAATCTGTTGTTTTGCAGCAGGAGTACAGTGTAATACATAAAAAGCTTTAAGTTGCATTGAGAAATATATTTTAAAATAAATAGTGCAAAAAGAGAGCAAAGGTCAAGAGTCACAACTGTTCAGAAGCCTGCTCATAGCATCATTATAATTATCATAATATTCATAACACACCAACCAGTCCTCATTGATGCCTTAAGGTTGCTTAAGCTGGGGGTGGTGGTAGTGGGAACAAGCTCTCGCTAACTATTAAATGCTCCCAATTTGGTATGTCTCAAGTTGCCTCTGACAACTAAGTTCAGCTCCTGGCCTTCACGTGTGGCTGAGCCCCTAAGCCCGGTGGAACAGGAGAAGGGGCGAAGGCGGGTTAATGTTGCCTTAAGGCCTGTCGCTTAAGGCAGATGGGGCTCATCAGTCATGGTTGGCCACTCATCTAAGAGAATGAAAACTTTTGACCTCAACCTCCACTGCTTTGCGGCTAAACCCACTCATGCAGAGGGGGCTTCAAGTGTAAACCCCGAGGAAAAATCCAGAGCTGGAGTCCCTAAGACAGTCTTTCATTGAGTTCAATGCTGACTGGCAACTCCTGGTGCCAAACTGTATCGGTCTCTGCCGTTCCTTTGGATTCATCAGCTGTGTGGAAAGGGGGAGCTTGGGCATGGGCAACAAGTTACTCTGCATATCGTCCTGCTCCAGCTTGCGTAGCACATAGGCAGCTGGGAAAGTGCATCCATGGTCGACCCCGACCAGCGGAGGGCTTCAGATCTACATCAGGGGCTTCAGCAGCCGTAAGTATGAGCAGCTTCAAGTTCCTGGGCATCCATATCTCAAAGGATCTATCCTGGGCCCAACATTCTGATGCAATTGCAAAGAAGGCACCCTAGAGGTATACTTCATTATGAACTTGAGAAAACTTATTTTGTCAACAAGTACTCGAGCAAATTATGACAGATGTACCGTGGAGAAGATTCTAACTGTGTGCATCAGCGACGCAGTGCAGAAGAGCCTCCTGAAATGGAGGCCTCACTGCGCAGGATTGGGACAAAAAAGCTACAGAGGGTTGGAAACTCAACCAGCTCCATCATGGCCACTAGCTTTCCCACCATTGAGGACAGCATCCATCATTTAAGCCACCCGTCATCACCACCAGGACATGCCCTCTTCTCATTACTACAATCAGAGAGGAGTTACAGGAGATTGAAGACACACACTCAGTGTTTTAGTACCAGGTTCTTCCCTTCTGTCATCAAATTTCTGAACAGTTCATGAGCCCATGAACAATAGCTCACTCTTTAGAAACACAGAAACATAGAAACGTAGAAAACCTACAGCACAACACAGGCCCTTCAGCCCACAAAGCTGTGCCAAACATGTCCTTACCTTAGAGCTACCTAGATTTACCCATAGCCCTCTATTTTTCTAAGCTCCATGTATCCATCCAGGAGTCTCTTAAAATACCTTATTGCTTCCGCCTCCACCACTGTCGCCGGCAGCCCATTCCACGCACTCACCACTCTCTGCGTAAAAAACTTACCCCTGACATCTCCTCTGTACCTGCTTCCAAGCACCTTAAAACTGTGCCTTCTCGTGCTAGTCATTTCAGCCCTGGGGAAAAGCCTCTGACTACCCACACAATTTTGCATTTTACACTGTTTATTTATTTAGTTTGTATATACTTATTGTAATTAATAGTATGTTCGATATATTGCACTGTACATTGTAAAAACCTCATTCTACAATGAGCCTTGATGTGTTTTACTACACTTCACCTGATGGCTGCCCTCCACACTCTGACCCAGACTGTTTTGACTTGGGTTTGTAATTTCAACTTGTATCCCTTTTCAGCTTATAATAAGTTTTTGCAATTAGTTCTTACCGATTATATTTTGCACGGTAGTGTAGCAGATAGCACAATGCTATTTCAGCGCCAGCAACCCAGGATCAATTCCCGCCACTGTCTGTAAGGGGTTTGTACGTCCTCACTGTGACCGTGTGGGTGAGCCGGTTTTCTCCAACATTCCAAAGGCGTACAGGTTAGTAGCAGGGGTGCAGTGTTAATTTTTTAGCTGCCGGGGCTGACAAATGCTTGCCATTTCCTATGTCCTCTCTGTATATATGTCACACCCAATTTGTGTACTTGCTCATTTCATGTACTGGGCAACTTCCTTGCCCCATTCATGTAATGAGCAGGTACATGAATTGGGTATGACATATATATATATATATATATATATATATATATATATATATATACATAATAGTGCTTTTTATAATGTCAAGCACTAAAACAAGATGAAAGAAATATATGAATTCCAGAGCTCCATAGAAATAGAAATAGAAATAGTTAAGACATTAACAAGATTATAGCCTATCACTACATTTCAGTGTATAACTGGTAAAATAAAACATATAATTCTTAATTTAATAATATGACAAAGTATTGCACGGTTGCCCTCACTAATTATCATAAAATATAATTATCAAGCCAGTAAAGAAAAAGATGGCAATCATGTATTTTACCAATTTAAAAGTAATTAACCTACTTACCAAATGCCACCGATGAGAAGTTTCACAATAATTTCCACAAGGGGTCAGGCATAATATGTGTTCGGGGGTCTGAGGCAACTCTTGTCCTGGTGTCATCTGCTGATCTGTGGTACCGCAGCCATGATGTGATATACGGCTCACGATTCCACTGAACTAGAGGAGGTCTGTGTAGTTTAACAAGCATAAGTACTGATACGTGATTTATGAGAATTTTTGAGCATGTTGTTGTGACTGAATCCTGTCTCACACTCAGTGATACTAACAGGAATAACTTGTGAACAGGTCAATAATGGACGTAAATCTTGGGGGATGTGGTGTCCACGATCCTCCACATAACCTCTGAAGGCATTTATTACAGAGGAAGAAGAAAGCTTAAACCACCTGCAGAGAGAGGATATTGCAGCTTCTCCATAATTAGGAGGTATTTCAGCAGGCCAATTATCTTTATCAAGGACAAACATTTCATTTAGCAGGGATTTATACATACTTTGAGGTTCAGAAGTTTGAGAACCTTTCAAGAGTGTTGCCGTGAACATACGGTGCTGCAAATTGTTTATAAGACCAGTAAGAAACTGTAGATAATTAATGGAGACAATCTTGTTGTTGCTTGTTAAGGTAATTTCTCCAAACTTCCCCTTTTCAACTGCTTCTTGAGCTTCTAGAGCAGTGGCCCTCAACCACGGGGCCGCGGACCGGTACCGGGCCGCAAAGCATGTGCTACCGGGCCATGAGGAAACAATATGAAACGATATCAGTCAGCTGCACCTTTCCTCATGCCCTGTCACACCCACTGTTGAACTTAACGTACACGAGGTCATTACCCACACAAGGTCATCAGTCGGTCATTAACCTACAACTACTCGATGAGTGAAAAACAAACGTCGCTTGAGAGTTTCTGTAGAAGAGGTGGTAGGGGACATTAAAAGGCCTAACAATGATGATAACGCAGAGACAGCTGAGGCCGAGACTGCAAACAAAAAAAGAAAGCTTCCCTCAACAGAAAATACGACGAGTCGTACATAAAACATGGCTTTATTGCGACCGGTGACTCACACGCTCCAAGCCCCCTGTGTGTGTGATATGTGGAGACAAGCTGTCTAATGAGGCAATGAAGTCCTCAAAACTGCTTCGACACCTTGAGTTCAAGCACCCTGCACTTAAAGACAAACCCGCTGAGTTTTTTGAGTGGAAAAAATGTGAGCAAGCGGGACAGAAGCAAGTGCTGAGAGCCAGCACCTCCACAAATGCTGCTGCTCTGAGAGTGTCATACTTAATGGCTAGCCGTATTGCTAAGGCTAAGAAGCCTTTCACTGTTGGTGAAGAATCGGCTCCATAACAGGATACCTGGTACATCTGCCATGCTGATTCTCCCGTGATCTTTAAGTTCTTGAGGCTGTAGCACTTTACATAGCTAGCCAGCCATCCCTTACTAGCCTTAAATTCCTTCCTCTCACTCTCCTCAACCCCCTCACAGTAGTGCTCATAGAGGCTAAGTGCTTTATCATGCATAATTTTGCCATCAACAAGGGTATGCTTCTGTGACATGTCCTCTAGCCACACACTTAATGTGTTCTCAGTCTTTGCAAGCGCTTTATCACGAACCAGAGAGACCATTTTTGCCATTGTAGGGGTAGCAGTAACAGTTCCATGAACTTCAGCTTCTTTCTGCTTTATTGTGCGAGTGCTCGATTCGTTCTTACCGACCTTACGGCCCACTTCGGCAAGCCACATGCCGCTTTTCAAAAGATCTGAGTTTTTTATTTTCTCGGTAAACAATGCTCAAACAACTAGTGCTGGAGAGAAACTGAGGATCTGTGAAATAGCGGGAGGCTACAGCAGGGTATGCTGGGACAATGGGTCGAGCGAGGAGAAATTTCACAGAACAGTCACAGCTCCAGGATTTCACCAAAAGTGATCAAGTATCCTAATGTTATTAGTGGTACTTTCCCCACCAGCCACCGCCCCCTCTCCCCAACCCCCGCTTCTGTAAAATTCCCTCTATTGAATATGCGGCGGCTGTTAAATTCCCCACTTGTTTATTTTGACTTCTTTTTACAGAGGTGCTGGAGCAGCACTCTGGTGAAATCTGGCAGCACTGCACCCTTGATTGGTAGCTTAACTGGTCACATAGAAACATAGAAACATAGAAAATAGGTGCAGGACTAGGCCATTCGGCCCTTCGAGCCTGCACCGCCATTTATTATGATCATGGCTGATCATCCAACTCAGAACCCAGCCTTCCCTCCATACCCCCTGACCCCTCTAGCCACAAGGGCCATATCTAACTCCCTCTTAAACATAGCCAATGAACTGGCCTCAACAGTTTGCTGTGGCAGAGAATTCCACAGATTCACCACTCTCTGTGTGAAGAAGTTTTTCCTAATCTCGGTCCTAAAAGGCTTCCCCTCTATCCTCAAACTGTGACCCCTCGTTCTGGACTTCCCCAACATCGGGAACAATCTTCCCGCATCTAGCCTGTCCAATCCCTTTAGGATCTTATACGTTTCAATCAGATCCCCCCTCAATCTTCTAAATTCCAACGAGTACAAGCCCAGTTCATTCAGTCTTTCTTCATATGAAAGACCTGCCATCCCAGGAATCAATCTGGTGAACCTTCTTTGTACTCCCTCTATGGCAAAGATGTCTTTCCTCAGATTAGGGGACCAAAACTGCACACAATACTCCAGGTGTGGTCTCACCAAGGCCCTGTACAACTGCAGTAGTACCTCCCTGCTCCTGTACTCGAATCCACTCGCTATAAATGCCAGCATACCATTCGCCTTTTTCACCGCCTGCTGTACCTGCATGCCCACTTTCAATGACTGGTGTATAATGACACCCAGGTCTCGTTGCACCTCCCCTTTTCCTAATCGACCACCATTCAGATAATAATCTGTTTTCCTATTTTTGCCACCAAAGTGGATAACTTCACATTTATCCACATTAAATTGCATCTGCCATGAGTTTGCCCACACATGGGTGTAATTGGGCAGCACTGGGTCGGAATGGCCTGTTTCTGAGCTGTTTCTCACAATAAACAAATAAAAACAAAATAATAAGAAACCTGTCAAAGTCCAACCCTGCTCCCCGTCCTGAGAGGTGGAGATGGGTTAAGGCCAGCCAACAGGGCTCTGGTGAAGCTGTCTCGGCCAATCCCCTGCGCAGTGGATGCAGTGAACTAGAGAAACATTGCTGGACTCCAACCATTCCATCAAGACGGAAACAGCGGGTCATCAATGGCCTATGCTCCACGAAGGGCCCAAGAAAAAAAAGAAATAGTGCAAAGTTTAATCTGTTGACCTTTGCACCTTATATCACGTTCTGTCTCACTGAATACTTCTAACATTTGCCCCAGACGAGTTTTCAAATACTAAGTTAAGTCTCTTTTAACTGTGCAGTTATTTATAGCAATGGTTACATGTATTCTGAACGTTTGATCACTTCATCTGGCGATGTCCTGTCAGATGATTACCTGTAGCTAAAGCATGAATACTGTGCATTCCAGGATGGATGGCTTTGGGTATAGACCATAAGACCATAAGACATGGAAGCAGAAATAGGCCATTTACCCCATCTAGTCTACTCCACCATTCCATCATGGCTGATTTATTATCCCTCTCATCCTCATTCTCCTGCCTCTCCCCATAACCTTTGACGCCCTTACCAATCAATAGTCCATCAACCTCCATTTTAATTATTATCAATGATTTGGCCTCCACAGTCATGGAGGCAATGAATTCCACAGATTCACCATCCTCTGGCTAAAGAAATTCCTCCTCATCTCTTTTCTAAATGGATGTCCTTCTATTCTGAGGCTGTCCATCTGCAGACCAGCTTTTCTCAACTTTCTTGCCCTGCAGGAATATTTTTCAGGTCTCCGGGAACCCCTGCATAAAAAATATTATGTCTGAAGCTCACAGTATGTTAGTGTAGTCAGTAAGTTGTAGATATATTAATCCAAAAATAATTGGTAATGCCTTTTTAAGTGGTGAATTAATTTTAGTCAACCTCTCTTGGAAAAAAATAATTAAGCTTAGTTTAACCTTCTTGAAATTAATCTCTTTCTTTCCTTTCATAAGTTTTAAAAATTTATAAGGCAAACATAATAAACGTCTCAATTCTGGGTCAAGCTTGAGATTAGCACACACGGATTTCACCTTCAGCTGAAATGACACAATTTCTACTTTTGCTCTTGATGCTTGTTAAACAAGAAAAAGCTTGCTCACACGTGTAAGAATGTTGTGCTCCGGATCGGGGTCCCTTTAAATTTAGCTTGTTTATGTTACGATCCGGACCGTTGATTCCCTGTTTTCCCGTGTCCCAAGACTTTTGTGATTAAAGGCAATTAACACTCGGCTGAACCGGTAGTTTATAGTCTCCGGCTTTCAGCCGTTCGGTGCAGGAGCGTCTGCAAAGTCACGATGTGCCAATGTCATCTGCCGGAACAAGCCTTGTCTCCACCCGAAGCGAGTGCCGGTAATTCGCCTTTCCTCACCGGAACAACCCCGTCCAGTTACCTCACCAAAGCGAGCCTGCAAAGTTTCCTCATCAAGGTGGGTCCGTCAGTTAACCCGCTGGAGAGAATCAAGAGCCGCTGTCTACTGTTCCCAGGCCGAGTCGAGAGCTCGGCACTACCCGGAGGTTCCAAGCACCACGTCCTGGCTCTGGCAGCGTCCAAGTACCATGTCCATGTCCTGGCTCCGGCAGCGTCCAAGTACCACGTCCACGTCCTGGCTCCAGCAGCATCCAAGTACCACGTCCACGTCCTGGCTCTGGCAGCATTGAAGTACCACGTCCATGTCCTGGCTCTGGCAGCGTTGAAGTACCACGTCCATGTCCTGGCTCCGACGGCATCCAAGTACCACATCCACGGTCTGGCTCCGGCGACGTCCAAGTGCCACAGTCAAGTCCTGACTCCGGCGGCGTTCAAGTACCACAATCAAGTCCTGGTCCTGGCGGCTTCCCAGTTCTGAGTCTAGTCCTGGCCCTGGCGGTCTGTGATTCCTGTCCTACCCCCTTGTCTGAATCCCTTCTCTGCCCCTCTCGCCTCTAGCCCTCGTCTGCAGCCCCCGCCTGCACTTCAGTCTAGTTCCATCACCAGAGCTAAATAGGTACTGTGTGGTGTTCATTCGTGTTGGTCTTGTCTTGTCCTGTCCTCGCCTCCGTGGGGTAAGTCAGGCCGTCTTGCCGTTGCCCCGCGAGCAGTCATGTCTTGTCTTGTCTTGTCCCCGCCTCCGTGGGGTAGGTCAGGCCGTCTTGCCGTTGCCCTGCGGAGGGTCATGAGTCCCGGCCCTATGTCCTGTACCCAAGGAGGAGTCCCGGCTCTGTGTTCTGTGTATGTGTCCATGGTTCTATGTACCTGCCCTCCATGTTTTCCATGTTCCTCCTCTCCCTAGCCCATGTCATGTCCATGCCTGGTTTTGGGGTCCGAGCCTGAGGCAAGACCCAGGTACTGGGTCCTTGCCCAGTCTCGGGCTCGGAGTCCATACCCTAGCCTCTTCATGTCTCCTCTAGTTCTGGGAGCCGATTCCGAGTCCAAGCCCAGACCCCTAGTCCCAGCCTAGTCATAGTCCTGAGTCCTTATCCTGTTCGCTATTCCTGCTTCTGTCTTGCTCTCCTGGTATTGTACAATAAACTAAACCTAAGTAACCTCACAAGACGTGTCTTGCATTTGGGTCCACCCTTGCTCCCAATGCCCTGCCATTGTGACAAAGAAGTTGAAAACTGCACCAAAGTGTTCATTGTTTTCCTGTGACTGGCAGGATACTCTTCTTTCACAGAAATCCAGAGCTTGTCCAGGGGCAGGTCAGTAAATCTCATCTTCATTTCATGATCAGAGTGCAGCTCACAAAGTGCTTTCACTTCTCTCAAAGTCAAGTTCTCAGGCTCAGCAGAAGATTCAGACAAATGGTCCCTCACCCCATCATACACTTGGGTTGAAAGGGGGGGAAAATGCTGTTCATTTTTTTTTCTGCAGTTCTTCCAAGTGGTTTTCAATAAGACTCGAGACTTTCTGATCCTTCCTCACTCACAAGTCCAAACAGCAGTAGAAGCATTTCGAGATTTCCTTTTACAACATGATTTTTCCAAAGATTCGATTTCCTTTTAAATCCAAGAATCTTGTCACTTGAAGACAAAATATTTTCTCCAGGGCCTTGCAAAGACTCGTTCAACTGTTTCATATGATGAAAAATGTTGGCTAAATAGGCCAGTTTCTGCAGCCATTCTTCATCTTCAAAGCACTTGCCAAAATCTAGCCTACTATTTTCTTGAAAGTACTCTACTCCTGCAATTCACCTTTCAGCACAACCACCCCATTGAAATCTCTTCCTCTGCTAAGCCACTGGATTTTTGTATGTAGCAGGAAATTGGTGTGTTCTTTGTCCAGGTTTTCACACCGTTTTTTAAACATTTACAAGTGAACTGGTCTTAAAGCCACTAAATAGCTTGCTTCCTCGGTCTTTTTACTGATTATGACTTTTTTTTTCAAAAGCGTATTTTTTTTGTTTTGAGATTCCAATAGTCGTTTAAAATAATCAGCACTTTTATGTGTCATATACCTGTTATTTGTCAACTGTATTTTTAATTTTGCTGAAGCCATTGCTACATTTGTAAATTGTTTCCCACAAACTAGGCACAATGGAATAGGCCAACTTGGATCACCAGTCCATGTAAAACCCATTGATAAGTAGCTTTCATTGTAAAAGACATTTTTATTTGTCTGGTGTTGCACTAGTGCAGTGAAATGACTCAGAAGATTGTAATTCTTCATCATTAACCTTGTCAGAATGGTCCATAGGCCTAGGCCAAGAATTCTCTTCCATCTCACACCTCCTCTTCAAAAATCACCACACTGGACTGTCTTTAGAATGAAAATCTCCATCCAATTTTCTACTACTCCGGCAGTTTTTTCAATCCACAAGTTAGTCGGCAGCGCATAAGGGGAAGTTGGGGGAGGTAGTTCACTAATTATCAACAGCCTTCCCTATCGTGCATCAAAAACTGAGAATGGACTCAACCAAATAAACATGGTCCAAATGCGCACTGCCATACTGGGCTGAAGTTACTGACTGCCAGTGTAAGCGCTAGCACTGTGCATTGCGCAAGGTTCAAAAAATTATGTGTTTCTTTTTAATCACGATCTCTGGCGGAACCCCATTTGAGAAACTCCGATCTGGGCCTTTCAATATTCAATAGGATTCAATGAGATCCCTCCTCATTCTTCTAAACTCCAGTGTGTACAGGTCCAGAGCCATCAAATACTCCTCATACATTGACCCTGGAATAATTCTCGTGAACTTCCTCTGGATCCTTTCCAATGTTTACTTAGATAAGGGGCCTAAAACTGATCATAGTTCTCCAAGTGTGGGCTGACCAGTTCCTTATAAAGCCTCAGCATTACATGATACTTGAAGCTATGGTGACAAGGGATACTTGTTCTTCATGTCTTTGAATCAGAAGTTCAGGTATCTGGATCTGTATCACTGTCACTGCCTTAACTTGTATTCTAGTTCTACAATCAGCAAATGGCTACCAGGTTGACTGAACTTCTCTGAATGAGCAACACACACACACACACACACATACACACAGTGCTGGTGGAGCACAGCAAATTAGGCAGCATTTGTGGAAAGAAATAACAGTCACCATTTCACGCTGAGATCTTCATCAGGACTCACTTCACTGGGGATGAAGTCATGTGGCAGTAGATGTCACCAACGACCTATGTACCCTCTAAGCTGCGTGCGTGTGCACGCGCACCCGTTTTTCAACCAGCGCACAAAGGAAATTAATGTGCGCACAAAAGGTTCGTTAGCTAAAATAATGTAGTAATCAATAATTATACTTATCGAAAATAATCTTTTAGCTAAACGTTTCTGTTAACTAAGTAGTCGGTTTTTCAAATACCACAATGCACATCACTAATGTACATCGCCTCACCTTTCCTGTTCCGGTTTGTACAGCTGCATCACGGTGGCAGCCATCTTTGGCGGACAGTGTTCATATTGTAAAGTTTACAAAGACCTGTTTCAAATCCTGTAGATAGCTTACTAAGTTTTCATTAAAAAAGATCAGTCAAATGAACCTGTGGCTAAATACCGTCACAAGAAATTGATAAACATCACATACAAAGTAGCTTTACAGGTTTTAAGTGATGTCTTTGATGAACTGGCTGCACTGTGCAAGATTCTGCAAAAGAGTGTCCTGACACTGATTGATTCACTTCATTTTCCGTTAGGCAAAATTAACAAAAATTAACAAGGTAAGAAAGCAGTATCTGGGAGACAATGTTTCGTGGAGTGACAATGTTAAAGTTTTGTTAAGCCAACAACGTGAAGAAAGCGTCACAGTAGATACAAGTTTGCTCTTGACTTTTATAACTAGTCTTTGTGTTCATTTAGAAGAAAGGTTTCCTGAAGGTGAGGTACAAGAATGGTCAGCTTTTGATTTCTCTGCAATTGCAGATAGTGACTTCACATTTGGTGATGAACAAGTTAATACCTTATGTCTAAAATATCATGATTTTCTAGCTGAAAATACTGTAAGAGTTAGACAGTTTAATGATTTCAAATTTTCCGTGCAAGAAAAAATTAAATCCAAACTGATTTCAAACTTCGCTCAAATGGTGGCATTTGTACTTTAAAATGAACAGTTTTGTGACCTTGCACAGTTGATGGACATTGGGGAAACCTTTCTTGCATCTAGTGCGGACTGTGAGCGAGGTTTTAATTTAATGAATCAACTCAAAAACAAGCCGAGAAACCATTTAGGTGAATGTCATTTGGATATGTTAATGAGAATCAAAAGCTATCAATTGGATGGAAGTTCTATTAGTCTAAACAGAGTTTAAAAAGAATGGGTAAATGCCAAAGATAGGAGAGAGAAAAAATAACTGAGTGACTTAAATATGTATGTTATTTTGTTGTTATTCTGTGCAGTTTTATGTCAAATATTTTGTAAACCTACATAAACTGTGCCATGTGTGCATTCAGTGCGTCCATACTTTTGTCACAGGAACAAATTTGCACAACATAAGATTTTTGCACACACTGACTATTAATAATTAGAGGGAACATTGCCAACGACATGTGGGAACCAATTTATGTTCAGAAAATGGATTCACCTGCAGACTCAGTTTCAAGAACTCAATAATCTCATGTTCTCAGTTATGTCCCACATTAAGAACGCCACCTCTGCTACCCTGGACTAGCACCAGTAGATCAGCTGGGGAGCCAGTCCATCGGTTTCCACATCATACCGGAACTCCTGGCGTATAAGCACACCTACGCCAGAATGCTTTTTATTGACTACTGGTCTGCCTTCAACAGCATACTCTCAAACAATTTAATCGTTGACCTCCACAATCTACAGCCCAATACATCAATTTGCAACTGATTCTGGACTTTCTTGCCAGTCGATCCCAGACAGTCAGTCTAAGCAGTACACACCAACCTCCCTGACCCTGAACACCACAGGGCTGTGTACTGAGCACACCCCTTTACATTGATTTCAACCGTGACTGTGCCACCAGCTCCATCATCAGATTGTAGATGACACCACAGTGATTGGATTAATTACAAACAGCATACAGAGGGGAGGTGCAGAAACTGTCTGAATGGTGCAAAAACCAGAACCTGTCAGCCAACATAAAAAAACACAAAGAAATTATTATTGATTTCAAGAAATCAAGAAGGTACGACCAAGCCCCACTACTCATAAATGGTGAAGCAGTGGAAAGGGTCTCTGGTTTTAAGTTCTTGGGAGTAAACATCTCTTGGACCACCAACCCCTCCTTGATAGTAGGGAAGACTCAACGGTGCCCATACTGTCTCAGGAGTTAAAGAGAGCAAAACTGCCCCAAAAGCTGCTGGTAAACCTTTATTGATGAGTAATTGAGAGCATAGTGACCTACTGAATGAAAGTAGGGTACAGTAGCTGCAACAAGATTAACCAGAAAACA
This sequence comes from Mobula hypostoma, assembly GCF_963921235.1. NCBI lineage: Eukaryota > Metazoa > Chordata > Chondrichthyes > Myliobatiformes > Myliobatidae > Mobula > Mobula hypostoma. Next base: position 149,655,186 of record NC_086098.1, read on the forward strand.
CTTCTGTGAGTGACCAGAACTGCCCAGAACATCACTGGGATACAACTATTAGATACAGAAATCAACTACAACTCAAGAATATCTAGAGCAGGCTCGCAAAGTCGTGATGGACTCATCCCACCTGAGTAATCACCTGTTCAATCTCCTACCATCTGGCAGGAGATACAGAAACACCTTTGCACGGACTTCCATACTGAAAAACAACATTTCCCCCCTGGCCCCACCCTCCCAAAGTCGATAGGCACCATGGACAATCTCTAAATGCAACGAATGGACATGTGCAGTACTTGAAATGTTGAAATGGGGCAGCTTCCTTCCTTTGATTTCAGAGCTCTTTGTTTCTTTAACATAAATTTCAGCTTTAATTATTGATGCCATTTTATATTTAGTCGTATGTTATTTACTTAATGGGATACAATGTGGATACAGCCACTGTTTTGTTTAATTTTAGAGTGACTTGTTTTTAATTCAGTTATAACTTAGATGTCACTCTAAGTAACTTGGACATCATTTTAAATTTAGTCATAATGTTTTCAGTAATTGATTGGCCACTCTGCTGTTTTGCACTGAATAGAGTGGCACTGCAATCTCGTCATCCTCAGCAATGACAATAAAGCTCTGTAGAATATAATTTATTATTATTATGTTGTTTTCTGTTTCTTTTTCGTACCTGCACAGCTTGCTGTCTTTTGCCCACTGGTGGTTGTTTGACCAACTTTGCTGTCTGTGTTTTTTTTGTTGATTCTAAGCTACTTCTTTGTATTTACTGTGAATGCCTGCAAGAAAATGAGTCTCAGGGTATTAAGTGGTGATATATATTTACTTCAAGAATAAATTTACTTTGAACTTTGGAACGATGCTGCTGAGGGACAGTGTGCAGACAGGAAATAAGAGGGAGCTGGAAATAGATCTCTGAGGACACCGGAGTGAGTGCTTGGGTGACAGAGGAGGTATTGGTTGAACACGTAGCACAGGAAGACCTACTGTCCAACCAGATGCAGAGTGGAGTGTAAAGGAGGCCAAAATAAAGCAGTGAGTGGGTCAAGTATCATGATAGAAGACACATACCCACCGTTTCAGGAACTGCTTCTTCCCCACCGTCATCAAATTTCAACTGCTTCTTCCCCACCATCATCAAATTTCTGAATGGACAAGGAGCCCATGCTTTTTCTTCTTTTCCTCTCTCTTTGCACTGTATCAGTGGATATCAGGTCACTATATATGTGTGTGTGTGTGTGTGTGTGTGTGTGTGTGTGTGTGTGTGTATGCATGTGTGTATATATATATATATAAATATTATATACAGTACTGTACAAAAGTCTTAGGCACCCTGGTTAGATATATGTGTGTCTCAGACTTATTCATAGTACTGTGTATGTGTGTGTGTATATATATATATATATATATATATAAATATATAAACCGCTGCCACAAAACAATAAATTTCATGACATATGCCAGTTATATTAATCTTCATTCTGATTTTGATTCTGATCAGAGAAATATCCTTCCAGACAAAGTTATGCTTCCCGGACCGCACAGTAGGATAGCAGTCAGCGCAATCCCTTTACAGCAGCAGCGATCACCGAACGGGGTTCAGTTCCCACTGCTGTCTGTAAGGAGTTTGCACGTTCTCCGCTTGACTGCTTGGGTTTCCTCCGGGTGCTACCGTTTCCCCCCACATCCCAAAGACTTTCAGTTTGGGTTAGTAAGTGGTGGGCGTGCTACGTTGGCACAGGAAGCATGTTGGCGCTTGCGGACTGTCCCCAGCACGTCCTCAAACTGTATTGGCTGTTGACACAAAACAACGCATTTCATTGCGTTTTTGATGTGCATGTGACAAGTAACACTCTTTTGTTTTTCTTCCTCAGAAGTAACGTCTCCAGATCTTTCAAACAGACTATAGCTCCCTCATGTGGCAGCACCGGGACTTTCATTGTTGCTTTGATTCAGCTTCGGTTTAATTATTGTCATCCCCTCATGCAAATGTGAGTCAGTATATATCAGAATTAGGCTTAATATAATTCGTTGTTTTGCAGCAGCAGTACAGTGCAATACATAGTAACAAAAAATTATAATTTACATTAAGAAATATGTATAAAGATTAAATTAAGTAAGTAGTGCATAATAAAGGAGAAACAATATTCTGGGGTAGTGTTCACGGGTTTATTGTCAATTGAGAAATCTGATGGTGGAGGGGAAGAAGCTGTTCCTTAATCATCTAGTGTGTGCCTTCAGGCTCCTATTCCTCCTCCCTGCTGTAGCAATGAGAAGAGGATACGTCCTAGTTGATGGGGGTCCTTAATGATGGACGCCGACTCTTTGAGGCATTGCCATTTGAAGACGCCCTCGATGCTGGGGCGGTTAGTGTCCATGATGGTGCAGGCCAAGTTTGCAACGCTCTGCAGCTTTTTCTGATCCTGTGCAGTGGCCCCTCCGTACCAGACGGTGATGCAACCAGTTAGAATGCTCTCCACGGTACATCAGTAGAGGTTTGAGAGAGTCTTTGGCAACATAGCAAGTTTCCTCAACCTCCTAATAAAATACAGCCGCTGCTGTGTTTTCTTTGTAATTGCATCAATATGTTGGGCCCAGGATAGATCCTCAGAGATGTTGACGCCTAGGAACTTGAAACTGATGATCCTTCGATGAGGCCTGGTGTGTGTTCCCTGTTCTTTCACACAAATTTGTGTAAGTATATAAAGGGCAGCTTCCCTTGAATCAGAATCAGGTTTATTAACACCAGTATGTTACGTGAAATGTGTTAACTTAGCAGCAGCAGTTCAATGCAATACATAATCTAGCAGAGAGAGAAAAAATAATAATAAATAAAATAAAACATAATAATAGATAAACAAGTAAATCAATTACGTATATTGAATAGATGATTGAAAATGTGCAAAAACAGAAATACTGTATATTAAAAAAAGTGAGGTAGTGTCCAAAGCTTCAATGTCCATATAGGAATCGGATGGCAGAAGGGAAGAAGATATTCCTGAATCGCTGAGTGTGGGCCTTCAGGCTGCTGTACCTCCTACCTGATGGTAACAGTGTGGGTACTTTGCAGGCTAGTGCCCAGGATGGAGCTGACTAGATTTACAACCTTCTGCAGCTTCTTTCGGTCGTGTGTAGTAGACCCTCCATATCAGACAGTGATGCAGCCTGTCAGAATACTCTCCACTGTACAACTATAGAAGTTTTTGAGTCTATTTGTTCAGACAGATCAGGTTTGATCAGACAGTCGGGCTATAACTCACATGTCAATATTTCTACAACAGATTAAAACACATTTGTCGTTCTATCTTTGTCATCAATATCAGACCCTATTTGAATATCAGCCTTTATTTTTTAGTGAGTCTTCATCCTGGTAACGTGCACATGCCCTTCAACATTTAAAAAATTATTTTGTTTAAAGATCCAGCACGGTAAAAGGCCCTTCAGCCCAATTGCACCCACATGATCAATTAGCCTCCTAACCCATACGTCTATGGAATGTGGGAGGAGACCGTGCATCCCTTTAGGACAGGGGTTCCCAACCTTTCCCATGCCATGGACCAATACCATTAAACAAGGGGTCTGTGGACCCCAGGTTTTAGATCATAGATGAGGAGGAATTTCTTTAGCCGGGGGTGGTCAATCTGTGTAATTCATTGCCACAGACAGCTGTTGGAGGCCAAGCCATTGGGTATGCTTGAAGCGGAGGATGATAGGTTCTTAATTAGTCGGGGTGTCAAAAGCTACAGGGAGAAGGCAGGAGAATGGGGTTGAGGGGGATAATAAATCAGCCATGATGGAATGATGGAGCAGATACATTGGGCTGAATGGCCTAATTCTGCTCCTATGTTTTCTGATCTTACTGTTGAAACCAGAGTAGCTGAGGAAAGCAGGGCGAACGTACAAACTCCTTTCAGACAGCGGCGGGAAGTGAACCCAGGTTGCTGATGCTGTAAGTAGCGCTATGCTAGTTGCTACCCTACTGTGCCACCACAAACGTACGAAAAGTGGGCATGGGACGGTGCCCCCTTTGTACTAGCGATACAGCGCAATAACAGGCCCTTGCAGTGCAATGAACCCGCACCTCCCAATTAACTCACTAACCTGTATGTCCTTGAGGTGTGGGAGGAAAGCAGAGCACCCGGAGGGAACCGAGAGAATGTAAAAACTCATTACTGTCAGCAGCAGGAATCAAACCTCAGGCCGTTGGCACTGTAAGGGTGCTATGCTAACCACTAGGCAACTGTGCTGCCTCATCTTTGATCTTCAATCTTTAGATTTTGTTCAGAATGCACGTTCTTCATTGATGTCAGCCCTCCACTTCTATCTGCTCCAGACCTCGTCAAGATAGAAGCATGGATCAACAATATTGACAATTTCATTAGTTTAAAATGATCAAATGTCACAGCAGATAGACAAGTTAGGAGTTACGTGGCAAACATGCAATCTGTACTTGTATCTGAGAATCATTTAACTCTGCATAGACATGAGCGGTTGTGGAGTTCTGACAGCCACGCTGATAGGATATTAAAGATAGGGTCAAAAAAAAATCTAAGGGTATGTTACTTCAGTTCACACATCTCTCGGTGTAAAAACACACTCTTTGAAATTGTTGAAGAGGTGTTGTCATAAAATGAGACATAGTGAAGTTTTTGGTCTCCTTGGATTTGACAGCTTTGTGTTGGATACTGCTCAAATCAGTTTCAGTTAGTGACAAGTACGTTTTATTCGCAGGACAAGGAAAAAGGGGATGCTCTGGAAAATAGATTCCAGACTTATAGGAGATAATGTGTCAAGGTAATGCTTATTTACATTCCAAAGACTATTGCATCCCATGCTCTATTGTCAGCATTTTCAGACCCCTTTTCTAAGAAAGGACGTGCTGGCAATGGAGAGTCCGGAGGAAGTTCATGAGAATGATCCCAGGAATGAAAGTGTTAAAGTATGAGGAGCGTTTGATGGCTCTGGGCCTCTACTCACTGGATTCTAGAAGAATGACAGAGTCGAATCTCAATGAAACCTACTGAATATTGAAAGGCCTTGAAAGAGGCTGTTCCCAATAGTGGGTGAGTCTCGGACCAGAGAGCACATCCTGAAAATAGAATGACGCTCCTTTAGAACAGAGATGAGGAGGAATTGCTTTATCTAGGGATAGTGATTCTGTGGACTTCATTGCCACCAATGGCTGTGCAGGCCAAGTCATTGGGTATATTTAAAGCAGGGGTTGATAGGTTCTTGGTTAATAAAGGCATCAAAGTTTACGGGGAGAAGGCAAGAGAATGGGTTCAGAGGAATAATAAATCAGCTATGACCAATTGATGGAGCGGACCTGATAAGGCGAACAACCTAATTCTGCTCCTGTGTCTTATGTTCAGATGTACCTCCAGCAACATGAAACGGTCAAAGAGGAAAATAGGTCTCAGGACAATGATACCATGTCCTGAGACCAGAGGGCGATGCTGAAACATTGTCTTCCCCTGAGACATTCAACCATTCGGGGAACCAGAGTCATTACATCTCCAACTTCAAAACAGCCTCTGCCTCACAAGAAACCGAGTTAATGTCTTAAGTTAAAGATCTCTATGGGTATAGATAGCTGTGGTCCAGGTGCGGGTCAATGAAACTAGGCAGAATAACAGATTGGCGCAGGTCAGATAGGCTGAAGGGCCTGTTTCTGCGCTGTAGCTGTCCATGACTCCATAAGCAAAGGCATGAAGTTCATTCCACATTCTCAACCCACACAAAATACAAATTGTATTGGTATATGCAATAGATGCTACCTAACCTCTTGAGTTCCTCCAGAGTTTTATGTGTTTTACTCTGGATTTCCAGCATCTGCAGAAATTCTTGTGCTTACAACTTGTACGTTCTTCTTGTGCACTCATGTTCATAAAGTAAGAAGGTCCTTTCTTTGAATTGAGGTGTTGACAATGTTTTGGATCTGTCCATGAAAATGTGCAACTCAGCTAATGGCATAATCACATTGAAACCCCAACCTTGTAATATCATCGAAATTGGCCAATAGATAAGCTGGAATCGAATCTGTTGTGTCCGTACAACTACATATCAAATAAATAAAGGCACACACTTGGAATAGTTAACTGGTATATTCACTTTGCAGAGAGAGCCACAGGTCAATGTGTATGCATAAGTTATCAGTCAATAATTAGTGCTAAGGGGAGTCATTGCGCTAAAAGAAATAGTTCCATACTTTACACTTCCTCCCCCTTTAGATTATTGTCACATAAAACTGTATATGTAACAGAACATTCAATTTCTCTTTAACAAACCATATTCAAATAAACACCCTTCACAATAACAGTCCATAACAAACTTCACTCTACTAAATAGTCAGTCTTTTGGGGGGGTGATCTGTTTCTTTCAGGATAGTGCCATTGGACCTGTGGAGAGGCATCAGGCTTGGCAGATGTCTTGTCAAAGATAAATTTTTCTGTTTCAGGTGTAATGTTGCTGTCAGTGACATTATCATCACTCGAGGTAAGTCCGTTTGCTGTAATGTGTCTGTCTTGTTGGATACAATGGACTCAGGTGTGTTCTTCGGCTCAGCAACCAGTATCTCGTCCACCTGATGTCTCCATGTCAAATCTCCAACATCTACTGTGTACATCAGTAGTCCAGTTCTTGTAGCTATCCTGCTGCATGTCCACTTGTCTTCTTGGTAATCACGCACTAGGACTTCCTGTCCAACCTTGAAGTTTCTTGCTAATTTACTTGGCAACTAGCTGAACTGTTTATTCTGCACTTCCCTCCATAGATCTGGTCTCAGGAGGTCTATGTAAGATCTCAGATTCCTGTTCATTAACAGCATTGCAGGAGTTTGATTTGTCATCGTATGAACAGAGTTCCGATACACAAAAAGGAAGTTGTCGACCTTGTGCTGTAGAGAAATGTCCTCCTTGTCCAGCACTTTAATGGACTGCTTGAAGGTTTGGACAAAGCTTTCCATTATTGGAAGGTGAGGAGCTGACTTGAAATGTTTGATGCCGTTTTTCTTCATGAATAGTCTGAATTCTCCTGATGTGTATTGTGGCCCGTTGTGACTCACAGTTTGTTCTGGTAAGCCATTTCTGGAGAAGATAGTACCCAGAGTGGAAACAGTTTTCTCTAATGCAGTTGACTTCATTAGTATGACTTCAGGCCACTTCAAATGAGCATCCACAGCAATCAGAAATATGGAGTCCACGAATGGCCGAGCAAAGTCCATAGTCATTCTTTGCCAAGGTAAAGACAGCCACTCCCACAAGTGTAACGGTGCTTGTTGGGATGCATTTTGAACTTTTTGGCATCCAGAGTGGCTCTTGGCTATGTCTTCAATCTGTTTATCTATTCCCGGCCACAACACATTGCTCTGGGTAAGACTCTTCATCTTGACTGTACCAGGTGTCCTTCATGCAGATTCTCTAACACTCTGGTGCACAGCTTAGAGGGGACCACAACACGAGATCCACACATCAGCATTTTTTGACATACAGACAGTTGGTCTCATCTCACTGAGAACTCCAGAAACACAGGATTACCAAAAGCTGGCCATCCTTGCATAACGATTTCATAGATTTTTGACAATGTCGAGTCATTCCTTGTCTCTCTTTGTATCTTGGAATTTGTTACCGGCAACTGTCCACCAATGCAAAGTGGAACATCTCTGTGTGCCACAAAATGGAGACTTTACTTCTTCAGTTACCAACAGTGGAAGATGTGACAAGCTGTCAGCATTGCTGTGTTGTTTGGTACCTTTGAACTATATGTCCTAAGAGTGGGCTCCTTGGAAAAGTGCCCAACTTTGCAACCAGGTATTCCCTGGAATTCCTTTTCTGGGAATAAAATGGATACAGGGGCTGGTGGTCTGCCACCAGAGTAAACTTTTGTCCATCGAGGTAGTGGTGGAACTTCTTTATTCCCCATACTAGACTAAGGGCCTCTCAGTCGATCTGTGTGTGGTTGTGTTCTGTGCTCGTCAGTGATCTTGAAGCAAGTGCAATCAAACATTCAGATCCATTGTTCATAGAGTGTGACAAAACGGCACCAATGCCATAAGCTGATGCATTGCACGTCAGTCTGATGGGCAGGGATGGGTCATAATGGGTGAGCAGTTCACCTGATGTTACTAATCTCTTTGTTTCCTTGAATGCTCTTTCACATCTTTCTGACCACTCCTATTTTGCTCCTGTCTGCAAGAGTGCGTTCAATGGGTGCAGCCCTGTAGCAATGTTTGGGAGAAACCAGTGGTAGTAGTTTACAGGACCAAAGTATGACCTGAGTTGTGACACAATTTTTAGTTTAGGTGCCTGCAGCACTGCTTCAATCTTCTCATGTGACTTATGTAAGACACGCTTGTCAATGACGTGTCTACAATATGAGATTTTGTTTTTGAAAACCTCACGTTTCTCTCTGTTTGCATGCAGACCACACTCACTCAGCTTGGTAAGCACTTTACCAAGGTTCTGGAGGTGCTCTTCATCATTCTTGCCAGTTACAATCACGTCATCAAGGTAACATTGTGTTCCTGGGATATCTTGGAGCACTTGGTCCATTGTTCCTTGCCAAATTGCTGGACCTGTTGCAATGCCAAAGACGAGATGAATATACTGGAACAGTCCCTTGTGAGTGTTGATTGTGAGAAACCTCCTGCTTGACTCCTCTGTCTCCATTTGCAGAGAGGCTTGTGACAAGTCAATCTTTGAAAGCCTCTCCCCACCTGCCAAAGATGCAAGAATGTCTTCTATTCATGGCAGGGGATACTGCACAGTGCACAGCATTGGGTTGATGCTCACTTTGAATTCCACAAGGCCTTAAGGCTCTGGAGCAGAATTAGGCCATTCAGCCCATCGAGTCTGCTGTACCATTCCATTATGGCTGATCCTGGATCCCACTCAACCCCATACACCTGCCTTCTCACCATATCCTTTGATGCCCTGATCAATCAGGAAATTATCATCTTCTGCTTTGAACATACCCGCAGACTTGGCCTCTACAGCAGTCTGTGGCAAAGCATTCCACAGATTCACTTACCTCTGGCTGAAAAAATGTTTCCTTACCTCTGAAAGGTTGCCCTCAATTTTGAGGCTGTGCCCTCTGGTTTTGGATACCCCCACAACAGAAAACATCCTCTCCACATCCACCTTATCTAGTCCTTTCAACATTTGGTGGGTTTCAATGAGATCCCCATGCATTCTTCTAGATTCCAATGAGTACAGACCCAAAGCTGCCAAACTTTTCTCATACATTAACCTCTTCGTTCCCGGAATCATCCTCGTTAACTTCCTCTGGACTCTCTCCAATGACAACACATCCTTTCTGAGATATGGGCTCAGAACTGTTGAGAATACTCCACATGTGGCCTGACAAGTGCCTTTTAAAGCCTCAGCATTATCTCCTTGCTTTTAAACTCTATTCCCTTTGAAATAAGTGACAACATTGCATTTGTCTTCTTTACCACAGATTCAACATGTAAATTAACCTTCTGGGAGTCTTGAATGAGGACTCCTAAGTTCCTCTGCACCTCTGATGCCTGAATGTTTCCCCATTTAGATAATAGTCCCCACTATTGTACTTTTAACCAAAATGCATTACCATACATTCCCCAACACTGTATTCCATCTGCCACTTCTTTGCTCATTCTTCCAATCTGTATAAGTCTTGCTGCAATCACATTGCTTCCTCAGCACCACCTACCCCTCCACCTATGTTTGTATCATCTGCAAACTTTGCCACAAAGCCATCAATTCCATTATCTAAATCATTGACAAACAATGTGAAAAGAAGCGGTCCCAATACTGACCCCTGACGAACACCACTAGTCACTGACAGCCAATCAGAAAATGTTCCCTTTATTCACACTCGCTGTCTCCTGCCTGTCAGCCATTCCTCTATCCATGCCAGGATCTTTCCTAGGATTTTATCTTATTAATCTGTCTCATGTGTGGCACCTTATCAAATGCCTTCTGAAAATCCAAGTAAATTACATTCACTGCTGCTCCTTTCAACACCCTGCTTTTTACTTCCTCAAAGAACTTCAACAGATTTGTTAAGCCAGATTTCACTTTACTAAAACCAGGCTGACTTTGACTTATTTTATCATTAGTCTCCAAGTACCCCGAAACTTCATCTTTAATAATAGACACCAACACTTTCCCAACCACTAAGGTTAGGCTAACTGGCCTATAGTTTCCTTTCTTTTGCCTTCTTCCCTTCCTAAAGAGTGGAGTACCTGCATATGCGAACAGCTCTGGCCTTCCATTTCTCTATCACCGGGACAATGGACATGGCCCAATCACTCCACTCAAATTTGGAGAGAATACCAGGCACTGCAAAACTCTGAAGTTCAGCATCCAATTTAGGACATAGTACATCAGACATTGGACACACTTTATGGAATCTTGGTGTTGCTGCGTCACCCAGTTCAATTCTGGACTTCGTGCCTTTGAGTTTACCAATACCCTTGTCAAGCACCTTCTCATTAGCATTAAGCAGCTGTGACAGCCTCTGGTTGGTGCTACCATTAAGGCTGCAGTTGCCTGTTGATGACACACTAAAAGCTTTGATTGAGTGCTAGTTCAGTTGGATTTTTCTCAACCATTCACATCTGAAAAGTGCTGGCCCTCCACTTTTCAATACTTAAAGCTCTAACTGCCATGTTTGGCCTCCAGACATCACATTCACTTTCAGTTTGCCTTTGGGAGACACTTTTTTTTACCTGTGTAGGTCTTTAGTGTCACCAAGGTCGTCTCTAATAGTTGCTTAGAAACCAGTCTGTTGTAGGCAGCCTCTGAAATTTTAGACAAAACTGACCCTGTATCCAGCTCCATTTTCGGGTTTACAGCAGACACAACTAATGTGATGCATATGATTTTGTGATCCGATTTAGAAATACTATGCAGTTCTAAACATGACAGCTCACCTTTGTCAGACTCTGTGTTATCTGATTCAGTTTCACATTCAGTCACTTTATGCATTTCTTTGGTGTTGTGATGGAAACTTTTCACTTTGTTTGGATTTTCTCTTTGGTTGTGTTTTTTGCCTGACTTGCTCACTCTCTCTATGTGACCTTATCTGTGACACTTTCTGTAAGCTTTTTCTTTGAACCAACAGTCATTTGCATCATGGGAGGATTTGCCATATTGATAAAGTTTTTGGCTTTTAGCCCCACTCAGGAACATTTTGTGCATTTCTCACTCTAAACTATTTTTCTGTAATTCTGTTATATCCTTTGCCGCAGTCTCTAATGATATTGCAATGGTCAATGCCCGTTCTAAGGTTAGGTCTCTTTCTGCCAGTGTTCTCTTTTGAGTGCTTAACACAACATCGCTGATTCAACCACTCGACCAAGGTGTGATCCACATTCAAGGTGTGCGTATTTTTTTTACAGCAAACTATCTCTCAGATGTTGCAAGCAACAGATGATTTTGAAAATCCCAGGAGTTTACCAACGGTGACGGAATGGTGGAAGTTGGAACACTTGGCACAAATGGCGATGAACATGGACCCACGTATAGAACGGAGTCAGCATTTCAGTTGTTCCCTGCCGTCAACCCTTCTTCCCTACAAGCAAATTTATGCTAAAAAACAAAATGCTGCCAAGCAAACAACCCTCACCACTTCATTCAAATCGGTAACACCTTCTGCTGCCGGCAGTTCTAAGAGTTCTGTGAGTCTTCCTTCACCCCTTGCTGTGCTTGATATGATCCTGACGACCACAACCATCCACCTTATCTATGTAAAGCTGCCCGACACCACAACAACCACTTATCTCCCGGAGCGAACACACCTGCCACTGTTGGTAACACCCTCAAATGTTAACTTTCTATGATTTATTACATTGAATATTACCTTAAATTGATGAAATATAATACAAATGTTGGCTTGTGGTACTGTTTTTGTGTCATATTGGTATAAAAATGTGAATAAATTACAGATAAAACATACTTAGGAAGCCCTCTGGAACGCATTGCTATTTTCTCAATTTAAATAATTATTCATATTATCCAATTTCACATTATGTGTCGACTACGTGGAACGTATCCCCCGCATATGATGAGGATATTTTGTAGATGGGTTATAGACAATAGACAATAAACAATAGGTGCAGGAGTAGGCCATTCAGCCCTTCGAGCCAGCACCGTCATTCACTGTGATCATGGCTAATTATCCACAATCAGTATCCAGTTCCTGCCTTATTCCCATAACCTTTGATTCCGCTATCTTTAAGAGCTTTATCCATCTCTTTCTTGAAAGCATCCAGAGACTTGGCCTCCACAGCCTTCTGGGGCAGAGCATTCCATACATCCACGACTCTCTGGGTGAAAAAGATTTTTCTCAACTCCATTCTAAATGGCCCACCCCTTATTCTTAAACTGTGGCCTCTGGTTCTGGACTCACCCATCAGCGGGAACATGCTTCCTGCCTTCAGCGTGTCCAATCCCTTAATAATCTTATATGTTTCAATAAGATCCCCTCTCAGCCTTCTAAATTCCAGAGCATACAAGCCCAGTCGTTCCAATCTTTCAACATATGACAGTCCCGCCATCCCGGAAATTAACCTTGTAAGCCTACATTGCACTCTCTCAATAGCAAGAATGTCCTTCCTCAAATTTGGAGACCAAAACTGCACACCATACTCCAGGCTTTGTGTCATCGGCAAATTTGCTAATGTTACTTTTAATTCCCTCATCTAAATCATTAATATATATTGTAAACAGCTGCGGTCCCAGCACTGAACCCTGCGGTACCCCACTGGTCACCGCCTGCCATTCCGAAAGGGACCCCGTTAATCGCTACTCTTTGTTTTCTGTCAGCCAGCCAATTTTCAATCCATGTCAGTACTCTGCGCCCAATACCATGTGCCCTAATTTTGCCCATTATTCTCCTATGTGGGACTTCATCAAAGGCTTTCTGAAAGTCCAGGTACACTACATCCACTGGCTCTCCCTTGTCCATTTTCTTAGTTACATCCTCAAAAAATTCCAGAAGATTAGTCAAGCACTATTTCCCCTTCGTAAATCCATGCTGACTCGGACCGATCCTGTTACTGCTATCCAGACGTGTCATAATTTCATCTTTTATGATTAACTCCAGCATCTTTCCCACCACCAACGTCAGGCTAACCAGTCTATAATTCCCTGTTTTCTCTCTTCCTCCCTTCTTGAAGAGAAGGACAACATTAGCCACCCTCCAATCCACAGGAACTGATCCTGAATCTATAGAACATTGGAAAATGATTACCAATGCGTCCACGATTTCTAAAGCAACCTCCTTAAGTACCCTGGGGTGCAGACCATCAGGTCCTGGGGACTTATCAGCCTTCAGACCTAACAGTCTATCCAACACCATTTCCTGCCTAATATAAATTTCCTTCAGTTCATCCATCACCCGAAGTCCTTTGGCCACTATTATATCTGGGAGATTGTTTGTGTCTTCCCTAGTGAAGACAGATCCAAAGTATCTGTTCAACTCGTCTGCCATTTCCTTGTTCTCCATAATAAATTCACCCGTTTCTGTCTTCAAGGGCCCAGTTTTGGTCTTAACTATTTTTTTCCTTTTCACATACCTAAAGAAGCTTTTACAATTCTCCTTTATATTCTTGGCTAGTTTACCTTCGTACCTCATTTTTTTCTCCATGTATTGCCTTTTTAGTTACCTTCTGTTGCTCTTTAAAAGTTTCCCAAGTTGTTGGACATGTGTGGCTCATTGGGTCGGAAAGGCCTGTTCTGCACTGTACCTCTAAATAAATATAAATAATTAAACGTTTGATAATACACAGAAGAGCTTCAGGAAGCAGGGATGTGAGAGGGAAATTAATAGTCAGGTGTTTGTGGACTGGTGTTGTTGGCAGTGGGGAGCTGGAGCATGGCTATCAGAAAACAGGTATCGGGACTTGTGACGGAAGCACTAAGATATCGATAGACCCGAGGAAATCTGCAGATGCTGGAATTTCAAGCAACGCGCATAAAAGTTGCTGGTGAACACAGCAGGCCAGGCAGCGTCTCTAGGAAAAGGTACAGTCAACTTTTCGGGCCGAGACCCTTCGTCAGGACTAACTGAAGGAAGAGCTAGTAAGAGATTTGAAAATGGGAGGGGGAGGGGGAGATCCGAAATGATAGGAGAAGACAGGAGGGGGAGGGATGGAGCCAAGAGCTGGACAGTTGATTGGCAAAAGGGATATGAGAGGATCATGGGGCAGGAGGCCTAGGGAGAAAGAAAAAGGGGAGGGGGGAAAAAAGCCCAGAGGATGGGCAAGGGGTATAGTGAGAGGGACAGAGGGAGAAAAAGGAGAGAGAGAAAAATAATGTGTGTATATAAATAAATAAATAACGGATGGGGTAGGAGGGGGAGGTGGGGCATTAGTGGAATTTTGAGAAGTCAATGTTCATGCCATCAGGTTGGAGTCTATCCAAACGGAATATAAGGTGGAAAATAAGGTGACGGAATATAAGGAATATAACATTGTATCATTTTTTAATGCATGCATTTCTAAATGACAATAAAAGCGGACTGAGTGTCCTCATAATCTAATCTAATCTAATCTAATATATCGATTACAATATATTGGAATCACAAATATAGTTTCATTACCGCATATCTGTATACATTAAATTTAAACATAATATTGAAAAGATATACTTTGTTATACAAAAAAAAATCTAAATCCACTACCAGAAAAAAAAGCTGTTTGGTTAAAAAAAAGAAAAGGAAAAAATTCTTATCATATAATAAAACATATTGTTAGCCAACATCTGTGCTTAATAGCAAATCAAAGATTTTGAAAATAATTCAAAAAAGGTCCCCACAATGTTAAAAAATCTTTTCTAGGTTCAGAAATTGAACAGCGAATCTTCTCTAAATTTAAGCAAGACATAACATCATGTAACCAGTGAGTATGAGTAGGCAGAGGGGCATCCTTCCACTTCAGCAACAATGCCCTCCTGGTGAAAAGAGAAATAAAGGCCAAAATGTGTAAATCATGCGTCTCCAAAATAATATCATTTCCTCCAACAATACCAAATAAGGCAGTCAAAGGACTAGTTTTAAAACTTACTTTAAAAAGCACCGAAATAGTTTGGAACACTTCCTTCCAAAATTTTTAAGGCTCAGACAAGTCCAAAACATATGAATTAGTGAAACTTCTCCATTGTTACAACTATCACAATAGGGAGATACATTCGAATAAAAACGAGACAGCTTATCTTTAGTCATGTGGGCCCTATGAACCACTTAAAATTGTAGAAAGGAGTGACGGGTATATAGCAATGAGGTATTAACCAATTTAAAAATTTCATTCCAAGTATCCTCAGAAACTGGAATCTGTAAATCTTGTTCTCAGAGATTTTCTATTTTGTCTAAAGGAATATTTCTCATTCCCAACAACATACCATAAATATTAGATATAGATCCATTATGGAAGGGTTTCAAATTAAAAATTGTATCAAGTAAATTATCATCTGTACTTTTAGGAAATGTATGTACTTGAGAACACAAAAAGTTTCTAATTTGTAAATATCAAAAGAAGTGGATTTTGGGTAGGCTATACTTAGCTGACAATTGTTCAAATGAAGAAAGACTATCTCCACAAACAAATTCTGAAAACATTTAATACCCAGTCTATTCCACTCTTTAAAAACTACATCAGTCATAGAAGGTTTAAAAAAATGGTTGGAAAAGAATGGGATTTGAAAGTGAAAAACTCAATAAACCAAAATATTTTCTAAATTGTACCCAAATCCCCAAGGTGTGTTTAACTACAAAATTATCAGTTACATTACTTAAAGATAAAAGAATTGAGGATCTGAGAAGAGAAATGATAGAAATTTTTTTAACAGAATTAGCTTCTAAAGAAACCCAAACTGGACAGTCCTCTCGATTAACATAATATAACCAAAACATAAGATTCCGTATATTGACTGCCCAGTAATAAAACCTAAAACTGGGTAAAACTAAACCTCCATTCTTTTCAGCTTTTTGAAGATGAACTTTATTTAACCGAGAAATTTTATTTTTCCATATATACGAAGATATAATAGAATCCAAAGAATCAAAAAAGGATTTAGGAATAAAAACAGGTATGGCCTGAAATAAATATATAAATTTAGGCAAAATATTCATTTTAATGGAATTAATTCGGCCAATCAACGATAAAGAGAGAGGTGACATATTTGATAGTGTATTCTTAACATAATTCAGAAGTGTAAAAAAATTTTCCTTAAAAAGGAATTTCTACTTCCGAGTAATTGTTACGTCCAAATAAGCAAATTGATTTCTTACAATTTTAAGAGGAAAGTTAGTGTCAACTAATACCAAATTATTCAAAGGAAAAAGTTCACTCTTATGAAAGTTAACTTTATATCCTGAAAACTGACTAAAGCAGGGAAGTAAAGGAAGTACGGAAGGTAAAGAAGACTCCACATTAGAAATGTAGAGTAAAAGGTCATCAGCATAAAGTGACATTTTATGAGTAATAACCCTCCTTAAAATACCAGTGGTATCATTAGATTCCTGGAAAGCAATAGCTGCAGGTTGTAAGACCAAATCAAAAAGCAAAGGGCTCAAAGGGCAACCTTGTCTGGTTCCACATTGAAGTTTAAATGGTTTAGAATTCTGAGAGTTAGTAAGAACCTGAGCAGAGGGAGACAAATAAAGTAACTTAGTCCCTTGAATAAAATCGGGCCCAAAGTTAAATTTTTCTAAAGTTTTAAATAAATAATTCCATTCAACCTGATCAAAGGCTTTCTCAGCATCTAAGGATATCATACATTCTGATATCTCTTTAGAAGGAGAATAAATAACATTCAATAAATGACAAATATTAAAGTGGAAGTATTGATTTTTGATAAATCCGTCTGATTATCAGAAATAATAGATGACAAAATATTTTCAATCCTACGAGCCAAAAGTTTAGATAAAATTTTAGTATCAATATTAAGTAAGAAAATTGGTCTATAAGAAGAACATTCAGTTGGATCCTTATTCTTTTTAAGAATAAGCGAAATAGAGGCTTCATAAAAAGATTGTGGCAACCTACCTAATTTAAAAGAGTCCGAAGGACTGAGTATAAGAGAAATATAAGCTAAGAGGAAAAGCCTTATAAAATTCTCCAGAAAATCCATCAGGACCCGGAGCCTTCCCCGAGTGCAAAGAGTGAACAACCTCGGCAATTTCCTCATAAGAAGTGGGTTGGTCCAGCAATTTTCAATTATCATCAGAAAGTGTAGGAATGTTTAATCGATCTAAGAGATTATTCGTTGCAGTATTATCTTTAGGAGGATTAGAACTATAAAGTTTAGAATAGAACTCTCTAAAAGTATCATTTATTTCTAGATGATCAGATGTTTTATCACCATTAGCTTTACAAATTTCTTTAATTTGGTGTTTAACTATAAAGGTCTTTAATTGGTTAGCCAATACTTTACCCATCTCCATGAACATAAAACTGACTTCTATCTTTAAAAAGTTGAGTTTCAATTGGATAAGTTAAAAGCAGATCGTATTTAGTTTTAATTTCATCACATTTTTTATATAAAGCAGGATCTGGAGCCAAAGCATATTTTTGTTCTAATTGTTTCAACTGATTGGTTAATTCAATTCTCTCCTTATTAGCTTTACTCTTAACTTGCGGTAAAAGAAATAATTTGTCCTCTAATATAAGCCTTAAAAGCATCTCATAAAATGAGACTAGAAGTCTCTTCTAGCATATTCTCTTCAAAAAAAGAGTAATTTGTCTCTCCAAAAATGTTAAAAAATCCTTATCAGATAACAGAGTTGGATTAAAATGCCAGAATCTGTTTATTCGGGAGACACCTGGAAGATTTAAAGATAGAAACGCAGGTGCATGATCTGAAACAGCAATTTCTTTATATTCACAGGATCAAACTAATGGAATCAATTGGCTATCAACAAAAAAGATCAATCCTGGAATACGTATGATGAACATGAGAAAAAAATGAGTACTCTCTATCTGTTGGATGCAAAAAGCGCCAAACATCAACAATATCACATTTCATTAGAAAAGATTGGAAAAAGGAGGCGGATCTACTACATGTCAATCATTTACAAGAAGAAGGATCTAAAACAGGATCTAAACAACAGTTGAAGTCTCCTCCTAAAACTAAAGTGTATAAACTGAAATCTGGTAAAAAAAATCTATATTCGGGGCATACAAATTAGCAAAAACCATTAATTTATTATCTAATTTCCCTGAGACTATAACAAAATGCCCAATGGTATCAGACACTACATTATGTTGAACGGAAGAAACTGAATTTTCTAAAAGAATGGAAACTCCTCCTGCCTTAGCCTGAAAGGCGGAATGGAAAGATAAACCCTTCCAATGGCTGAAAAGATGTAAATGATCACATTTACAAACAGGTGTTTCTTGTAAAAAAATAATTGAAGCATTCAATTTCTTAATATAATTAAATATCGTATTATGTTTCACAGGATGGCTTAATCCTTTCACATTCAAACTAAGTAAATTAAAATATGGTCCATTTTAAATATTGCTTAAAGGAGATGTTTGAATAAAAATCGCTGGAGTATATATTAAATCCGAACAATGAGCTTTAAGAAAAAGTAACCAAGCAACAAATGAGGCTAAGAGAACCAATCAGCTGATAGAAAAAAAGAAAACCACTCCCACCCCCCGCCCGAAGAGAGAAAATTGACCAAAGGGAAATCAACAGCTAAACCTACCATCCCTCCCAAAACAATCGACTGGCTAAGCTCCAAAAAAAAAAAATTTAAGGCAAAACTGCATTCCAACAAGACGCAACAGAAAAACAGAGCAAAATTAAACATATTTTTAAAAACATTAAAATTATAGTATAAAAATATTAGAAAGAAATATGAATGTTCAAAATATATTAACTTAGAAAGTTTTAACTCAAAGAAAACTTACTAATATTAAATCCTTAATTTTCTAAACAAGGAAATAAAAGTACAAAAAAAAATAGATAAGAAGATATGCCAAAAGTAAAAATAAACAATTGTTCATAAAAGAAAGTAATGAACAGTTAGACTGCTGATTCTAAAAAAAGGATCTATCAGGCAAACGCAACTTAAATCTGTGTAAAGAGTTATTGAGCAGTTAAACTTCTGAAATTGATTCAGCACTCAAGAAATCCTGCACCTCTTCGGTCGAGCGAAACCATCTCTGAGAACCATTTTTTAAAATGATTCTAAGATGAGTGGGGTAATGAAGAGAGGGTTTAAAACCTTTATTATACAGCTCAGACATAACTTTTTTAAACTTGAAGCGTTCATTCAACACCTCGGGTGAAAAATCTTCCACAATTCTGAACTTCTGGTCTTCATAATCAATCATACCTTTCCGATGAGATTTATGAATTAAACGTTCCTTTGTTTGAAAGTCGTGAAGACAAATTATCACTGAGTGGGTTCGTCCTCCCGGAGGATGTCTTGGTACAGGCGATCTGTGAGCTCGATCTATTTTAGGTGGAGATTTTAAAATATTCGGAAATAAATTAGCCAAAAGATTTGCAAAAAAATCCGAAGGCTGATTGCCTTCCAATGACTCCATAGCAAAGAAGGCCCAGCAGCGTCTCTACTTTCTGCAAAGGCTGAGAAAAGTCCATCTCCCACCCCCATCCTCACCACATTCTACAGAGGTTGTATTGAGAGCATCCTGAGCAGCTGCATCACTGCCTGGTTTGGGAATTGCACCATCTCGGATCGCAAGACCCTACAGCAGATAGTAAGGTCAGATGAGAAGATCAACAGGGTCTCTCTTCCCGCCATTAGGGACATTTACACCACACGCTGCATCCGTAAAGTAAACAGCATGATGAAGGACCACATGCACCCCTCATACGAACTCTTCTCCCTCCTGCCATCTGGCAAAAGGCACCGAAGTATTCGGGCTCTCACGACCAGACTATGTCACAGTTTCTTCCCCCAAGCCATCAGACTCCTCAATACCCAGAGCCTGGACCAACACCAACCTACTTGCCTCTACTGTGCATATTGTCTTGTTTATTATTTATTGAAATGCCTGCATTGTTTTGTGCACTTTATGCAGTCCTGGGTAGGTTAGTAGTCTAGTATAGTTTTGTTTTTTTTTACGTAGTTCAGTATAGTTTTTGTATTGTTCATGTAGCACCATGGTCCCGAAAAACATTGTCTCGTTTTTACTGTGTACTGTACCGGCGGTTATGGTTGAAATGACAATAAAAGTGACTTGACTTGACTTGACTTGACTAAAACCCAGAATACGCAGATTATTTCTTCTGTTTCTATTTTCTAAGTCAATAATCTTCTGTCTCAATGTTTCATTAACCTTTAACTGTTTACCACAGATTTGTTCCAGGTCGTCAATCTTCCTGTCGAACGTCGTCAAAATATCTTCATTCTCTTTTATCCATTTATCTTGTTCACTTAAAGTTTTTTGAATGGAATCCAATTTTCCATCCATCCGTTTAAATTCAGTGCTGAGTTGCTGTAACTCCTCTGAAAGTTCATTTCTATGTTGTCGAAGTGTCAGCATAATAGATTTCAAAGTTACCAGATGGTCCTCTTCTTTTTTAGTAGCTTTAGCACGACTCATCATAAAGCAATATTGCGTTGAAAGTAAGTTTTCAAAACGAGTTGGAAGCAGTAAATTAAAAAGAGTAGGAGCACCTATAAAAGCACTGCTACTCCATCAACAGCCAGTACAATCTTCAAAATATTGAAAAAGAAAAGAGTCTGCTCTTGAAGTCCCATCCCTGGTCACTATGTCTGGGGCCTTGGCCAAATGATCACAGCTTCTATCTTAGCTGGGTTTGTAGCTACTCCATTTCATGAGATTATATGCCCGACATAGCTAACAGACGTTTTGCAGAACTGGCACTTGTCCAGGGAAAGTTTTAACCCTTCAGCTTTCAGGCGGCCGAGCACCTTCAGTAGCCTCACTTCGTGTTCTTCCAAGGTGGATCCAAATACTGTAAGGTCATCCAAATACACCAACACGTCAGGCAAGTTCATACCCCCACCATCTTCTCCATGACCCGCTGGAAGGTTGCAGGGGCTCCCGATTTGCCCTGTGGCATCATTTCGAACTGGAAGAATCCCAGGGGACATATAAATGTCGTCTTCTCTTTTTCGACCTCACTCCTCAGGATCGGGTAATATCCACTTCTCAAATCCAGCACACTGAACCACTTTGCACCACTCAGACAAGCCAGCGCGTCTTCGACCCTCGGGACTGTATACTGGTCAGGGATGGTGTGCCCGTTCAGAGTCCTATAGTCCACACACATGCGTACCTTCCTGTTCTTCTTCCAGGCCACCACTATTGGGGATGCATAGGGGCTTTGGGACTCAGTGATGATCCCAACTTCCTTCAACTTACATAACTGCTGCCACACATCTTCCACGTCAGCAGGGGCCAGTCGCCGCGACCTCTCTCTAAACGGGGTGTCCTCGGTCACTCAGATAGTGTGACGAGTGCTCTTGGAACAACCGGCATCAAACTCGCCAATGGAAAAGACAACTTCCAATTTCAACATCTTCTCTACCAACCTCCTTTTCCAATCTGGAGGCAGTGGGAAGTCCCTGAAGTTTAATGACTCAACGGTCAACTTTCCCCTCTTTTCCAATAGTTTCTCCCCAGCGTGCCTCATGAGGGCACTAGACATTACCATCTCTGGGAACAAATGCGCCAGGGGCATCCCCTGTTTAAAAGTGACCTCACTCTTCGTAGTGTTCCTGACGATCACTGCCATCCTGTTTGCCTGTACAACCGAGGGCTTCTGACGAGTACCCCAACCAGAAATCCCGAGTGCCCCTCATGGTCTTTCTGAGTGTCCACTGAGAGGGCTTCGCCCTCAGGCACTCCAGGAAATTTGGGAGTCTCCATCGCTCTCGCTACCTCCCTGGGCTGTACCACCATTGGCTTCGACTGGGTGAACCACACAGTCCCTCGTTTAAATTCAGTATCCAGCCCAATGCTGCCACGCACTTCCTCAAAAGCAGCTCGAAACACTGGGTGCATGGACAATGTCCCCAAAAAACTCTCACCCGCCTTCTCCTTGCAGGCCCCCAAATGCGGGCAACTCAGCTTGTGACCCAGCCTGCAGGACTCCCTTCTCCTCCTCCCTGACAGTATTGGCAAGCCATGGCCCCGCCTCACCTGGGGCACCAATAGATGCTGGCAGTCCCACCGCCGTTACGTCAGCGCTAGTCTGAGCTGAAACAAGGTCTGAGCCCGCCATTTTATCAAACTTTCGTGCTATGATTTCAACTTTGTCAACAGCTTTAACCATACTCAAAAATCGAGTTAAGAATTCGTCCGGGGTACAAATAGCCACCCCACTCAACATGCACGCTTTAATTATCAGCAATACCACAGAGGCACACCACTGCTGTACCCCAGCAACATCTATACCAGCACAGATTTAAACAGGGCAATCACATAGCATCCAACAGAATCAATCCAGGACATAGCCCCCACAATTGTAACCCTCAGGCTCGCCCAGCTCATGTTCGTCTCGGGGAAACAGCCTTCGGCCCTGCCAGACTTGGTAATCACATCTGTGTGGATGCTGTGTAATGTACCCCCAGTTACAAACCCACAACGCAAAATATCAGACAGTACACCATATGCAATTAAATGATTGAACTTTATGAATCTTAATCTGAATATGGGGTTAGTAATGAAAATAAACAAAAAAAAGGGCCCAAGTCAAGTCAAAGTCACGTTGGAGCTCACTCAATAGTCATTCTTCCACCATTGGTCTCCTCCGAATATTGCTGAACTTTGGACCCTCAGATTCCAGTCCACTCCATCCGGTGGTCTACCAGCTCTCTCCAAACGCGTCTTCCCTCTTCATCTCTCCTCGACAAAAGACCGCGAAAACAACATCCTTTTTGATACACAAGACAAAACAACAATCTCTGATTGGCTAACATGCATACTACAGTCCTGTTATCTCCAGCCATAACCCAAACATTGCTGCTACAAAGAAACCATTACCTCAGCAGTGAACATTACAGAGGAGCCATTACATTAGCCTTAGCAGTGAAACATTACAAAGAAGCCATTGCTCAAAGGATGGTGAATCTGTGGAATTCATTGTCATAGATGGCTGTGGAAGCCAAGTCATTGAGTACATTTAAAGCAGAGTTTATAGCTTCTTGGTTGTTCAGGGTGTCAAAGGTTATGGGGAAAAGGCAGGAGAATGGGATTGATAGGGCTAATAAATCAGCCTTGATGGAATCACGGATCAGATTCAATAGACCGAGAGGCCTAATTCTGCTCCTATGTCTTATGGTCTTATGGAAATTAAAAATAGGTATACAGATCCTTCAGGGCATGAGAGACAAGGCCAGTCCAAGCCAGGAAGAACTCTTAGAAGATTTGTTGGGTCTTTAGTGATGTTCAGGGTGCAACGAATCTCTAAAGCGAAGCACTTCCCAGCGACATCGGCAACAGCTTTGTCTCATTTCATTCCAAGTAACCCTCACTGGATTGGGAACATAAGTCATGGGATTTGGGGATTCCACTGGCACTTCTCCTCATTATAACTTTGCTAATGAGCTCCCAGCAGCAACACAGAGAGCACGGCATTGAGAGAGGTCCCCGATTATCTTGCAGGCTGCAGCGCTAGTGTTACGAGATAGGGAACTGGTAAAAGCCAGTGTTACCTCTGTATCCATTCATGAAATCCACAGAACTGCAGGAGGCTTTGAACCCATTAAATTCAGTAAAATATTGAAAAATTCAGGGCCCAGGTTTTCAGGCTTCTAATTTTCTATTATTTGGTCCAAGAAATGTGATGTTTTAATTTTTCAGCGGCTCTTTCATCTTTTTCCTCAAACAGTCATGGCAAAAGGCTACCTAATCACATGTGACTGATTAAAATCAGGGGCTCTGAAACCGAATAGAGTCCAGAGCACATTTATTATCTAAGTACATATGTATATGGCATCTTGTACAACCCTAAGATTCCTTTCCTTACGGGCAATCACAGTAAATAGAAGAAACACAACAGAATCACTGAAAGGCCACGTCCAACAGGACCGACAACAGCCAATGTGCAAAAGACAACAAACAGAAAACAAATCATAATAATAAATAAATAAACAATAAATATTGAGAACATGAGATGAAGGGTCTCTGAAAGTGAGTCCAGTTCTGTGGACATGAGGAAATCTGCAGATGCTGGAAATTCAAGCAACACACACAAAAAATGCTGGTGGAACGCAGCAGGTCAGGCAGCACATATAGGAAGAGGTACAGTCGACGTTTCAGGCCGGGACCCTTTGGCTGGGCCCGAAACATCGACTGTACCGCACTTCTGGAGATGCTGCCTGGCCTGCTGCGTTCCACCAGCATTTTTTGTGTGTGTTGCCAGTTCTGTGGAACAGTTCAGTCTGGAACCTGAAGCTCCTGTACCTTCTTCCTGATGGCAGCAGAGAGAAGAGGGCATGGCCTGGAAGGTAGGGTCCTCGATGATGGATGCTGCTTTCCTGCGACAGCGCTCCATGTAGATGTGTTCAGTGGTGGGGACGGTTTTTACCCATGATGGACTGGGCCATAAACACTACATTTTATGGGCTCCTCCATTCAAGGGCATTGGTGTTTCCATACTAGGCCACGATGCAAGCAGATAATACACTCTCCACTACACATCTATAGAAGTCTGTCAAAGTCTTAGTTGACGCGCCAAACCTTTCCAAACTTACAAGAGAGTAGAGGCACTGCCACGCTTTCTTCACAAATGATAACACCAAGGAATTTAAAGTTCCCCTCCTTCTCCACCTCTGATCTCCCAGTAGACTGGCTCATAGATGTCTGGTTTCCTCCACCTGAAGTCAATAATCAGCTCCTTGGTCTTGCTGACATTG
This sequence comes from Mobula hypostoma, assembly GCF_963921235.1. NCBI lineage: Eukaryota > Metazoa > Chordata > Chondrichthyes > Myliobatiformes > Myliobatidae > Mobula > Mobula hypostoma. The sequence goes on from NC_086098.1 coordinate 149,680,032, forward strand.
AGTGAGAGGTTGTTGTTGTGGCACCACGTGGCCAGATTTTCAATCTCCCTCCTGTATGCTGATCCATCACTGTCCTTGATTCGAACAACTGTGGTGTTGTTGTTAAATTTCAAATGGCATTGGAGCTGTGCTTAGCCTCATAGTCTAGAGTAGAGTACAGTTATAGTATAGAGTAGAGCAGGGGGCTAATCACACGGCCTTGTGGTGCATCTGTGCTGAGGGAGGTTGTGGAGGAGATGTTGCCCTTCCAAACTGACTGGGGTCTGTAAGTGAGGAAATCGAGGATTCAGTTGCACATGGAAGTATTGAACCAACATCTTGAAGGTTAATTACTAATTTTGAGGGGATGGTAGCATTGAATGCCAGGGCACACTCAATGCAGAGCATTCTTAAGTCTGCATCTTTGCTGTTCATCTGTTCCAGGGCTGAGAGAAAGGCCAATGAAACGGCGCCTGCTGTGGACTTGTTACTCCAGGAGGCAAATTGGAGTGGATCCAAATCACTTCTCCAGCAGGAGTTAAGATGCTTCATCACCAACGTCTCCAAACACTTCATCACTGTGGATGTAAGTGTACTGGATGATAGTCATGAGGCAGGGCACCACGTTATTCTTAAGCACCGGTGCAATTGAAGCCTGTCTGAAGCAGTTGGATACTTCAGACTGTCGAAGCGAGAGGTTAAAGATATCAGCCAGGTGATCAGGCATTGCGCTTATCTCAGAGTGAGACCTTCTCACATATGTCGCCTGGTTTCACTTTATAGGGTGTGATAGTATTCAAGCCCAGCCACAGCTGTCCAGCATCCTTGGAGTGATTCGAGCTTGGTCCAGAAGTGCCATTTCGCATGTGAGATGGCTTTCCGAAGATTGTACCTGCACCTCTCGTATTTAACGTGATTGCCATGAATGTCACTGGTTGGGTCCTCAGCAGATGTGATTCATCCAGGGCTCCTGGTTGGGGAATATTGACTGACATTGTGTGGACACACTCATCTACGACTGTTTTTATGTACTCCGTGACGTCTGAGGCGTGTTCATTCAGATCCTCTGATGAGTCCTTGAACATGGCCCAGTCTACCAACCTGAACAATCCATGGCCACCTCTCTGACTCCTGCAACCTCCTCTGTTGTCATTATCAATGACACACACTCAGCGGCTACTTTATAGGTACACCTGTACGTTAGTGCAAATATCTAATTAGCCAATCAGGTAACTCAATGCATAAAAAACGTGCAGACATGGTCAAGACGTTCAGTTGTTCTTCAGACCAAACATCAGAATTGGGAAGAAATGCGATGTAAGTGATTTCAACTGTGGAATGATTGTTGGTGCTAGATGAGGTGATTTGAGTATCACAGAAACTGCTGATACCCTGGAATTCATGCACTACAGTCCCTAGATTTTACAGGGAAGGGTGCAAAGAGCAAAAAACATCCTGAGAGTGGTGGCTCTGTGGGTGAAAATGCCTCGTTAGTGTGAAAGATCAGAGTAGAATGGTCAGACTGGTTCAAGCTGACAGGAAAGTGACAGTAACTCAAGTAACCATCTGTTACAACAGTGATATGCAGAAGAGCATCTCTGAATTCATAAGCTGTTGAGGCTTGAAGTGAACGGGTCACAGCATCAGAAGACCATGAACATACACTCAGTGGCCATCTTATTAGGTACAAGAGGTAGTTAATAAAGTGCCCACTGAGTATATGCTATGAAATCTGTTGTTTTGTGGAAGCAATACATTAAAAATTGCTGTAAGAGTATAAAAAGTAAGTAATGCAAAAAAGTAGTGTTCATGGGTTCATGGATCATTTAGAAATCTGATGGCAGAGAGGAAGAAGCCGTATCTAAAGCAGTGAGTGTGTGTCTTCAGGCTCCTGTACTTAATGAATACACTGCCTCAGTATTCACCAGTGAAAATGTCCTTGGCAGTTGTGGAGATGACTTAAAGTGGACTGAAACACTTGAGTGCATAGACATTAAGAAAGAGGATGTGCTGGAATTTTTGAAAGGTCCTAAGTTAGGTAAGTCACTGCGACCAAACAAGATGTACCCCCGACTACTGTGGGGAGTGAGTGAGGAGATTGCTGAGTCTCTGGTGATGATCTTTGCATCACCAATAGGGACGGGAGAAGTACCAGAGGATTGGAAGGTTGCAAACGTTGTTTCCTTGTTCAAGAAAGGGAGTAGAGATAACCCAGGAAATTATAGACCAGTGAGTCTGAATTCAGTGGTGGGCAAGTTATTGGAGATGATCCTGAGATCCTGAGAGGCAGGATTTATGAGCATTTGGAGAGACATAGCCTGATTAGGGATAGTCAGCATGGTATTGTCAAGGGCCGGTCATGCCTTACAAACCTGATCAAATTCTTTGTGGATGTAACAAAACACATTAATGAAGGTAGAGTAGTGGATGTAGTGTATATGGATTTCAGTAAGGCATTTGATAAGGTTCCCCATGCGAGACTCATTCAGAAAGTAAGGAGGCATGGGATCCAAGGAGACCTTTCTTTGTAGATCCAGAATTAGCTTGACTATAGAAGGCAAAGGGTGGTTGTAGATGGTTCGTATTTGCATGGAGGTCGGTGATCAGAGTTGTTCCACAAGGATCTGTTCTGGGGCCCCTCCTCTTTGTGACTTTTATAAATGACCTGGATGAGGAAGTAGAAGGGTGTGTTAGAAAGTTTGCTGATGATACAAAAGTTGGAGGTGTTGTGGATAGTCTGGTGGGCTGTCAAAGGTTACAGCGGGACTTTGATAGGTTGCAGAACTGGGCTGAGAAGTGGCAGATGGAGTTCAACCCAGATAAGTGTGAAGTGGTTCATTTTGGTAGGTCAAATGAGAGGGCCTTGATCGTGTTGATAGCCAGAGGCTTTCTCCCAGGGCTGAAATGGCTAACACGAAGGGGTATAGTTTTAAGGTGCTTGGAAGCAGGTACGAGGGTGATGTCAGAGGTAAGTTTTTTACACAGAGAGTGATGGGTGTGTGGCATACACTGCCAGTGAAGGTGGTAGAGGCAGATGTAATAGGGTCTTTTAAGAGACTCTTAGATAGGTATATGGAGCTTAGCAAAATAGAGGGCTATGTGGTTGGGAAATTCTAGGCAGTTTCTAGAGCAGGTTACATGGTTGGTACAACATTGTGGACTGAAGGGCTTTTGGTGTGCTGTAGACTTCCTAAGTTCAATGTTCCATTTTCATCCCTGATGTTAGTAATGTTCTGGATGATGAGGGTCCTTTATGATGGAAGCTAACTTCCTAAGGCACCCTGTTCCGAAGATGTTGTTGTCGGTGATGTGGCCAGTGCCACGATGGAGTTAATTGGGTTTGTAGCCTTCTGCAGCTTTTTCCGATCTTGTACAGTGGCTCCTGCACACTAGACGGTGATCCCACCAGTAAGAATGCTCTCCACGGTACTTTGGGAGAAATTTGCTAGGGTATTTAGTGACACACCAAACTTCCTCAAACTCCTAATGAAGCAGCCAAGCAATATTTCTAAAAGCTCAAATAACATACTGAGTCAACCCAAAGACAGTCCAGACACAGGACTTGCACTTGCTAGGTTTCCAATCTATGAAATCTCTTTTGCCGTTTTCTCCTTTGGATGGAGAATTTTCTATATGTGTAGCAATTCGTAAACAGAGACAAATAAAGACAAAAGATAAGGATTAAAAATTAGATTAGATTAGATTATGAGGACACACAGACCTCTTTTATTGTCATTTAGTAATTCATGCATTAAGAAATAATATAATGTTCTTCCAGAATGATATCACGGAAACACATGACAAACCAAGACTGAAAAACTGACAAAAACCACATAATTATAACGTATAGTTACAACAGTGCAAAACAATACCATAATTTGATAAAGAACAGACCATGGGCATGGTAAAAGTCTCAAAGTCTCTCGAAAGTCCCATCATCTCACGCAGACGGTGAACCTCCAGCGCCGCAAACTTGGCGATGCAGCACCCCGGAAGCATCCGACCACAGTCGGACTCCGAACCCGTCCGAAAACTCCAAGCCTCCGACCGGCTCTCAGACACCGAGCACCGAGCACCATCTCTGCCGAACACTTCGACCCCATCTCTGGCAACAGGCAATAGGCAAAGCCGAGGATTTGGGGCCTTCTCCTCCGGAGATTCTCGATCGCACAGTAGCAGCTGCAGCGAAGCAAGCATTTCAGAAGTTACTCCAGGTGTTCCTCCGTGCTTCTTCACGTCTGTCTCCATCAAATCAGGATTGTGCACGGCATCCTACTTCACAAATACGATATCATTCAGAATGGCCGCGCACGCTGCGTCGTGCCGCCATCTTATCCTCCCTCCTAGCAGCTTTATTTGTCAAACATACATTGAGACATTGGAACATGCAGTGAAATGCATCAACGACCAGCAGAGACTGAGGATGTGCTGGGGCCAGACCATAGTGTCACCATGTTTCTGGTGCCAGTATAGAATGCCCACAGCTTACTAACCCTAACCTGGACGTTGTTGGAATGTGGGAGGAAAGATCCACACACTGCAGTGCGATAGGAAACACCGGCAAATGGGACTGGCTCAAATGGCAGTCTTGGTCTGTGTGGATCAGTTGGGCCAAAGGGCCCATTTCCATATTGTATGACTCCATGGAAAAGAATTAGTTCCATGTACACAACACCCAATGACCCTCTTAATTCCTTTAAACCTCTCTCCTCTCACCAGAAACTTGCACCCTCTAGTTCAAGCTAACCTACCCTGGGAAAAAAAATAATTTAACTATCTATCTCATCTGTGACCACCAGACCTCAACTCCTAGAGTTCTAGTTTCAGGAAAAGTAGAGGAGGGTTGACCCAAACACAGAGCAGTGGAGATGATTTAGTGGTGAGCGATAATTTTAATAGTGAACTGCAAAATATCAAGCCACGAATGGTCATGAACAAGAGAGAACAGATACTTAACTCAATGAGGCAACTGAGGGCTAGGAACAACTGTTTGAGGCTGGCTGGCTTGATTGGTGAACCAAGGACTGTGGGTGCGAGCTGGGTTTAAATAGGTTGCAGGTGACAAGTTGGAAACGAGTGACCGACGACTCCTGTTAGCTGGGTGGAGACTGTGAGGTGCCCACTTGTGCAGGCCTGACACTGATTGACTTTCACAGTTGATCTCAATCCTGTTATCACCTCAGGCAAATTTCTTAGCTGTTCTCTGAACCACCAGTTTGGGTGTCTTCCATACATTTACTAACCATGATTCTGATATTCTCATCTAAATCATTAGACAATCCAATTATATAATATCCCAAAAAATAGCCTTTCAGCAATGCAGACAAGTTGAACCAGGATTTCAGCTATAATTGGCTGACCTAGATTTATTTATCAGAAAATTATTGTCACATGCCTGCATTAATGAGTACAGATTACACTCTGAATGTTGGCTTTCTTGGAGTCAATGAGGCAATTGTGGATGCGTCCTACAATATTCCAATGCTGAGCACTTTGTACAAGTGGCAGAGGAATGGATTCCCATCCTTTTAGGGTTTATTATGGGTTGTGCAAAGTTAGGCTTTCGGTTCCCTGTGCCATTGTTACATTGTAACAGTTCTGTAAAAGAATGAATAGTATTCATGCATATTTATTCAGTTCCCAAGCACAATTAGTACTCACCTTCAGAATGATGCAGTTACTTATGTACTATAAAAAAATCTTGTTTCAGTATTTGTCTTTAGTATTTGTACAGAGATCATGTTGTTAAGTCTGGTGGGAGCACAGGATGTTGGGAATGCTGACGGTGGAGTGTCGGGGCAGGGAAGTGGAGAGTGGGTACAGACACACCCAGCCCCGAGACACCAGGCAAGGTCATTTGATTCCAAATAATTGGTTTATTGATCCTTACAGAATGTGTCTCTGCTCCTTCCCCTCTCCCTTCCCCTTTTCTAAACTACGATTCCCCTCTCCCTGCCCCTTCCCACACTCAGTCCACAAAAGACACCCATATCGGAATTAGGTTTATCATCACTTACATGTCATGAAATTTGTTCCTTTTGTTCAGCAGCAGTACAGTGTAATGCATAAAATTACTACAGTGCTTAGGCACTATGGCCATATATATGTACCCTAAGACTTCTGCACAGTATATACCGTATATGTGCAGTATTGTATATAAGGAATGGAATTCCGTAATTATTTATTAGTTATTATTTACTATTTTATACTTTGAGCATTTAAATTTAGGAAAGTGAATTAACCTCGCTTGTTCCGGTTTCCCCCCACATTCCAAAGACGTATGGGTTAGGGGTAGTCAGCTGTGGGCAAGCGATGTTGATGACGGAAGCGTGACAATACTTGTGGGCTGCCTCCAGCATATCCTCAGACTGTGTTGGTTGTTGACACAAACAATGCACTTAGATGGTGAGAAATAAATATCATAATAAAGAATTGTTTATTCAAGATTGTGATGAGAAGATATTTCTTCAAGCAGCATTTCGCTTTCTTGGAGGCTCTTTTACTCAATGTTAAAGATCAAAGTTTACTTAATGTCATTTCCAGTACGCAAGTGTAAAGGAGTATGAAATAATTAGTACTCCAGATTTGATGCAGCACAAAAACAATACCAAAAAAACCACAATAAGGTAAAGAACACAATGATTTTAAAAAGCACAATAAAAATAAATCCATAAGATAGCTTATATACATTGATTGTATGTCCATAAGGTGACGCTGGGCACAGGAGTATCTGTATGAAGAAGATGGCAGCAGCGAACAAACCAACCAAAGGCAACATCCTTCAGAAAGTTCATGAAATGACTTTTTGTTTTTCTTTAACCTCATTTACTTCTTCTTCTTTGAAATACGACTCTGCTACTGTTGGAGTCTGTGATTTACATTCTGACGCTGTGCTTTTGGGCCAGTTGAGTGATCTGGCGCTTTTCTATCTCCAAGGGAGTTCAGTGAGTTTGGAGCAGAGGGTGCGACCTGGAGGCCAAGAAAATTGGAGACGAGGCACGAGCTATGATCGACTGCATTTCTCGCCAATTATAGCGTCATGCAAGATTGAAATGAACGAGGACAAGAGTGGAGGGCGAGTGTGCATTCAGCATGGTCTGCCTGGGTTTGACCAGTTTCTCTCTCTCTCTCACTCTTGCTCGCTGCTCCCAGAGGAAGATGCCTACGTTTCACTGGTGTCACATCCTCTCGCTTTACGCTGCTGGAGGATGGTACCAGAGTCTAAGATATTGGGCAATGTTTAATCGATGTGGTTTGAGGATTGGACACTGCAGTTTATGTATATGTGCTTCTGGTTTTTAATTGCTCCTTTTTTTTAAATTGCTGTTTAATGTGATTTCGATCAGAGTGTACTGGCTCTATGACCAGCAAATGACACAGCGTGAAATTGAAATGAACTGCACTAAACTGAATATTCCTGGCCTGTTTTGGTGACTCTGTGGTTTAATATTTAATGTTCAGTGTTTTTCGCTAGTTTTTTGCACGTTGGGTGTTGGATGTTTCTGTTGACCAGGGGCCATGACCTCATTTCGTGGCTGCCCGTGGGAAGACGAATCTCAGGGTTGCATCATGCATGCATGCTTTGATAACAAACGTACACTGAACTTTGAACTTTGAACTTTGACTGCACATATAGTGACTGGGGCAGGAGATGATACAGTCGTGGTGGCTGGAGGTGTGGATAAGTGGATCAGCTTTACGCCTTGGGGAAAGTAACTGTTTCGGAGTCTGGTGGTCCTGGCATGGACAGAGATGACAAGATTTTTGGATTTTCAGGGAATCAGGTGACATGGAATTAGTGTAGAAAAGACATGCCAAGTAAAAAAATATCGACCGCAGTCTCACTGAACGGAAGAGCGGGTGGTGGACTGAATGATTACTGCTGCTTCTAGTTCTAATGTACTTAAGACTGCATTATATGTCAAATGACAGAGCAAGTTATGGTGCAATCTGAGGCAATTGTCCAAACAATTCATTTGGATGTATATTTTGAAAAGTAGGACTATTATTTGAATGGCTCTTTTTATGGCTCCAGGGCGTATTGAAGTGCTTCACAACCAATGGAAATGCGGAGACTGTTGTAATGTGGGAAATGCGGTAAAAAGCAATATCTACAAATAGCAATTTGATACAAATTGCATTTAGGATCTTTGCTCCACAGGCTTGTTCATTCCACACTCAGTGGCCACTTTATTAGGTACACCTGTACACCTGCTCATTGATGCAAATCTGTAATGAGCCAATCATGTGGCAGCAACTCAATGCATGCAGACATGGTCAAGGGGTCCAGTTGTTATTCAGAACAAACATCAGAATGGAGAAGGAATGTGATCTAAGTAAGTTTGACACTGGAATGATTGTTGGTGCCAGGCGGGGTGGTTTGAGTATCTCAGAAACTGCTGCACTTCTGGGATTTTTATGCACGACAGTGTCTAAAGTCTACAAGGCAGCATCTATGGGAAGCAGTAGACAGTTGATGTTTCAGGCTGACAGCCTTTATCAGGACTGATGGGAGGTCTCAGCCAGAGACATCGACCATTTACTCTTTTCCATCGATGCTGCCTGACCTGCTGAGTTCCACAGCATTTTGTGTCTGTTGCTTTGGATTTCCAGCATCTGCAGATTTTCTCTTATTTGTGAGTCTCTGGAGTTTACAGGGGATGGTGCAAGAAACAAAAAACATCCTGACGAAGGGTCTCGGCCTGAAACGTCGACTGCGCCTCTTCCTATAGATGCTGCCTGGCCTGCTGCGTTCACCAGCAACTTTGATGTGTGTTGCTTGAATTTCCAGCATCTGCAGAATTCCTGTTGTTTACATCCAGTAAAGTGCAGTTCTGTGGGCAAGATCACCTTGTTAATGAGAGAGAGGTCAGAGGAGAATGGCCAGACTGGTTCAAGGAAGGTGACAGTAACTCAGATAACCACTCATTACAACAGTGTCGTGCAGAAAGGCATCTCTGAGCACACATCTTGAAGAGGATGGGTTCCAACGGCAGAAGACCACAGCAGGTTCCACTCCTATACCTAATAAAGTGTATGTTATTAAACTTTTCCGTTCAGTGAATGCTGCTTTTCAGCTGAGGAAATACTGACACCTAGTGGTGAAACTCAGAACATTATGTTCAATTTTGTTTGGCTCTTTCGACTGAGGATGGTGAGATGAGAAAAAGAGGTCGTAAGTGTAAGGTGAAAGGTAAAATATTTAAGGTGGTGACTTCTGGAGGTGAGCATTAGGGCATCTAATTCCAGGGGAGTTTTCAATTATACCACTCTAATCAGCAGTTTAAAAATATCAGACACAGTTACGAACCCACAGGTTTCATTTACTGTGGACTGACACTTTAAGAGCGCCTAAGTGAGGCGGGACTATGATGTCAGTCACAGGCTGCTGCAAACTTAAACTCAGATATAGAGAGTGAACTTCAGTCGAAAGAGGGAGAGAGAGAGAGAGAGAGACTGGGGAAGCCGGTAGCTTCAGCTTGTCACAGCTGAGGCTTGGAACTTTCTTATGCTCACTACTACTGCTACTATGTCGACTCGGGCCTAGGGGGCCGGTGTCGGGCACGATGACAAACTCTCCTCTTCTCCCTGTCCCTCATCAGTGTGTTCAGTTCATCTACATTAGCCGCGCCGCTGTTTTTTAGGAGTGTGTTGACCATAGTCTTGGGAGGGCGCCCATGGTTCATCCTCCCGTGCTTGGACTCCTATATGATGACTAGGCTGGCTGATAGCTTGGGGTAGCGTAGACAGTGCCCCGCTAGTTGCAGTCTTCTCGCCTCGATTTTAGTGGTGAGCATCGGTAGGTTGTTATAGAGCTCGACGTTCGTCATGTGCTGTTGCCAACTCACGTCAAGAGCCATCCAGAACATTCGTGTATAGCAACCATCTGGAGACTTTCACATCGTCTTGGGGAGTGTCCACGTCTCGCATCCATACGTGAGAATGGACTCTATGATGGCTATGAAATACTATTTTTAAGCCCTCTGGTCAGGTTCGACTTCCTATACCCACAAGGGTGGGTTAAACATTGGCACGGAGCACATAACGAATGTGGGACTGTCACTTCATACGATCCATAGGAGTGGATTTTTGGGTTATCTTGTGGGAACACTTTTGTAACCCTTACCTGGGTATGTTGTGTGGTAACCACTGGAAGATGATATTCCTGTGACAGGTCACCTCCGGTGATATTTCACATGTGGATTTGGAACAAGACAAGACCTTGGTGACTGTTATCTCGTTTTACCAGCGTGGAACCTGTGGAATACTTCATACTTACCTTTTCTCTATGTTTCACCTTGGATTACAAATATCTCTCTCCCATCATTTATTTCATGCATTACTGAACTTTCCTACTTCACCATCTCAAGACTCTCAGCCTTATTCCCCCAAGCTCAATAGTTTGGGAGTTATATTTACACACATATCTACACGTAACACTGTTAACTTTTGTTTATCTTGGTTGAGTTACTATATTATAAGTAGTTACTAATAAAGATAGTGGTTTTAATATCGAAACCTGACTCAGCATGAAATCTCTTGGTGCTGGTTTGTTTCTAAAACGTTACCGTTCATAACATGCGCAAATAAAAATTCTTTTAATTTTATGAAGTCAATATATTCAAAGGGATCTGGGAATACAGAACTGTCATTCTCTGCAAGAGGAGTCACAGGTAGATAGGGTCATAACAAGAAGTTTTTTGGCACATCGGCCTTCATAAATTAGACTATTGAGTACAGGATTTGGGATGCTATGCTGAAGAAATTGTATAGGATATTGGAGAGGTCAAATTTGGAGTATTACATGCATTTCGGATCACCTACCTACAGGGAAGATATAATTAAGATTGCAGGAGTGCAGAGAAACTTTACAAGGATGTTGCCAGGACTTGGGGACCTGAGTTACAGGGAAAGATTGAGTAGGTTCGGACTTTGTTCCCTGCAGTGCAGGAGACTGAGGAGAGATTTAACAGAGGTATACAAAATAGGGGCACAGAAAGGGTGAATACAAGCTGACTTTTTCCACTGAGGAGGGCAAGACCAGAACTAGAGTTCATAAATTAAGGGTGAAAGGTGAACTATTTAAGGGGAACATAAGGGAGCATGTCTTCACTCAGAGGGAGGTGAGTGTGTGGAATGAGTGGCCGGTGGAAGCAGCGGATGCGGGTTCAATTGCATCATTTAGGAGAAGTTTGGAAAAGTGCATGGATGGGAGAGATATAGAGGCTATAGTTCAGGTGTGGGTCAATGGGACAAAGCAGAATGACAGTTCAACATGGACTAGATGGGCCGAAGGGGCTGTTTCTGTGCTGTACCGCTCCATGATTCTATGACCCTACTCTGTAAAATCATATTCAACATTGTAATTCTAGCAGGATTTCTATATGCATAAAAAGCTGGAGGAGATTTGGCATTAATAGAATTTAAAACCAAAGACTTTAATAAGGCACTGGTCAGACCACACTTTGAGGATTGTGAGCAGTTTTGGGCCCCTTATCTAAAAAAGGATGTGGTAGCATTGGAGAGGGTCCATGGGAGGTTCAGGAGAATGATTATGGGAATGAAAGAGTTAACGTATGAGGAGCATTTGATGGCTTTGGGCCTGCACTCATTGGAGTTTAGAAGAATGAGGGCGATCTCACTAAAATCTATGAACTTTGAAAGGCCGAGATAGAGTGGATGTGGAGAGTGTCTTTCCTATAGTGGGGGAGTCTAGGACTAGAGGACAGAGACTCAGGATAGAGGGATGCCCATTTAGAATGGTGATGAGGAGGAATTTATTCAGCCAGAGGGTGGTGAATCTGTGGAATCCGTTGCCACAGACGGTTGTGGAGATCAAGTCAATGGGGAGATTTAAATCAGAAGTTAATAGGTTCTTGTTTAGTCAGGACATCAAGGGCAATGGGGAGAAGGCAGATAAATGGGGTTGAGAGGGATAGTAAATCAACCATGATGGAATGGCAGAGCAGACTCGATGGGCCAAATGGCCTAGTTCTGCTTCTATGCCTTATGGTTTTAATATGATGAAACGGCTGGTTTCAGTCATAATTTCATTGTTTTAAAATGAGATTTGGAATCTCAGGTCTACAAGTTTGCAGATGATGCATCTGCAGTGAGCCATACCTCAGATAATGATGAGCCAGAGTATAGGAAGGAGATAGTGAGCTTAGATAGTAGCATAGTAACATGCGATACATGAACCTTTCCCTCAATGTCCACAAAACCAAAGAGCTGGTCATTGGCTTCAGGAAGGGTTGTGTGGCACACACCACTGTTTACATCAACACTCCTGATGTCTACAGGTTTGAGAGTTTCAAGTCCCCAAGAGCAAACTTCACTCATCCAACCACATAGACACCACAGCCAAGAAAGCTCACCAATGGCTCTATTTCCTTTGGAAATATGGAATGTCAAATTAAGGCATATTGTGAGGTCTCCTTAATTCTCTCTAATCTTATAACTTTGCCCCTTCACTCAAGACTGTCACTAGTGGAAACATCTCGATATCTACTCTATCGAGTCCCTTTTGGTTGCTACATGTTTCAATGATGTCAGACATCATTTTTCCTATGCAAAGAATAAATGTCTAAATTTATTAGCGGTTTATGATAGGACATCTGTCTTTTCCCAGGGATAAGAAGAGAATATCTCATCTGGACATCTTCAGTGCAAGGTATCTGAATCAGGATCATTCATCACTGACATATGTTGTGAGATTTGTTGTCAAATCTGTTGTGAAGTATATTGTACAACATTGCAAGACCTAAAAGTTATTATAAGTTGCAAAAAAAGTGGAAATGAGGAATAAAATCATAAGATATGGGAGTAGAATTAGGCCATTCGGCCCATCAAATCCGTACCATTCCATCATGGTTGCGTTATTACCTCTCTCAACCCTATTCTTCTGCCTTTTCATGACTAATCAAGAACCTATCATCCTCCACTTTAAATATACCGAATGGCTTGACCTCCACGGCCATCTGTGGAAATGAATTCCACTGATTCGCCAGCCTCTAGCTAAAGAAATTCCTTCTCAATTCTGTTCTAAATGGGCAGCCCTCTATTCTGAGGCTGTGTCCTCTGGTGCTAGATGCCCCCACTATAGAAAACATCTACATCCACTCTATCTGGAACTTTCAATATTTAAAAACAAGAGAAAATATGCTGGTGGACCAGATGAACTGCACCCTAGGGTTCTGAAAGAGGTAGCAGTAGAGATTGTGGAGTCATTAGAAATGATCTTTCAAAAATCATTGGACTCTGGCATGGTACCAGAGGACAGGAAAACTGCAAATGTCACTCCATTCTTTAAGAAAGGAGGAAGGTCGCAGATAGGAAAGTATAAACCAGTTAGCCTGGCCTCAGTAGTTGGGAAGATGTTGGAGTGAATTGTTAAGGATGAGATTATGAAGTACCTGGTGACACAAAACAAGACAGGAGAAAGTCAGAATGCTTTCCTTAAGGGAAAATCTTGCCTGATGAACCTGTTGGAATTCTTTGTGGAGATTACACATAGGATAAATAAAGGGGGTGCAGTGGACATTGTATTTTCAGATTTTCAGCAGGCCTTTGACAAGGTGCCACACATGAGGTTAATTACCAAGTTATGAGTCCATGGTATTACAGGAAATTTACTAGCGTAGCTAGAGCATTGGCTGATTGGTAGGAGGCAGCATATGGGAATAAAAGGATTCTTGGGAGTCCTTGTGCAGAACACTCTAAAGGTTAACTTGCAGGTAGAGTCGGTGATGACGAAGACAAATGCAATGTTAGCACTTATTTCAAGAGGTCTAGGATACTGAGCAGAGATGTGATGCTGAGGCTTTATAAGGCACTGGTCAGACCACACTTGGAGTATTGTGAACAGTCTTGGGCCCCTTAGCTTAGAAAAGTTGTGCTGGCATTGGAGAGGGTTCAAAGGGGTTCACAAGGATGATTCCTGGAATAAAAGGGTTACTACACGAGGAACGTTTGATAGCTCTGGGTCTGTACTCACTGGAATTTAGAAGGATGAGGAGGGATCTCACTGAAACCTTTTGAATGTTGAAAGGCCTGGACAGAGTAGATGTGGAAAGGATGCTTCCCTTGGTGGGGGAGTCTAGGACAAGAGGGCACAGCCTCAGGATAGAGGGGCATCTATTTAAAACAGAGATGCGGAGAAATTTCTTCAGTCAGAGGATGGTGAATTTGTGGAATTTGTTACCACAGGGAGCTATCGAGACCAGGTCGTTTGGGTTCATTTAAGGCAGAGCTTGATAAGTTCTTGACTGGACATGCCATCAAATGTTACAGCTGAAGAGTGGGGTTGAGGGGGGCAGAAAATTATTATCCAAGACTGAATGGCAGAACAGACTAGATGTGCCAAATGGCCTAATTCTGCTCCTATGTCTTATGATCTTATGGTCTTCGAACATCAGAATAGTGTTCATGGGTTCACAGGCCATTCAGAAATCTGATACTAGAGAGAAAGGCACTGTTCTGAATGCATTGAGAGTGGGTCTTCAGGCTCCTTTGCCTCCTCCTCAATGGTGGGAATGAAATAAGGGGACCAAAATTGTACAGTACTCCAGCCCCTGTCTTTCTTCCAAAACAATATTTTTCTTTTTCACCATGGATGGTCCCAAACCCAGCTACAAAAGGAGGAGGCTTGGGCGTAGAGATTGCAACGCCATCCCATAAAGCCCAGAGCAACAAAAACTACAACAGAAGCTCCAAAAACCCTCGAAGGATCTTTGCCAAGAAGATGCTTGAAGTGGTGTGGTGAAAGCCACAATTCTGTGGAAGCCACAGGGCTGACTGACCTTCTCTTATCCAGGAGAGATCTGCCCAGGACAGAGGATTCTGGTGAGCTGCTTTTGGCAGCCCAGGCTTCAGTAGGGGTGGTGGGCTGAAGTAAAAAGTTGAGCTTAAGTTCCAAACCAATGGTAGTAATGGTCAGTATATCATTTGTGTTCTCCATTACATGCTGCATCTGCATGTTAACATCTCTTCCCTCAGATCTTATAACATCTACATTCTTCTCTCTCTATCTAATTAATAGCCTGCCTGTTGATTTCCCTATTGAAATGCCTGGCCTCACACTTCTCTAAATGTGGGTCAGTAAATGAGGATCTATCCTGGGCCCAGCATACTGATGCAATTACAAAGAAGGCATGACAGCGGCTATATTTTATTAACGGTTTGAGAAGAATTGGTATGTCACCAAAGTGACTTGCAAATTTCTACAGACGTGCTGTGAAGAGCATTATAACTGGTTGCATCACCGTCTGGTATGGAGGGGTCGCTGCACAGGGCCACTAAAAGCTGTAGAAAGTTGTAAACTCAGCCAGCTCTATCACGGGAACCGGCTTTGAGGACACCTTCAAAAGATGATGCCCCACAAAGGCAGCGTCCATCATTAAGGACCCCCATCACCTAGGACATGCCCTCTTCTCATTGCTACCATCAAGGAGGAGGTACAGGACCCTGAAAACACACACTCAATCTTTCATTGGAGAATACCCTCCACCGTACATCAGTAGAAATTGGCAAGAGTCTTTAGTGACATACCAAATATCCTCAAGCTCCTACAAAATATGCCTTCTTCATGATTGTATCAATGGGTTGAGCCCAGCACAGACCTGCAGAGATGTTGACACCCAGGAACTTGATCTGCTCACCCTTTCCACTGCTGACCCCTCATTGAGTGTTCCCCCAACCTCACCTGCTTGAAGTCCGCAACTGGATCCTTGGTCTTCATTAACGATGGGCTATAGTGTATAGTCCATTAGTTTAATGATGAGATGTTGGGATGAATACACAATCACATTTAATGGGATAGGTTTAAGGGGCTGAATGGCTTTTTCATGGTGGTATACTTCCAGCATACGCAGGGAATAAAAATTGAAATGCATATATTTTCATGAGGAAATTATTATAAATAAGAAAAGCAGAAATTTGGAAATGAACTAACATTATCTCTTGCACCAACTTGCAGCTGGCTGCAGGGAATTATTGACAGAGACTGAGGAATGACTGGACTTCCTCCCCTAGTGAATTGCACAAGAGAGATCTAATGAGAAGAACTTAAATGGGGGTATGGAAGAATCGCCTCAAAGCACTCTAGGGATGGAAGATGTAGCGGAGTTATATTCTGTGCCGGATGTCAGCAGTTGGTCTGATGGCAATGTTTATTCATGGATGCAGAAAAAAAATTCAGTAACTAAAAAAAAGATGTTTTTTTTTCCCAAATGCAATTACGAGAGAAGGCATTTCCCGTGTGATAGTTTCTCTACATTGTGGTTATCACACAGGTCAGATCTACTCTGTTTGCAGAACACAAGTTAAGTGATAATTCACACTGAGTATTTAGAAATCCTATATCCTGTGCACTCCTATCATCAAATAGTAAATTCCCTATCAAAGTATCTTATCATTTGGCTAATTCCTACAGAAGTACCATGGAGAGCATTCTGACTGGGACGGAGGCTCCAAAGCACAGGATCAGAAAAAGCTGCAGAGGGTTTTCAACTCAGCCAGTCCGTTATGGGCACAGACCTCCCCATCACTGAGGACATCTTCAGTAGGTGACCCACCAAGAAGCCTCATGAAGGATGCTCACCATCCACACAGGACATGTCCTCTTGACATTAGTATCATTAGGGATGGGATACAGGGGCTTCAAAGCACACACTCAACATTTTAGAAACAGGCTCTTTCCATCTGCCATGAGATTTGTGAATGGTCCATGAACCCATCAACACAATGTCACAATTTTGCTCTCTCTTTGCACAACTTATTTGTTTAATATTATAATTCTTATTATAACCTATGGTATTTTTTATGTCCTTCACTGTACTGCTGCCTCAAAACAAAAAATTGATGAGATATGTCAGTGATAATACACTTGATTTGGATCCATGTGACAAACGAAATATGCTTCATCTAATTGTACACTGCAGTCCTTTGATCGTGTGGATCAGTCCCCTCCTCTTCAGTGAGCGTACTCTTCACCATCACATCCCACACACTCGGTGGCCACTTTATTAGCTACACTTGTACGCCTGCTTGTTAATGCAAATATCTCATCAGGCAACTATCGATGTATAAGAGCATGTAGACATGGTCAGGAGGTTCTGTAGCTGTCAAGACCAAACACCAGAATGGGGAAGAAAAGTGACTTTAGGCTTGGAATGATCTTTGGTGCCAGACGGGATGGTTTGAGTATCTCAGAAACTGCTGATCTCCTGGGATTTTCATGCACAACAGTCTCTAGAGTTTACAGAGAATGGTGCAAAAAAACAAAGAATAAAAACATCCAGTGTGTGGCAGTTCTATGGGTAAAAATGCCTTGTTAATGAGAGATCAGATGAGAATGGCCAAACTGGTTCAAGCTGGCAGGAAGGCGACAATAACTGATGTAACCATATGTTACAACAGTGGCGTGTGGAAGAACATCTCTGAATCCTTGCAGCAAATGGGTTACAGCAGCAGAGGACCATGAGCATACACTCAGTGGCCACTTTATTAGGTACTGAGTGTATAAAATCCAAGCAAGCATAGGAAAGTCAACCTACAAGGAAAACACTAGAAAAAATGACAATTCTGCAACAGTATCTACCTGCTGCACACTGCCATTGATGAGGATAATGCTGTTCTTGGACCCTCATCTTCCCATTAGCTGTTTAATTGTTGGCAACCATTTGCAAATAGATGTGGCATCCATGTCATTAAAGCATAGCTCTGTCTGCTGCATTCTCATTTTGCTGGTTATTAGTTTACTTTACTTTATTGTCGCCAAACAATTGACACTAGAGCGTACAATCATCACAGCAATATTTGATTCTGCGCTTTGCGCTCCCTGGAGTACAAATCAATAGTAAATAGTAAAAATTTAAGTTATAAATCATAAGTAGAAAATAGAAAAGGGAAAGTAAGGTAGTGCAAAAAACCGAGAGGCAGGTCCAGATATTCGAGGGTACAGTCCAGATCTGGGCAGGATCCATTCAGCAGTCTTATCACAGTTGGAAAGAAGCTGTTCCCAAATCTGGCCGTACGAGTCTTCAAGCTCCTGAGCCTTCTCCCGGAGGGAAGAGGGACGAAAAGTGTGTTAGCTGGGTGGGTCATGTCCTTGATTATCCTGGCAGCACTGCTCCGACAGTGTGTGGTGTAAAGTGAGTCCAAGGATAGAAGATTGGTTTGTGTGATGTGCTGGGCTGTGTTCACGATCTTCTGCAGCTTCTTCCAGTCTTGGACAGGACAACTTCCATACCAGGTTTTGATGCACCCTAGAAGAATGTTTTCTACAGTGCATCTATAAAAATTAGTGAGGGTTTTAGGGGACAGGCCAAATTTCTTTAGCTTTCTCAGGAAGTAAAGGTGCTGGTGGGCCTTCTTGGCAGTGGACTCTGCTTGGTTGGACCAAGTCAGATTATTTGTGATATTGACCCCGAGGAACTTAAAGCTTTTGACCTGTTCCACTTGTGCACCACCGATGTAAATGGGGTCGTGCGGTCCGCTGCTCCTTCTGAAGTCAACAACCAATTCCTTCGTCTTGCTGACATTGAGGGATAGGTTATTGTCTTCGCACCATGCCACCAGGTTCTTAATTTCCTCTCTGTACTCAAACTCATCATTACCCGAGATACAGTCTACTATTGTGGTGTCATCAGCAAACTTATAGTTCAAGTTCAAGTTCAAGTTTATTGTCATCTGACTGTACATATATTCACCCAAACAAAACAATGTTTCTCTGGACAATGGTGCACTCACACATCATATATCACACACGCAGCACATTAACCAAAGTATTATACTATAAATAAGTTAATAAAATGTAATTCAAAATGCATGGAAAGTGCGCAGCACAGGTGAACAGTAAACAGTTCAAATGATGAGACCTCGGTGGTGGCAGGGTATTCATTAGTCTCACAGCCTGGGGACACGTAGCTGATCCCTAGTCTGGAGTCCTCGTCCTGATGTTCCTGCAGCTCCTTCCTGATGGCTGTGGGTTAAAAAGATTGTAGGATGGATGATAGAGATTCTCACCAATGATCTGAGTCCTCAAATATAACACTCCTGGTAAATATCACGAGAGGGGAGACGGCAGTGATCTTCTTGGTGTTTTTTACTGTCCTCGTGGTCCAACGCCTTGCAGCTTCTGTACCACACAATGATGCAGCCAGACAGAACACTCTCAACGGTGCTCCATCGAAAGCCCTGTGCTGCTGCTTCACTGGAATAGCACCTCAGCTTTAGGACTGCTTGTTCCTGCTCCCGAGGACCACATAGAAAAAGGGTGGATTCTTCTCTAGTCTGCAGTGCCAGAGGGGAAGATATGCTCATTCATGAGGTTTCAGGTTCTCGTCACAGCTAAGGAGACTAATGTCCAACACCATCAAGTTCAGGAACAGTTATTACCCTACAACCATCAGGCTCCTGAACCAGTGCGGACAATTTCCTTCACCTGAACTCTAATTCCAGAACCCATGGATTCACTTTCAAGGGCACTACAACTCATGTTCTCAATATTATTGATAACTTTTTTATCTATTGTTATTATTTATTTTCTTTTATTTTTGCACTGTCATCTTTTGCAGATTGGCTGTTTGTCCATTTTTGTGTGTAGTTTTTATTGGTTCCCTGGTGTTTCTATGTATTTACTGTGAATGCCCTCAAGGCAATGGACCTCAGGGTATTGTCGATAAAGGTTCTTAGTCATGCCGGTCAAGCAGTAGTAAATCAAGGCAACTGGACTTGCTGCGTCATCTAGAAGACGTTCCGCTGACCGCATGAGAGGCTTCTTCAGTTCTGATCCATGGCGGGTAAATTTTCTGGCTTATAAACTCTGTGAGTTGTTCAAAGGTATAGCAATCACACAAGGGTCATTAAGAGTCATGGAGGTAATTCCAGGGCCGTTAGTCTTATCTTTGCATGAATGGAGGTGCGAACTGTTGTGGAGACACCAGGGTAAAGATGTTAGGACTGCATCGTAAGTAGCTGATAGGTGGTGTCGTACCCCACTGCCTCTGTTCAGTGATGGATTTTCTGAGGATGAATTGCAGGGTAGTATATTGTGACATATATATACTCTGATAATAAATTTACTTTGAACATTGAACTTTCAGCCCCTGCTCATGTTCATAATGCCTTGTATAGATCCAGACCGCAGCTTCCACATCTGTTCTGACTCTATCCCACCTACTACATGGTAGCCAGCCCCAGTGACTAGCGGTTTCCTCAGTGTGAAGATGGGGTTTTGGACTGTCGTTACCTCTAACATGGATAGATACTTCAGGTAGGTTGATGAAGATGAGCTCAAGCAGACATATCTTCATGGACAAAGCAGATTCTGCAGGTGCTGGAGATCTTGAGCAGCACACACAAAATGCTGGACGAATGCAGCAGGTCCAGCAGCACCTATGGAGGGGAATAAGCAGTTGATGTTTGGGCTGAGAATCTCAGCCCAAAGCATCAAGCTTTTATTCCCCTCCTCAGCCTGACCTGCTGAGCTCCTCCCAAGGGTGTACCTTCATGCTGGTAATTCTAGCATCACAGTGTGTGTCAGCCATGAAAGTAGAACATGGAACGTAGAATGTAGGACATTACAATCACCATGTTGTGCCAACTTTTTAACCCACTCCAAGGTCAATCTAACACTTCCCTCCTACATAGCCCTTCATTTTTCTATCATCCATGTGCCTCTCTTAAATGTCCTTAATGAATCTTCCTCGAGCACCACCCCATGCCCTCACCCACTCTCTGTGTCAAAAAGAACAGACACCCAGTGGCTGCTTTATGAGGTACAGGAGATGTCCACTGAGTCTATTTCTTCTGCTTCATCCTAATCTCCATGCAGCTGTGTAAAGAATTTTTAACCCAATTCCAGGAATATTTTTGCTACATAATAGTATTCCTGAGTGGCTTTACAACATCTAGCAAGGCCTGATTATTGTTCTGCTAATGCTGGAGGTGGAACTTTTCCGCAATTCCGCACAGTTGTTGGTGACTCAGCAGGTGTTTAGTTTTAATTTGCTGGAAGGAACATTTTTAAAGCAATATTAATAATTCTCTGATTGGTATTCCGGACAAAGAGTGGTGCTTACAGAAAACATCAGCTGGCAAATCATAAACCCAGAGCCACTCTCCTTTCCCTTTGATCTGACAGAATAGAAAATCAATCAGCCAATACTTGCACTCATTGCAGTGTTATGCTCCAGGGGTACCCGATGGGAGCTTTCAGCCTTTCTGTGTCTGGTTAGTGTTGGTCACACTCTGAAGACTATAAGATCATAACACATAGGAGCCATTCAGGCCATTTGGCCCATTGAGTCTGCTCTGCTATTCCATTCTTTGATGATTTATTATCACTCTCAACCCCATTTTCTAGCCTTCTCCCCATAATCCTTTGATGTCCTTTACTGTTCAAGAACATGTCATCCTCATCCTCAATGTCTTGGCCTCCATGGCAATCTGTAGCAATAAAAGCCACAGCTTCACCACCCTCTGGCTAACGAAACTCCTTTTCGAAAGGGACAGCCTTGTATTCTGAGACTGTGCCTTCTCGTACTATACTCCCCCACTATGGAAAACATCCTCTCCACATCCACCCCTTTCAATACTCAATAGACTTCAATAAGATTCCCCTCAATCTTCTAAATTCTAGTGAATTCAGGCCCACAGCCTTCAAATGCTCCTCAGATGTTAACCATTTCCAGGTTCACTCTCATGAACCTCTTTTGGACCCTCTCCAATACCAGCACGTCATTTCTGATGACACTACATTGATTGGCCTAATCTCAAATAATAACAAGGTAGCCTACTGAGAAGTCATCACCCTGACACAGTGGTGTCAAGAAAACAACCTCTTCCTCAATGTCGCAAAAACAGAGGAGCTGGTTGTGGACTACAGGAGGAATGGAGACAAGCTAACCTGTATTGACATCAATGGATCCGGGTTAAGAGGGTAAACAGCTTTAAGTTCCTTGGCATCCACATCACCGTACATACCAGCTGTGTGGCGAAAAAGGCACAACAGCACCTCTTTCACCTCAGACAGTTGAAGATGATTGGTATGGGCCCCCAAGTCAATAGACAATAATAGACAATAGACAATAGGTGCAGAAGTAGACCATTCGGCCCTTCGAGCCTGCACCGCCACTCTGAGATCATGGCTGATCATCTACTATCAATACCCGGTTCCTGCCTTGTCCCCATAACCCTTGATTCCCCCATCCATAAGATACCTATCTACCTCCTTCTTGAAAGCATCCAGAGAATTGGCCTCCACTGCCTTCGGAGGCAACGCGTTTCACACCTCCACAACTCTCTGGGAGAAGAAGTTCCTCCTCAACTATGTCCTAAATGACCTACCCCTTATTCTTAAACCATGCCCTCTGGTACTGGACTCTCCCAGCATCTGGAACATATTTCCTGCCTCTATCTTGTCCAATCCCTTAATAATCTTGTATGTCTCAATCAGATCCCCCTTCAATCTCCTTAATTCCAGTGTGTACAAGCCCAGTCTCTCTAACCTCTCTGCGTAAGACAGTCCGGACATCCCAGGAATTAACCTAGTGAACCTACGCTGCACCTCCTCCACAGCTAGGATGTCCTTCCTTAACCCTGGAGACCAAAACTCCAGGTGTGGTCTCACCAGGGCCGTGTACAAATGCAAAAGGATTTCCTTGCTCTTGTACTCAATTCCCTTTGTAATAAATGCCAACATTCCATTAGCCTTCTTCACTGCCTGCTGCACTTGTTCATTCACCTTCAGAGACTGATGAACAAGTTCTCCTAGATCTCTTTGTATGTCTCCCTTACCTAACTCCACACTATTCAGATAATAATCTGTCTTCCTGTTCTTGCTCCCAAAGTGAATAACCTCACACTTATTCACATTAACGCCATCTGCCAAGTTTCTGCCCACTCACCCAGCCTATCCAAGTCACCTTGAATTCTCCTAACATCCTCATCACATGTCACACTGCCACCCAGCTTAGTATCATCAGCAAACTTGCTGATGTTATTCACAATGCCTTCCTCTAAATCATTGACGTAAATCATAAACAGCTGTGGTCCCAATACCGAGCCCTGTGGCACCCCACTAGTCACCACCTGCCATTCCGAGAAACACTCATTCACTGCTACCCTTTGCTTTCTATCTGCCAACCAGTTTTCTACCCATGTCAATATCCTCCCCCCAATGCCATGAGCACTGATTTTACCCACCAATCTCCTATGTGGTACCTTATCAAATGCCTTCTGAAAGTCGAGGTACACCACATCCACTGGATCTCCCGCGTCTATTTTCCTGGTTACATCCTCGAAAAACTCCAATAGATTAGTCAAGCATGATTTGCCCTTGGTAAATCCATGCTGGCTTGGCCCGATCTTATCACTGCTATCAAGATATGCCGCTATTTCATCTTTAATGATGGACTCTAGCATCTTCCCCACTACTGATGTTAGGCTAGCAGGGCGATAATTCGTTTTCTCCCTCCCTCCTTTCTTAAAAAAAGTGGGATAACATTAGCCATTCGCCAATCCTTAGGAACTGATCCTGAATCTAAGGAACATTGAAAAATGATCACCAATGCATCCGCAATTTCCAGAGCCACCTCCTTTAGTACCCTAGGATGCAGACCATCTGGACCTGGGGATTTGTTAGCCTTCAGCCCCATCAGTCTACTCATCACCGTTTCCTTCCTAATGTCAATCTGTTTCAGTTCCTCTGTTACCCTATGTCCTTGGCCCATCCATACATCTGGGAGATTGCTTGTGTCTTCCCTAGTGAAGACAGATCCAAAGTACTTATTAAATTCGTCTGCCATTTCTCTGTTTCCCATAACAATTTCTCCCAATTCATTCTTCAAGGGCCCAACATTGTTCTTAACTATCTTCCTTCACTTCACATACCTAAAAAACTTTTGCTACCTTCCTTTATATTCCTAGCTAGCTTGCGTTCATACCTAATTTTTTCTCCCTGTATTGCCTTTTTAGTTAAGTTTTGTTGCTCCTTAAAAATTTCCCAATCATCCGTCTTCCCACTCACCTTAGCTCTGTTATACTTCTTTTTTAATGCTATGCTATCTCTGACTTCCTTTGTCAACCACAGTGGCTACTTTCCCCCCTTTGAATCCTTCCTTCTCCGGGGGATGAACTGATTTTGCACCTTGAGCATTATTCCCAAGAATACCTGCCATTGCTGTTCCAGTGTCTTTTCTGCTAAGATATCCAACCAGTCAACTTTGGCCAGCTCCTCCCTCATGGCTCCATAGTCTCCTTTGTTCAACTGCAATACTGACACTTCTGATCTGCCCTTATCCCTCTCAACTTGCAGATAAAAACTTATCATATTATGGTCACTACCTCCTAATGGCTCCTTTACTTCAAGATCACTTATCAAATCCTGTTCGTTGCACAACACTAAATGCAGAATAGCCTTATCCCTGGTCGGCCAGGATGGCCAGTTTGCCAAAGAGAGAATAGTTTGAGTAGACTAGGACTGCATGCCATGTGGCATGATAGTGTCATGCTTTCCAGCACCAGAAGGCATTGATCTGGGTTCAAATCCCGCTGCTGTCCGTCAGCTGTTTTTACATTCTTCCTGTGACAGTGTGGGTTTCCCCGGGTTCTCTATTTTCCTCCCACATTCCCACATATGGGTTAGCATTAGTGAATTCTGGGCATGCATTGTTGGCATGAGGAACCCTGGTAACACTCGTGGGTTGCCCCCAGCACATCCTCAAACTGCATTGGATGGTGATGCAAAGGACACATTTCACTGTATGTTTCGAAGTACATGTGACAAATACAGCTAATTTTTATCTTTACTTAGAGTGCAATTAGAATGGAAGATTTACAGGACTGAATATTTACAATAAAGAAAATGTTCAATTTTCAGTAAAGCTGGTAGTATAATGCAGTGGCTGAAAGTATTATGAACAGAGATAATATGGCCCATTTGACACAGGAACAGGAGAACACTGGTTCTAAGTGTAAAACATCTATTAAATCCAGAGATTAGAGGATCATTATCAACTTGAAATAATCTGTAAAACAAGCAGTATGGTGCTATTATACGTTGAGGAGCTGTCTCACCAGATGGCATTGTTGAACATTATAGACACAAGAGATTCTGCAGATGCTGGAAATCCAGAGCAACACACACAAAATGCTGAAGGAGCTCAGCACGTTGGGCAGGATTGGAGTCAAATTCACTTTTACATCTCTGGCATACGTCGTGAAATTTGTTGTTTTGCGGCAGCAGCATATTGCAATCCATGATAATAAACATAGTAAGCTACAGTGAGTATATATATAAATTAAATAGGTAGTGCAAAAAGAGAACTGAACAGTAGTGAGGTAGTGCTCATGGGTTCATTGTCCATTCAGAAATCTGATGGCGGAGGGGAGAAAGCTGTTCCTGAAACATTGCGTGTGGACTGTACCTCCTCCTTGATGGCAGCAATGAGAAAGGGGAACATTCTCGGTCATGGAGGTCCTTAGCGATGGACACTGGCATCTTGGGGAATCACCTTTTGAAGATGTCCTCAGTGGTAGGGAGGGCTGTGCACATGATGGACAGGCTGAGTTTGCAACTTTCTGCAGCTTTTTCCAAGCCTGTGGATTGGCCCCTCCATACCAGACATGATGCAACCAGTTAGAATGCTCTCCACAGCACATCTGTAGAAATTTGTGAGAATCTTTGGTGACATACCAAACCTCCTCAAATTTCTAATGAAATATAGCCTCTGTTGTGCCTTCTTTGCAATTGCATCAATATGTTGGGCCCATGATAGATCCTCAAAGATGTTGACACACAGAAACTTGAAACTATTCATTCCTTCCGATTCTGATTCCTCAGTGAGAACTGGTATGTGTTCCCTCAACTGACCCTCCCTGAAGCCACAAACAATTTCTTGATTTTGTTGATGTTGAGAGCAAGGTTGTTTCGGTGACACCACTCAACCAGCCGACCTATCTCGCCCCTGTACACCTCCTTGACACCATCTGAAATTCTGCCTACAATTGTGGTGTCATCGGCAAATTTATGGTTGGTGTTTGAGCTGTGCAGAGCCACACAGTCATGAGGGTAGAGAGTAGAGCAGTGGGCCAAGCGTGCATCCTTGAGGCGTGCCAGTGCAAGGAGGAGATGTTATTTCTGATCCACACAGATTGTGGTCTTCCATTGAGGAAGTCAGGGATCCAACTACAGAAGGAGGTACAGAGGCCCATGTTTTGGAGCCTGTTGATTAGAACTGAGGGAAGGATTGTGATGAATGCTGAGGTGCAGTCAGTAAACAGCAGCCTGATATAGCTTTTACTATTGTACAGGTGAATCCAAGGCAGAGTGTTTGCATCCACAGTGAGACGGTACCGATGTCATGGAAAAAATGGTTGCCATTTTGGGTCGAAACCCTTCATCAGGACTGGGAAGGAAGAAGACAGAAGCCAGAATAGGAAGGTGAGGGGAGGGGGAGCAGTACTAGATGGCAGATGATCTGTGAAGCCAATTCAGTCGGGGGTGGGGGGGAAGTGATAGGTGGGAGAGGTAAGGGGCTGAAGAAGAAGGAATCAGATATGAGAGGAGAGAGAACCATGAGAGAAAGGGATGGAGCAAGCGCTTCAGGGGGAGGTGACAGGCAGGTGAAGAAAAGAGAAGAGGAGAACCAGAATGGATAATAGGAAAGGGGAGAAGGGAGAGAGGGAATAAATTACCAGAAGTTGTAAAAATCATTGTTCATGCCTTCAGGTTGGAGGCTACCCAACAGAATATGAGGTGTTGCTCCTCCAACCTGAGAGGGCCTCATTGTGTCGGAAGAGGAGGCCATGGACTGACACGTGGGAAATGGGAATGGAGAGTGGAATTGAAATGGTTGGCCTCCAGGAAGTGATGGTTGAGCATTACCCACAGAACACCACATAAAAGTAATCAAACGTATTTCAATGTCATTTCATAAACAGATGCAGCTGAAATTGTGGTGAATTGTTGGGGTTAGATCACAATCAGCGCGGCACGTTGAAAGGCAAAAAAGAGGCTCGAGGAGTTAGATGGCAGTCATAAAGCATTGCAGCACAGAAACAGGCTCTTCAGCCCATCTAGTCCATGCCTAACTCTTCCCATTGACTTACACCTGCAAACAATGCATTTCATTATATGTTTCAATGTATATGTAATCAAAGAGTGAATCTGAAATCTGTTTCTACTAACAATTTTTGTGTTGTGCTTCCCCATGGGGTTTTTAGAATTTCTGACATGAAAGACAAATACAGTAGTTTGCCTGATTCAAAATATGTATTAGTGGGTTTGATTACAGATGTCATAGTTTAACAGGTTGTTTTCATGGTCCCACATTTCCTTCCAGAACCTAATATCCTTTGCACCTAATGTTTCATTCCACCATGCACAGTTTTGGTAAGTTGCTCAATGTTCCCCTAGCAGTGAATATATACTCAATAGTCACTGTATTAGTTATCTCCTGCACCTGATGAAGTACCCACTGAGTCTACGCTTCTGAACTTCTGCTGCTGTAGTCCATTCACTTCACCGTTCAACATGTTGTGTATTCGGAGATGCTGCTCTCCACACCACTTTGTAACATGTAGTTAGTTGAGTTACCTTCTTGTCAGCCTGCACCATTCTCCTCTGACCTCTCTCATCAACAAGGCATTTTCACCCACAGAACTTCCACTCGCTGTGTTTTTTTTTGTTTTTCATGCCATTCTTTGTAAACTCTAAAGTCTGTTGTGCATAAAAATCCCAGCAATTTCTGAGATACTCAAAGCATCAACAATCATTCCATAGTCAAAGTCACTTAGATCACATTTCTTCCCCATTCTGATGTTAGTTCTGAACAACTAACTCTTGACCATGTCTGCATGCATTGAGTTGCTGCCACATGATTGGTTGATGAGATAATTAACGAGCAGATGTACAGGTGTACCTAATAAAGTGGCCACTGAGTGTATGGCAAAGCAGAATTAGCAGAAACTTTGAAATTCTAGAAAATGTATTCATTCACAACAGTTAAGTGAAGTCAGAATAAACTGTACTATAATAACTATGGTTAAGAAAGCATACGGCATGCTTGCCTTTCACGATATTGAGATCAAACATCAGGAAGTTACGTTGTAGCTTTATAAAATTCTAGTTAGGCCACATCTGGAGTATTGCATACAGTTCTGGTCACCCACTATAGGAAGGATATTGAGGCTTTGGAGATGGTGCAGAAGAGGTTCACCAGGATGCTGCCTGGAATAGAGAGCATGAGCTATCACAAGACATTGGACAAACTTGGGTTGTTTTCTGTGGAGTGACAAAGGCTGAAGGGGGATCTGATAGAAGTTTTATAAGATTGTGAGAGGCATAGATAGAGTAGAACATAGAACATAGAAATTTACAGAACATTACAGGCCTTCCAGCCCACAATGTTGTGCCGATCATGTAACCTACTCTAAAGACTGCGTTGAATTTCCCTAGTGCATAGCTCTCTATTTTTCTAAGCTCCATATACCTATCTAAGAGGCACTTAAAAGGCCCTATTGTATCCACTTCCACCACCGCTACTGGCAGTACATTCCACACACCCACCAATCTCTGTGTGAAAAACTTACCCCTGAGGTCTCCTCAGTACCTATTTCCAAGCACCTTAAAACTATGCCCCCCTCGCGTTAGCCATTTCAGCCCTGGGAAAAAGCCTCTGGCTATCCACACGATCAATGCCCCTCATCATCTTATACACCTCTATCAGGTCACCTCCCATCCTCCTTCGCTCCAAGGAGAAAAGGCCAAGTACACTCAAAGAGTATAGACAGACGGCTTTTTTTTTCCCCCAGGGGTTCAGTGTCTAATACCAGATCACAAGCATTTAAGGTGAGAAGGGGTTAATTCAAAGGAGATATGAGGGGCAAGTTTTTTTACACAGGAAGTAGTGGGTGCACGGAATGTGCATCCAGGGGTGGATGTAGAGGCAGACACATTGGGGACATTTAAAGGACATTTAGATCAGCACATGAATGTGAGGAAAATATAAAGATATGGACATTGTGTAGACAGAAGAGATTAGTTTACTTGGCCATTTGATTATTACTTTATTTGGTTCAGCACAATACTATGGGCTGAAGGGTCTGTTTCTGTGTTTATGTTCTCTGTTCTAACACCTTTTCAAAAACAGAATTACCGAAATGAACCCGCAGTTCTCCAGAGGTTAAATAAAAAACTCTTTGAATTTAATCTTTGCCGCCAGAATCCCATTACGTGGTGTATCCTAAAATACAACTACAGGTTGTTAACTTAATTATATTTATAAGCCACAAAGTATTTATATTTGTCAGTGTAACACAGCAGTGAAGTGCAGTAGCTGCTATGCAGATGTTGTACAAATTTTGCTTATTGATACACTTATGAGTAATATATAATTAAGTGAAATCTATTGTTTATACACACTGAGTTGCTTAGTAATGTCATATCATTGGAGAGCTGTCAGTCAACCTTCCATCCATCTGGCTAATTGGCTTCTTGCCGCATTTCAGTCATGTTTTTCTTAACTGGTTGCCTCTGGCGAAAAAATGCAAATGATAGACAGAGCAGTCTGGCAGTCTGCAGCTTCTTAATTATCTGTCAGACTAAAGAGCAAGAGAGCCCAGGCCGCACCGTGGAGATATGCTAAGCAGCATTGCATCTTGGGAATAAGAATGACAGCTCATTTTCCCCCTGTGTTTCTGGCAGCCGGCACCATAGGTATGTGGGCTTCCCGGTTTCCCAATGAACACCTGGCCCATTGCTCGAGAGATTGCAGTGCCAAGTGTCAGGCTTATCAAGTCACTGGCTGTGTTTTTTTTTCCCTGTTCCCTGTGACAGGATTGTTGACAAATGCCAGCAGTTGTTCAAGCATCATGGGAAATGCCTGCCATGATTATGTCAGTAGCCTGCCAGCAACGGTTATTGTTAAAAATCCTTCCAGAGACAGAATGCTGTTGTACTAAAATCACTTCTCTCATGAACTGCAAACTTTATCAAACATCAAATAACTAGAATAATGGGAGGCACACGGCTTTTTTTTCTGACTGTATGCAAAGAGTCTTCAACTGCTATTAAAAGTTAAACTTCCTTGCACTTACAACCAATGCAATTATTTCCCATTTAATGAAAATTAATCATTTTATGGTACACTTATATCAACCTTACACTCAACATCAGAGAGTCC
The DNA here is from genome assembly GCF_963921235.1 of Mobula hypostoma. NCBI lineage: Eukaryota > Metazoa > Chordata > Chondrichthyes > Myliobatiformes > Myliobatidae > Mobula > Mobula hypostoma. The sequence goes on from NC_086098.1 coordinate 149,710,199, forward strand.
TAGGAAGGGGAAGTCAAGGGAACACACCAGTCCTCCTCGAGGGATCAGAAGTGGAAAGGGTGAGCAGTTTCAAGTTACTGGGTGTCAACCTCTCTGAGGATCTACCCTGGGCCCAACATATTAATGCAATTACAAAGAAGTCACGACAGTAGCTATACTTATTAGCTGCAGAAAGTTGTAAGCTCAACCAGCTCCATCATGGGCACCAGCCTCCCCAGCATCAAGGACATCTGCAAAAGGTGATACCATAAAAAGGTGGGACCCCCATCATTAAGGACCCCTGCCACCCCGGACATCACCCTAACATTTCTGCTGTCAAGGAGGAGGTACAACAGCCTGAGGACGCACACTCGATATTTCAGGAACAACTTCTACCCCTCCAAATGGACGATCGACCCGTGAAAACTACTTCACTATTTTTTCCTCTCCTTTTGTGTACTACTTATTTAATCTAATTTTTTATATGTCTATTTAGTGCCTTACACAATGAACAGCTGAGCACTGAGCAGTGTAGTTGAACAAAGGGAACTGGGAATACAGGTCCATAATTCATTCAAAGTGGCGTCACTTTGGGCAATAAAGAAAGTTTTTGGCACTTTGGCTTTCATAAATCAAAGTATTGAGTACAGTAAATGGGATCTTATATTGGTGAGGCCTAATTTAGAATATTTTGTGTAGTTTTGGTCACCTACCTACAGGAAAAATGTAAACAAGGTTAAAAGGGCACAGAGAAAAGTTATAAGGATGTTGTTGGGTCTAGAGGACCTGAGTTATAAGGAAAGATTGAATAGGTTAGGACTGTATTCCTGAGAATGTAGAAGATTAAGAGGAGATTTGATGGAGGTATACAAAATTATGAGGGGTACAGCTAGGGTAAAGGCAAGCAGGCTTTTTCCACCGAAGTTGGGTGGGACTTGCGTTGGCACGTGGCCAAGTAGTTAAGGAGTTCGTCTAGTGATTTGAAGGTCACTAGTTCGAGCCTTGGCTGAGGCAGCGTGTGTGTCCTTGAGCAAGGCATTTAACCACATATTGCTCTGCGACGACACTGGTGCCAAGCTGTATCGACCCTAATGCCCTTCCCTTGGACAACATCGGTGTCGTGGAGAGGGGAGACTTGCAGCACGGGCAACTGCTGGTCTTCCATACAACCTTGCCCAGGCCTGCGCCCTGGAAACCTTCCAAGGCGCAAATCCATGGTAACGGATGCCTATTTATTTTGGGTGGGACCACAACAAGAGGTCATGGGCTAAGACTGAAAATTGAGAAGTTTAAGGGGAACATGAGGGAAACTTCTTCACTCAGAGTGGCGTGAGAGTGTGCAATGAGTTGCCAGCACAAGTGGTCCATGCAAGCTCATTTTCACGTTTGCATAGATGCATAGTTGGTAGAGTTATTGCGGGCTGTGGTCCCACTGCAGGTTGATGAGAGTAGGCAGTTTAAATGTTTCAGCACAGACTAGATGGGCCAAAGGACCTGTTCCTGTGCTTTACTTCTCCGTGACTCTATATATATGCTTCTTATTGCAATTTATACCTTGTTTTTATTATTGCAATGTACCACTGCTGCAAAACGACAAATTTCATGACATATGCCAATGTTATTAAACTTGATTCTGATTCTAAAGTTGGAGGAACTTTTCCAAAGTTGACTTTATCACTGATCCACAAAGAGATGCAGAGAAGATTTCTGTTGGAGGGAGAGGAGGACATGACCAAACCTGGGACTCAGGCCTCAGGCAAAATGAGCATTTTAATTATTTCGCTCTGCGTCGTCTGAAGTATGAGTTTTTTAGTACTGCTAAGAGGTCAGTCAGAGGGATGGGTGGAGAAAGAGACTCGGAAGTATAATCAGTGGAGCTCTTGAGTGGTACAGATCTCTGAGGAGTTTCCTATGTGCACTTTCCACATCTAGGTTGTTTTCCCACTAAATAACATCCAAAACAAAAACACCGAAGCACCTCCAGCATACGTATTAAAGCCAACTTCAGAATGAGGTTCTTGAAACAGGTACTCAAAGTTCAAAATGTACATTTACTATCAAAATCCATATATGTCACCCTGAGATTCATTTTCTTGTAGGTCTTCACAGTAAATACAAAGAAACACAATGGAATCAAAGAAAGGACAGGCAGGTAGGCAGATGGGGTGGGGTGGTTCGTTTGGTAAAGGATGAAATCATTAGAAAGGGGTGACATAGGATCAGAAGGTGTAGAATCATTGTGGGTAGAACTAAGAAACTGCAAGGGTGAAAAGATCCTGATGGGAGTAAGATACAGAGCTCCAAATAGTAGCAAAGATATGGTTTTACAAATTACAACGGGAGATAGAAAATGTTATGATAGTCATGGGTGATGTCAATATGCAGGCAGACTGGTAAAATCAGAATGGTGCTGGATCCCAAGAGATGGAATGTGTAGAATTCCTAAGAGATAACTTTCTAGAACAACTTACAGTTGAGTCCACTGGGGGATCAGCTATAGTATTCCGGATTGGGAGTTGTGCAATGAACCAGAATTGATTAGAGAGCTTAAGGTAAAGGAACTGTTAGGGCAGTTGTGATCATAATATGATAGAACTCACCCTGTAATTTGAGAAGCAGAAGCTGAAGTCAAATGCATCAGTATTACAGTGGAGTAAAGGGAAATACAGAGGCAAGAGAGAGGATCTAGTCAAATTGATTGGAAAGGAACACTAGCAGGGATGATGGAAAAGCAGCAACGGCTGCTGTTTCTGGGAGCAATTTGGAAGGCACAGGACAGGTACATCACAAAGAAGAAGAAATATTCTAAAGGCAGGCAAGTGAAAAGAAGTCAAAGCCAAAATAAAACTCATATAGAGGATTGGGAAGATTTTAACAAAAAAACAGAACAAAACTAAAAAAAGTCATAAAGGAGGAAAAGATGGAATACGAAAGAGCACGGAATGCCGCTGCTACTGTGTGGTAACCAGAATCTCCGGAGCAGAAGGCCCCGAATCCTCGGCTTTGCGTGTTTCAGCGGCCAGGGCGAGGTCGAAGGCGCTCGGCGGAGGATTGCACTCGGGAGGCTGTATCGGAGAGGCTGGTCAGAGACTCGAAGTTTTCGGATGGATGGACTCAGGGTTGGATGTGATCAGCTGCTTCTGATGCATCAGCAGTTGTCGGTTCCTGGAGGTTTATGGCAGGGAGTTTCTCCTTTTTGCTGCTTGCTATCAGGGACTCGGGAGTCGATCGACTCAGGGACTTTGAGACTTTTTTTTACCATGCCCATGGTTTGTTCTTCATCAAATTATGGTATTGCTTTGCACTGTTGTAACTATATGTTATAATTATGTGGTTCTGTCAGTGTTAGTCTTTGGTTTGTCCTGTTTTTCTGTGATATCACTCTGGAAGAACATTGTATCATTTCTTAATGCATGTATGCATTTCTAAATGACAATAAAAGAGGACTGAGTGTTCTCATAAACTAATCTAGTCAGTAATATTAAAGAGGATACCAGAACTTTCTTCAGATATATAAAGTATAAAAGAGAGGTGAGAGTAGATATCAGACCACTGGAAAATGCTGCTGGAGAGGCAGTCATGGGGGACAAGGAAATTGCAGATGAACTGAATAAGTATTTTGCATCGGTCTTCACTGTGGATGACACTAACAGTAGGTCGGATTTTCAAGAACGTTAGTGGTCAGAAGTGAGTGAAGTTGCCATTACTAGGGAGAAGGTGCTTGAGAAACTGATAGGTCTGAAATTAGGTCAGTCACCTGGACCAGATGGTCTACACCCCGGGATTCTAAATAAGATGGCTAGAGAGATCGTGGAGACATTAGTAATGATCTTTCAAGAATCAATGGATTTTAGAATAGTTCCAAATGTCACTCCCTTCTTCGCAAAGGGAGAGATGCATAAAAAAGGAAATTATATGCCAGTTAGTTTGACCGCAGCCGCTGGGAAGATGTTGGAGTCAATTATTAAGGATGTGGTTTCATGGTACTTGGAGGCACATGATAAAATAAGTCATAGTCAGCATGGTTTCCTTAAGGGAAAATCTTGCCTGACAAATAGGTTGGAATTCTTTGAAGAAACAACAAGCAGGACAGACAAAGAAGAATTGGTGGATGTTGTGTATTTGGATTTACCAAAGGTTTTTGACAAGGTGCCACAAATGAGGCTGCTTAACAAGTTAAGAGCCTGTGGTATTACAGGAAAGATACTAGCATGGATCGAGTGTTTGCTGATTGGCACGAAGCAAGAGAGATGATGTGGATGCGATGGGAGGTGAGGACCTCGATACAATTGCTATCACTAAAGAGGTAGTGCTGAGAAAATTTGTTAGCCTGAAGAAAGACAAGTCCCTTGGTCCTGATGGAATGCATATTCTCAAGACTCTCGGCAGGCCCTGGCGGATTGGAAGAAGGCAAATGTCACACCACCTTTTAAAAAATGACGTAGGCAAAAGGCAGTTAACAATAGGCCAGTTAGTTTAACACCTGTAGTTGGGAAAATGCTTGAAGCAATCATTAAAGAAGAAATAGCAAGGCATCTGGAAAGAAATGGATCCATCAGACAGACGCAGCATGGATTCAGCAAAGGCAGATCCTGTTTGATAAGTTTACTGGAGTTCACTGAGGATATAATGAATACAGTGGATAGAGGATAACAGATGGACATTATTTACTTGGATGTCCAGAAGGCGTTCAATAAGATGCCAAATAAAAGACTTATCCATACAATAAGAATGCATATAGTTGGGGGTGATGTATTAGCATGGACAGAGGATTGGTTAACTAATAGAAAGCAGAGAGTTGGGATACATGGGTGTTTCTCTGGATGGCAATCAGTGGTGAGCGGTGAGCTGCAGGGGTCGGTGCTGGGCCTGCAACTGTTCACGGTATACATTAATGATCTAGAAGAGGGGACCAATGGTAGTGTATCTAAGTTTGCTGATGATGCTAAATTGAGTGGGAAAGCAAGTTGTGTAGAGGATATGGGGAGTCTGCAGAGAGGTATAGATAGGTTAAGTGAGTGTGCAAAGGTCTGGCAGATGGAGTATAATGTTGGTAAATGCAAGGTCATCCACTTTGGAAGGAAAAATAGAAGATCAGATTATCATTTAAATGGTAAAAGATTGCAGCATGCTGCGTGCAGAAGGATGTGGGAGTGCTTGGCATGAATCACAAAAGGTTGAGTTGCAGGTGCAGCAGGAAGGCAAATGGAATGTTGTTCTTTACTGTTAGAGGGATTGAATTTAAGAGCGGGGAGGCTATGTTGCAACAGGACAGGGTACTGGTGAGGCTACACCTGGAGTACTGCGTGCAGGTTGGGTCTCCTTTCTTGAGGAAGGATATACTGGCTTTGGAGGCAGTGCAGAGGAGGTTCACCAAGTTGCTTCCAGAGATGAGGGGATTACACTATGAGGAAACATTGAGTCACCTGGGACTGTAGTCACTGGAATTCAGAAGAATGAGAAGAGATCTTATAGAAACATATAAAATTATGAAAGGCATAGGTAAGCTAGAGTCAGACTATACCCCTCCCCCACACAAAACCACCACGGTGGGCTTCACGGCTGAACAGGTGAGAAGACAGCTGAAACGTCTCAACCCAAGCAAGGCTGCAGGACTGGATGGTGTCAGTACCAGGGTGCTCAAAGCCTGTGCCCCCCAGCTATGTGGAGTACTTCACCATGTCTTCAACCTGAGCCTGAGGCTCCAGAGGGTTCCTGTACTGTGGAAAACATCCTGCCTCGTCCCTGTGCCGAAGACGTCGGGCCCCAGCGGCCTCAATGACTACAGACCGGTGGCATTGACCTCCCACATCATGAAGACCCTGGAGAGACTTGTTCTGCAGCTGCTCCGGCCTACGGTCAGGCCACACTTAGATCCCCTCCAGTTCACCTACCAGCCCCGACTAGGAGTTGAGGATGCCATCGTCTACCTGCTGAACCGTGTCTATGCCCACCTGGACAAATCAGCGAGCACTGCGAGGGTCATGTTTTTTGACTTCTCCAGTGCATTCAACACCATCTGCCCTGCTCTGCTGGGGGAGAAGCTGACAGCGATGCAGGTGGATGCTCCCCTGGTGTCATGGATTCTTGATTACCTGACTGGCAGACCACAGTACGTGTGCTTGCAACGCCGTGTGTCTGACAGAGTGATCAGCAGCACTGGGGCTCCACAGGGGACTGTCTTGTCTCCCTTTCTCTTCACCATTTACACCTCGGACTTCAACTACTGCACAGAGTCTTGTCATCTTCAGAAGTTTTCGGATGACTCTGCCACAGTTGGATGCATCAGCAAGGGAGATGAGGTTGAGTACAGGGCTACTGTAGGAAACTTTGTCACATGGTGTGAGCAGAATTATCTGTAGCTTAATGTGAAAAAGACTAAGGAGCTGGTGGTAGACCTGAGGAGAGCTATGGTACCTGTGACCCCTGTTTCCATCCAGGGGGTCAGTGTGGACATGGTGGAGGATTACAAATACCTGGGGATACGAATTGACAATAAACTGGACTGGTCAAAGAACACTGAGGCTGTCTACAAGAAGGGTCAGAGCCATCTCTACTTCCTGAGGAGACTGAGGTGCTTTAACATCTGCCGGATGATGCTGAAGATGTTCTACGAGTCTGTGGTGGCCAGTGCTATCATGTTTGCTGTTGTGTGCTGGGGCAGCAGGCTGAGGGTAGCAGACACCAACAGAATCAACAAACTTATTCGTAAGGCCAGTGATGTTGTGGGGATGGAACTGGACTCTCTTACGGTGGTATCTGAAACGAGGATGCTGTCCAAGTTGCATGCCATCTTGGCCAATGTCTCCCATCCACTACATAATGTACTGGGTGGGCACAGGAGCACATTCAGCCAGAGACTCATTCCTCCAAGATGCAGCACAGAGCATCATAGGAAGTCACTCCTGCCTATGGCCATCAAACTTTACAACTCCTCCCTTGGAAGGTCAGACACCCTGTGCCAATAGGCTGGTCCTGGATTTATTTCATAATTTACTGGCATAATTTACATGTTACTAAGAAGTATTTATGATTCTATGACTATTTATTATTTATGGTGCAACTGTAACAAAAACCAATTTCCCCCTGGGATCAATAAAGTATGACTATGAATATGACTATGACTATGGAAAGTTGTTTCCACTGATAAGTGAGACTAGAGCTAGGGGACATAGCCTCAAGATTCAAGGGAGTAAATTTAGGACTGAGATGAGGAGGAACTGCTTTTCCCAAAAAGTGGTGTATCTGTGAAATTTTCTGACCAATAAAGCAGTGGAGGCTACCTCAATAAATATATTTGGGACAAGGTTGGATAGATTTTTGTATAGTAGGGGAATTAAGGGTTATGTGGGAAAGGCAGATAGGTGGAGATGAGCCCATGGTCAGGTCAGCCACGATCTTATTGAATGGCAGATCAGGGTCGACAGGCCAGATGGCCGGCTCCTGCTCCAATTTCTTATGTTCTTATGTTTTTATGAAAAGATGTTCTGACATTGGAGAGGTTTCAAAGTAAGTTTACATAAATGATTTAAGGATTAAAAGGCTTGTCACATGAGGAGCATTTGATGGCTCTGGGCCTGAACTCACTGCAATTCAGAAGAATGAGGGGGGATCTCATTGAAACCTATCGAATGTTGAAAGGCCTCAACAGAGTGGATGTTGAGAGGGTGATTTCTCTGGTGAGGGAGTCTAAGACTAGGGGACACAGCCTCAGATCAGAGGGACATTCATTTAGAAAGGAGATGAAGAGGAATTTATTTAGCCAGAGAGTGGTGAATCTGTGGAATTCATTGCCACAGGCAGCTGTGGAGGCCAAGTCACTGAGTATATTTAAGGAAGAGGCTGATATATTCTTGATTAGTCAAGGCTAGAAGGATTGTTGAGTCACTGAATGGTGGTGAGGAAGGACATGTACGGGCAGGTGTTTCACCTCCTGAAGGTACAGAGACAAGTGCCAGGGATCTGGAAAGGATGCTAGGACCAGCAATTGAAACTGTAGTTCATCACTTATTGTTATCATGGTGTCAAAGAATTATAAAATATCTTCGAGTCATAGAGTCGTTAAAGACTATGGTACAGAGATAGGCCTGAATTCCACACTCTCACCACCTTCTGAGTGAAGAAGTTTCCCCACATGTTGCTATTAAATATTTTACCTTTCATCCATAACCTATGACCTCACACAACTCCAGTGGAAAAAGCCTGCTTGCATTTACCCTCTCTATACTCCTCACAATTTGTATAACTATCAGATCTCCCCTCAACTGAAGAATGTAATGTTACACAGATCATATACTTGCATATCCACATTAATGCCACGTCAGTGATTATATGGTTACTTGTCACTGGTTAAATTGGGACAAGGATTCGCTGTTGGAGTTGTGGACTCTCAACACATCCAAGTTGATCACAGCACCAGTAAACCACATGAGATGAACTCTAGCGCCCTCATGTGGCCCCAGCTGAACAGTATCAAGCAAGTGTCTGGAATAAATCAGAATGAGGTTTATTGTCACTGTCTTAAATGAACAAAAAACAAAAGAAAAACATTTAAAAATGTGAAATTTTGTGTTTTTTTGCAGATGAAGTGCAGTGAAAAAGCATAAAAATTACTATCAATTTCAGATATTCTGAGATAATTATCAGTAGCACTGCATATTGAACGCAATTCTTCCTATCTGTCCCTCAATCTCTTTGACCCCCATCATCAGGCGAGAGGTGCCATAGCCTTAGGAGAACAGTTAGAATAGGAAACAGCTCCTTCCCCCATGCCGAAGAATACTGAACTTGCTGCCACCAACAAGGTCTCGTCAAGCATAAAGCATCAGGAGCGTTATTCTGTTTACATTTTGACTTGTGTCTGTCATAAATGCGACTTATTATTTGTTAATTTATTTGTGGTAGTATTACTTTATGTGCTGTGTTTGTGAGTTAAATGCACTGTGTTTGTGCACCTTAGTTCAGAGGAACATTGTTTTATTTGGCAGTAAACGTGCACTGTTAAGTAAGAGTAAACCAAACTTGAAATTACAAAATAAATAAATGGTGCATAAGAAAGGAACAATGAGGTTCATGGCTTCATGGACTATTCAGAAATTTAGAAGCAGAGGGGAAGAAGCCCCTGAGTCATTGCGTGTGGGTCTTCAGGCTTCTGTACCTCCTCCTTGATGTCCAGGATGGTTCTTAATGATGGATGCCACCTTCTCATGGTAGCACCTCTTGAAGATGTCCTCGATGGTGGGGAGTGTTAGATTAAATTTGATTAGATTAGATTAGATTAGCACCTCAAAGATGCTGTCAATGTTTGCAAGTGTTAGATTAAATTGGATCAGATTTATTTATTAATCACATACCGTACAAATAGAAACATACAGTGAAATGTGTTGTTTGCGTTGACAACCACCTCAGGCTGAGGATGTGCTGGGCACTGCCTGCAAGTGACAGAATCAGGTTTAATATGCCATGAAGTTTGTTGTTTTGCCGCGGCAATGCATTGCAATACAATATAATAAAAAAAACTATAAATAACAATAAGAAATATATATATCTAGGGTTCTCAGTAATATTAGCTGGACTGTTACCTGTTAATTGCCTATTACAAAATGGCTTCTCTGAAGTGTTAAACTAAAATGGTCTCTCGTACTGTTAACTGCTGAGTAAGGAGTTCTCTGTAGCAGCTTGTTTGGGTTATAAAAGCTTTTATAGATATGTAAAAAGGAAAAGACTGGTAAAGACAAATGTAGGTCCCCTGCAGACAGAAACAGGTGAATTGATTATGGGGAGCAAGGACATGGCAGACCAATTGAATAATTACTTTGGTTCTGTCTTCACTAAGGAGGACATAAATAATCTTCCAGAAATAGTAGGGGACAGAGAGTCCAGTGAGATGGAGGAACTGAGCGAAATACATGTTAGTAGGGAAGTGGTGTTAGGTAAATTGAAGGGATTGAAGGCAGATAAATCCCCAGGGCCAGATGGTCTGCATCCTAGAGTGCTTAAGGAAGTAGCCCAAGAAATAGTGGATGCATTAGTGATAATTTTTCAAAACTCGTTAGATTCTGGACTAGTTCCTGAGGGTTGGAGGGTGGCTAATGTAACTCCACCTTTTAAAAAAGGAGGGAGAGAGAAACCGGGGAATTATAGACCGGTTAGCCTAACGTCGGTGGTGGGGAAACTGCTGGAGTCAGTTATCAAGGATGTGATAACAGCACGTTTGGAAAGCGGAGAAATGATCGGACAAAGTCAGCATGGATTTGTGAAAGGAAAATCATGTCTGACGAATCTCATAGAATTTTTTGAGGATGTAACTAGTAGAGTGGATAGGGGAGAACCAGTGGATGTGGTATATTTGGATTTTCAAAAGGCTTTTGACAAGGTCCCACACAGGAGATTAGTGTGCAAACTTAAAGCACACGGTATTGGGGGTAAGGTACTGGTGTGGGTGGAGAATTGGTTAGCAGACAGGAAGCAAAGAGTGGGAATAAACGGGACCTTTTCAGAATGGCAGGCGGTGACTAGTGGGGTACCACAAGGCTCAGTGCTGGGACCCCAGTTGTTTACAATATATATTAATGACTTGGATGAGGGAATTAAATGCAGCATCTCCAAGTTTGCGGATGACACGAAGCTGGGCGGCAGTGTTAGCAGTGAGGAGGATGCTAAGAGGATGCAGGGTGACTTGGATAGGTTGGGTGAGTGGGCAAACTCATGGCAGATGCACTTTAATGTGGATAAATGTGAAGTTATCCACTTTGGTGGCAAAAATAGGAAAACAGATTATTATCTGAATGGTGGCAGATTAGGAAAAGGGGAGGTGCAACGAGACCTGGGTGTCATTATACACCAGTCATTGAAAGTGGGCATGCAGGTACAGCAGGCGGTGAAAAAGGCGAATGGTATGCTGGCATTTATAGCGAGAGGATTCGAGTACAGGAGCAGGGAGGTACTACTGCAGTTGTACAAGGCCTTGGTGAGACCACACCTGGAGTATTGTGTGCAGTTTTGGTCCCCTAATCTGAGGAAAGACATCTTTGCCATAGAGGGAGTACAAAGAAGGTTCACCAGATTGATTCCTGGGATGGCAGGACTTTCATATGAAGAAAGACTGGATGAACTGGGCTTGTACTCGTTGGAATTTAGAAGATTGAGGGGGGATCTGATTGAAACGTATAAGATCCTAAAGGTATTGGACAGGCTAGATGCAGGAAGATTGTTCCCGATGTTGGGGAAGTCCAGAACGAGGGGCCACAGTTTGAGGATAAAGGGGAAGCCTTTTAGGACCGAGATTAGGAAAAACTTCTTCACACAGAGAGTGGTGAATCTGTGGAATTCTCTGCCACAGCAAACTGTTGAGGCCAGTTCATTGGCTATGTTTAAGAGGGAGTTAGATATGGCCCTTGTGGCTACAGGGGTCAGGGGGTATGGAGGGAAGGCTGGGGTGGGGTTCTGAGTTGGATGATCAGCCATGATCATAATAAATGGCGGTGCAGGCTCGAAGGGCCGAATGGCCTACTCCTGCACCTATTTTCTATGTTTCTATGTTTCTATAATTACTGATAATAACAAGAATTGTATTCATTTGCTAACCAATTGCACAATTCTGATTTAATGGAGATAGACGTGAGAAACACAGAGGAACATCTGGAGAAACTTCTGAAATGCTCGGTTCACAGCCACTGCTACTGTGCGATGGAGAATCTCCGGAGGGAAGGCCCCAAATCCTTGGCTTTTCCTGTTGCTGGCGGCCGGGGATGGGGTCGAAGCACTCAGCAGAGATGGTGCTCGGTGCACAGTGTCGGAGGGCTGGTTGGAGGCTAGAAGTTTTCGGACGACTCAGATTTGGACAGTGGTTGGGTGCTTCCAGGATGCTGCATCGGCAAGTTTGCGGCGCTGGTAGCTCATGGCAGGAAGAGAGTTTTCTTCCTTCTGCCGTCTGCTTGAGATGATGGGACTTTCAAGAGACTTTGGGCTTTTTTTACCGTGCCCATGGCCTGTTCTTCATCAAGTTACGGAATTGCTTGCACTGTTCTAACTATATGTTATAAGTATGTGTTTTTTGTCAGTTTTTCTGTCTTGGTCTGTCTTGTGTTTCTGTGATATCACACCGGAGGAGCATTGTATCATTTCTTAATCCATGTATTGCTAAATGACAATATAAATGGACTGCATGTCCTCATAATCTAATCTAATCTAATCTAATTGGGATAGATGTTATTCTTTCTTATGTGTCTGTAAGCTATTGTTTTCACGGGCTTTGGGGGGAAGGCGCGATGGGGACAGAGGGAGGAGACGTGATGCTTTAAGCTGGGCAATGGAACGGACCCCGAGCGGGAGTCCGAGACCCAGGGTCTTCAGCGAGGAGAGGAGATGAGGACAGACTCGAGTAGAGTGTTTGGTCGATCGCCGAGGGTGGTCCCATTTGTGGGTCGGCGGAGTTCAGAGGACATCGACTGGAGGAAGGGGGAGCTGGTTCTGTAAGAGCTCCAATGATGAGTGCACAAACTGGTTAATAATAATGGCACCTTTTTCCTTTTTTTAAACAGTTAAACAGTTCTTATTTTGTTCCTTTACTATCTACATAGTCAAAGTAAGAGTTATAAAGTGTAATCATTTAATCACATATGGTGTACCGTCTGTTATTTGTCAGTGTGGGGTACATCACACAGCATCTACACAAACTTGATTACCCAGTTTGGTGGGGCTGAAGGCTGCTCCCCCTAGACGAAAGCAAGCTGAGCAAGCCTGAGGCCTACCAGGGGGCTACATATATATATTATAGAAATCTGATGGTGGACGGAGAGAAGCTGTTCTTGAAACATTGAGTGTGTATCTTCAGGCAATCAGAAGAGGGTATAGAACTTTATTCCATGGAACATAGAAGATTGAGGGGAGATTTGATAGAAGTATGCAAAATTGTGAGGAGTATAGATAGGGTAAATGCAAGCAGCCTTTTTCCACTGAGGTTGGGTGAAACTCCAACCTGAGGTCATGGGTTACGGAAGAAATGTGAAACGTTTCAGGGGAACATGAGGGGAAACTTCTTCACTCAGATTGGGGTGAGAGTGTGGAATGAGCTGCCAGCACAAGTGGTGGATGCCAGTTTCAACGTTTAAGAGAAGTTTGGACAGGTACATGGATGGTAGAGCTATGGAAGGCTATGGTCCGGGTGCAGGTCGATGGGAGTAGGCAGTTTAAATGTTTTGGCACGGACTGCATGAACTGAAGGGCCTGTCTCTGGGCAGACGTTTTCTTTGACTATGATTATATGTCCTACGCGATAGGAGTCCATAACGATGGATACCACCTTTCTGAGGTATCACCTTTGAAGATGTCCTCAATGTTGGGGAGGCTAGTGCCCATGATGGAGCTGGCTGAGTTTACAACTTTCTGCAGCTTTTTCCAATCCTGTGCACTGGATACACATTCCAGCATCAAATGAATCTTCAGGGCTTTCCACACCCACAACACTCTAATCAATTTAGAAAGCAGAAACCTGGCCAAGGTACTCAGTTAGTAATCTAAGGATCAGGACTGTTAGAGCAAACCTTAACTGCCCTCACTTTTGCTTCTTGGAAGTCCAAAAGACAAAATTTCACGTCATATGAAATAGCAGATCGGCAGACAAGCAGATTAGTTTTATTTATCACGTGTACATTGAAGCGTATTTGAAATGCATCATAGGCATCAAACCAAATCAGTGAGGACGCGCTAGGGTAGCCTGCAAGTGTCACCAGCATAGCATACCCGCAATTTACTAACCCTGACCTGCACACCTCTGAAATGTGGGAGGAAACCAGAGCACACAGAGGAAACCTACACAGTCACAAGGAGAATGTACAAACCCCTGACAGACAGCAGTGGAAATGGAAACGTGGCTTTACAGCTGGCTCTGAAAATCAATGTGCTAACTGTTGTACTAATGAAGCCAGGGTGACATTTACTATTGGGTAGATACTCTACTAATTAGCATGGAGATTCTATTGGCTATTAATACCTGTATTATCATAGTATGATTGGTGATTGATCATGCAAGTAAGGAATTTGAGCATCCACAAGGTTACCAAATGGTCAATATCTCAATCTAATGAGTCAATTTCTGTATAAAAATGGAATTTCTTTGTTCAAACTTTAGAAAAGCTTAATGACAGAGGCGAGGCATTTCTTGTAAATAAAGGATGATTGTGTTCTAAGTTCAAAGTAAATTTATTATCAAAGTGTGCATATGGGTACCCTGCACTAGCCTGAGATTCATTTTCTTACAGACATTCACAGCAGATGCAAAGAAATAAAATTGAATCAACGAAAAACTACACACAGAGAAAGATCAACTAACAGCTACATTGAGGAATGGCTGCAAGTTTTCAGAGTGCAGTTAACGGGTGATGAATGTGGAATGTGGAATTTTGGACTCCATGGTTTTACACAGGGTAGGTTGGGTTGGGTGTGCAAGCTAATAAAAAATTCAGGGTCACTTTGGGCCAGAACAGCCCACAGATTTATCAAGACAATTGGTTTAGAATGACCACATCTGTGTTCTGTTTATGATCAATAACAATATACTGCCTGTGTAGCATAGCAAGTCATATCTTTTTCCACTTCCAATATCTACAGGCTGTGTTGGCTCAGCCAAGACATTCAAAAAACTATTAGTCTCTAGTTGTGCTTCTGCTTAGGTTATGTTTTAACTCTACATTTGTCTCATGGGGATAGAGATAGGCTGAGTGAGTAAGGTCTTTACTTTTTGGAGCAAAGGAGGATGAGAGATAACTTAATGGAGGATGATAAGAAGGACAGATTCAGTGGACGGGGGATGGGAACTGGAATGACAGAGCGGAGGAAGGGGAATACAGAAATAAATCTAAGATAGTGAGCAGTAAAGATGTCAGGAAAGACAGGCAGGTGATGGGGCAAATTTGTAGCCATTGGGATGAGTTGCAGTGCAATAAAGTTGCAGTGAAATCAAAGCGAAAAGTACCAAATGCTGGTCTTAAGGTATTGTACTTAAATGCACGCAGCATAAGGAATAAAGTGGATTATCTTGTCGTACAGCTACAGATTGGCAGGTATGATATTGTGGCCATCACTGAGACGTGGCTAAAGGATGCAGGTCTCTGGGAGCTGAACGTCCAAGGATACACGGTGTATCGGAAGGATAGGAAGGTAGGCAGAGGGGGAGGTGTGGCTTTATTGGTAAGAAATGATATTAAATCATTAGAAAGAGGTGATATAAGATCAAAGGTCAGAATCTTTATGGGTTGAGCTAAGAAATCACAGGGGTAAAAGGACCCTGATGGCAGTTATTTATAGGCCTCCAAACAGCTGCAGGGATGTGGACTACAAATTACAACTGGAAATAGAAAAGGCTTGTCAGAAGGGCAGTGTTATGATAATTGCGGGGGATTTTAACATGGGAGTGGATTGGGAAAATCAGGTCGGCACTGAGTCTCAAGAGAGAGAATTTGTAGTATGTCTGCGAGATGGCTTTTTAGAACAGCTTGTTGTTGAGCCCACTAGGGGATCGGCTGTACTGGATTGGGTATTGTGTAATGAACCGGAGGTGATTGGAGAGATTGAGGTGAAGGAACCCTTAGGAGGCAGTGATCATAGCATGATTGAGTTCACTGTGAAATTTGAAAAAGAGAAGCCGAAATCTGATGTGTCGGTGTTTCAGTGGAGTAAAGGAAATTACAGTGGCATGAGAGAGGAACTGGCCAAAGTTGACTGGAAAGGGACACTGGCGGGAAAGACAGCAGAGCAGCAGTGGCTGGAGTTTATGCGAGAAGTGAGGAAAGTGCAAGACAGGTATATTCCAAAAAAGAAGAAATTTTCGAATGGAAAAAGGATGCAACCGTGGTTGACAAGAGAAGTCAAAGCCAAAGTTAAAGCAAAGGAGAGGGCATACAAGGAAGCAAAAATTAGTGGGAAGACAGAGGTTTGGGAAGTTTTTAAAACCTTACAAAAGAGAAGTAAGAAGGTCATCAAGAGGGAAAAGATTAACTATGAAATGAAGCTAGCAAATAATATCAAAGAGGATACTAAAAGCTTTTTCAAGTATATAAAGAGTAAAAGACAGGTGAGAGTAAATATTGGACCGATAGAAAATGATGCTGGAGAAATTGTAATGGGAGATAAGGAGATGCCAGAGGAACTGAATGAGTATTTTGCATCAGTCTTCACTGAGGAAGACATCAGCAGTATACCGGACACTCAAGGGTGGCAGGGAAGAGAAGTGTGCGCAGTCACAATTACGACAGAGGAAGTACTCACGAAGCTGAATAGTCTAAAGGTAGATAAATCTCCCGGACCAGATGGAATGCACCCGCGTGTTCTGAAGGAAGTAGCTGTGGAGATTGCGCAGGCATTAGCGATGATCTTTCAAAAGTCGATAGATTCTGGCATGGTTCCGGAGGACTGGAAGACTGCAAATGTTATTCCGCTATTTAAGAAGGGGGCAAAGAAGCAAAAAGGAAAATAATAGACCTGTTAGCTTGACATTGGTGGTTGGGAAGTTGTTGGCGTCAACTGTCAAGGATGAGGCTACAGAGTACCTGGAGGCATATGATAATATAGGCAGAACTCAGCATGGATTCCTTAAAGGAAAATCCTGCCTGACAAACCTATTACAATTTTTTGAGGAAATTACCAGTAGGCTAGATAAGGGAGATGCAGTGGATGTTGTATATTTGGATTTTCAGAAGGCCTCTGACAAGATGCCACACATGAGGCTACTTAACAAGATAAGAGCCCATGGAATTACGGGAAAGTTACATACGTGGATAGAGCGTTGGCTGATTGGCAGGAAACAGACAGTGGGAATAAAGGGATCCTATTCTGGTTGACTGCTGGTTACCAGTGGTGTTCCACAGGGGTCCGTGTTGGGGCCGCTTCTTTTTACATTGTACATCAACGATTTGGATTATGGAATAGATGGCTTTGTGGCTAAGTTTGCTGACGATACGAAGATAGGTGGAGGGGCTGGTAGAGCTGAGGAAACGGAGAGTCTGCAGAGAGACTTGGATAGATTGGAACAATGGGCAAAGAAGTGGCAAATGAAATACAATGTTGTAAAGTGTATGGTTATGCACTTTGGCAGAAGAAATAAACAGGCAGACTATTATTTAAATGGGGAGAGAATTCAAAGTTCTGAGATGCAACGGGACTTGGGAGTCCTCGTACAGGATACCCTTAAGGTTAACCTCCAGGTTAAGGCAGTAGTGAAGAAGGCGAATGCAATGTTGGCATCCATTTCTAGAGGAATAGAGTATAGGAGCAGAGATGTGATAGTGAGGCTCTATAAGGAGCTGGTGAGACCTCACTTGGAGTACTGTGGGCAGTTTTGGTCTCCTTATCTAAGAAAGGATGTGCTGACGTTGGAGAGGGTACAAAGAAGATTCACTAGAATGATTCCGGGAATGAGAGGGTTAACATATGAGGAACGTTTGTCCACTCTTGGACTGTATTCCTTGGAGTTTAGAAGAATGAGGGGAGACCTCATAGAAACATTTCGAATGTTGAAAGGCATGGACAGGGTGGATGTGGCAAAGTTGTTTCCCATGATGGGGGAGTCTAGTATGAGAGGGCATGACTTAAGGATTGAAGAGCGCCCATTCAGAACAGAAGTGCGAAGAAATTTTTTTAGTCAGAGGGTGGTGAATCTATGGAATTGGAGGCCAAGTCATTGGGTGTATTTCAGGCAGAGATTGATAGGTATCTGAGTAGACAGGGCATCAAAGGTTATGGTGAGAAGGCGGGGGAGTTGGACTAAATGGGAGAATGGATCAGCTCATGATAAAATGGCAGAGCAGACTCGATGGGCTGAATGGCCGATTTTTGCTCCTTTGTCTTATGGTCTTATGGTCTTACGGACAGCAGAGACTTCGTCCCAGGGTGCAAATAGCTAATATGAGGTGGCATAATGTTATACTGATTGGAAACAAGTATAGGAGGTGTTGTTTTTAACACAGAGAGTGGTGGGTGCGTGGAACGTCCTGCCAGGGGTGGTGGTAGAGGCAGATACATTAGGAGCATTTAAGAAACTCTTAGATAGGCACATGGAAGTTAGGAAAATGGAGTGTTCTGGGCGAAGGAAAGGGTTAAATTAATCTTACAGTAGGTTAAAGATCAGCACAACATCCAAGGCTGTAAGTCCTGTACCATGCTGTAGTGCTCCTTGTTCCGTGTGCTGTGTTCTACACTCCACATTCTGTGTTCTATGTTCTATGTTCTATCTCTATAAGCCATCATAGCCTGAAGCTGAAATTGCAGCCATGTCAAACATCGGTAGATACTGAGCAGTCGTGTCGAAGCCTTCAGGGTCAGAAGAAACCTACACCATCAGGAATTCTGACTGCAGAAATCTGTGCTCAGCAGCCTCTTACACATAGATCCAAGCCCGGGAAACCGGAAAAAAAAACTTTGCAAAATCAATTACATAACATGACGACAAACGGCCCATTGATTGTCGGACTGGTGTACACGCAAGGTCACGCACACTCACTGACACTCTGCTTTTTTAGGAAGAGTGCCAGATGTCATCGTATCATGACAACTGTCATCATAAGGGAGATCTACATAAATCTTGGCCCCAGTGCAACCATTCAGTTTGCAATCAGCCGAGCAAACTGCAACCATTACGGAAAGGCAGCAACACCTCCACAGTGAAAATCCTTAACGCTGGAGTGTCCTCAGCCTTCTACTCTACTCTCCGTATGTCCATGACTGCTTAAACTTCATCTACAGGTTTGCAGATAGCATCACCACAGTGGGCTATATCTCAAATAGCAACGAGTCAGAGTACAGGCAGGAGATAGAGAGCCCATGAACATGGTGACATGGCAACAGCCTTTCCCTCAGTGTCAGCAAAACAAAAGAAGTATTCATTGACTTCAGGAAGGGGTGGGGAGTTGACCCACATGTTCCTGCTTACATCAACAGTGTTGAGGTTGAGGGAGTTGAGGGTTTCAATTTCCATCATCGATAACCTGTCGTGATTGGCCCATGTTGATGCCAAGGCCAAGAAAGCCCACTGGCACTTCTAGTACCTCAGGAGGCTAAGAAGTCAGCCTGCCCCCTTTGAGCCTCACTGGTTTTCTATTGATGCACCATAGAAAGCGTCTCAGCTGGGTACATCATCGTTTGATACAGCCACCAGAAGCAGCTCAGAGAATTGTGGACACAGCTCAGCACATCACGGAAACCAGCCTCCTCTCTGCGGACTCTATCTATACCTCTCGCTGCCTCGCTAAAGCAGCCAGCATGATCAAAGACCCTTTCTGTACATCGGACAATAATGAGCCGAATTACCACGTTAGCAGCATCATCCAATATGCAGATGGAAGTTGTCAACTGACATTCATCGCACATGTTATGGATTTTAAACTGCAGTTAATGAACCAACTTGTTAATATAAATTCCTCTATTAGCATAGAAACATAGAAAACCTACAGCACAATACAGGCCCTTCGACCCACAATGCCATGCTGAACATGTACTTACTTTAGAAATTACCTCCGGTTACCCAGAGCCCTCTATTTTTCTAAGCTCTGTGTATTTATCCAGGAGTTTCTTAGAAGACCCTATTGTATCCGCCTCCACCACTGTCGCCGGCAGCCCATTCTACACACTCACCACTCTCTGTATAAAAAACTTACCCCTGACACCTCCTCTGTACCTACTTCCAAGCACCTCAAGACTGTGCCCTCTCGTGCTAGCCATTTCAGCCCTGGGAAAAATCCTCTGACTATCCACATGATCAATGCCTCTCATCATCTTACACACCTCTATCAGGTCACCTCTCATCCTCCGCCGCTCCAAGGAGAAAAGGCCAAGTTCACTCAACCTATTCTCATAAGGCACGCTCCCCAATCTAGGCAACATCCTTGTAAATCTCCTCTGCACCCGTTCTATGGTTTCCACATCCTTCCTGTAGTGAGGTGACCAGAACTGAGCATAAGTGGAGTCTGACCAGGGTCCTATATAGCTGTAACATTACCTCTCAGCTCTTGAACTCAATCCCACAGTTGATGAAGGCCAGTGAACCATATGCCTTCTTAACCACAGAGTCAATCTGCACAGCACCTTTGAGTGTCCTATGGACTCGGACCCCATGATCCCTCTGATCCTCCACGCAAGAGTCTTACCATTAATTATATATTCTGCCATCATATTTGACCTACCAAAATGAACCACCTCACACTCACACACGCCTGACACTAAGGGGCAACATTTACAATATAATCATTGCGAGCAGTCTCTGAGCATGCCTCAGAGGATTGACCTGAATATACACATATTACGCACAGGTCTGCTCCTTTTGTCTAGTACTTTCACCCTCTTTTTCATGTGCTGAAAGGAGTTGAAGGTGAGCTGGAGGAGTGAATAGTCAAGGACTACAGATGTACCGTGGAGAGCATTCTAACTGGTTGCACCACTGCCGAGTATGGAGGTACAAATGCATAGGTTTGGAAAAAGCTGCAGAAAGTTGTAAACTCGGCCAACTCCATCATGGGTACGAGCCTTTGCAGCATCGAGGACACTTTCAAAGCACAATGCTTCAAAAAGGCATCCATCGTTCAGGACCCCCATCACCCAGGACATGCCCTCTTCTTGTTACTACCATATAGAGTAAATACAGGAGCCTGAAGACACACACTCAACATTTCAGAAACAACTTTATCCCCTCTGCCATCAGGTTTCTGAATAGTCCGTGAATCCATGAGCACTACCTCAAAATTCCCCTTTTTGCACTATCTATCTAGCTATCTATCAATTTACCTTTGATAGCACTTTCATGATGAAGAACATGGTATCACAACTGTTAGACTTATAACCTCAAAAAATGATCTCAACACTGTCTGAAGTACACAGTATTTTCAGCGGAAAATCCAGCTCTCAGATTTAAAATATGTGAAATCGCAAAGGCTTAATCTTCACTGCCGGTGTCAGTCTGTGGAAAAGACTTTACTGGGAGGCCAGGTGACAAACGACAACTTCTACTGAATGCCACTTAAATCAGATCTGAGAAGCCTGGAAGGAAATCTGCCCGAAACCAGCGAAGATTTCCAGAAAGCTACAGATCAAACCCTAATCAACAATAAAGGAATGGAAGCACATCATTTAGTTGATGAAACCTTGATAACAATTCAATTTATACATTGCCATTATTATTCCGGTTTGAAGTATTTTTTATGGAGAAATGATGAAACATTTTAGTGATGGTTTGATGTTGCTAAGAGACAACTAAAAGGAAAACGTTGTGCTACGGTACATACCACAACATCAAAAGCCTGAAATATGTTACCTGTATATGATGGAAGAAAGGGTGAAGAGCCAAGAGAAGGCTATTTCACTCATGGTCAATATTAAAGATTAGATTTACTTGTCACAAGTGCATCAAAACATCAAAAAATGCATTCTAATGGATTATTTTCTTCAATGACTAACACAGTCTGAGGAAGTGCTGGAAAACAGCCCATGACTGTCGCCATGTCTCCAGCACCAACAGCGCATGCACACAGCTTGCTAATCCTTACCAGTACCTCTTTGGAATATGGGAGGAAACTGGAGCATCCGGAGGAAAGCCAACTGGTGACAGGGAGAATGTACAAACCCCTTTCAGACAGCGGTGGGAATTGAACCCTAATCTTCCAATAGCTGGCGCAGTGAAGCGTTATGGCAACCGATATGCTACCGTGCCACCCTCTGATTAGTTGGGTGACAAAGGAGAGAATTTTGACAACCAATAATCAAAGCAAGGTTGAATGCGGAGAAAAACCTCTTACGACAGGAATTGTGAAGTATGTTCTCAATGGGTTCATATGCCGAGATGGGCCGGCAATGAAAAATGAAATCGGAAGTGATGGTAGGAAGCATCCAATAACTATTTCTCCGCAAATTAACTCCCCCTGAGGTTTAACCTTGTGTGAGCTTTAGAACAAAAGCAAATGAGATAATTTTCAAGTGTACTTTTTTAAAAAGGTTTGCTTTGTCATATGTGCTGTATATCAAAATATACAATATCTCCATAATTACAGTGTCAAAATTGCACGCCCACAACCTTAACCCACACGTAAGACCGTAACACATAGGAACAGAATTAGGCCATTTGGCCTATCGAGTTAGCTCAGCCATTTCATCATGGCTGATCCAATTTTCCTTGCTGCCCCAGTCTCCTGCCTTTTCCCTGTATCCCTTCATACCCTGACCAGTTAAGAACCTATCAACCTCTGTCTCAAATATACATAAAGACTTGGCTTCCACAGCTGCCTGTGGCAAAGAAATCCATGTCTTTGAAATGCAGAGACCTTGAGTAAAGGATAATTGTACAGTTGTAATAGTAAATTATAAATTTTCCCAATAAATCCTTTCACCAAAGGATTCATTTTTAAAATAATTTCTAACAGGTCAGAACCTTGTATATATGGAAAAATACTTAAATATTCTTGTAAGAAATGTCTGACCTGAACATATTGCAAGAAATGTGAGTACGAAAGAGAGTATTTAGTTACTAATTTCTCAAAAGACATCAATCGGCCTTCTTGGAACAGATCCATGAAGGAATAGACTCCTTAAGATTACTTAAGATTAAGCAAGATTGGGAAAGAGAGCTTTACATGACCTTGATAACAGAGGATTAGTTGTGAATTTTAAAGTTGGTTAACTCTTCTTCGATTTGTGCTAGTCACTCTTTACTTCAATTTGAAATTGTACATCGTTACTATTTGACAAAGGAGGGACTGTCTAAAATATTTCCTAATGTTGATAGTCAGAGTGATAGATGTAACACTGAGACAGCAATATTGACACTTATGTTTTAGTCGTGCTCTGTATTGAAACAGTTTTGGAAATCTATTTTCTCTACAATTTCTAAAGCTTTAAAAATTAATTTAGAACCTAATAAATTGACAGTTTTGTTCGGTATAATCCCTCAATATATTTATGGTATTTCTATATCAGACCAACATGTAATTGCATTTGTTACATTATTGGTCAGAAGGGCTATTATATTGAAGTGGAAAGATGCCTCTGCTCCTACTTTGATACAATGGTTCTCTCAGGTGATATTATGTCTTAGTTTGGAGAAAATCAGAAGTCGAACCTTTGATCCTCGATTTGACTTTGAGAAAAGGTGGGGTTCTTTTGCCTGCTACTATCATTTGCTCTGAGTTAATTAAGATGCTCCCCTTCTGATTCTTGTTTAAATGGATTTGAGTTGGCAGATTGATGCTTATCTTTTATGGAAGCTTTTATGTCGTGTAGCTCCGTGGTTGTGCTCCCAATGGATTTTTTTTTGTTTTAGTTAGTAGGGGTTCTTTTTTCCTTCTTTCTTTTTTCCAAAAAAATAGTTTTAACATTTTATTTTTTCTTCTTATTATTGATATATTGTTTAGCTTCGTTAATCAGTTATTTGATAATTTAATTCTTATTGTACATTTGACATGTTGACTTGATTACTTTAATGGATTTTTTGTTGATTTTCAATAATAATTAATAAAAAAGATTTTAAAATGAAATGCGGAGACCACACAAACTCCTCGCAGACAGCGGTGGGTTCACCTGCGTTGTGATAGTGTTATGCTCACCATTACACTTCTGTGCTGTCCTTTAACAGATTCAATCACTCTATTTATTTTTGACAAAAGCAGCTAATCTTTAAATCTTTTAAATCTCTTCTGCACTCTTTTCAGTTTAGCCACATCTTTCCTTTAACAGAGTGACCAGAGCTGTTCACAGTGCTCCAAGTGTGGCGTCACTAGTGTCCTGCACAGTTAGCGTAGCATCCGAACTCCTCTCCTCAGTAAGATAGCCAGGATAAAATTAACGAGTGGGAGGGGAGAGGCAGTGGAAGGACGATGATAAGTGGAATCAGGCCAGTGCAGTTTGATGGGCAGAAGATGCCAGGAAGGACGGAGCATCTCTGGCACCATCTGTCCACTAACCTGGGCCCCACAATGGGATTACCAGCTGGCATAATGCCACTACAGTGCCAGCAAGCCGGGTGGCATGATGGCATAATGCCATTCTAGCGCCAGTGACCCGGGCTCTCTAAAGGGAGTTTGTACGTTCTCCCCACGACCTCCACATTTCCTCCAGGTGTTACGGTCCCCCCACACCCACCCCACATTCCAAAGATCTACAGGTTAGTAATTGAATTGGTCACATGGGTGTAATTGGGCAGCACAGGCTAGTAGGGGCAGAAAGGCCTGACACCACGCTGTATCTCTAAATTACAAGACAGAGTCAGAGGCTGGGAGGCCACAGATGTCGAAGGCTAACAAACAACAAAATGCCAGAGAAACTCAGCAGAACAGGCAGCAATGATGGAGAGGAATGAAAAGGCAATGTTTTAGGCAGAGATCCTCCATGAGAACCTTGACCCGAAACAACAACTGCTCATTCCTCTCCATAGATGCTGCCTGACCTGCTGAATGCTACCAGCGTACAATGATTCCTCGGGTGACATCTTCCAGGTAGTCAATTATGCCAATTATTTCACTTTTTCTACATCTTCTGTTTTTTTCTTTTTATCTTAATTATGTTTCAGAAACTGCTGGGGCCTGTGACTTATAGTTTGGAGATGGATCGCTTGATCTGGTGCTCTGCTGTCCCAGAGAAATCTGCAGGAGAGGACTGCCAGCACGCAGTGCTTCAAGCAGAAGATCAGTGATGGGGCACAGGGCCATGATCGTGCGGGGGTGGGGGTTGGGGGTGCTGTTGATGTCCTTTCTTTCAACGGCTTCCAGGGTTTTTCTGTATTTCATGGCAATCTGGAAAAGATGAATCTCAGAGTTGTTTTCTCCATACATACTTTGATAATAAAATGAACCTTTGTGCACCTTTGAGAACCTTTCAGTTCCTCCAGAATTTTGTTGTGTAACTCTGGATTGCCAGAATCCTTTGTGTTTGCAAGATGTCAAAGGCTGCAGACTGAGATAATGAAGCCTCAGACCTTGGGGTTTTCCCCAGGAACTGGCTGGAATTTACAGAGTCAGCTGCATTGGCACATTTCTAGTTTTCTTGCAGTATGATGGCTACGCCCCAGAAGTATACAGGAGGGTAGGGAGTGCAGCTTTTGTCCTAAATCTGAGGTCTTAACATTCCATATAGTCTTCTCCACAGAAGGACAGAGTGCAACCAGTACCCTGGTGTCTGCCATTGCCCTCCATGCCTGCCTTTGCTGAGAGGTGCCTCCCAAGAGATCTGTGAGACAAACACCAGTTTTATTTGGCACGCGTGTATTGAAACAGGCAGTAAAATGCATTGTTTGAGTCACAACCGATACAGTCCGAGAATGTGCCGGGGGCAGCCTGCAAGTCTCGCTGTGTTTCCAGTTCCAACAGAGCATGTCCAGACTTACTAACCCTAGCCTGTATGTCTTTGGAGTGCAGGGGGAAAGTAGCACAGCCGAAAGGAACCCATGCCATCATGGGGAGAACGTACAAACTTGTTACAAACAGCGGGAGAAACCAGTGATTGCTGGTGCTGTAAAGTGGTGGCACTAACCGCAACCGTGCCGTCCAAAAGATTAAAGATTAGATAGATTAGCTTTATTTGCCATACGCTTGTCGGAGCATCAAAACATGCAATGAAATGCTTAATTTTGTTAACCCCCTACAAAGTCCCAGCATGTGCTTGGGTCAGCCCACAACTGCCATGACACTTCCAGCATCGACGTAACATGTCCACCACATACAGGTTACAAAGAGGGGTGAAAGCACTGCTCCAAGGACCCACATGAGAGAAAAAGAAAGCCTGACCTCAGTCTTAAATGGGTAGACTCCCTTGTTTTAATAAGTTCCCCGTTCCCCCCACACCCCACACCCCTACAGTTCTAGATCTTCCCAGAAGAGCAGGGGACTTCATAGGGTGGATCACACTACTGACTCTCTTGCTCTCCAGGAAAGACACACTGGTAAGTATTCTTTGTTTCCTGGTGGGCAGCCAGTTTTCCCAACAATCAGCATCAAGAATAGATCTATTGTGGACCCATTGGAAAGATCATGACATACACATCATCATGAAGCAAGAGTAACTTGAGTCAAATTTTTGTGGGCAGTGAAATTTGGGAAGGATGCCCATATTGTGTCTGCTTTAGGCAGATTATCACTGTAGCACTATGTTCTGCAGTCTGCCTTCCTGCCTGCTCTACCTGGCTTTTTGGTGGCTGTCTGTCCTGTCCGACGGTGGCAGGAAACTTGTGCGGCAGAGTCTTTAAGTGGTAAAATCATTGTACGGGGCAGTTCCACTCTCTCGACCTTGGACATCCAGGTCCAGTAGTATGGACAAGTGCACAACTGGGGTCTTCTTTGCTTGCAGTCAGTAGCCACTTTATTAAGTACAGGAGTGTAGCTAATGAAGTGGCCACAAGAGTAGAACCTGGTGTGATCTTCTGCTGCTCCATTCAGAGATGCTCTTCTGCACATCACTGTTGTAGCATGTGGTTATCTGAGCTACTGTCACCTCCCTATCAGCTCGAACCAATCTGGCCATTCTCCCCTGATCTCTCTCATTAACAAGGCAATCTTACCAACAGAAGTGCCATTCACTGGGTTTTATTTTTGTTTCTCGCTCTCTTCACTGTAAACTTTAGACATTGTTTTGCGTGAAAGTCCACCCCCTCTGGCACCAACAATCATTCCGTGGTCAAATCCACTTAGATCACATTACTTCTCCATTCTGATGCTTGGTCTGAACAACAACTGAACCTCTTCACCATGTTGTGCATGTTTTTATGCATTGAGTTGCTGCCACATGATTGGCTGATTAGGTATTTGTGTTGAGCATAGTCTCCTATCATTTTGCCTTGTATAGTCCATAAATCCTTGGAATTTGGCCTGGAGCTCTATGAGCCAAATGAGGGCAAATGGAACTAGTATAGATGGGTATTTTGTCAGAATGAATGAGTTGGGCCAAAGAGCCTGTTTTCATGCTGTATAACTCTATGAATCTAGGAAAACAATACATTCTTGAATCAGAATCAGAACCAGGTTTAATATCACTGGGGTATAACCATATAACCATATAACAATTACAGGTATGTCGTGAAATAGGCGGGAGGAGGAGATAGCAGCGCGCCACGCGTGCACAGCCCTCTGGTGAAAATGATATTGTATCCGTTAAATAGGGGCCGTGGACAATTCTGATTTGATGGAGATAGATGTGAAAGCACAGAGGAACAACTGGAGAAATTTCTGAAACGCAGGTTCACTGCTGTTGTTACTGCATGATCGAGAATCTTCCGGAGGGAAGGCCTCAAAATCCCCGGCTTTGCCTGCTGTTGGCGACCAAGATTGAGGTCGAATCGTTCGGATAGAGATGGTGCTTGGTACTCGGTGTCGGAGAGCTAATCGGAGGCTCAAAGTTTTCGGACGACTCAGAGTCGGACTGTGGTCGGGCATGGCAGGGAGAATTTTTCTTCCTTCTCCCGTCTGCATGAGATGTGGGACATTTGAGAGACTTCGAACTTTTTAATGTGCTCATGAACTATTCTTCATCAAGTTACGGTATTGTCGCACTGTTGTAACTATATGTCATAATTATGTGGTTTTGGTAGTTTTTTCAGTCTTGGTCTGTCCTGTGTTTTGTGATATCTCACCGGAAGAAATGTTATATCATTTCTTAATGCATGCATTACTAAATGAATATAAAAGAGGACTGCGTGTCTGCATAATTTAAAAAAATGTGCTGTTTTGTGGCAGCAGGTAGTACATGGCAATATATAATTTTTAAAAAACTATAAATTACAACAAGAGACAACAACAAGCCTCACCAGTGTAGTCCAAAGGAAAGCTTATGAAGCATTACGCTTGACACCAGCTTGGCTGAAGGAGCTGCCGGAAGGATATTCAATGATGCCCAGCCGTCTTAGGGGCTCCACTCCAGAATTGCTGTCTGTGATTACTCCCATTGCCTTCATCCCTCCCGAGGATGCCCACAAGGCAGTGGGACTGTTTGCCTACAACTGGAGATCTGGTTCTAAAGCATTAGGGTGTGCCCACACCAGTGGGCCTGCATGCTATATAATTAGCACGAATAGAAGAACAATATTGAAGTAATGTACATGGGTTCAATGTCCATTCAGAAATCTGATGGCAGAGGGGAAGAAGCTCTTCCTGATGTGTCGAGTGTGTGCCTTCAGGCTCCTGTGCCTCTTCTTTGATAGTACCAGTGAGAAGAGGCCACCACCAGGGTGATGGGGTCCTTTGTGATGGATGCTGGCCTTTTGAGGCATTGCCTTTTGAAGGTGTTCTCAATGGAGAGGAAGCTAGTGCGCATGACGGAGCTGGTTGAGTTTACAACTTTCTGCAGCTTTTTCCAATCCTGTGTGGTGGCCCCTCTACACAAGATGGTGATGCAACCAGTTAGAATGCTCTCCATGATACCTCTGTAGAAATTTGTTAGTGTCTTTGGTGACATATCAATTCTCCTCAAACTCCTGATGAAATATAGCTGCTGTTGTGCCTTCTTTGCAATTGTATCAGTATGCTGGGCCCAGAATAGATCCTTAGAGATGTTGACACCCAGAAACCTGAAACTGCTCACCCTTTCCACTTCTGATCCTTCAATGGGGACTGGTGATATGATTTTGACAAATAAAATGGTGAGGAATTTTATGTTCAAGAAAAACTGTAACAACTCATTTATTGTAATCCAAACTCCGAACACGAAGCGGGATAAAAGCACTTTATGTAATTACGTCATCACATCAGACCAGCCTAAACTCAACCCCAACTCAATGTCGGTGGCGCTGAATGATGTACGTTTCCGCAAATTGCATTACACTACAAAGAACCCCCCCCCCCGCCCCCAATCCTTTGTATTTACTAAAACCGGCGTTGTGAGCCTGTCCAGAATGCAGACGAGCTGCCTGGCTTGTGTCCAATGTCCCATGGGTGGAGGAACAGCAGATTCCTCTGGCTTACGCTTATGACCATGTCAAGACAGCAGGGGCATGAGAGGTCCAAGTCCGCGGCGATTATTTTTCCCCTCGCCATGTTGTGTATCAGTTGTGAACTCGGATATGTAGGCCAGGTGGCATTGCTGACGTGCAGATCAAGGGTCTGATATTCTGGCCAGCACATGCACAAGGAGTATGTGTTCAACAAACACTGTGAAGCGGCAACCCTCTGGAAGAAGATGAAAATGGCGGACAGCCAGACAGAGACCGAGAAGCCCACGGTCACACGTGCAGTACTTCATTTTGAGAGGATGGAACTGCCGGCTGAAGAAGGCCAGCAGCTGCCACATGCCTCTGACAAACTGTTCGTGCACAGCACCCACAGCATAGTCTGAAGTATCTATGGTAATGGCTATGGGTGTGTTGGGGACCCAAGTTTTGTGAATGTGGTGGAGAATTTGGACCTGGTGAGGTCTGAGAATTTGCCCAGCAGTTGTGGTGCCTGTGCTTGACAGAGTCGCTGGGGGAACTTACTGGGGGAGCAGGGTAATGACCCTGAATCCTTGACATTCACAAGTTGGCAGTTCTTAATATCAACTGACAGTACCTCACACAGGAAATCTGAACTGAGCAGAGGTATGGACACTTTAGCCAAGATGAAGTCCCACGTGTAACGTCACCCACTGAAGCAGAGCATCACCCGCCATGTCCCGTAAGTCTGGATCTTGTTGCCGTTGTCATCGTCCAGCAAGGTTTCATCACTGATTGCCTTCAGATGCCAGCAGCACACTCACTTGAGAACCCCTGTCACACAGGAAGCGACACCCTGAAAGGGTGTCCATAATGAACGGTAGACGACCCTAGCAGCTGGAACCCACGGTGTTCGCAGACCTCTGATGTCCTGATGCGCTGGCACTGTTGAAGCTGCAAAGTGATTGGGTCTTCTTAGCATTTGTATGAAAATAAGCGTGATAAAAACACAGACCTAGCCTAGTCCATTTTACAGCCGCTAGTGTCCTGATGTTGGGGGCGTTGCTGACCGCGCTTATTGAGTCGAGAAAGGAGAAGGAATGATGCACCGCTGCCCGGCTGAGTGTGGACTATCAGCCATTTTAGCCAGCTCCCTGTAGTCTTTCATGGGTGCATTAGCGAGGGCTATGCAAACTTGATCAGGCACTTGCTGCATGAAGACTTCTTTAAACATAAAACAAGGATGGTGATTTCCCAGACAGCATGTGGTCCATTAGCTCCAGTGGCTTAGCATCGTCAAGTCTGGACAAGGAGAGCAGTTGTTGGGCACACTCCGACTCCGACAGTCCAGAAGTCTGCAAAAGGTGAATTTTCAATGCTCGGTATTTATCGTGTTCAGGCAGGTGCTCAAGCAGACTCAGCACTCTGGATGATGTGGAACTGCTGAGTGATGTTACCACATAACAGAATTGGGTGTGTTCTGTGGTGATTTCTCACAGCATCGTGGCTTGTACAAACCAAGCAACAGCATTTTGCTCCCAGTGCTCCTGCTGATTCAAAGTGACTGCATTGGCCAACAGGTTCGACAAATCTGGAATTGTCCTAGAGCAAGTAGAGATGTAGGTTTACACAAATAAAGCGGCGTGAGGCATTTTATGTTAAAGAAGAATTATAACAATTCATTTATTGTCATCCAGACGCTGAACACAATGCATGGTAAAAGTACTGTACGTAATTACATCATCACGTCAGACCAGCCTCTTAAAGTGAACTCCAACTCAATGTCAGTGGTTGTGAATTATGTATGTTTCTACAAATTACATTACTCTACAATGTGTGTTCCCTTGACAAAGGAGATAAAAATGGTGCCAGAGGGCAAAACACTTTAAATTCTCTCTAATGCCTCTTCTTTCTTTTTCAAGGTGGTGGGGATCTTGTCAGTGTCTGTGATCTACAGCTGCACTCAAACTGTGGCATTTCACTGCAGGGGGTATCGGTTCTTGGAGTTCGCCGAGCGGCCTAGCGTTTTGGATATCTCCAGGAGCAGCCTGGAAGAAGTGTGCCTTCGGAGTGTGGCCTTCAGCAGCCTGGTGGATTCCTCGCTGCTGGTCGTCGACTGATGCGTCGCGTGAGATCGGAACACTGAGAGAGCTGACGGCGGCCTCTGCACTCGAACGATCACTTTTTCTCTCTCTTGCTGGTGAAAGGGAGTTTGCTGCCGATTCTCACGTCAGAGAGACTCGAAATAAAATGGCACCTCGGACAGCAGCATCGAAACAGCGAGCTGCTGGGCTCCCCACTCACTGTGGCAGGAGAGACACCTCTCTCTCTTGTCAGTGAGAGAGAGAGAGAGAGCTTGTGGCATGTTGAACTTTTGGGATGAACAGCAGTTTTTGATGGACTCTAGATTATGGTCTCTTTGGGGGCTTTGCTATTGCTTGCAAGCTGGGTGGTGAGGGTGGATGCTTTTGCTGAGGCATCTGGAGGGAGGGAGTGTGGGGATGGTTGATGCTTTGCTGCTGTTTGTGCATGGGAGGGGGAGGCAGGACTTTGGGGTTCTAACATTTTCCTGTCATTCACTCTTTGGGGTTTTTACTCTGTTTCGTGGATGTCTGCAGAGAGTAAGAACTTCAGGTTGTATACTGTATACATTCTCTGATATTAAATGGAACCCTTGAATCTTTGAACTTCTCCTTCCTGAAGTCCACAATCAATTCTTTGATTGTACTGACGTTGAGTGCAAGATTGGTGCTTCAACACCACTCGACCAGCTGATCTATCTCACTCCTGTATGCCTCCTCATCACATCTGAAATTCTACCAACAATGGCTGTGTCATCAGCAAATTTATAGATGTGGTTTGATCTGTCCCGAGCTGCACAGTTGTGGGTGTAGAGAGAGTAGAGCAGTGGGCTATGCACGTGTCCTTGAGGTGTGCCATGTTGATTGTCAGCTCGGAGGAGGTGTTATTTTCGATCCACACAGATGGTGGTCTCCCAGTGAGGTAGTCAAGGATCCATTTGCAGAGGGAGGTAGGGAGGACCCGAACTCTAGGCCTCGATCTCCAGATTCACTGGTGACTGGATCTCAAACATACAGCCCGGCATCCAACCACATTGAAGTTGCTGGCCTTCAAATGCAGAGCAAAGGCTTAGACTGCAGCCTGTCTGATGTCCCTGTCCCTAAAGCTAACTAAGCCCCTAAATCCCCTCTCTGTCCCCCAAAACATTCCTACAAACTTCAATGAACAGCGTCATCTAGGCTGTGACTGCAGCTCAGCGCCATCTTTGA
The DNA here is from genome assembly GCF_963921235.1 of Mobula hypostoma. Classification (NCBI taxonomy): domain Eukaryota; kingdom Metazoa; phylum Chordata; class Chondrichthyes; order Myliobatiformes; family Myliobatidae; genus Mobula; species Mobula hypostoma. The sequence goes on from NC_086098.1 coordinate 149,742,332, forward strand.
GTCAATCAGAACAGGATAAACTATTCATACTTTATGCTGCCTTCTGTTTTTCACATTCCCTGGAGGAAAAACAGAAATATGAAATGCAAGTGAAGTCTCAAAGCTCATTCACATCAAACAAAAACATAAGAGATTCTGCAGATGCTGAAAATCCAGAATAACACACACAAAATTCTGGAGGAACTCAGCAGGTCAGGCAGCATCAGGGCAGCTGGTGAAGGGTCTCGCAGGAACCGTCGATCCCTTATTCCTCTCCGTAGATTCTGTTCCTCAAGCATTTTGAGTGTGCTATTTCAGATAAAGCAAGAGCTGTTTACTACTGAGGAAAGTATGAGGCACTGAATGAAAATATCCCTTCAAGTTCAAGTTCAAATTTACTGTCATCTGACTGTACATATATGCAACCGAACAGAACAACATTCCCCCAGACCACAGTGCACCCACACAACATATATCACACAGCACATCATACAAAATATTACCACAAAATGAGTTAGTAAAATAGAATTCACACAAAGAAACAGATGAGGGACAAACTCCAAATTTCTGTTAAATGCTGAAATCAAACCCACCTCCACCACTTCCTCTGGTGGCCCATTCCATCACTCTAAAAGTGAAGGAGATCCCCTTCACATGCTCCTTAAATATGTCACCATTCACCCTTAACATGTGGTGTAATTTCCGATTTATGTGTGGGCAGGAGATGTTAGAATAGTGGGGAGTTAGAAAACTGAGAATTCCATCATGGATCAACCATGATGGAAAGGAGGAGTAGACTCAATGGGCCAGATGGCCTGATACTGCTTCTTATGGTCTAAATTTTTTGGTGTGTAAGGGCTCATCCAATTTGTGCCTCTCCACTCAGCTGACGAATCTAAAGGATGAGCCCTTTTGCATCAAATCAAGTATTCTCAGCCTAGTATCTCTCCTCTGTATCTACACCTCAGGGACTGCAGCGATTCAAGATGGCAGCTCATCACCACCTTCCCAAGGACAACTAGGGATGGGCAATAAATGCCAGCTTAGCTGGTGATGCCCACATCCCACAAATGAGTAAATTATGAAAACTAAGGAGAAGTATAATTTGGAACAGACTAGATGGGCCAATGAGACTTTCTGTGCTGTAATGCTCTATGACTCTAAGAACTCTATATTCAAAGCCATGAAGTTGGTCCCACATTCTCAGCCTATCCGAAATACAACTTGTATTCCATGTTGTGCTTCCATACTGATTATATTAACTTCATAAACTCCTCAGCCTTTATATTTTTCCCCAAATAAACCTCTCTCCAAATATCACCAGATCACATTGTTTAGAATATTAACATTATATGTGCCAAATTCAAGTCTTACGTCGTTCGATGTAAGGAGTTGTCTCAAAGAGGTGGCATCCAACATTAAGGACCCCGTCTCCCAGGACATGCCCTCTTCTCATTGCCATCATCAAGGAGGAAATACAGGAGCCTGAAGACATGCATTCAACTTTTCAGGAACTGAGGTTGAACAAATTAGCTGTCTCAAAACAGGTCCTTCCTTGTGGAATTTGCAGTCTAGTGCAATGTAAATCAGTAATAGCCTGATGGTATAACAGCTCGGGGCATCGGAGTCTGGGATTCAACTCCAATACTGTCAGTAAGGAGTTTGCGTGGTCTCCATGTGAGTAGCTTGGGTTCCTCCAGGTACTCCGGTTTCCCTCCCACAGTCCCAAGACCAGTTAGAAGTGCAACACCCTGGGAAAGGCTTCACTGCTAACGGAATGGTCTTTCTGCAGAAGCAGTGTTTGTTTTTGGGTTATGATTAGAGATGACGGGTGCTTTGGAATGTGAGCTGGGTCCTTTGTTTGGCAGGAGATGAAGAGGGAAGAACTGGAGAGAACCGGTTGTAGGATTCGACCTGGTGGGGGACTGTGATTCGATAGAGAAGGTGACACAGTCGTCTGAGGATCGGTGACTGTTACTTTTAAGAGTTGAGCCCCAACTTGTGCACAATTGACTGTTTAATTATAATGGGCCCTTTTAGTTTTTCTTTCTTTTCTTTAATAACCCTTTAATTAAGTTAAGATTCATAAATACAATTCCTTTAATCGTATGCAGTGTGCTGTCTGTTATTTCTTGGCACTGTGTTGTAACAGGGTAGCATCCACACAGACTGGGGTTTAGGGTGAGAGAGCCATCTCAATCTCACGGGTTTTGCGGGACCGGAGTGTGTATTCCCTAGAGTTACGCAGCCAAGGAAATCAGCGGGATTTCAGAAGGTTAATTGGTGAATATAAATTGCCTTGTGATTAGGCCAGAGTTAAAGAGAAGGGTTGTTGGGTGGTGCAGCTCGTTGTGCTGGAAGGGCCTGTTCAGTGGTGTATTGTAAAATAAGATAATAAATTAATTTGATAACACTTCTTTATCAATAGTTCAATCGTTCCATTCAATAATTCCATTTATTATCGAGAATAGATACAATGCACAACCTGAAACTCTTACTCTCTGCAGACATCCTCAAAACAGAAGAAAAAAACCCCAAAGAATGAATGCCACCGGTGAGAATTTGTGACCACAGGGCCTAGCTTCAGGCTGAACCTGGACATGCCGAAACGCAGCCAATCGGCAGGTTCCAAGAACAGCAAAACGTCATCGTGCAGAACCGCAATCTTTGAGTGCTGTTGAAGATCAAAGATCCCAATAAGACCCCAGCAACCCAGAAAGGAAAATAGAGACGTTAGAATAGGAAGAATTTAACTGTTTCACTGATGAGCTGGGAGATGTCACCCTCTGGTGTCATCTTTAGCTCCGCCCCAAAATTTCACTCTCTAATAGTTTAATAGTCTCATGAGACCATGGATTTGCGCCTTGGAAGATTTTTCAGGGTACAGGCCTGGGCAAGGTTGTATGGAAGACCAGCAGTTGCCCATGCTGCAAGTCTCCCCTCTCCATGCCACCGATGTTGTCCAAGGGAAGGGCATTAGGATCCATCTAGCTTGGCACCAGTGTGGTCGCAGAGCAATGTGTGGTTAAGTGCCTTGCTCAAGGACACACACGCAGCCTCAGCCAAGGCTTGAGCTAGCGACCTTCAAATCACTAGATGAACGCCTTAAACACTTGGCCACATGCCAACACTCCCTAATATTTGCCTTATGTTCACCGCAATACTGATCTATCATTCTATCATTTCTACAACTGCATCAGCATCAACTGTCTATTCCCTTCCATAGATGCTAACTGACCTGCTGAATTCCTCCAGTGTGCGTTGCTGTAAAACTTATGGTCTGCATTTGAACATCTATAAGGATGCCATTCGTATATTATGATTGCTGAAAGAGGTAATTTTACCTTTGCTGTCAAAAACTTGACTGCCTGTCATACCTCGGAATTATCTTGAATGATTACTTTCCGAGAAGGAGATATCTGAAGTTACAGAGGTGTTGACTTCCTCGATCTTTCTTTCCGGTTTTGAAGCAGTGGATACCTGGCATACTTTGTATGTGATTCAGAATGAACGTAGTGTTAAAGAATGAGAGATGTTATAAAGACCCATGTGTTTCAATGATGAAGGGATTGTTTTCAAAAGAAATCCTTTCCAGAAAAATAATTACACAACACGAGTCTGATTTACAGAAACCTATTGACAAATAAAATTTATTCTCAAGATAAAAGATTAAAAGATTAGTTCTATCTATATGTGCATCAAAAGATCAAAGAATATAGTGGAATGCATCTCTTGCATCATCCAAGGATGTGCTGGGGGCAGCCCACAAATATCACCATGCTACCAGCACCAACATAGCATGTCCATACCCTTCCCGATAACGCTAAGTAAACGTAGCAGTTCATTTGTGTACAGAAGGTAACAACAGGGAAAAGAAGGCAATGAAAACAATTGCCACAGTGTGGTTCCTGACTTTGCAATGTAATTACTGCAGAAACCATGGTGAATATTGAGATATTGTACACAGCACATGGAACTGTACCGTACAGCACAGGCCCTTTGGCCCACAATGCTGAGCTGGCCTTTTAACCTACCCCAAGATCAATCTAACCCTTCCCTCCCCCATAATCCTCCATTTTTCTACCATCCATGTGCCTACCTAAGAGTCTCTTAAGTGTCCCTAATGTATCTGCTTCTACCATCGCCCCTGGCAACATTCCACACACCCCACCACTTTTACTTGCTGAGTAAAGTATCTCTGACATTTCCCCAATAGTTCCTCCAATCACCTTAAAATTATTCTCCCTCATATTGGCCATTTCTGCCCTGGGAATAAGTTATGACTATCCACTCTATCTGTGCCTCTTATCATCTTATATACTTCTACCAAGTTTTCTCATCCTCCTTTGCTCCAACGAGAAAAGCCCTATCTCACTCAACTTATCCTCATAAGACATGGTCTCCAATCCAGGCAGCATCCTGGTAAATCTCCTCTGAAGCTTCCACATCCTTCCCATAATGAGGCAACCCAGAACTGAACACAAAAGCTCAAAATGTGGTCTAACCAGAGTTTATTACCACATGGCTCTCGAAATCAGTCCCCCTACTAATGAAGCCCAACACACCATATGCTTTTTTTTAAGGGATCTTTGTAGGATCTATGGACATGTACCCCAATGTAGTCATCTTAAAATCTATTCTTTTAAAATGTATTTCAAAGTTGCGACATAAAATAGTGCTTGAAGGAGCTCTCATTAAGTACTCTGAGGCAATGCCCTATGACAATTGAGTTTCATAAACATGTTATTTGCTCAACAAGAATAAGCAGGACTTTTCTACAATCCTCCTGCTTCACACAATGTTTTTAAACTTCTGATTCAAGGTTCAAGATTGTTTAATGTCATTTTCAGTACACAAGTGTAAAGAAGAACAAAATAATTGTTACTTCGGATCTCAAAAAATCTTAAGATAAAGAACACAATAATAATAATAAAACACAATAATATAATGCCTAAGATAGCTTCTATTCATAGATTGATTGATTGTATGTCTGTAAAATGATGCTAGGCACAAGAGTATTTGTACATAAGGAGACTGACATGAAATGATAAAGTTGTGGGGGTTGGGGGTGTGGAGTGATGGGTTGGTTGGGTGGAGGCATTGATCAGCATAACTGCTTGAGGAAAGTAATTTTTTTTTCAATCTGGTGGTCCTGCCATGGATGCTACGTAGCCTCCACCCTGATGGGAGGGGGGCACACAGTTCATGAGTAGGGTGGGTGGGATCCATCATGATGTTATTGGCCTTTTTCCAGCACCTTTCTGAATGTAGTGTACATTCTTGATGGTGGGTAGGCTGGTGCGTGTGATGGTGCCAATAAAAGGAAGATTGGAAGTGGTGGCGATGGCTGAAAGATGGTGGTAAAATATATACTGTATACCCTTGATTTCAGGTGGGCTGGTGCAGGTGATACATTGAGCAATTGTGACAACCCTCCCTTGCCAGTCACCAATTTGGTCTCAAGTGTAAATCTTGCTCATGCAGAAAATCTGAAACCTTATCAGAAAATATTGGTATTTCTTGATATACGTTAAGACAAACAGAAAATTACTGTTTCTGGCTGATGGCCATGTCCATGATATATGATCTAATCAAACAAGACAGAGCCTTCAGTGGAAAAGTAAGAGGTTGAGTGGAAGCTGAAAGTATGAGCTTGTAAGAATTGTCACCAAAGGCTTTCGCAAATTTTTACAGATGTACCATGGAGAACACTCTTGCTGATGCATCTCCAACTGGTATGGAGAGCTGCTACACAGAATAGGAAAAAGCCGCAGGGGACTGTACACACTGCCAGCTCCATCATCGATCCAAGCCTCCCTACCATCGAGGACATCTTCAATGAGTAATGCCTCAAGTAGGCAGCACCCATCATGGAGAGCCATGACCATCCTGGACATGGCCTCTTCTCATTGCTACCACAGGAAGGAGGCACACACTCACTCAATGTTTTAGGAAAGCCTCTTCTCATTACTACCACCAGGGAGGAGGTACAGGATCCTGAACAGCCACGTTCACTGTTTTAGGAACAAATCCTTCCCTCTGAATACACCATGAACCCATGATCCCTACTTCACTTTCTGATCTCTTCTGGGACTACTTATTTATGTTTCATATTTCTTATTGTAACTTAAAGTAATTTTTTTACGTCTTGCACATTACTGCTGCCGCAAAGCAACACGAATGCCAGTGATATTAAGCTTAATTTGGTTCTAATTCTGACTAGCATGAAGCATCTGGTAGAAAGATTCATTACCAAATGGCAAATGCTCTAGTTTTGCAACTTGTCGCTAATGCAGTGCTGCAGCTAATCCAAGTTTTGATGCTCATCTGTAAACTCAAGCAGGTTTCTCTACCTCCTGCTCGATGGTGGTGGTGAGAAGACAGCATGGCCTGGATGGTAGGGGCTCTTGCTGATGGAGCTCTTTTCCTGTGACACCGCTCCATGTAAACGTGCTCAGCAGTGGGGAGGGCTCTCTCTGTGATGGACTGGCACATATCCACCATTTTCTGTCGGCTTTTCCATTCCTGGGCATTGGCATTTCCATACAAGGTCATGTTCAGCTTCCACTACTGGCTAGCGGTCTTGCGAAAAGGAGAACTGAATGTGCAAATCTCTCCCTGCCAGTACGTTGCCTCTCCAACAGCATCACAGGCCTCATGTAGTGCCTCCTCGCTGGCGACACATGGAAACTGAACTCCTTTCGGACTCAGTCTGAAATACAGGGAGCGGTGAGGAGGGTCTGGCCCCTGCACACATAGCACACAGGACAACCGATGTGTAGACACACCCTGGCGCACATGAGCCAGATCCCCAGCTGTGGGTAAGTAGCCCCACTGCTCTGAAGGCAACCTCAGGAGAGATGAAGGATACTGGAGAAAACCCAGACAGCGGATCCGGAGTGGAGGCCCCAAGGCAGCAGGACATCATTGAACATCCTTCCGGCAACTCCTGAAGCCAAGTTGGTGCCAAACGTATTGCTTCATGAGCTTTCCTTTGGATTACACTGGTGAGGCCGAGAAGGGTATCTTGACAACTAGGCATCTCAGGATCTCCATACCTTCCGCCCAGGCTTGCGATGGTGATCATCATCACCCATTGTCCTCCAAGACAGACGGATGCCAATCATGATGTAACCAGTTAGGATACTCTTTACTTTGCATCTATAGAAGTTTGTCAAAGCTTCATTCTTCAGTTCCAGTAGCGGAGATGTTCACAGCCCAGTCCAGATTACCAAGCCCATTCACACCCTCTCAGAAAGATGAAGCAGTCTGCACCTGCATGGATATTAAGGAATGTGTAATATTTGCAAGTTGCAGACGATGCTCACTTTTAGCCGGGAATTCTATCCACTTTCGCTTAACGTTCAAAGTTTAAAGTAAATTTATTATCATAGTATGCATATGTCACCATATACTATCCTGAGATTCATTTTCTTATGGGCATTCACAGTAGGACAAAGAAATACAAGAGAATCAAAGAAAAGCTACACAAAGGCTGACAAACATCCAATGTGCAAAAGTAGACAAACTGTGCAAATAAATAATATTAATAATAAATAAATAGTAAACAAATAATACTGAGAGCATGAGTGGTAGAGATCTTGAAAGTGAGCCAGTAGACTATGGAGTCAGATCAGTGTGGAAGTGAGTGAATTGATTGTAGAGCCTATGAATTCAATGTTCATGAACGTACTGTATCTGCGCTCCTTGTTCCCACCACTGACCTTCGGGGGGATTTGTCACTGAGCAGGAAACTCACCTGAAACAATTACTGTGGACGTAATATCCATCAGTGCCAGGAGGCATGATACCTGTGTGGGAGGGTTTTAAAAGTAGAAACGCCATTGCACCAGAGCAGTTCCACATTCCCGACCTCAGAAGTCTGGCTCCAGTGGTCTAGTAGTCATCACAAACTGGGGACTTCCTTGATAGATGACCATGACTTCCTCTATGCGTTACTATGCCCCACGCTCACCACAAAGTGTTGCAGAACCACCTTCCTGGCCGTTGGATCAACTTTAAAGTCATCTCTATGTTATGAGGGGGAAATTTCTTTAGCCAGAAGGTGGTGAGTCTGTGAAATTCATTACCACATACAGTTGTAGAGGCCATATCAATGGATATACTCAAACTGGAGGCTGATAGGTTCTTCATTAGTCAGGGTGCCAAAGGTTACGGGGAGAAGGCCGGAGAATGGGATTGAGAAGGATAATGAATCAATCTGGTTCGGAATGCTGTCGTTTGCTCCTACTGTTTACATGGTGTGTTTGTATTCCTTTTCTCTCTTACTCAGCACAGCGGTTAAGCTCTTCCTTTTTTTTAATTGGGTTATTCAAGTTTCTTGCTTTCTGGCTGCCTGAAAGCAAATAAATCTCAAGGTGTATAATTTATGCATTCTTTGATAATAACTGTATTTTGAATCTTTGAAATCAGCCATGATGGAATGGTAGAGCAGAGAGCAGACTTGAAGGGCTGAATGGCCTCATTCTGCCCCTATGTCTTCTGCTCTTATGGGCTCTAACATGCACTGTACTCATTCACTAAGGCTTCCCAGTCTAATGACGCCTGTCCTAAAGAGACTAGAGAAACAATTACAGTGGATTATGATGAATTGGGCCAGCAGTTAATAGGGGCAGCCACTTATTTGGGTCACTCTTAAAGAACAAAACCTAATCGAGAAAATAGCCAAGATTTCCATTGCTTATTTGGGACATGATGCTGCTTAAAAGGTTTTTAAACTGCATCAGCTGCTTCTGCTTGTGTTCATAAAACAGTAATTTTTGTCACTGATAGTTGGCAAGAAATAAGCAGTAAGACAATTCAAAACTCTTTTGCAGACTGTGATTTCAAGCAGTCAGACTAGGAGAGGCGAGCAACAGCCGGGAGTGAAGATGAAATGATTTCACTACTTAAGGAAATTAGGAATTGTGAAGAATTTCAAGACATCAAAAATTATCTTGAATGTTACAATGAAAATGAAGATCTGGTGGATGCAACAGTTCTAACTAGTATCAGTCATGAGCACTTGTGTGGCTATTAGACATCAACACCATGCTTAGAGTGAACAGTTTTTAAATAGCTACAGTTGCGTGTGTTTGTGTTATGTTATTCAATTGGGGCAACTGATGCTAAATTAAAGCGGTTTTTGACACTACTACATGCAGGAAGGCATTTGAGGCAGCCCATTATCTGCAGTGGGTGTCTGCACTGATTTTGTTCATTTAAAGTCATTCAAACCAACAGGATGGCTGTACTCTGAAAGTACACTGCATGGCTTCCTCCATCAATAACTATTAGGAACTAATATACAGTTTTATAGTACTGCAGCAATATTAGTTATGTTCCAATTTGTTCTGTCTTTCATTTAAATCCATAACTTGTTACTCAGTTAAATGTAGTTTGTCTTTTTTAAACTATTTCCATGAAACTTTGGCTAATTGGGGAAGCTGTATAATTGGGCCAAAATGTGCGCCAGTTAATAAGAATCCACTATGTATACAGACATGACCAAATTAAGATTTTGAAGATGAGCTTTATTTGTAACGTGCATCGAAACATCGGAGCATACTGTGAAACATGTCGTTTGCATCAAATTAAATCAGCAAGGATTGTGCTGGGGTCAGCCTGTAAGTGTCACTATGCTTCTGGCACGGAAATAGCATGCCCACAACTCACTAACCCTAACCTACACATTTTGGAATGTGGGAGGAAACCGTAGCACCCCGAGGAAACCCACGGGGTCACAGAGACAACATGCAAACTCCTTACAGACAGCATCAGGAACTGGTGTGATCACTGGTACTGTAAAGCAATGTGCTGACAACTAGCCTATCTCTGCAGATTCCTTTTAATTTGGAAGTATCTTGCCAAACCTTCATTGTTACTGGATCCAAGTCTTGAAACTGTCCTCCCAAAGACTCTGGGGGAGTGTTACAACCTATAGGCTCTCTTTCAAGGACTCTTTACAACTCATGTTCTTAGTGTTTGTTATTTATTGCACAAGTTTGTCTGCTTTACCACATTGGTTGTTTGTCACTCTTTCGTAAATTCTATTGTATTTCGTTATTTTTCCTGTAGATGCCTGCAAGAAAATGAATCTTGAGGTAGTAAATGGTAGCCTATATTCACTTTGATAATGAGGACTTTGAACTTTGAGGAAGAACAGCAGCTTTTTTGAAACTTTCTTTTATTTAGAGATACAGCGTGGAACAGGCCCTTCTGGCCTGACGACCTCCGCAGCTCAACAACCTACCTTTTTAACCCTACCTAATCACAGGGCAACTTACGATGACGAGTCAACCTACTAACTGTCTTTGGACTGTGGGAGAAATCAGGAGCTCCCGGAGGAAACCCATGTGGTTCTCAGGGAAAACGTACAAACTTCTTACAGTTGCGCTGGTATTGAACTCTGAACTCAGGAACACACTGAGCTGTAACAGCATTGCACTAACTGCTATGCTACTGTGGTGCCTATTGAAGAAAGCTGCACACCATTGTCTTATAGGGAAATTAGAGACAAACAACAAATCAATCTTTCTAATAACACCGACTCCCAAAATAATTGCCCTCCTCTTTTCTGAAAATCTGACTTTCTTCTCTGTCCTTGGGCTAATAGGGAGATAGAACTTAGTTTCTGCGAGACAAATTATAAATGCAAAAGTTTCTACAGATGCTGGGAATCCCAAGCAAACTGCACAACTGTTATTCCCCCTCATGGATGCTGTCAGACCTTTTGAGTTCCTCCAGCATTTTGTGTGCTTTCAGCCAAATTAGAATTCCCCTTTTTTGAGTTTCCCCTTTATGCAATTTGCAAAATATGTTGATAACGTTCTGTGCATGTCAGTCACCTTAACAACAAAAGAAGCAACTTGTTTGTTTTTGCCTTTCATCTACAGTAAGTGCTGTTGAAGTTGAACATACACTCAGTGACTACTTCACTAGGTATCTCTTGAACCTAACAAAGTGGCCATTGAGTGTATGTTCATTGTCTTCTGCTGCTGTAGTCCATCCACTTCAAGGTTCAATGTGTTATGTGTTCAGAGATGCTCTTCTGCACACCACACATGGCTAGTTGAGTTATTGTCACCTTCCTGTCAGCTTGAACTAGTATGGCCATTCTCCTCCGACCTTCCTCATTAACAAGGCAGTTTTACCCACAGAACTGCTGCTCACTTGATGTTTTTTTTTGTATTTTGTATTTTGCAGAGTTCTTTGTAAACTGTAGAGGCTTTTGTGCGTGAAAATCCCAGGTTATCAGCAGTTCCTGTGATACTCAAACTTTCCTGTCTGGCACCAACAATCATTCCATGATCACAGTCATTAAAATCACATTTTTTACTCATATTGATGTTTGAAGTGCACAACAACCAAACCTCTTGCCCATGTCTACGTGGTTTTATGCATTGAGATGCTGCCACACGATTGGCTGATTAGATCTTTGCATTAATGAGCAGGTGTAACGAGTAAAGTGGATATTGAACGGAACTTTAATCCACTACCTTTTGCCATCACATTTCTCTCACCATGTTTAAATGATCTGGAATGAATACATTTAATTCTTGCCCACAATCACGATATTATTGATGTGCTCCATCTCCTTCGACTGCTCGAAGCGAGGGAGCGGGTTATTTACTTGCAGATAATGTTACTGGAACTATGATCCTTAATAAATGGAATGTTGGTCCCCCAGTTTTGCTAACTCACACATTCGCTGATTAATTTGTTTGGTATATTCATGGACATGCGAGAGGTGAGCAACCTCTCTACCCTGCAGCAACCAAGACAATTAATCTATTTGTTCAAGGGTTGTTCCACTGAAATCCCAAAGCAAGCAGAGAGTGTATTGTCTTTTGTGTAAAATATGCCAAGAAGTCTCTAGTTATTGCTCAAGATTCAAGATTGTTTAATGTAATTTTGGGTACAGGAAAACAAAATAACAGTTACTCGAGATCTGATGTTGCACAGAGAAACATAATAACAAAAAGAACTCACAATAAATATAAATACAGCAGATAGCTTAAATACATACATTCTGCAGTTTGATCGGGGCACGACTGCGCAAGTGCGTGGACGTCAGCCAGTGAGAACAGCAAGAAGAGTGTAAGAGGACACAGCTCTACAGAGCCGGCGACAGAGTAGGAAGGTTTTGGCACAACAGGGCTTAGGCGATAACGGGTCGAGGCGAGGTAGGTTGACTCTGTAGAATACAGACAGGAAGAATGTGTGTGAGACCGGTGTTCTGTGCTCAGTGTCAGATGTGGGAAGTCCGGGAGACTTCCAGCCTCCTGGACGGCCACATCTGCACCAGGTGCGTTGAGCTGCAGCTCCTTAGGGACCACCTTAGGGAACTGGAAATGCAGCTCGATGACCTCCGTCTGGTCAGGGAGAGTGAGGAGGTGATAGGGAGGAGCTATAAGCAGGTAGTCACTCCAGGGCCTGGGGAGACAGATAAGTGGGTGCAGTCAAGAGAGGGAAGGGCAAGAATCAGATACTAGAGAGTACCCCAGTGGCTGTCCCCCTTAACAATAAGTACTCCTGTTTAAGTACTCTTGGGGGAGATGGCCTACTTGGGGGAAGCAACAGTGGCCACGGGGGGGGCAGGGATTCAGATTTCTGGGCCATTGGGACCTCCTTTGAGGCAGGAGTAACCTGTACAAAAAGGACGGCTTGCACTTGAATCCCAGGGGGACCAATATCCTGGCAAGGGGGTTTGCTAAGGCTGTTGGGGAGAGTTCAAACTAGGATTGCTGGGAGGTGGGAACCAAACTGAGGAGACAGAGGAAGAGGCGGTTGGCTCACAAATAGAGAAAGCTTGGAGACAGTACGAGAGGGAGGATAGGCAGGTGATAGAGAAGGGATACGCTCAGACCAATGGTTTGAGATGCGTCTATTTTAATGCAAGGAGTATTATGAACAAAGCGGATGAGCTTAGAGCATGGATCAGTACTTGGAGCTATGTTGTGGCCATTACAGAGACTTGGATGGCTCGGGGGCAGGAACGGTTACTTCGAGTGCCAGGCTTTAGATGTTTCAGAAAGGACAGGGAGGGAGGCAAAAGAGGTGGGGATGTGGCACTGTTGATCAGAGATAGTGTCAGCTGCAGAAAAGGAGGAAGACATGGAAGGATTGTCTATGGAGTCTCTGTGGGTGGAAGTTAGGAAAATGAAGGGGGCAATAACTCTACTGGGTGTTTTTTATAGACCACCCAATAGTAACAGGGACATCAAGGAGCAGATAGGAAGACAGATTCTGGAAAGGTGTAATAATAACAGGGTTGTCGTGGTGGGAGATATTAATTTCCCAAATATCGATTGGCATGTCCCTAGAGCAGGGAGTTTAGGTGAGGTGGAGCTTGTTAGGTGTGTTCAGGAAGGTTTTCTGACACAGTATGTTGATAAGCCAACAAGAAGAGAGGCTGTACTTGATCTGATATTGGGAAATGAACCTGGTCAGGTGTCAGATCTCTCAGTGAGAGAGCATTTTGGAGATAGTGATCACAATTCTATCTCCTTTACCATAACATTGAAGAGGGATAGGAACAGACAAGTTAGGAAAGCGTTTAATTGGAGTAAAGGGAAATATGAGGCTTTCAGGCAGGAACTTAGAAGCGTAAATTGGGAACAGATGTTCTCAGGGAAATGTACGGAAGAAATGTGGCAAATGTTCAGGGGATATTTGCATGGAGTTCTGCATAGGTACGTTCCAATGAGACAGGAAAAGGATGGTAGGGTACAGGAACCGTGGTGTACAAAGGCTGTTGAAAATCTAGTCAAGAAGTAAAGAACAGCTTACGAAAGGTTAAAAAACTAGGTAATAATAGAGATCTAGAAACTTATAAGGCTAGCAGGAAGGAGCTTAAGAAAGAAATTAGGAAACCCAGAAGGGGCTATAAGAAGGGCTTGGCAGACAGGATTAAGGAAAACCCCAAGGCATTCAACAAATATATGAAGAGCAAGAGGATAAGATGTGACAGAATAGGACCAATCAAGTGTGACAGTGGAAAAGTATGTATGGAACCGGAGGAGATGGCAGAGGTACTTAATGAGAACTTTTCTTCAGTATTCACTATGAAAAAGGATCTTGGCGATTGTAGGGATGACTTACAGTGGACTGAAAAGCTTGAGCATGTAGATATTAAGAAAGAGGTTGTGCTGGAGCTTTTGGAAAGCATCAAGTTGGATAAGTCACTGGGACCAGACAAGATGTACCCCAGGCAACTGTGGGAGGCGAGGGAGGAGATTGCTGAGCATCTTGCAGTGATCTTTGCATCATCAATGGGGACAGGAGAGGTTCCGGAGGATTGGAGAGTTGCGGATGTTGTTCCATTATTCAAGAAAGGGAGTAGAGATAGCCCAGGAAATTATAGACCAGTGAGTCTTACTTCAGTGGTTGGTAAGTTGATGGAGAAGATCCTGAGAGGCAGGATTTATGAACATTTGGAGAGGCATAATATGATTAGGTATAGTCAGCATGGCTTTGTCAAAGGCAGGTTGTGTCTTACGAGCCTGATTGAATTTTTTGAGGATGTAACGAAACACATTGATGAAGGTAGAGAGGTAGATGTAGTGTATATGGATTTCAGCAAGGCATTTGACAAGGTACCCCATGCATGTCTTATTGAGAAAGTAAGGAGGTATAAGATCCAAGGGGACCTTGCTTTGTGGATACAGAACTGGCTTGCCCACAGAAGGCAACGTGTGGTTGTTGACGGATCGTAATCTGCATGGAGGTCGGTGACCAGTGGTGCGCCTCAGCAATCTGTTCTGGGACACCTACTCTTCATAATTTTTATAAACGATCTGAATGAGGAAGTGGAGGGATGGGTTAGTAAATTTGCTGATGACACAAAGGTTGGGGGTGTTGTGGATAGTGTGGAGGGCTGTCAGAGGTTACAGTGGGACATTGATAGGATGCAAAACTGGACTGAGAAGTGGCAGATGGAGTTCAACCCAGATAAGTCTGAGGTGGTTCATTTTGGTAGGTCAAATATGATGGCAGAATATAGTATTATGGTCAGACTCTTGGCAGCGTGGAGGATCAGAGGGATCTTGGGGTCCGAGTCCATAGGATACTCAAAGCTGCTGCGCAGGTTGACCCTGTGGTTAAGAAAGCATAGGTACATTGGCCTTCATCAATTGTGCGATTGAGTTTAGGAGACGAGAAGTGATGTTGCAGCTATATCGGACCCTTGTCAGACCCCACTTGGAGTTCTGATCACCTCTCTACAGGAAAGATGTGGAAACTATAGAAAAGGTGCAGAGGAGATCTACAAGGATGTTGCCTGGATTGGGGAGCATGCCTAATGAGAATAGGTTGAGTGAACTTGGATTTTTTTCCTTGGAGTGATGGAGAATGAGAGGTGACCTGATAGAGGTGTATAAGATGATGAGAGACGTTGATTGTGTAGATAGTCAGAGGCTTTTGCCCAAGGCTGAAATGGCTAGCACGAGAGGGCACAGTTTTAAGGTGCTTGGAAGCAGGTACAGAGGAGATGTCAGGGGTAAGTTTTTTACACAGCGAGTGGTGAGTGTATGGAATGGGCTGCCGGCAACAGTGGTGGAGGCAGATACAATAGGGTCTTTTAAGAGACTCCTGGACAGGTACATGGAGCTTTGGAAAATAGAGGGCTATGGGTAAACCTAGGTAATTTCTAAGGAAAGGACCTGTTCAGCAAAGCTTTGTGGACCGATGGGCCTGTATTGTGCTGTAGGTTTTCTATGTTTCTATGTTTGCATTGATCATTTGTCTAAAAGTGACCCTAGGCACAGGAGTGTCTGTACATAAGGTGACTGACAGAAAATGATAAATAGCATTGGTTAGCGGATAGAGGTGTTGATCAGCCTTACTGTAATATGAAAGCATTTGATTTTGAGTCTGGTTTCCCTGGCATGAATGTTATGTAGCCTCCTCCCTCAATATAAGAAATTATAAGACTGAAATAGTCTGTAGTCCAAGTCCACATCCAAAACACAGAAAACCCCAGGAACACTCTCCAGGCCCAGTGACAAACCTTTTCCTCTCCGCAGCAGAGCCATCAAAAAGCAGGCAGCCGGCACTCACCCTCTGCACTCAACTCGATGCTGCCATCTCCCTCCTCGTTTTAATCAGCAAACGATGGAAGCTTTAAGCGGCGAAATGGAGTCGAACAACGGCTTGCACCCCATCCCCCCGGCTTCTTCTCCCATCCACCACAATGCAGTTACCATGCCATGCAGTAATGCAGCATGCCTGGATGCTCTCTGCTGCGCATCTGCAGGACATATGTACCGATGTGCGTAGTCCAGATCTCTGCAGCCCTCTCAGAAAGTAGGCAGAACCGAGCATGGAGATGTGCAGGTGCAATTAAATCATCACATAGCAAAATAAAGTCCATCATAACGAAAAGGTGAATGTGCTATCGTGGCACCAGACAGAGAATGAATGTAATTAATTTATTTTGTTTATTTAGAGAGACATCATGAAACAGGCGCTTCCGGTCCAATGAGCCACACCACCCAGCAACCTACCTATTTAACCCTAGCCTAATCACAGGACAGTTTACTCACTGGTATGAAGAAGGAAATTTCTTTTTCTTTTAATTTTCAGATTCAGATTTAGAATTCTAACCATATTCCTCGGCTGCTGAGACAGGGATTTGTGTGTAATCTGATTTGATGCAAACGATGCATTTCACTGTACATTTCAGTATACATGCGACAGATAAGGCTAATCCCACTTCTTTAAGATGGCATTACATAAATATATAATGAAGCAGAATTTGCATGGGCTGTGGAATGGAAACAGAGAGTTGACCTGAAAGAGGGCCAGCAGACACATGATGGGTTGAATGGCCTCATTTAATGCTGTAATCATGTTTATTCTTACTTAGAGATACAGCACAGTAACAAACCCTTCTGGCCCAATAAGCCCACACCACTCAGTTATACCGATGTGACCAATTAACCTCTTTGGACTGAAAGAGAAAACCAGAGCACTCGGACAAAACCCATGGGGTCACAGGGAGAACGTAAACCTCCTTACAGGCAGCGTCGGGATTGGAACCGGTATTGCTGGAGATGTAATGGCATTAATCATTCTATAGTTCTTTGAAAAATGTGAAAACACATAACTGAAGTCCAGGTGATCAAGTTTAAAGGGCAACTGAAGGAAATAGGAAATGCAGAAGGAATGTTCCGTATGTGGAACAGGTTACCAGCTTCGGTGACAGAAAGGAATACATGATTTCCAGTACGGAACTCGGCCGGTGATTTATCATGAATAGAAAGTAAAGGTATTAGAAATCCACTTAAGACCCGCTGTGGAATGATGGGCCAAATGAACTAAAGGGAATAGAAATTTCTCTTCTTGGATGCAAATTCAACACACACCAGCTGGTTCATACTAGTCCAGAGAGGAAAAATAATTAAATAATCAATACTCCTCTAGACTCCTCAGTCAAAAGACAATAACCCGACATCTTGTCTGTCAAGCTCTCTAAGAATCTACTAAATTTCAAGCCAAGTTCCTCACATTTATCTAAACTATAAATGTTCTGTGTGATTAAGATTAGCTTTGTTTACCACATGAGCTTTGAAACATTGAAACATGAAGTGAACTGACTAACAAAGTCTGAGGGTGCACTGGGGGCAAGTGTCACCTTGCCTCTGCTGCCAACGAAGCGTGCTCACAACTTACCAGCCCTAACCTGTACGCGTTTGGAATGTGGGAGGAAACCGGCGCACCCGGCGGGAGTTCATGCGGTCAAGGACAGAAGGCACGAGCTCCCTAAAGGCAGTGTCAGGAATTGAACCAGGGTCAGTGATCGATGGCGTAGTAAAGCTTTACGCTAACCGCTATGTTACTGCGCCGCCCAAACGTACAGTCCTAGTCTATTCAAACTCTCCTCACTTTGGCAAGCTGGCTGCCTCAGGAAGAAGTTTAGTGAACTTTCCTCCCTGTGTGCTCCCTCACTGGCAATAATATCTTGTTTTAGATAGGGAGAACAGAACTTTACGACCATAAGACATAGGACTAGAATGAGGCCATTCAGCCCATTGAGTCTGCTCCACCATTCCATCATGGCTGATTTACAAACCCTCTCATAAATTTATGAACCCATTCTCCTATCTCCTTCCCATAACTTTTCACACTCTGATTAATCAAGAACCTATCAACCTCCGCTTTAAATATCCTTACTGACTTGTCCTTCACAGCTATTCGTGACAATAAATTTCACAGATTCACCACCCTCTGACTAAAGAAGTTCCCTCTATTCCGAGACTGTGCCCTCTGGTGTTAGACTCCACCACTATAGGATACATCTTCTCCATATCCACTCTGTCTAGGCCTTTCAATATTATATACCCAAACAGTTGTACAGAAGGAAATCTGTTACCACTTGGATGTTGTTACTGCCAATTAAATGCCACAGGTCGCAGTCTTTACAACATTGCTTCCAGGTTATTGCTTACATTTCACACACCAAAAAAAAAGGCAGATAAACGAAAGCAAAAACAGTTAAAAGATCTGTGAGAGATTACAGGAAGCATGTGGAAAACATCTCTCCATATGCTAATTAGTCTGGCTGAGACTTCCCTTCCTTGAACCTACCTGTCAAATTAAAATTGCATAACATTTAAAATCACGGAAAACCCTTCAGTATAACACTGCACTGCCAATAAAGGGTGTGGTCTGATTATGCGCAAAATCGAAGAAGGCAATTGTTGAAATCGTCTCTTAGAGATATTAGTAAGAGCACATTGCCAAAGGTTACAAGAGTTAGAAGTATGATTTCTCACCAAGTTTAATGCTTATTGTGTTTAAGTGTTTACTTAATTGTATGTAGCCCTGCCTAAGGACCATGTTCGCTCTGAAGGTTGCCTGCACCTGGGGTCTTGTCTTTATCTGCTTCTCAGTTAAAGCATGCAACGTCGCTGATGATCTTATAGGAGCAAGAAGCCCTGGGGACATCATCATCGGGGGATTATTTCCAGTCCATCAGCAGGTGAAGAACTTAAATCACATTAAGCCAGACACACTGCATTGCACAGGGTAAGTGTTCTGTTTTTCTTACTTTTGATTGTTTAGTGGAATAAAGAGTCATTAACAAAGCTGGATTGGTCCCCTGTGATTTTGGAGTTTAGATTTCAAATGGAGAAGTTTCATTTCGTAATCCAAACTGATAAATCCAAGGTTCCTTAAGGTTGTCATAGTTGGGGGCAATGGGGATAAGAGCCCACTACCTATTAAATGTTCCCAATGGCATGCATCTCGAATTGCCTTTCTCAACCAAGTACTGTATAGCACCTGACCTTCATGTATGGCTTAACTACTACACCTGGAGGAATCATTTCTACTGACAGGAGAAGGGGCAAAGTCAGGTTACTCACACCTTAAAACTAGTCGCTTCAGGAAGAGGGACTCATCATCTGTGGTTGGCAACTCATCTAGGAGAAGAAAAACTCTGACCTCAGACCTCTGATACCTTGTGACTATACCTATTCATGGGGAAAGGTTTGGGGAGTAACTTCCCAAGCTTCCGAAGATGGAGTCCCTGAGGCAGACCTACACTGAGTTCAATGCTGACTGGCAACTCCTGCGATGCCGCTGGTCCCAAACTGTATCGGTCTCTGCCATTCCTTTGGATTCACCAGCTGCGTGGATGGAGGGGGGAAGATTGCTACACGGGCAACAACTTGCTTTCCACATTGTACTGACCTGGCTTGCGATTCTCGACAGGTAGGACACAATGTCCATGGTCGACCATAGCCTCAAAAAAGTGGACAAAAAAACTGTGCTGAGGGATCTTGATCTAATCATAGGATGTTGAAAGGAAGCACTTAGCTGTTCAGAAAGATTTTGGATAGAAGCAAAATCAATTTTGTTGCCCATTTTCTCCCACTTTCACATTCATTCCCAAAGACAGCTTCTTCTTCTTATTCTTCTAAAGCCCATCACCCCTACTGGAGCATAAGCTCCTGACAGGTCCTTCCTCTCCCAGGGATGATGTCTTTGGAGGTTCTGTTGGCATTTCTGTTGCTCTGGCTTTTTAGGGGATGGGGTTCCATCTCAACGCTCAGCCCTCCTCCTTTTGCAATGAGGCTTGGGACCGAACAAGATGGGGTTAAAGTCGGTGTGTATATGGAGATATTTCCCAGGTGCATTTTGTGTTTGTTGCACTTGTAGTAGTAGCATGGACTCATGGTCAGGCTGCTCTGGTCTGCATTACCTCTGCTGAGACCTGATGCTAGTGATGATGAGCTGAGGAATGTGGCATTTCTTCGGATTTTGTGTAACTGTCACGTGGTGGATGGGGAAACCATTTTGCGTGGAATGTGCAATTAGTTTGGGGTCCAACTCTTCTTCGTAAACATGCAATCAATCTGTCACTGGGCTGTTGGCTCATCCTTTCATTTACTTAACCTCACAACCACTTTTTATTTAATCACTTGTCAAACCATCAATGTATATCATGTATTTATATTTATTATGTTTGTTTATTATTTGGTTCTTTTTTTTGTGCTGTATCAGATCCAGAGTAACGATTATTTTGTCCTCCTTTATACTTGTGTACTGGAAATGACAATCATGAATCTTGAATCTTATAAGACAGCACATCAAAACTAAATGAGGTAATTTTTTTAAAATGAGGCATTTTTTCCAACATCGTATCACAATATTACAGAGGATCCCACCCACCCTGCTTACGGACCATTTGTCTCACTCCCAGTGGCGGTTAGCGTGACGCTATTACCGCTCAAGGTGTCGGAGTTGGATTTCAGTTCCGGCGCCATCTCTAAGAAGTTTGCACGTGCTTCCCTTGAGCGCGTGGGTTTCCTCCGGGTGCTCCAGTTTCTGCCTACATGGTTGGTAGGTTAACTGGTCATTGTGAATTGTGATTAGGCGAGGGTTAAATTGGTGTATTGCTGGGCAGCGCAGCTCATTGGGCTAGAAAGTCCTGCTCCGTGCACTATCGCTAAATAAAACAAATAAATAAAAAGAGGCTTCACATCGACACCTCCACCCACTAAGCCACCCACCACCCCATACACATCAGCTAGTGTCACTTTATGTACTTCCAGTCACTCTATGCATGTAACATTTTACGCCCATGAATATGTGCTGACGAAGGGTCCCAGTCTGAAACGTCAATTGTTTATTCATTTCCCTAGATGCTGCCTGACCTACTGAGCTCCTCCAGCATTTTGTGTGTTTTGCTATGTATGCATCAGCTACTTACAACATTGTGCTTCTAGGATTGATTTACTATTTATAATTATTGTGCTTTTTACACTTATTATGTTTTATTTATGCTGCATCGGATCTGGTGTAACAATCATTTCGTTCTTCTGTACTGAAGAATGACAATAAATAGGCTTGAATCTTGAATCAATAACGCAATTAGCGAGGGTTTTTTAAGGAATTTGGGGGATTTTTAAAATGATTTATTAATTGCTACTTTCCTGAAACTGCATTTGACTGACAAAGCAAATCTGGAATTCAGTAAGGCTCTTTAATTTATTGGCCCAAACTGGGGTCAAGCAGCCCTCAGACCAGATACTCAGGTGTACTGTCATTCCCATTACATCGATGAAGGAATTTTTATTCTATGAGAGAGGATAAGAATCTCGCAAACACACAATGCCAAGAACACTAATAAGGCTGCAGACTACATGGTTCAGTGATTCAAGGCATGCAATCCAAGACTTGTCATTTTTGTACTTGAGTTATAGAAACACACAAAAAAAAGCACACTGTGCAATGACAAACAAGAGAAAATTTGCAAATGCTGAAATTCCGAGCAGCACACACAAAACACTGAAGGAACTCAACGGGCCAGGCAGCATCGATGGAAAAAGAGTACCGTTGACTATTGGGCCGAGGCTCTTCATCAGGACTGGAAAAAAGATGAGGAGTCAGAGTAAAACAGCAGGGGAGGGGAGAAAGAACCACAAGGTGATAGGGTGAAACTGGGAGGGGTGAAGTAAAGAGCTGGGAACTTGATTGGTGAAAGAGAGACAGGGCTAGAGAAGGAGGAGTCTGATAAGAGAGGACAGAGAGCCATGGAAGAAAGAAAGGGAGTTGGAGTACCAGAGGGAGGTGATAGGCAGGTGAGGAGTTAAGGTGAGAGAGGAAAATGGGAATGGGGAACAGTGAAGGAGAGGGGGCATTACTGGAAGTTCGAGAAATCGATGTTCATGACATCAGGTTGGAGGCTATCCAGACAGAATATAAGGTGTTGCTCCTTTAACCTGAGTGTGACCTCATCGCGACAGTAGAGGAGGCCGTGGACTGACATGTCGGAATGGGAATGGGAAGTAGAATTAAAATGGGTGGCCACTGGGAGATGCTGCTTTTTTCCAGGGGATGGAGCATAGGTGCTCGGTGAAGCAGTGTCCCAGTCTGCATTGAGTATCACTGATATACAAGAGGCCACACCGGGAGCACCAGAGGCAGCAGATAGAAACATAGAAACATAGAAAATAGGTGCAGGAGTAGGCCATTCGGCCCTTCGAGCCTGCACCGCCATTTATTATGATCATGGCTGATCATCCAACTCAGAACCCAGCCTTCCCTCCATACCCCCTGACCCCTGTAGCCACAAGGGCCATATCTAACTTCCTTTTAAACATAGCTAATGAACTGGCCTCAACAGTTTGCTGTGGCAGAGAATTCCACTGATTCACCACTTTCTGTGTGAAGAAGTTTTTCCTAACCTCGGTCCTAAAAGGCTTCCCCTCTATCCTCAAACTGTGACCCCTCGTTCTAGACCTCCCCAACATCGGGAACAATCTTCCCGCATCTAGCCTGTCCAATCCCTTTAGGATCTTATACGTTTCAATCAGATCCCCCCTCAATCTTCTAAATTCCAACGAGTACAAGCCCAGTTCATCCAGTCTTTCTTCATATGAAAGACCTGCCATCCCAGGAATCAATCTGGTGAACCTTCTTTGTACTCCCTCTATGGCAAAGATGTCTTTCCTCAGATTAGGGGACCAAAACTGCACACAATACTCCAGGTGTGGTCTCACCAAGGCCTTGTACAACTGCAGTAGTACCTCCCTGCTCCTGTACTCGAATCCTCTCGCTATAAATGCCAGCATACCGTTCGCCTTTTTCACCACCTGCTGTACCTGCATGCCCACTTTCAATGACTGGTGTATAATGACACCCAGGTCTCGTTGCACCTCCCCTTTTCCTAATCGGCCACCATTCAGATAATAATCTGTTTTCCTATTTTTCCTATTTTTCCTATTTTTCCTATTTTCCAATAATATGGCATCAGCTGCAAAATTTGGAAGATAACAAATACTAACATATTCTTAAACTTCTCTCTTCATAACTCAATTCACTAACATAATTGAGAAACAGTGAAAATTACCTGAGTAAAGATGTCAAACTAATTGCCAAAGTTTAACTCGTTCATGAACAAGTAATTACACAAAGCAGGGACACGACGCAAGGATTCACTGTGAAAGCAGGGACACGACGCAAGGGTTCACTGTGAAAGCAGGGACACGACTCGAGGGTTCACTGTGATGCTTATTGGTCACTCAGAAACTTAAGAGCAAATGCACTCTCTGGAACTGAAAATTGGGTCTTGTGTTCATGATTCAAGATTGTTTAATGTCATTTCCAGCACACAAGTGTAAAGGAGAACAAAATAATTGTTACTCCGACCCCGATGCAGAACAAGTAAGAATAATAAGATAGAGAACTCAATAAATTATGTTTATTTTATTTATTTATTTAAAGATACC
Organism: Mobula hypostoma; assembly: GCF_963921235.1. Classification (NCBI taxonomy): domain Eukaryota; kingdom Metazoa; phylum Chordata; class Chondrichthyes; order Myliobatiformes; family Myliobatidae; genus Mobula; species Mobula hypostoma. The sequence continues at coordinate 149,766,049 of NC_086098.1, forward strand.
ATGCGAGACAGGCCTTCCAACTTTTCGAGCTATACTGCCTAGCAATCCTCTAGTCTAACCCTAGTCTAATCACAGGACAACTTACAATGACCAATTAACCTACTGACTGATACGCCTTTGGACTGGGGGAAGAAACTGGATCCCCCCAAAGGAAACCCACACAGTCACAGGGAGAACATACAAACTCCTTACAGATGGCACTGGAATTGAACTCCAAACTCTGATGCCCCAAGCTGCAATTTTCTCGCACTAACTGCTACGTTACCGTGACACCCAGTGCTAATAAAAACCACAATAAATATAAATATGTAAGAAAGTTTATATAGATCGTATGACCATAAAGGGGTGCTAGGCACAGGAGTGTCTGTATATAAGGTGACTCTGACGGGGAATGATTAAGTAGTGGTGGTTGGGGGTGTGGAGGGGTGGGTTAGTGGGTGGAGGTGCTTTAACGCTCGGCGAAAGTAATCGTTTACGTTCTACTTTGACTCGGGGACAAAGGGCTGGAAAAACAGGCTGCATTTTGTGGTTTTATCTTCTCCTTTCTGTTAGCGTGGGCTTGGCTCCTGTGCGGAGGCACGCAGGATGAATCCCACGTTCTGACAGTGAGATATTAGGCATTGTTGCAGTTGTAACACATTCACCACAAGGCGTGCAAGCTGTCCTGAGCACTGTAGATAAGAAATGGAAAATTAGAAAAACAATTACGCTGACTGGTGACATGGGGATTATTATAAGTCAGAATTAATCACAGAATAAAGACGTCCTTATCTATTCTTCTGAAAAGGATAGATTACACTTGGCCGCAGGATGGTACTTGCTTCACTGCGATACTCTCTGTGGTCACTTTGTTAAGTGACTCCTTTATCTAATAAAGTGGCCTCTGGGTGTGTGTTCATGGTCTTCTGCTGCTGTAGCCCATCCACTTCAAGGTTCAACGTGTTGTGTGTTCAGAGATGCTCTTCTGCACACCCCCGTTGTAACATGTTGTTATTTGAGTTATCATCGCCTTCCTGTCAGCTTGAACCAGTCTGGCCATTCTCCTCCAACCTCTCTCAATTAACAAGACATTTTCACCAACAGAGTTGCCATACACTGGATTTTTTTGTTTGTTTTTCAAGAACAAAATTCTCTGTAAACTCTAGAGATGGTTGTGTATGTTAATCCCAAGAAATCACCAGTTTCTGAGATGAGCAAACCTCCCCATCTGGCACCAACAATCATTCCATGGTCATTCACTTAGATCACATTTCTTCTCCATTCTGATGTTTGGTCTGTACAACAATCAAACCTCTTGACCATGTCTGCACGCTTTTATGTATTGAGTTGCTGCTACATGATTGGCTGATTAGCTATTTGCATTAACCCCCAGCTGTGCGGGTGTACCTAATAAAGTGCCCACTGACTGTATGAAAAAAAGTTTCAGAAAATACTGGAAACACCCAAGCAGGTAGAGCAGCACCTGTGGAGGGAGAAATAGAGTTATTCAGGGAGTGCACAAATAAAATGATTGCGTCTCTAGAAAGTTCAAGCTCAATTTTCATTCTACCATACACAAGACACAGCATTCCCTCCAGGGCCAAGTTACAAAACACAGTGCCAACAGTCACACACAATGCATACAGTTATGACAGCAGAAAATCATAGTGGCAGAAGCAAGCTCCTCATGGTCTGCAGGCTGATCGTTCAGCAGTCCTCACCACGTGCGAGTGCAGCCACAGATGAACGCAGTCCAACTCCTCTTCCATCGAGCAAAAAGCAGAGCAGAACGAGGATGCAGCCTGGACCAGGCCAGGATTCATGATGATAGGTTGAGCAAGCTAGTGTGTTTCTCTTTGGAGCGAACAAGGATGACAGGTGCCTTGACAGAGTTGTACAAGACAGTAAGAGGCATGGACAGAGAGGACAGCCAGTGACCTTATTCCCAGGATGGAAATGGCTGGTATGAGGAAGCATAATTTTATAGTGATCAGTGGAAAGTAAAGGCGGAGAGGTCTGAGGTAATTTCCTTTTACACAGAGAATGGTGGGTGTACGGAATGCCCTGCCAGGGGTGGTGGTAGAGGCAGCCACAGCAACGATATTGAAGAGACATTTAGATAGGCATGTCGATGGAAGGAAAATATAGGGCTATGTAGCAGGGAAGGGTAAAATTCATTTTAGAATACATTAAAATGTTGGCACAGTATTGTGGGCTGAATGGCCTGTACTGTTTATGTTCTCTATTTTCTATGTTATGATCTCGCACTTTGTTGTTTACCTACGCTGCACTTTCTCTGTAACTGTAACACTTTATTCTGCAATCTGCTATTGTTTCACCTCAATTCACTCTGTAATGATTTGATCCATTTGAACAGCATGCAAGACAGGTTTTTCACTGTCTCTCGGTACATGTGACGATAATAAACTAATTCCAGTTCCTCAAACTATCTTTCAAAGTATCTAGAGAAGTCACAGTAGGGCAAGACATGCCTGTGTTTGGTATCTGATATGACAGCAGGTATTGATGGGCTTGGCCATTACTCATTCTTCCTGCTGAAATGTAATGCTTTTCATCTTTCTGTATTAAATTTCTGTCAATTATCTGCTCTATTTTTAAGATACAAAACCATAAGACTATAAGATATAGGAGCAGAATTTGGCAATTTGGCCCACCAAGTCTGCTCCAATTTTCCTCTCAGTCCCAAACTCCTGCCTTCTCCCCATATTCTCCCCATGATTGTGTAGCCAAGTTTCCATCACACTCAATATATAAGTTTGCTGATGACACAACAATTGTAGACTGTATCTTGGGTAATGATGAGCTTGAGTACAGAGAGGAAATTAAGAACCTGGTGGTATGGTGCGAAGACAATAACTTATCCCTCAATGTCAGCAAGATGAAGGAATTGGTTATTGACTTCAGAAGGAGTAGCAGACCGCACAACCCAATTTACATCGATGGTGCACAAGTGGAACAGGTCAAAAGCTTTAAGTTCCTCGGGGTCAATATCACATATGGCCTGACTTGGTCCAACCAAGCAGAGTCTACTGCCAAGAAGGCCCACCAGCCTCTTTACTTCCTGAGAAAACTAAAGAAATTTGGCCTGTCCCCTAAAACCCTCACTAGTTTTTATAGATGCACTGTAGAAAGCATTCTTCTAGGGTGCATCACAACCTGGTATGGAAGTTGTCCTGTCCAAGACCAGAAGAAGCTGCAGAAGATCGTGAACACAGCACAGCACATCACACAAACCAATCTTCTGTCCTCGGACTCACTTTACACCACACGCTGTCGGAGCAGTGCTGTCAGGATAATCAAGGGCACGACCCACCCAACCAACACACTATTCATCTCTCTTCCCTCCGGGAGAAGGTTCAGGAGCTTGAAGGCTCATATGGCCAGGTTTGGGAACAGCTTCTTTCCAACTGTGATAAGAATGCTGAACGGATCCTGATCCGGATCTGGGCCGTACCCTCCAAATATCCGGATCTACCTCTCGGTTTTTTGCACTACCTTACATTCCATTTTTCTATTTTCTATTTATGATTTATAATTTAAATTTTTAATATTTACTATGAATTTGTAATCCAGGGAGCGGGAAGTGCAGAATCAAATATTGATGTGATGATTGTACGTTCTAGTATCAATTGTTTGGCGACAATAAAGTATAAAGTATATCCCTTCATGCCCTAACGAATCAACAATCTATCAATCTCTGCCTTAAATATACCCAGTGATTTGGCCTCCACAGCTGGCTGTGGCAACGAATTCCACAGATTCACCACTATCTGGCTGAAGAAATTCCTCCTCACCTCAATTCTAAATGGACATCCCTCTATTCTGAGGTCATGTCCTCTGGTCTTAGACTCTCCCACCATAGGAAACATCCTCTCCACATCCGCCCTATCAAGGCCTTTCAGCACTCGATAGGTTTCAATGAGATCCCCCTCAGCCTTCTGAATTTCAGTGAGTACAGGCCCAGAACCATCAAAAGCTCCTCTTATGATAAGCTTCTCAATCCTAGAATCATTTTTTGTGAAACTCCTTTGAACTGTCTCCAATGTCAGCACATCCCTTCTTAGATAAGGAGCCAAAGTCTACTCACAATACCCCACATGAGGCCTCACCAATGCCTTATAAAGCCTTAACATTACATCATTGCTTTTATATTCTAGTTCTCTGGAAATGAACGCTCATGTAACACCCTGGTTACGATTTTTACTGCTCTGCTGTAGGTGTTTCATTTTAGCAGTTCTGTAAGAGCAGTCTGTTCTGCTTCCAGCCTGTTTGGATTTGAGCTGAGATAAGGGGCTTTGTTGTTCACCTTAGGAATGTGGTGTCAGCCAATCAGGATGGTGGAATTAGGAGAAGGTTCTAGAGGACGTTGGGCGGAAAGGTTTGTGAGGGATACTGGTGTGGATTGAAGTCTTTTTGGTTTGAGCTGGGGGAAGACAGGAGGGAAAATGGCTGAGGATGCCATTCCTGTTGCACAAGGTGCTTTGTGCAGATGAATGGCTTCAAGGGGGAAAGACCAATCCTCCCATTGGAAACCCATTTGTTCAAGATGGATTTCGAGCGACATTCAGAAGGTGGTGTGTGCTTTCACACAGACCGAGGGTCCAGCACATGAGTTAAAGACAACTGCAAGACGAGCTCCAATTTATGTGCACATTTGGCTGTTTGATTGTGATGGGCCCTTTTGTATTGTTTCTTTAATAACTCTTTGATTAAGTCAATGTTCATGAATATACTTTCTTTATAACTGTAAGCAGAGTAGGACTTGCTAATTCTTGCCGACAGGCGATTACAGGGGGCAGTAAATCACACAGCATTCACACAAACCGGGGTTTGGCTGGGCAAGACATCCCAACCTCACGTGTTTGGCAGGACCAAAGTTGTATACGCCCTAGACATACGGAACCTGAGAAAGGTGGGCTCCTCGGCGCAGAGTCCGGTGGCTGCTCAGGGGCTAATAAGTCAGATTTCCAGAGATCCCCAGTAAATAGGGGTTTCATCATCATTGAGTTTACCTTCTTCAAAACCGACTCAGCCTGCAAATTTACACTTAGAGAATCCTGTATGAGCACTCCCAAGTCCCTTTGCACCTTAGATTTTTGAATTTTCTCTCCATTTAAAAAATAGTCTACACTTTTACTTCTTCTACCAAAGTGCATGACCAGACCATATATTCCATCTGCCACTTCTTTGCCCATTCCCCTTCTGTAGCCTCTCTACTTCCTCAACACTACCTGCCCCCCCCACCTATCTTCATATCATCCACAAAGCCATCAATTCAGTCAACCAGATCATTGAAGTACAATGTAAAAAGAAGTGGTCCAACACTGACCCCAGTAGCACACCACCCGTCACCAGCAGCCAATCAGAAAAGGCTCCCATTCTTTAATCAATTAGCCAGTGCTCTATTCATGCTAGTACCTTTCTTGTAATATCATGAGCTCTTAGCTTGTTAAGCAGCTTCATGTTTAGAAACTTGGCAAAGGCCTTCTGAAAATCCAAGTACACCACATCCTTTGTCTATCCTGCTTGTTATTTCCTCAAAGAATTCCAACAGATTTGTCAAGCAAGACTTTCCCTTAAGGAAATCATGCTGACTATAGCCTATTTTATCATGTGCCTCCAAGTACTCCAAAACCGCATCCTTAGTAATCAACTCCAACATTTTTCCAACCACTGAAGACCGGCTAACAATCTTACAATTTACTTTTTTCTGCTTCTCTCCTTTCTTGAAATGTGGAGTGACAGTTTCAACTTTCCAGCCTTCTGGAACCATGCCAGAATCTATGAATTACATAGAAATATAGAAACATAGAAAATAGGTGCAGGAGTAGGCCATTCGGCCCTTCGAGCCTGCACCGCCATTCAGTATGATCATGGCTGATCATCCAACTCAGAACGCTGTACCAGCATTCCCTCCATACCCCCTGATCCCTTTAGTCACAAGGGCCATATATAGCTCCCTCTTAAATATAGCCAATGAACTGGCCTCAACTGTTTCCTGTGGCAGAAAATTCCACAGATTCACCAATCTCTGTGTGAAGAAGTTTTTCCTCATCTCGGTCCTAAAAGGCTTCCCCTTTATCCTCAAACTGTGACCCCTCGTTCTGGACTTCCCCAACATCGGGAACAATCTTCCTGCATCTAGCCTGTCCAATCCCTTTAGAATTTTATACGTTTCAATAAGATCACCCCTCAATCTTCTAAATTCCAGCGAGTATTAGCCTAGTCGATCCAGTCTTTCATCATATGAAAGTCCTACCATCCCAGGAATCAATCTGGTGAACCTTCTTTGTACTCCCTCTATGGCAAGAATGTCTTTCCTCAGATTAGGGGACCAAAACTGCACACAGTATTCCAGGTGTGGTCTCACCAAGGCCTTGTACAACTGCAGTAGAACCTCCCCGCTCCTGTACTCGAATCCTCTTGCTATGAATGCCAGCATGCCATTCGCCTTTTTCACCACCTGCTGTACCTGCATGCCCACTTTCAATGACTGGTGTACAATGACACCCAGGTCTCGTTGCACCTCCTCTTTTCCTAATCGGCCACCATTCAGATAATAATCTGTTTTCCTACTTTTGCCACCAAAGTGGATAACCTCACATTTATCCACATTAAGTTGCATCTGCCATGAATTTGCCCACTCACCTAACCTATCCAAGTCACCCTCGAAGGATCACTACTAATGCCTCTAAATCTCTTTAGCCACCTCTTTCAGAACCCTGGGGTGTAATCCGTCCGGTCCAGCAGGCTTATCTACCTTCAGACCTTTTAGTTTCCCAAGCTCCTTCTCCCTAATAATGATGACTTCACTCACTTCTGTGCCCTGACTCTCTCAAATATCCAGCATACTGCTATTGTCAAACATAGTGAAGACTGATGCAAATGCTTATTCAGTTTGTCCGCCATTTCCTTGTCCCCCATTACTACCTCTCCAGAACCATTTTACTGCAGTCTGATATCTACTCTCATGTCTCTATTACACTTGCCGCTCTGCGATCACTCCTGCCAGTACACTTATTATTGAGGGTATAGCCATGGGAGTACTCTGCATTGGGTGCCCATTTCCCTTCCTTCTCCTGATAGTCACCCAGTAACCTGCCTCCTGCACCCCAGGGGTGACTACCTCCCAGTAGCTCCTATTCCTCAGTCTCCCATGTGAGCCGAAGGTCATTGAGCTGCAGCTCCAGTTCCTTGGCATGTTCTCTGAGCAGATACAGCTTCGTGTACCTGGTGCAGGTGTGATTATCTGGGAGGTTGGAGGTCTGCCAAAATTCCCATATCTCACACGTAGAACACAACACAGCTCCTGGAGCCATTCTCACTGCAACTACTGTGCCCTAACAGACAAAAATAAAGAAGAAGAAACTGGCAAACGGTTTCAGCCTGAAACCTCGACTGTTTACTCTTTTCCATAGATGCTGCCTGGCCTGCTGAGTTCCTCCAGCATTTTATGTGTGTTACAGATTTTCTCTTGTTTGTGAAGAAGAAGAAATTTATCAGATATTTACCTCACTCAAGCCTAACCTTGCCTAAAGCCTGATTAGCTAAAGTCACTCCGACATTGGCCCACTCACACAATGGCTGGTCCGCTTGCCCCTGCCTTATTTTTATTCGCCCTTTTTAATGAAGCCAGATTGGGTGCAGTCCAACTCCAAAAGCTGCCACGAAGCACTGCCTTTTTTCATCTTCTTCGGTGGACCTCAGTGAAATCATTGCTTCTTCCTGTGCTCCCGATCACTGATTGGACGCAATCTTCACAATCTGCTGCATTTCCAAATACTTCTAACCACTGCAAATATTTGCAAACATGTAAAATGAGCCCAATGCACTCAAGTCCATGTCATGAACCTATCTTAGGAAATTCAGTCGTCCTAGCAGGGAAACACAGGGAAACAACTCTTCCTTCTCTTACCCCTTCCCTTCTGCTCACCTGCCCATCACTTCTCTGTGGTGCTGTTCCTTTTCTCCCATTCCCAAAATCCTATCAGATTTTTTCTTCTTACCTTTTCCACCTATCATCTCCCAGTTTTTCACATATACCTCCTCTCCCACCCACTCACCTTCCCCCTCACCTACACTCACCTATCATCTGCCACTTGCACTCCTTCCCCTCCTTCTGCCTTCTTATTCAGGCTTCTTATCCCCCACTTCTTTTCCAGTCATGTCGAAGGGTCTCAGCCTGAAACATTGACTATTATTCCTCACCACTGATTTGTGATTGTTGCACTGAAATTCCAGCACCGGTAAAATCTCTTGTTTATGTATAGGTCGTTGGTGAGACATATTAGGAGAATGTGCAAGGAGGTAGCAGCTGGAATACATTGTATGGAAGTGGATGTTTATGTGCATTGGTAGAAGGAATAAAGACATAGACTATTTTCTAAAAGGGGAAAAGTATCAGAAATCAGAGGTGCAAAGGGACTTGGGAACCTTTGTGCAGGATTACCTAGAAGTTAATTTTAGGTGACTGTCAGGAGAAGGAAGAAGGAGAAGGAAGAAAGAAGAAAGAAGGAAGCACAGCCATTGCCGGCCTGTGGCCATTCCCCTCAATAATAAGTATGCCACTTTAGATACTGTTGAGGGGGTCGATCTCTCAGTGGATCTCTGGCACTGTCTGGTGATATGGCTCAGAAGACCTGAGCAGAGAAGAGGACTACAGTGGTGATAGGCGATTCCATAGTCAGAGGAACGGATACAGATTCTGTGGGTGCAATAAAGGCACGCAGATGGTATGTTATCCCCCAGGTGTCAGGGTCAGAATGTCTTGGATCAGCCATGATGAAATAGCAGAGCAGACTCAATGGGCCAAATGGCCTGATTTTGCTGCTATATCGTAGAGTCTGATGGTCTTAATTTGCATAATATTGTGTTGGTGATAATGAAGCCAACACAATTTTAGCATTAATTTTGAGAGGACTGGAATATAAAAGTAAGGATCATAATTCTGAGTCTTTACAAGGCTTCGCTTAGACCGCACTTGGACTAATGTGAGTAGTTTTGGGCCTTTTACGTAAAAAAAACCTACTGCCATTGGAGAGGGTCCTGAGGAGATTCATAAGAATGATCCTAGGAACGAAAGGGTTAACACATGAGGAGCGTTTGATGTCTTTGGGCCTGCACTTGCTTGAGTTTAGAAGAACGAGGGGGGATTTCATTGAAAACTGTCGAATCCTAGTGGATGTGGGGAGGACGTTTCCTATGTTGGGAATATCTAGGACCAGAGGGCACAGCCTCAATACATCCCTTTAGAACAGGGATGAGGAGGAATTTCTTTAGCCAGAGGGTGAAGAATCTGTAGAATTTATTGCCACAGATGGCTGTGGAGGCCAAGTCATTGGATGTAGTTAAAGCAGAGGTTGATAGGTTCTTGATTAGTTAGGGCGTCAAAGGATATGGGGAGAAGACAGGAGAATGGGGAAAGAAAATCAGCAATGATAGAATGTTGGAGCAGACTCGATGGGCTGGATAGCTTAAATCTGCTCCCGAGTCTTAAGGTTTTATTGTCATATGTGTCATCTTTTGTAACACCAAGACATAAAGATCAGTTGAGAGGAAGCATGGGATTCTGGGTCTAACTTCATTTGGTACTTTAAATGAGGCATATACATGTGGCGTGTGGCGTGATAGTGTATAACATTCAAGTACTTTTACATATAATCAACAATGAATTATTCAAATAAACCAGAATGCTTAATCAAACAATATATTTACAATATTACTCAAATATAACTGAAGTGTTAAGTAGACAACGCTCCTCCCTGCTCGGCTATAATCTTCAACTCAATATAGAGTGCATCTCAACTACTGTATATGCACATTAAACTATATAATACAATTACTATACAGATATTCACAGCATGGTAAATTTTGAAATGTCCCATTCAGGCCAAAATATTTAATCACTGTGGAGGATGTCTTACTCTTATGGGATAACGTGTTTCCTGGCAAGAGGGATCACTCTGCTTGTCAGGGGAGACTTTGGCCGTGAAACAACCTCAGGCTCTACGCCTGTCTCTGTGGTTGCTGTCGGAGTGGACTCTGGGTTACGAGGAAGTGGTCCTGACAGCTCTGGACACCATTCTTCTGGATGTGTTGTCATTCCATGGCAAGCTTTGCTGGACAACGTGTATCATAATGTGTGAGCACAGTGTCTGATGTCACCATTTCGTTTGTCATTTGGAATGCTTTGTCCATTGCCATTTCTTCCCAATCTGTAGTAATGAGTTCAATGGGGGTGGAGCACTGTAGCCAGCTTTGACAGGAGTCTTTTATAGTAATTGACAAATCTGAAAGAGGACCACAACTATGACATGTTCTTTGGCCTTGGGGCATCTACTACTGCTTGAATTTTCTCACTCCTCACTTGTGTAATCCATAAGTGTGAATGGTGTGACCACAGTAAATGATGCTTGGTTTAAAAATTCACACTTGCTACATAGTCCCATAATCTTCTCATCTTTTTAATACTGTTTTAAGATTTTGGAGATGTTCCTTGTCATCCTTAGTGGTAAAAATGATGTCATCCAAGTAAAACTGAGATCCTGGGCAGCGTTGCATCACCTGGTCCAGAGCTTTCTGACTAAACCTATTATAGAGATAAAGCTCTTTGTGAATGTCGATGGTGAGAAAAACTTTGGACTCTTCTCCCATCTCCATCTGCAGGAAAGCTTCAGCTAAGTCCAGTTCACTGAAGAGTTTTCCTTCACAAAGGCTTCACAAATATCCTGTATACTAGGCAGAGGATATTGATCTACCTTCAGTACTGTGTTGATGGGAAACTTAAAATCACCACAGATCCTTACAGACTGATTATTCTTGGCTACTAGGGCCATTGGCATTGCCTGTGGGCTTGACTCAATCTTGGAAAGAATTCCTTTAGCCTCTATGTGATATAGCTCACTGGCTATTTTATCACAGATGGTATTGTATTTCTTTTACTTTCCTGTAAATGTCTGTAAGAAAATTAACCTCAAGTTAGTATTTGCTAAAACTTGAGTGTGGCATTTTCATTTTGCACTATTTTACCCTTGATCTGTCTGAAGTTTCCAATACCATCCTTGAACACTGTTGTGTCATCATCTAGTACCTTTCTTAATTCCCTTTCAGTTGATCCAGCAGAGGATGTGGCATTCAAATAGTGAATAGGTCTCTATTTAAGTTGTACTTGTCTCAGCCAATCACACTCTCCTGTTTTTACCACATACGAGCTAAATGTGGCTTGTTGGTTGTTGTATTTCACAGTTGTGAACGTCATTCAGACAGGAATTATCTTTTCTCCAGTATAAATTCTTAGCTGGATATCTGTAAGCTTCACTTTAGTATCTTCGAAAAGCTGCTCAAACTAATTTTGTAGGATGACTGAAACAATTGAGCCAGTGTCTAACATCATTTTAATTAAAATGCCGTTCACTTCTGGTGTAAGCCATATTGCTTGTCTCTTGTTGGAAATCTCAAGGCTATACAGTCCTTGGTCACTCTCATCATAATCAGAATTTTCATCAACAACATGCAGATTAATGCTCTTTTTGAAACTACAACCTGATGTTTTATCCTTTTCTCTTCCCTGTGCATTCAATTTACTTTTGTCTGCCCAACATATTCTTTGTATGTGTCCTACTTTGTTGCATTTTCTGTAGGTTTCGCCTTTAAACCTGCATTGGTCTTGTGTATGTGAGCCTCTGCCACAACAGTAACACAATTTGCTCAGCCAAGCTGGTTCAGTTTAAACATTGCAATTTTGTTTATGGTCACTTTTGTTCCTGACAGTAAATCAATTACATCTCTAACTGCTGTTTCTATTGATACAGCGAATTTAACTGTGAGTTTTAAATGTGAGCTGTGCTTCAATTATGAACCATTTTTGAGGGCTTTCTTGTAATATTCCACAAATTAAACAATCTCTCAGAGCATCATTAAGCACATTACTGAAATGAAAATGTTCAGACAATCTCTTCAATTCAGCCACGTACGCTGAAATGGACTCCCCTTCTTTTTGATTCCATTTATGAAACCTAAATTGCTCTGCATTCAACAATGGTTTCAGTTCTAAATGTTCCTGCATTACTTTCATGAAATCGGCAAAGCTCATTTCGACTGGCTTCGTTGGAAAATTCAAACTTCTAAGCAAACTGAATGCCTTTAAATCCAATGCACTCACCAAAATCGGTGCTCACTTCTCATTGGCTATTTTTTTTTGCTTCAAAATACTGCTTAATTTTTTCTGTATACATATTCCAGTTATCTTTTATGCAATCGACCACATCTATGTTTCCAATGCATCCAGCGATTTCTGCTCTGTTTTTTGTATTTTTGATTATTATCACCTAGTACTCTCTGTTCATGAACTTGTGAGTTCATCTGTTTTCTGCTTTTTTTTTTAACTTGATAATCTCTGTCTCCTTTTCTGAAGAGACATGTGCTCTGTTGCTTTTTTTTAAACTCATACACTTCCCTGAGCTTCAACAGGTAGGTAGTTGTCTCGGGTTCATTTAAAGCTTACTCATCACCACTGTTATGTTTTGTAACTCCAAAATGTTAAACTAATTGAAAGTAGAAACACAGAGCAGAGAATAATGTATCTTAGTTTTGTTATTACTTTTAGTGAGGGGCATGCATATGATGAGGTGATATGTTGATCTATTCCATTCACGTACTTTTACAGACAGTAAAACCCATAATGAATTATATATACAAAAAGAATGCTTAATCAAGCAATATATTTGCAATGTTACTCAAATATTACTGAAATAGTAAATAGACAGCAATATGGGTGTTCGTAAATGGTACTAGGCAGACTAGGTGGGCTGAAAGGCTGTTTCAATGCCATTGTGTGCTATGATTCTACAAATCTATAACAGACTAGGGAGGTCTGTGAGGTGTATGTGAATGCACTGCTTTGTCCTGAACGTGAGGGGGATCTCCTTCACTCAGGCTGTGGTGAGAGTGTGAAATGAGCTGCCAGTGCAAGTGGTGGATGTGGATTCAATTGCAGCATTTAAGTTTGGTTAAGTACATGGTTGGGAGGGATATGTGGTGCTACAATCCAGGTCGGGGTCAATGGACTAGGCAGAATAACAGTTTAACATTATCTCGATGGGCCAAAGGGCCTGTTTTTGTGCTGTAGTGCTCCATGCCTCTATGACTCTAAGAGGGTGGTTCACCATTACCTTCAAGGAAAATCAGGGGCGGATAGCAATTACTATCCTTGCTGGGAAAGTTCACATCTTCAAAATGGAGATATAGCACACAAGCACACCTAAAATTTAAATAAACTAGCAGAACTGCGAGGTCTACACACTCTTGCAGGCAGGCAGATGAAAGAAGATGGTAATCACTCATGTGAGAATGCACACATTCCAGCCATCTGGGTTTCTGGGTCATTGTATTTACCTCTCTCACTTTCGTTTCAGTCTTGTCAAGCCTTGACCAAAATATGGTGACAACAGCCCTCCCTTCCTACCCTCCATATTCCAGGAATGAAGATTAGTGATTGAGATAGATGCTGTTAAAGGAACAGTATTAGTTTAGTTCTTGCTTCCTGCATCTGAGCTGTAGTGACAGCGCTAGTCAGTATGATTTAACCTTTCTAAAACATAGCAATTAATAAGGTTGTGTTTTTCTTTTAAAGATTTGACATCCAGAGTTTCATCTGGGTCCAGGGGATGATACATACCATCGAAATGATAAACAACTCTTCACTACTAGACGGTATTAAGCTCGGATATGAAATATATGACACGTGTTCAGATGCTTCCAAAGCCATAATAGCTGCAATGAAGTTACTTGCCAAGCCAAGCTCCACAGGCGATGTTCTGGAGGTTCACTGCAACTACACTGATTACAAGCCAATCGTGAAAGCGGTTGTGGGTGAAGTCTATTCGGAACTGTCAATTCCTATGGCCAGAATATTCAATGTGATGCTGATGCCTCAGGTGTGTAAAGGCAGCTCAAAACCTATTGATTTAACTTTACCATTAACTAACATCTTTCTTATCTTTCATTTTCATATTTACACTTTATCCCATTGTAAAGCACTTTGAACTACCTTGTCTGTATGAAATGTCCAATAAATAAATTATTATTATTATTATTATTATTATTCAACTTCCCTTTGACTGTTCATTCATCGACTCACATCCATAGATCTCAGCGTGTTTGAACTTGCATAGGATGCCCTTCACAGGGTATAGGAAGAGTTCACCCAAGTGAAGGCCATAAGACATAGAAACAAAATTAGGCCATTCGGCCCATCAAGTCTGCTCTACCACTCCATCCTGGTTGATTCATTATCCCTCTCAATACCATTCTCCTATTTGCTCCAAGTAACATTTGACGCCCATATTAATCAAAAACCTATCGATCTGCTTAAATATACCCAATGACTTGCCCTCCACAGCTGTCCGTGGCAATGAATTCCACCGATTCTTGTAAAGCGATTTCTCCTCTTCTCTGTCCTGGATATAGCTTTCCAAACCAGTCAATAGGTCTAGAATTTGTATGGGAGTATAGTGGTTAGCAAAATGCAATTACGGCACCACCTGTAAAACTGGGGTTCAATTCCCACCACTGTCGGTACGGAGTTTGCACGTTCCACATGCGTTTCCTCCAGGTGCTCTGGTTTCCTCACACTTGCCAAACACATATGGATTAGGGTTAGTATGTTGTGGGCATACCCCAGTTTAAGACACCCGCTGGTGAACCTCAGTGGCTTCCGACTGGTGGCCGATGAAACGAGGAAAGCAACTAAATACTTTGTTAATCACATTTTTTTCTGGGAAACAATCATCACAAGTAATAGTCTCTAACTTCCCTTTGGACTTGGAAGCAACTTGATGTGGCAGAACTGAGGCAAGGAGAGGTGGCGGGCCCATCACCGAGAAGCTGGAAGAGCACGAAAGGTCGGGCACAGGTCAAATCGAAGCCGGGGGGTCCAGGCCCCAAAGCGTATTGACGAGGCTAAACATGATGCTCGGACGGAGACTTACAGCAAAATCAAGGCAGCGAAGTCCAGCATATCCAATTAGCAGAACCCATTGTTCGGATGGAGATTTAAGCATCAGACCTGATTGAAAAGGTCAAGGTGTTGGGGCCTGAGGCAAGGCATGGGCGAATTAAGGTACCTGCTCTGCTCTGCATTGAACTATAGTCTCGGACTCTGTTTGTGAACTTCAGTTCAGAAACACTATTTGCTTGCGGTTACTGTTTGCATGATGGCTTTTTTTCCATTGCACCTTGAGTGTTCGAATGTCATTTTTTATGGGTAATTTCATTCTTTTATTTTTTTGTGGACATGATGTGTTTTGTATTCTCTGCGTATTGGGTGTTAGACAGTCTTTTTCAGATATATAGGGCTTGTTTTGGGTTTGTTTGTTTTGTGGCTGCCTGTTAGGGGACAAATCTCAAGGTTAAGTAATATATACATACTTTGAAAATGAATGTCATTTGAACTTTACTATGCTTGTGCTGGAAACATGGCAACACTTGCCGACTACCCTCCTATGTCTTATGGTCACAGGGTCTTTTTTGAATCATAGAAAAATTGAAGGTTATGGGAGAGGGAAGGGCCAGCATGATCTTAAAATAGGTTAAAAGGTCGGCACAACATTATTGGCCTATACTGTGCTGTAGTGTTCTATGAGATCACTGGGGACGCAGGTCATCTAGAATGAAACAGTACTTTTCCAGTGTATTGGTGACAGGACTGTTGGAATGACACACACAAAATGCTGGAGGAACTCAGCAAGTCAGGCAGCATCTGTGCAGGGGAATAAACAGAAATGGAATCTAATTCTGAATTAAGGAGGACCATAATGCAGAATAAACTGTATTGTAGTTCTCCACATAGAGACATAGAGTCATAGAACACTACTGCACAGAAGCACACCCTTCAGCCCATCTAGTCTGTGCCAAACTACTAATCTACACCTGGACCAAAGTCCTCCATACCCTCCCATCCACATACCTATCCAAATCTCTCAAATGTTGAAATTGAACCGCATCCAGCACTTCCAAGGGCAGCTTGTTCCACATTCTCACCACCCTCTGACTGAATAAGTTCACTTCATGTTCACTGTAAAACATTTCACCTTTCACCCTTAACCCATGACCTCTAATTCTAGTCTCACCCAACCTCAGTGGAAAAAAGCTTGCTTGCATTTACCCTATCTATACACCTCGTAATTTTGTATACCTCTATCAAGCCTCCCTCTTTCCTCTATGCTATAGAGAATAAAGTGTTAAACTATTCCATCTTTCCCTATAATTCAGGTCCTTACTCCTGGTGATATTCTTGTAAATTTTCTTTGTACTCCTTCAATCTTATTGACATCTTTCCTATACGCAGGTGACCAAAACCACACACAATATTCCACAACACTCCTCGTGCCCTAGTGTTCAACGTCTGTCCATTCTAGTTTGTCATCCCAAAGTGCAACATCTCACACTTACTTGACCGTGTTAAATTCCACCTGCTGTTTTTCAGTCCATTTTTACACCTGGATCAGACTCTGCTGCAAGCTCTTGATAGCCTTCCTCGCTGACAACAACGTCGCCAATCTTTGTGTCACCTGCAAATTTGGTAATCCAGTTCACCACATTGTCATCCAGATCATTGATAATAATGACAAATAACAAAGAACCAGCACTAATCCCTGCGTCACACCACTGGTCACGGTCCTCCTGTCAGAAAAGCAACCTGGCTTCTCCCACAAAGCCAATGTCTAATCCAATTTACTACCTCATCTTGAATGTCAAATGAATGAACCTTCTTTACCAACCTCCTATGGGGGATCTTGTCAAAGTCCTTGGTAAAGTCCATGTAGGCAACATCCACTGTCTTGTCTTCATCAATGTTCCTGGTGAACTCCTCAAAAAACTCTATAAGATTGATTAGACATGGCTTACCATGCACAAAACCACATTGTCTGTCCCCACTCAATCCCTGTCTATCCAAGTACTTAGGTATCCAGTCTCTCATAATACCTTCCAGTAACGTACCCACTACTGAATTCAGGCTTACCAGCCTATAATTTCCTGGTTTATTCTCAGAGCCTGTCTTAAACAGCCACTACAACACCAGCTATCCTCCAATCCTCTGGTACCTCACCTGTCACTAAGGGTGTGTTTTTAGCAGTTTCTGCTAGTCCTTCTGCAATTTCTGCACTGAGGGAACATCTTGTCAGGCCCTGGGGATTTATGCACCTTAATTTGCCTCAAGACAGCAAACACCTCCTCCTCTGTAATCTGTATAAGGTCCATGACCTCGCTACTGCTTTGCCTCACCTCTATAGACTCTGTTCCCATCTCCCAGGTAAGTACAGATACAAAAATACATGGAAGATATTCTCCACCTCTTTAAGTGGGATGTTTTCACACACACAACCCACTGGGCATGTAACAGAGGGGGAGCCGTGGCTTTATTGCTAAGAAATGATATTAAATCATTAGAAAGAGGTGGTATAGGATCGGAAGGTGCAGAATCTTTATGGGTTGAGCTAAGGAATAGCAGGGGTAAAAGGACCCTGATGGCAGTTATTTATAGGCCTCCAAACAGCTGCAGGGATGTGGACTACAAATTACAACTGGAAATAGAAAAGGCTTGTCAGAAGGGCAGTGTTATGATAATTGTGGGGGATTTTAACATGCGAGTAGATTGGAAAAATCAGGTCGGCACCGGATCTCAAGAGAGAGAATTTGTAGAATGTCTGCGAGATGGCTTTTTAGAACAGCTTGTTGTTGAGCCCACTAGGGGATCGGCTGTACTGGATTGGGTATTGTGTAATGAACCGTAGGTGATTGGAGAGATTGAGGTGAAGGAACCCTTAGGAGGCAGTGATCATAACATGATTGAGTTCACTGTGAAATTAGAAAAAGAGAAGCCGAAATTTGATGTGTCGGTGTTTCAGTGGAGTAAAGGAAATTACAGTGGCATGAGAGAGGAACTGGCCAAAGTTGACTGGAAAGAGACACTGGCGGGAAAGACGGCAGAGCAGCAGTGGCTGGAGTTTATGCGAGAAATGAGGAATGTGCAAGATAGGTATATTCCAAAAAAGAAGAAATTTTCGAGTGGAAAAAGGATGCAACCGTGATTGACAAGAGAAGTCAAAGCCAAAGTTAAAGCAAAGGAGAGGGCATACAAGGAAGCAAAAATTAGTGGGAAGACAGAGGATTGGGAAGTTTTTAAAACCTTACAAAAGGAAACCAAGAAGGTCATTAAGAGAGAAAAGATTAACTATGAAAGGAAACTAGCAAATAGTATCAAAGAGGATACTAAAAGCTTTTTCAAGTACATAAAGAGTAAAAGACAGGTGAGAGTAGATATAGGACCGATAGAAAATTATATTGGAGAAATTGTAATGGGAGATGAGGAGATGGCAGAGGAACTGAACAAGTATTTTGCATCAGTCTTCACTGAGGAAGACAGCAGGATACCGGACACTCAAGGGTGGCAGGGAAGAGAAGTGTGCGCAGTCACAATTACGACAGAGAAAGTACTCAGGAAGCTGAATAGGCTAAAGGTCGATAAATCTCCTGGACCAGATGGAATGCACCCTCGTGTTCTGAAGGAAGTAGCTGTGGAGATTGCTGAGGCATTAGTGATGATCTTTCAAAAGTTGATAGATTCTGGCATGGTTCCGGAAGACTGGAAGATTGCAAATGTCACTCCGCTATTTAAGAAGGGGGCAAGGAAACAAAAAGGAAATTATAGACCTGTTAGCTTGACGTCGGTGGTTGGGAAGTTGTTGGAGTCGATTGTCAAGGATGAGGTTACAGAGTACCTGGAGGCATATGACAAGATAGGCAGAACTCAGCATGGATTCCTTAAAGGAAAATCCTGCCTGACAAACCTGTTACAATTTTTTGAGGAAATTACCGGTAAGTTAGACAAGGGAGATGCAGTGGATGTCGTATATTTGGATTTTCAGAAGGCCTTTGACAAGGTGCCACACATGAGGCCACTTAACAAGATAAGAGCCCATGGAATTACAGGAAAGTTACATACGTGGATAGAGCGTTGGCTGATTGGCAGGAAACAGAGAGTGGGAATAAAGGGATCCTATTCTGGTTGGCTGCCGGTTACCAGTGGTTTTCCACAGGGGTCAGTGTTGGGGCCGCTTCTTTTTACATTGTACGTCAACGATTTGGATTATGGAATAGATGGCTTTGTGGCTAAGTTTGCTGACGATACGAAGATAGGTGGAGGGGCCGGTAGTGCTGAGGAAACGGAGAGTCTGCAGAGAGACTTGGATAGATTGGAAGAATGGGCAGAGAAGTGGCAAATGAAGTACAATGTTGGAAAGTGTATGGCTATGCACTTTGGCAGAAAAAATAAACGGGCAGACTATTATTTAAATGGGGAAAGAATTCAAAGTTCTGAGATGCAACGGGACTTGGGAGTCCTCGTACAGGATTCCCTTGAAGTTAACCTCCAGGTTGAGACAGTAGTGAAGAAGGCGAATGCAATGTTGGCATTCATTTCTAGAGGAATAGAGTATAGGAGCAGGGATGTGATGTTGAGGCTCTATAAGGCGCTGGTGAGACCTCACTTGGAGTACTGTGGGCAGTTTTGGTCTCCCTATTTAAGAAAGGATGTGCTGACGTTGGAGAGGGTGCAGAGAAGATTCACTAGAATGATTCCGGGAATGAGAGGGTTAACGTATGAGGAACGTTTGTCCGTTCTTGGACTGTATTCCTTGGAGTTTAGAAGAATGAGGGAAAACCTCACAGAAACATTTCAAATGTTAAAAGGCATGGACAGAGTGGATGTGGCAAAGTTGTTTCCCATGATGGGGGAGTCTAGTACGAGAGAGAATGACTTCAGGATTGAAGGGCACCCTTTTAGAACAGAAATGCGAAGAAATTTTTTTAGTCAGAGGGTGGTGAATCTATGGAATTTGTTGCCACGGGCAGCAGCAGAGGCCAAGTTATTGGGTGTATTTAAGGCAGAGATTGATAGGTATCTGAGTAGCCAGGGCATCAAAGGTTATGGTGAGAAGGCGGGGCAGTGGGACTAAATAGGATAAAATGGATCAGCTCATGATAAGATGTCGGAGCAGACTCGATGGGCCGAATGGCCTACTTCTGCTCCTTTGTCTTATGGTCTTATGGTCTTATGTAACTGCGCTCTTGATGCAAAAACTAGTAAAGCAAATTCTGGGCTAGAAATCAAATGAGTAATATCAGGATTAGAATACAGTCTGGTGTCTGCGTACAATGCTCCCATGGTTGACTGCTTCTGGATTGACCATTAAAGCGGGAGGAGAAGAGAAGCAGCGCGCCGCACGTGCGCAGCCCTCTGATGAAAAATTGTATCGTATCTGTTAAATAGGGGCCGTGGACAATTCTGATTTGATGAAGATGGACGTGAAAGCACAGAGGAGCATCTGGAGAAATTTCTGAAACGCTGGTTCGCTGCTGTCATTACTGCACGGTTGGGAATCTTTCAGAGGGTAGGCCTCAAAATCCCCGACTTTGCCTGCTGTTGGCAACCGAGAAGGAGGTCGAATCGTTCGGATAGTGATGGCACTCAGTACTCGGTGTCAGAGAGCTGATCAGAGCTCTAAGTTTTCGGATAATTCAGAGTGGGACCGTGGTCGGGTATGGCAGGGAGAGTTGTTCTTCCTTCTCCCGTCTGCGTGAGATGTGGGACATTTGACAGACTTTGAACTTTTACCGTACTCATGGACTTCTTCATCAAGTTATGGTATTGTTGCACTGCTGTAACTATATGTTATAGTTATGTGGTTTTGTTAGTTTTTTGCAGTCTTGGTCTGTCCTGTGTTTTGTGATATCACACCGGAGGAAATATTGTATCATTTCTTAATGCATGCATTACTAAATGACAATAAAAGAGGACTGCGCGTCCTCATAATCTAAAAAAAAAATCATTTATTTCATATCTTTTATGCCTCTTACATCTGTTTTTCGTCTTAAATGTGATTCTGGAACCGTTGGAACCTGTGATTTGCCACTTGGAGGTCATTTGGGTGTTCCAGTGTTCCGCAGTCTCCTAGAGGATTCCGGGAGGCAGAAGCAGCGCGCACGAACCTCGTGGCGAGGACATTGCAGGTCAGGCCGTGAGCCGATGTTCAGCTCCAGTTTGCCTGTTGAAGCAAGGAGTGAGAATGAAACACCAAGGCGAATGCAGAGGGTGAGCACCAGATGCCTGTCCTTTGATCGCTGGTGGGATCACTCTGCTACCAGAGAGGGGAGGCTGACACTGGGCCTGAAGAATGTTACCCAGGCTTTCTACATTTTGGATATGGATTTAAATATGGACTTGGACAATGGACTTTTTCAGTCTTCTTGTTTTTTATATTCTGTGTTTTTCAACCGAAGTTTCTCATTAGCTGTGTACAGGGGGGCTGGGGGCGTGATTTGGGGGGTCATGCTGCTGTTCTTTTCTCTCTTGGTTTTGTGGCTATCTGGAGAAGAAGAATTTCAGAGTTGTATACTTTGATAATAAATCAAACTTTGAACATAAATTACTGTGCAAAAGTCTTAGATGCATATATATGTAGCTATGGTACCCAAGACTTTTGTTCGGTACTGCAGTAATTTTATGTTTTGCACTGTACTAATGCCGCAAAAAGAAAAACAATTTCATGATGATAAACCTGATTCTGATATGGGTCTCTATTGTGTACTGAATGTGGGAAGGGGGCAGGGGAGAACAGAATCACGGTTGGGAAAGGAGAAAGAGATAGGGAGAGAGCAGGAAGCACCAGAGTAACATTCTGTGATGATCAATAAATTAATTGTCTAGAATCAAATGACTTTGCCTGGTATCACAGAGCTGGGTGTATCTTCTCCTGTGCCCCACCCTCTCCCCCACCCCTGCCCTGGAATTCTTTCTCTGCAACCTGTCCCACACTCATCCCGTGGTGATCTATCATCACCATCCCCAACATCCTTTGCTCCCACCCAGTTTACAAACTCACTCTCCACTCCAGTTTGACAAATGTATATACTGCTGACCCTCAATGAGGACCTGTGTATGTTCTGATTACCCCCCCTTCCTGAAGTCCATAAACAGTTTCTTGGTCTTACGGACATTGCGTGCGAGGTATTGTTTCAACACACTCAACCAGCCAATCTATCCTACTCCTGTGCGTCTCCTCAAACAGCAGGGGTATGTTGAGGAACTTGTCTACTTTCAGACAATATACAAAACACAATTAAAGATGCATGTATGTACAAACTTAATGTGCTAATTTATTATTGAGACAGGGCCTCCCTACTGATGAACCCCTGCTCTGCTCCCACTCCCTCAACCTTGCCACTTCTTCCACAGGATTATAGATGAATTTCAGCAGCTCTATTTTCTGAGAAGTTGCAAAATCTCTATAGATGCACAGTGGAGAGTGTCTTAACTGATTACATCATGGCCTGCCTAGGAAATACCAATGCTCAGGAATGGAAAAGCTTACAGAAAATGATGGGTACATCCCAGTCTATCACAGAAAACAACCCTGCCTACATTGAGCACATTTTCATGGAGCATTACCACAAGAAATGTTCCAAGGTTGTCAAGCCGAGGGGTGGTAGTGGGGACAAGCTCCCACTACCTAAAAGTGCTCCTCATGGCATGCACCTCAAATAGCCTCTGACAACCAGGTCCAACTCCTGGCCTTCTCATGTGGCTTAGCCTCTGAGCCTGGCAGAATTGCTTCTACTGACAGGAGAAGGAGCGAAGGCGGGTCGTGGCGCCTTAAAACCAGTGCTTCGGGTAAATGGAACTCATCAACCTGGGAAGGAAGTCCATCTAAGAGAGAGAAAATCCTGATTTCAAACCTCCGCTGCCTTGCGGCCATACCCACTCATGGGAAAGGCTTCGGGAGTAAACCCTGAGGACAAGTCCGGAGCTGGAGTTCCTAAGGCAGTCCGACGTTGCCTTCAACCTCGTTCTGGCAACTCCTGAGATGACACTGGTGCAAACTGTATCAGCCCTTGCCCTTCCCTTGGACAACATCGGTGTCGTGGAGAGGGGAGACTTGCAGCATGGGCAACTGCCAGTCTTCCACACAACCTTGCCCAGGCCTGCGCCCTGGAGAGGACAAGCGAGACTTTCCAGGCACAGATCCATGGTCTCGCGAGACTAACAGATGCTACCACAAGAAAGCTCATCAAGGACTTCCAACATCTAGGCCATGCTCTCTTCTTACTGCTACATCGGGTAGGAGGTACAGGAGACTTAGGTTCCACAACACCAGGTTCAGGAACAGTAAATACCTTATAGTCAGCAGGCTCCTGAACTAATGAGATGTTTATTCACAACTACTCTGAACTGCTTCTACAACCAACAGACTCACCTTCAGGGACTCTTTACAACTCACGTTCTCAATATTACATTGTTTTATTGGATAGTTTGCTTTCTTTTGCGCTTGGTTGTTTGTCAGTCTTTGTTTATATATAGTTTTTCACAAATTCTAATGTATTTTTTACTGTAAATGCCTGCAAGACAATGAATCTCAGGATATCTATGGTGACAGATGCAGTATGTACTTTACATATCTATATGTAAAGTACCAGAAAAAGGGCTGCAATATCCTGCCTACACTGCTCATGGACTCCTCCTCGTCATGGAGGGGGCAGCACAGTATCCACACCAAGATCACCAGACCCAAAAACAGCTACAGTCCCCAAGCTGTAAGGCTGGTCAACACCTTCACCCACCACCACTAATTTATGATTTTCCTTCAGAGTCACCTTATGTACAGACACTTCTGTACCTAGCGTCACTTTATGTACGTACAATCAATCTATCAGGCTCCCCCTTCTCCGGCCCTTTGTCTCTTTCACCACCCGACTTCCCAGTCTCTCCCCCTCTCTCGGTTTCACCTGTCACCGACTACTGTGTACAGTGCTTCTTCCTCCCCTCTTCCCAACTTCTTACTCTGACTTCTCATCTATTTTTCTCCAGTCCTGAGGAAAGGTCTCAGCCTGAAACATCGACTGCTTACTCTTTTTCATAGATGCTGCCTGGCCTGTTAAATTCCCCCAGCATCTTGCATGTGTTGCTTGGATTTGCAGCATCTAAAGGTTTTATCTTGTTTGTGATCAATCAATGGATATAAGCTATCATATATATTTTGTGGAACAAGCTTCCAGTGGAAGTGGTAGAGGCAGGTTCGATTTGTCATTTAAAAAAAAATTGGATAGGTATATGGACAGGAAAGGAATGGAGGGTTACGGGCTGAGTGCAGGTACATGGGAGTAGGTGAGAGTAAGAGTTCGGCATGGACTAGAAGGGCCAACATGGCCTGTTTCGGTGCTGTAATTGTTATATGGTTATATGGTTATATTTGCATTTGTTGCTTTTTATTATTGTGTTCTTTGTCTTATTGTAATTTTTCAAAGTTCATAGTCCAATTTATTATCAAATTACGTATATGTCACCATATACAACCCTGAGATTCATTTCCTTGCAGGCATATACAGTAAACCCAAGAAACACAATACAATCAATGAAAGACCACTGCTAACAGGATGGACCAACAACCAACATGCAAAAGATAACAAACTGTGAAAATACAAAAGAAAAATAATAATAATAATAATAATTAAATAAGCCATAAATATTGAGAACATGAGACGAAGAGTCCTTGAAGGTTGTGGAAACAGTTCAGTGACAGGGTGAGTGAAGTTGAGTGAAGTCATCCGCTTTGGTTCAAGACCCTGGTGGTTGAGGGGTGTTAACTGTTCCTGAACCTGGTGGTGAGGGTCCTGAGGCTCCTGTACCTTCATGTTAATGACAACAATGAGAAGAGAGCATGTCCTGGTGGTGGGGGTCCCTGATGATGGATGCTGCTTTCTTGTCACAAAGCTCCATGTAGATGAGCTCAGTGGTGGGGAAGGCTTTAGCTGTGATGATCTTGGCCATATTCACTATATTTTTGTAGGATTTTTCAGAGAAGGGCATTGTTACTTCCATAGCAGGCTGTGATGCAACCAATAATTATATTCTCTACCACACATCTATAGAAGTTTGTCAAAGTTTTAGATGTCATGCTGAACCTTTGTAAACTCCCTAGAGGGTAAGGGTGCTGCTGTGCTTTCTACGTAATTGCACCTAAGTACTGGACCCAGGACAGGTTCACCAAAATAATAACACCAAGGAACTTAAAGTTGCCAACCCTGTCCACCTCTGATTGTCCAGTGAGGACTGGCTCGTGGACCTCCCGTCTGCTGCTGCTGAAGTCAACAGTCAGCTCTATGGTCTTGCCGACATTGAGCGAGAGGTTGTTGTTATGGCACCACTCAGCCAGATTTTCAGTCTTCCCCCTAGATGACGATTCATCACCACCCTTGATTTGACCAACAACGATGGTTTCATCGGCAGGCTTACATATGATATTGGAGATGTACTCAGACTCACAGTCATAAGCATAAAGCACGTAGAGCAGGGGCCAAGCACACAGCTGCTGATGGACATTGTGGAGGAGATGTTTTTGCCAATCCGAACTGAATAATGTCTGAAAGTGAGTAAATCGAGGATCCAATTGCACAGGGAAGTATTGAGGCCAAGTTGTTCAAGCTTATGGATTAGTTTTGAGTGGATAATAGTACTCAATGCGGAGCTGTAGTTGATAAAAACACCCTGATGTTCACATCTTTGCTGTCCAGATGTTCCAGGGTTGAGCAAAAAGCCAACAAAAAGGTACCTATTGTGGAACTTTTGAGGTGGTAGGCATATTGGAGCAGAACCGGGTTACTTCTCATGCCAGGCAGGAGTTGATAAGTTTCATCACCAATCTCTCAAACCACTTCATCACAGTGGGTGTTAGTGCTTGTAATAATTATTTTGTTCTGCTTTTCACTTGTGTGCTGGAAGTAACATTAAAGAATCTTGAAACTTGAATCTTAAATCTTGATAATAAATTTAATTTGACTGACTTTGAAATTGAATGCTCTCTCTGTGCCTAATATTTACCTTGACCTTAGTCTCATTGACTAACTTTTCTTTATTCTGAATGTTTTACAGATTAGTTTTGCGTCATCTACTTCTATCCTGAGTAACAAAGGGAGATTTGCATCATTTATGCGCACTGTGCCTAGTGATGTCCATCAGACGAAAGCTCTGGCCAAACTAGTCAATTATTTTAAATGGAATTGGGTAGGGGTCATCGCGACCGACGATGAATATGGCATGTCTGCAGTGACTGATTTCAGACTTCAGGCTCAGAAGCAGAATATCTGTATTGGTTTCAATGAAGAGATTCCAACTTACGTATGTGATGATCAGAGTACCCAACGGATACAGAACTTGATCTCAAAAATTGAAAGCACTCCGAATGCAAGTGTCATTGTTCTATTTGCTAAACAAGCCATCGTCGTTAAACTGTTCAATGAAATTATTCGCCGAGGCATTAGGAGGACATGGCTTGCTAGTGATGCTTGGTCTATGTCCAGAGCAGTAGCAAAGATGAAGAATATTAAGGCAGTAGGAAACATTCTGGGCTTCTCTTTCAAAACGGGATGTATTCCTGGTTTTCTGTCGCACTTGAGGAACTTGAAGCCTCCAGCCGAGGGATATAACAAGTTCATTGAAAAATACTGGGAACTCCGCTCCACGTGTTCGAAGCAAAACAAAAACTACACGGAAGTATGCAGTTCAAACAAACCACAGTGCCTATTCCAGCAGGACAAAAAGCTGATACAACCTTTGAACTGTGAAAAAATGAATGAAGACAACGTCCCCGAAGATGATATCAGTCATAATATTGAGCTGGGTGTCACTTATGCGCTATACTTGGCAATTAAATCCATTGCACAGGGTCTGAGGATTCTCCTAAAATGTCATGAAGGAACATGTCAAAGAAATTTTGATTTTCCACCATGGCAGGTAGATATATTTTAGTCTAATATTATTCTTTCTTTGCTAAAATTTATTCTAATTTAAATATAATTTACTCACTTAAACCCATTGCCCCTACTGAAGCATAGCCTGCTGACAGCAGCTTGCCAGAGTCCTCTGGCTGGTCAATATTTCAAGTTGTCCTCAGGTGTCTAGCCTATCTTCTCCTTCCTCTCCCAGGGATGAGGACTTTGGAGCTTCTGTTGGAGTTTCTGTAGTTCTGGGTTTTTACGAATGGGGTTGTTAGCCCCATGTACAACCCTATTCGTTTCACAGCTGGACTTGGGACCGTTCATGGTTGAGTTAATTAGACTATAAAGTAATATTTAGATATTCCTTCAACTGCATAGTAATTGGCACATTCTGTAAGCTCACTCCGCTCCACTCTGAACAGATTCCAGAACCTCCAGGCTCACTTTCAAGGATTCTACAACTCATGTTCTCAGTGCTACTTCCCTTTATTTACATAATTTATCTTCTCTTGCTCGTTTATTGTTGTCAGTCTTTGTTTATGTGTGGTTTTTCATAAATTCTATTGTACTTCTTTATTTCCCTATAAATGCCTGCAAGAAAATTAATCACAAGTAGGTACAGCATATGGAGACATATACATACTTTGATAATAAATTTACTTTGACTTTGTACTGCTAAAGTTTGAACCCTTCCCTTCTCTTCACCACCCCATCACCTACGTCTGATTGGCCCCTTCCTTCCCTTCTCCCATGCTCGATTCTCCTCTCCTATCAGATTCCTTCTTTTTCAGTCGTTTGCCTCTTCCGCCTATCATCTCCCAGCTTCTTACTTCATCCCATCCCCCCTCCCCACCCACCTTCCCCATCACCTAATTTTCACCTACTGCCTCCCAGCTTGTACCCCTTCCTCTTCTCCCCCACCTTTTACCCTGGGTTCTTCCCCCTTCCTTTCCAGTCCTGATGGAGGGTCCCAGCCTGACATGTCGACTGTTCATTCCTCTCCATAGATGCTGCCTGACCTGCTGAGTTCCTCCAACATTTTGTGTATGTTTCTCTGGATAGCCAGCATCTGTAGAATCTCTTGTGTTTCATTTTGAATGACAGCAATTTTTGTTATGGGACCCTCACAATTCAAATTCATTATCCATTATTTCAGAACTATCAGATCAAAATGTATGATTAATGTAGATCACTGTTCCAGTGACACAAGCAAGAAAAAGGAATACTTTTATCAATTTCTTTAAACAAAATCTCTGTCTAAAAGTCGAAAAGTCAATCTTCTATTATTTTGATATACTTAAAGACCTTGAAATGTTTTGAAAGATTGAAAACACATTGCAAGTGAAAAAAAAACCTGATTTACAGTTATATCTGCCACTTGGCATGAATAACTTTTCATTACCCAGATATGCAAGTTCTTTTATTGTAGAATGCCCTTGTAGGAAAACAAAATATATACTCCTCATTGGGAAAACAGAGTTCCCTCAGTAACTAAATTAGTAATGGTTACATAGATAACCTCGTGATTTTCTTCAATTTTGTTCATTCGTTATGTACTGTGTCATATGACATTAGTGACCATGACTGTGATAGTTCTTGGCAAATGTATCTACGGGAAAATGTTTGCCATTGCCTTCCTCTGGGCAGTGTCTTTACAAGACAAGTATTATCAATATTCTTCAGAGATTGACCACCTAGCGTCAATGGCCACATAACCAGGACTTGTGATACACATCAGCTGCTCACATGACCATCCACCACCTGCTTCCATGGCTTTGTGTGAACCTGATCGGGGGGCTACCCCTTGCCCAAGGGTGACCTGCAGACTAGCAGAGGGAAGGAATACCTTCCACCTCCTTTGGTAGAAACGTATCTCAACTCCACCACCCATTTCTTCATATGGCAAATATCAGGACAATGGGCAAATATTATCAGTTCCTATTCCTGCTGAAATGTTTTGTACAATAATCATTTTGCCTTCTTTCTGCAGTTACTGGAAGCAATGAGAATGGTAAAGTTTGCTGAGGCTAAAAGATTTTTCTATTTTGATGAATCTGGGGATTCCATCAATGGATATGACCTAATACACTGGGAGATGGAAGAAGACGTTACCAAGTTCAAAACCGTTGGAGAATACAAACTTCCCGATAAAGTTGTATACATTTATGATGAAGCAGTCAAAAGAATTGGAAAGGTTGGGATTAACTAATTGATGTGGAAAGTTTACCATACAATTGATATCTTAAAGAGGTTAATAGCAGGATTCTTGCAGTGTGGAGAGACAGAGGAACCTTGGGATCCTGGTACATTTATCCATCAAAGTTGCAACGCAAGTTGACAATGTAATTAAGAAGGCGTGTTGGCCTTCATTAGTCAGGGAATTGAATTCAAGAGTCATGAGGTAATGTTGCAGCTCCAGAAACCCTGGTTAGACCATTTCATCATGGCTAAACCACTCCCCTCTCAACCCCATTCTCCTGCTTCATCCCCATAACCTTTCACATTCTTGTCAAGAGCCTATCAAACTCAGCTCTAAATATACCCAATACCCTGGCTTCCATAACCACTGGTGGCAACAAATTCTGCAGATTCTCCACCAGCTGACTAAAGAAGTTCCTCCATTCTCAATGGATGTCCATCTATTCTGAGGCTGTGCCCTCTGGTCCTAGACTCTCTTACCATAGGAAACATCCTCTCTACATCCACTTTATCTAGGCCTTTCAAAATTCAATAGGTTTTAATGATATCCCTCCCATTCTTCTGAACTCCAGTGAGTGCAGGCCCAGGGCCATCCAATGGTCCTCATACAATAAATTTTTCATTCCTGGAATCATTCTCGTTAACCTCCTCCGAACCTTCTCCGATGTCAGTATATTCTTTCACAAATAAGAGGTCCCAGACTGCTCACAATTCTCCAAATGTGACCTGACCAATTTCTTACAAAGCTTCAACATTACATTCTCGTTTTAATACTCTAGACCTTGTGAAGTGAATGCTAACATTGCATTTGCCCTGCTCACCACCAAGTCAACCTGCAACCTGCAAATCCTATGTGAGGATTCCCAAGTCCTTTTGCATCTCAAATTTTTGAATTTTTTCCCCATTTAGAAAATAATCTACACTTTTGTTCCTTCTTCCAAAGTACATGATTATACATTTCCTGATACAGTATTCCATCTGCCAATTCTTTGTCCATTCTCCTAATCTGTCCAAGTTCTTCCGCAGCCTCTCTGCTTCCTCAACACTAACTGCCCCTCCACTGATCTTCATCGTGCAAACTACCATCTGCAAACTTGGCAACAAAAGCATCAATTCCATCATCCGACTCATCGACATAATGTAAAAAGAACCAGTCCCAGGGCAACCCCTTTGGTCACCATTACTCACTGGCAGCCTGCCAGAAAGGGCTCCCATTATTCCTACACTTTGCCTCCTTCAAAGTTGGTTGGGAAGGGACACGAACAGGGATGACAGGAGATCAGCAATGGCTGGAGTTTCTGGAAGCAATTTAGAAAGTGCAGGATAGATACAACCCAAAGAAGGAGAAGTATTCTAACTGCAGGATGATGTAACTGTGGCTGACAGGAGAAGTCAAAGCCAAGATAAAAGCACATAATACAGCAAAAAATAGAAGGAAGTTAAAGGATTGGGAAATACTGTAGTTGAAAGCCAATAGATTTAAATAAAAAAAACCATGGGGAGGGAAGATGAGATATGAAAGTAAGCTCGCCAATAATATCAAAAAATGATACCAGAATTCTTTTTTTCAGATTTCTAGAGTCAAAGAGAGGTGAGAGCAGGTAGTGCCAGAAAAAGATGCTGGAGAGACAGTATTGGGGAACAAGGAAATGACGAATGAACTGAAGAAGTATTTTGCAAGTCTTCACTGTAGGAGTCTGGGGAAGTCATATGTTCAAGAGTATCAAGGGACAGAAATGAGTTTAGTTGCTGAAAGTGCTGGGGAAATGTTGCTTGGGAAAATAGAAGGTCTGGAGGTAAATCAGTCACCTCAACCAAATGGATTATGTACCAGGGTTCGGAAAGAGGTGGCTAAAAAGAGTGTGGAGACATGAGTAATGATCTTTCAAGAATCAATGGATTCCGCCATGGTTCCAAATAACTGTAAAACTGCAAATGTCACTTCACTCTTCAAGCAGGGAGGAAGGCAGAAGAAAGGAAATTATAGGCCAATTAGTCTGACCTCAGTGGTTGGGAATGATGTTGAGTCAATTGTTAAAGATGTGGCTTTGGGGTACTTGGAGGCACCTGACAAAATATGCCATGGTCAGGATGTTTTCCTTACAAAAAAATCTTGATTGACAAATCGGTTGGAATTCTTTGAGGAAATATCAAGCAGGATAGACAAAGGAGAATCAGTGGATGTTGTGTACTTGGATTTTCAGAAGCCCTTTGACAAGTTGCACACATGAAGCTGCTAAACAACTTAAGAGCCCATGGGATTATAGAAAAGATACTAGCCTGGATAGAGCATTGGCTGATAGGCAGAATGCAAAGAGTGGGAATAAAGGGAGCCTTTTCGGGTTGGATGCTGGTGACTAGTGGTGTTCCACAGGAGTCTGTGTTAGGACCTATTCTTCTTACATTATATATCAATGATCTGGCAGACAGAATTGAATACCTTGTGGCCAAGTTTGCAGTTGATATGAAGAAAGGTGGAGGGGCAGGTAGTGTCGAGGAAGTGAAGGGGCTCCAGAAGGATTTAGATTAGGAGAACGTACATAGAGTGGTAGATGGAATACTGTGTCAGGAAGTGTATGGCCATCACTTTGGTAGGAGAAATAAAAGTGTAGACTGTTTTCTGAATGGGGGGGAAGATTCTAAAATCTGAGGTGCAAAGGGACCTTGACGTCCGCATGCAGGAGTTCGTAAATGTTAATTTGTAGGTTGAGACGGTGGTGAGGAAAGGAAATGCAATGTTAGCATTCATTCTGAGAGGACTAGAATATAATGTTGAGGCTTTATAAGGCTCTGGTCAGGCCACATTTGGAGTATTATGAGCAGTTTTGGGCCCCTGATCTAAGAAAGGATGTGCCAACATTGGAGAGAGTTCAAAGAAGATTAACAAAAATGATTCCAGGACTCAAAGGCTTATTCTATGAGGAGAGTTTGATAGCACTGGGCCTGCACTTACTAGAATTCAGAAGAATTAAGGGGGATCTCATTGAAACCTATTTTTTGTGGAATGGACCTGATAGGGTGGATGTGGTGAGGATATGTCCTTTGGTGAGGAAGTCTAGGACCAGAGAGCACAGTCTCAAAATAGAGGTACGTCCGGTTAGAAAAGAGATGAGGAGGAATTTCTTTAGCCATAGGGTGCTAAATTTGCCTAATTCGTTGCCACAGGCTGCTGCGGAGATCAGGTCACTGGATGCATTTAAGAGATTGATAGGTTCTTGATTAGTCAGTGCATGGAAGATTATGGGGAGAAGGCAGGAGAATGGGGTTAAGAGGGAAATGGGCCACCCATGATGAAATCGCAGAATAGACTCGATGGACCGAATAGCCTAATTCTGCACTTGTGCCCTATGGTCTTATGGTGTTATAATTCTCTTTACTCCACAATAATACTGATACATTTGACTTTAACTTCTCCCTCTCAATTTGCAGGGTGAAGTCTATAATATTCTGATCATTGCCGCCTCAGGGTTCTTTTACTTTGAGCTCCCTAATCAAATCTGACTTAGTACATGACACCCAATCCAGATTTGCCTTTCCCCGAGTCGGCTCAACCACAAGATGCTCTAAAAAGCCACCTTGCAGTATTCTACAAATTTTCTCTCGGGATCCAGCACCAACCTGATTTTCTCAAATGATCCGCATACTGAAATCCCACATGACTATTGCAACTTTGCCTTTTTGACACGTGCTTCTATCTTCTATTGTAATTTGTTGCCCAACTCCTGGCTACTGTTCTTTACCCTTGTAGTTTCTTAACTCTAACCACAAGGATTCTACACCTTCAAGCCCAGCCTTCTCAGGAAGTAGTCTTTGTATACCCTCCTCATGGGATCCTTCAGGTGCTCCATTTTCCTGCCACAGTCCCAAGACGTACTGGGTAAGTTAATTGGTTATTTATAAGCTGTCTCGTAATTAGGTTAGGTTTAAATCAGGGTTGTCAGGGGGTTCTGGGTCACACGGCTCGAATGGCTAGAAGGGCAAACTCCGTTATATAAATAAAAATGAAACCCCAATGCATTCACATCAGAATCAGGTTTATTATCACTGGCATGCATCGTTAAATTTGTTGTTTTAAAAACTATAAGTTAAAATTTTATATATATGAGTTGATAGTTAAAGGAGAAAAGTTTAGGGATAACATGAGGGGGAACTTTGTTACTCAGAGAGTGGTAGCTGTATGGAACGAGCTTCCAGCAGAAGTGGTTGAGGCAGGTTCGATGTTATTGTTTATAGTTAAATTGGACAGCTATATGGACAGGAAAGGAATGGAGGGTTATTGGCTGAGTGCAGGTCGATGGGACAAGGTGAGAGTAAGAGTTCAGCACGGATTAGAAGGGCCGAGTTGGTCTGTTTCCGTGCTGTAACTGTTATATGGTTATATGATTATATATAAACATAGAACATAGACATAGAAAATAGGTGCAGGAGTAGGCCATTCGGCCCTTCGAGCCTGCACCGCCACTTATTATGATCATGGCTGATCATCCAACTCAGAACCCTGCACCAGCCTTCCCTCCATACCCTCTGATCCCCCTAGCCACAAGGGGCATATTTAACTCCCTCTTAAATATAGCCAATGAACTGGCCTCAACTGTTTCCTGTGGCTGAGAATTCCACAGATTCACCACTCTCTGTGTGAAGAAGTTTTTCCTAATCTCAGTCCTAAAAGGCTTCCCCTTTATCCTCAAACCGTGACCCCTCGTTCTGGACTTCCCCAACATCGGGAACAACCTTCCTACATCTAGCCTGTCCAATCCCTTTAGGATTTTATACGTTTCAATCAGATCCCCCCTCAATCTTCTAAATTCCAACGAGTACAAGCCTAGTTCATTCAGTCTTCCTTCATATGAAAGTCCTGCCATCCCAGGAATCAATCTGGTGAACCTTCTTTGTACTCCCTCTATGGCAAGGATGTCTTTCCTTAGATTAGGGGACCAAAACTGCACACAATACTCCAGGTGTGGTCTCACCAAGGCCCTGTACAACTGCAGTAGTACCTCCCTGCTCCTGTACTCGAATCCTCTCGCTATAAATGCCAGCATACCGTTCGCCTTTTTCACCGCCTGCTGTACCTGCATGCCCACTTTCAATGACTGGTGTATAATGACACCCAGGTCTCGTTGCACCTCCCCTTTTCCTAATCGGCCACCATTCAGATAATAATCTGTTTTCCTATTTTTGCCACCAAAGTGGATAACTTCACATTTATCCACATTAAATTGCATCTGCCATGAATTTGCCCACTCACCCAACCTATCCAAGTCACCCTGCATCCTCTTAGCATCCTCCTCACAGCTAACACTGCCGCCCAGCTTCGTGTCATCCGCAAACTTGGAGATGCTGCATTTAATTCTCTCATCCAAGTTATTAATATATATTGTAAACAACTGGGGTCCCAGCAATGAGCCTTGCGGTACCCCACTAGTCACTGTCTGCCATTCTGAAAAGGTCCCGTTTATTCCCACTCTTTGCTTCCTGTCTGCTAACCAATTCTCTATCCACATCAATAGCTTACCCCCAATACTGTGTGCTTTAAGTTTGCACACTAATCTCCTGTGTGGGACCTTGTCAAAAGCCTTTTGAAAATCCAAATATACCACATCCACTGGTTCTCCCCTATCCACTCTACTAGTTACATCCTCAAAAAATTCTATGAGATTCGTCAGACGTGATTTTCCTTTCACAAATCCATGCTGACTTTGTCCGATGATTTCACCGCTTTCCAAATGTGCTGTTATCACAACTTTGATAACTGACTCCAGCAGTTTCCCCACCACCGACGTTAGGCTAACCGGTCTATAATTCCCTGGTTTCTCTCTCCCTCCTTTTTTAAAAAGTAGGGTTACATTAGCCACCCTCCAATCCTCAGGAACTAGTCCAGAATCTAACGAGTTTTGAAAAATTATCACTAATGCATCCACTATTTCTTGGGCTTCTTCCTTAAGCACTCTAGGATGCAGACCATCTGGCCCTGGGGATTTATCTGCCTTTAATCCCTTCAATTTACCTAACACCACTTCCCTACTAACATGTATTTCGCTCAGTTCTTCCATCTCCCTGGACCCTCTGTCCCCTACTATTTCTGGAAGATTATTTATGTCCTCCTTAGTGAAGACAGAACCAAAGTAATTATTCAATTGGTCTGCCATGTCCTTGCCCCCCATAATCAACTCACCTGTTTCAGACCGTAGGAGACCTACATTTGTCTTTACCAGTCTTTTCCTTTTTACATATCTATAAAAGCTTTTACAGTCAGTTTTTATGTTCCCTGCCAGTTTTCTCTCATAATCTTTTTTCCGCTTCCTAATTAAGCCCTTTGTCCTCCTCTGCTGAACTCTGAATTTCTCCCAGTCCTCAGGTGAGCCACTTTCTCTGGCTAATTTGTATGCTTCTTCTTTGGAATTGATACTATCCCTAATTTCTCTTGTCAGCCACGGGTGCACTACCTTCCTTGATTTATTCTTTTGCCAAACTGGGATGAACAATTGTTGTAGTTCATCCATGCAATCTTTAAATGCTTGGCATTGCATATCCACCGTCAATCCTTTAAGTGTCATTTGCCAGTCTATCTTAGCTAATTCATGTCTCATACCTTCAAAGTTACCCCTCTTTAAGTTCAGAACCTTTGTTTCTGAATTAACTATGTCAATCTCCATCTTAATGAAGAATTCCACCATATTATGGTCATTCTTACTCAAGGGGGCTCTCATGACAAGATTGCTAATTAACCCTTCCTCATTGCTCAAGACCCAGTCTAGAATGGCCTGCTCTCTAGTTGGTTCCTCGACATGTTGGTTCAAAAAACCATCCCGCATACATTCCAAGAAATCCTCTTCCTCAGCAGCTTTACCAATTTGGTTCACCCAATCTACATGTAGATTGAAGTCACCCATTATAACTGCTGTTCCTTTATTGCACACATTTCTAATTTCCTGTTTAATACCATCCCCGACCTCACTACTACTGTTAGGTGGCCTGTACACAACTCCCACCAGCGTTTTCTGCCCCTTAGTGTTATGCAGCTCTACCCATATCGATTCCACATCTTCCCGGCTTATGTCCTTCCTTTCTATTGCGTTAATCTCCTCTTTAACCAGCAACGCCACCCCACCTCCTTTTCTTTCATGTCTATCCCTCCTGAATATTGAATATCCCTGAATGTTGAGCTCCCATCCTTGGTCACCCTGGAGCCATGCCAAATTAGTAGTGCAAATACAAAACTAAAAAAAGTAGTGCAAAAGGAGAGAAAAGAAAATAGTGAGGTGGTGTTCATGGTTTCATTGTCCTTTCAGAGATCTGATGGTAGTAGAGAAAAAGTTGTTACTGAAATGTTGAGTGTGTGCCTTCAGGCTCCTGTACCTCCTCCTTGATGGTGGCAATGAGAAGAGGGCATGTCCTGGGTGATGGGGGTCCTTAATGATGGATGCCAAACATTGCAGATTGTTTTGCAGGTAGATTAAGCAGATAAATGGGGATCTGATGACTCAGTCATACTT
This sequence comes from Mobula hypostoma, assembly GCF_963921235.1. Taxonomy (NCBI): domain Eukaryota; kingdom Metazoa; phylum Chordata; class Chondrichthyes; order Myliobatiformes; family Myliobatidae; genus Mobula; species Mobula hypostoma. The sequence continues at coordinate 149,802,573 of NC_086098.1, forward strand.
ATATCTGTAATGTGTCAATCTGGCAAGTCTCCAATTCAGCTTAGTGAGTTATTTCACATGCATATTGAGCTTCCCACAACCACTCCATGCCAAGCAAGTGTGATTTGAACACAGTCTGCTGGAGGAACTCAGCAAAATAAGCAGAATCAGTGCGAGGGAAGGATTTGTCAATATTTTGCATCAAAACCCTGCATTCTGCTGAAATGTGTGGGCATAAGACCACAACACCATCAGATGTAGGGACAGAATTTGGCCATTTGACCCATCAGAGACTGCTCCACCATTCCACAATGGTTGATTTATTAACCCTCTCAACCCTATTCTCCTGCCTTCTTCCCGTAACCTTTGACAGTCTTACTAATCAAGAACCTATCAACATCAGCTTTAATCATACCCAACAAGTTAGCCTCCGCAGCCACAGATTCAACACACTCTGAAGAAATTCCTGCTCATCCCTCTTCTAAAGGGATGTCCTTCCATTCTGAGGCTGTGCCCTTTGGTCCTCGACTTCCCCACTACAGGGAACATCCTCTCCATATCTACCCTATCTAGGCCCTTTCAATGTGTGTGGCAACACTTGCGGGCTGCACCAAGCGTATGTTGGTTATTGACACAAATGACGTTTTGCACTGTATGTGTAAATGTACATGTGACAAAATGCATCTAAATCTGAATCTTCTCGGGCCAGATGCAGGATTTCACCCAAAACATTAACAGATTCTTTCCTCACAGTGAATGCTGCTCGCTAGCCTGAGTTCCTCTTGCAGTCTCTGTCCTGCTGCAGATACCAGCATCTGCACTCACTTGTATCTTGATTATTATTTAAATGTACCATGTAACAGCTTCATGGATAATTTACCCTCTGTGGATCATGATGTGTCTTTGACTGAATTATAAAGTATAGAACATGGAACATTAAAGCAGAGTACAGGCCATTCAGCCCACAATGTTGTGGTGTCCTTTAACCTTCTCCGAGATCAATCTATCCCTTTCCTCCAACATAGCTGTCCATTTTTCTTTCATCCACATGCCTGTCTAAGAGCCTCTTAAATTTCACTTACATATCTATGGATTTGTCTCTACCACCAGCCCTAGCAAGGCATTCCACATGCTCACCACTCTTTGTGTGAAAAAACTTACCTCTGACCCCTTTATATTCTCCTCCAATTACTTTAAAATTGTTCCCTATGGTACTAGCCATTTCTAGCCTGTGAAAATGTCGATCTATCATTCTATGCCTTTATTCGTAGAACAATTTCAAAAGTAGATGTATGGTTGAATTATTTAGAAAGTGCCATTGCAGTGAGATTCCAGTTGCATAAATTCATTCAATGTTTTGATGAATAACTCATTTATTGTCATTTACTTTACAGCTACTTATTTAGTAATCATTTATTAGTAAGTTGTGGGTATGCTATTTTGGTGTTGGGAGCTTGGTGACACTTGCAGGCTGCCCCCAGTACATCCCAGACTGTGCTGGCCTTTGACACAAAACAATGGACTTCACTGTATGCTTTGGTGTTTTGATGCATATGTCAGAAATAAAGCTAATCTTTAACCTTAACTCATTCCAACAGGATGTGTTCTCCAATTGCTCCCGCTCGTGTGAACCTGGGGAAAGGAAGAATGCGTACTCCTTACATACCTGCTGTTATGACTGTGTGCCTTGTGCTGAGGGATACCATTCTGCAGGCTGGGGTAAGCATTCACAATCATTATCAGAATCAGGAGCAGGTTTAATATCACTGACATACAATATGTCATGGAATGTGTTTAGTGGCAGCAGTACAGTGCAAAATATAAAAAATATAAATTACAATATGATATCTATATATCTTATTGCAAGAGACATATATATATATATGCATATGTGTGTATGTGTAGATTATATATTTTGTAGCCTGGGGAAAAGTACACACTCAAGACAACAAAGACTTTTTTGGGTTTTAATTCCTTTATCGGTTTTCAATGTTTAAGTGCCAGAAGAGGGTCATGAAGCAAAACGAACGAATTTACAACCAGTTCTTGCTGTTACAATCTCAGTTTAACTGTCGATCCACACCCTCGTGTATGGACAGAATTGCGTATGCAGTATAAAAAACACCAGAACTAATAAGGTACTAATACGGTAGTGGCAATCTTGGATGGTGAGGAACTTGGTATAAGCCACGCTGCCCAGCGTTGATTTCTTCACTCGTGGAAATCTTTCCTCACCATGCACAGCACAGTCTGGGAGGAACCCAATTCCAACGCCCTACCACGTCTTCAGCAGAAAGCAAAATGTTCTCCCTACTATACCATGCGTGCGTAATGACATCACCGTCTCCCTTAAAGGCACAGACAACTATTCTAGCATTACCCAAATGGATGCCTAAGTACACTTTTAACAATACTGAATAAGATCCAACGGTCACCCGGTTACATATATAAATTAAATTAATAGTGCAAATAGAGAGCAAAAATAGACGCTTTGATTCCATGTCCATTCAGAAATCTGATGTTGGAGAGGAAGAAACTGTTCCTGAAACTTTGTGTGTGTGTCCTCAGGCCCCTGTACCTCCTCCTTGATTGTATCAATGAGAAGAGGGTACGTTCTGGGCAATGAGGGTCCTTAATGATGGATGCTGCCTTTCTGAGGCATCTCCTTTTGAAGGTATCCTTGGTGGTTGGGAGGCTAGTGCCCATGGTGGAGCTGGTTAAAGTCGTTAATTTCTGCAGCTTTTTCTGATCCTGTGCAGTGGCCCCTCCGTACTTGATGGTGATGAAACCAGTTAGAATGCTTTCTGCAGTAAATCTGTAGAAAATTGCTGGCGTCTTTGGTGACTTGATGGTGATGAAACCAGTTAGAATGCTTTCTGCAGTAAATCTGTAGAAAATTGCTGGCGTCTTTGGTGACATGTCAAATCTCCTCAAACTCCCAGTGTAACCACCGTCTTGCCTCCTTTGTAATTACATTTAACATGTATTTGAACATTAATTAGTACAGCACAGCATTATGGGCCGAAGGGCCTGTTATGGGCCGAAGGGCCTGTTATGGTACTTCTCTGTTCTATGCCATGTTTGTAAATCTGGACCCTAACAGGGACATTTTTATTTCACCACAGACATGAACGACTGTTTAAAATGCCTGGATGGACAATGGTCTGAAGCTGGAAGTTCTAAGTGCAATAACAAGACCATTGAATTCTTCAACTGGGATGATGGGTTTGCAATTGTCCTTGTAGTGTTTGCTGCTTTGGGGATTGTGTTAATAATTGTAATTTTAATAGTATTTGCACGGAATTTGAACACACCGGCGGTAAAGAGTTCTGGAGGCTATTTCTGTTTTGTCATTCTCTTCTCGCTGTTCCTTTGTTTCGTAAGCACTGGATTTTTTATTGGCAAGCCATCAGATTTGCACTGTAAGATCAGACAACCACTCTTTGGAATAAGCTTTACTATTTGCGTCTCTTGGATCCTGATCAAATCCTTCAGGATCATCCTGGCATTTAATTTTGATCCCATCATTCATCATCAGATGAAAAAAATGTATAAGCCCTTAGTAATCCTAGTAACTTGTACTCTAATACAAGTCATTATTTGTACAGTTTGGTTGTTAGTGAAAGGGCCCTATTTTACAATAAATCATAATATACCTAAAATCATCTTGCAAAAATGTGATGAAGGCTCCAATGTGGCGTTTGGTGTTATGTTGGGTTATATAGCCCTTCTTGCATTTCTTTGCTTTCTGACTGCTTTTATGGGGAGAAAGCTCCCAGACATTTATAACGAGGCTCGGTTCATCACGTTCAGCATGCTTATCTACCTAATTGTATGGATCTCTTTTGTTCCCGTGCACGTCAACACCGACGACAAGTATCTCCCAGCCGTGGAAGTGGTTGCAATCTTAGCTTCAAATTACGGCATCTTGTGCTGCCACTTCTTCCCCAAGTGCTACTTCATCTGTTTCAAGAAAGACCAAAACACTCCAGAAAACTATAGGAAAAACCTGCGGGAGCACAACGAGCAGAAGCGTCAGGGCGGCTCTGCACAAAATACGGCTGTAACCCAATCCTTTTGGTCTGCGCCAGAATCTCCACCGCCTGTGCATAGCCAGGTCTTTCAGATTTCTGCAACTATAGAAAACAAGATGTGAACCTATTTCCGACCTTGAGCATGGGAGGGAGGGCCACCCACTCTTAATGAAGGTGAGGCTCTGCCTTTATTAAGGTTTTGATTTAAACCGTAAGACGTAGGAGCAGAATTAAGCCGTTTGGCCGATGGGGTCTGCTTTGTCATTCCATCATGACTGTTTTCTTATCCCTCTTAATCCCATTCTCCTGTCTTCTTCCAGTAGCCCTAATCAAGAAGCTGTCCACCTCCACTTTAAATTTACCCAGTGACTTGGCTTTCACAGCCACCTGCGTCAATGAATTCCACAGCTTCGTGACCCTCTGGCTAAAGAAGTTCCTCTTCATCTCTGTTCTAAAGGGACGTCCTTCTATTCTGAGGCTGTGCCCTCTTGCCTGACACTCCTCCATGATAGGAAAAATCTTCCCTAAATCCTCTCTATCTAGGCCTTTCAATATTCGACAGATTTCAACGAGATCTGCCCTCATTCTTCCAAACTCCAGAAAGTACAGGCCCACAGCTATAAAATGCTCATCATACATTAACACTTTAATTTAAACCCTGCAGCAACTGTAAATTAATGTACTTACTACTCTCTAAAATGAGTAACAGCAAATTCAGGGACATGAGGCTCAAATCCACTCTTATGGTCACATAACAGAGCTCCCCGTGACCTCGTTACTGAAGATCCCAGTTGGACAAAATTCAGACAATGGCCAGTAACTTGAAATTATTGAAATGGCTTTACTTATCATCCCCATTTGATAAAATTGCATGAAGTATGGACATTTAAACAAGTTCACTAAAGCCTTGCTGTTAAATTATGTATATTGTCTCCTTTCAAAATAGTTTTCAGTGAGACCATCCATGAGAACCATTTCAGATTGACTCGATGCTGCAATTTGAGAATGATAGTTGGAATTCATACACACAGCTGATTCTGCAGATGCTAGAAATCCAGAGCAGTAGGTCAGCCAACATTTATGGAGGGAAATATACAGTCGACTTTTTGGGCTGAGCCTCAGAACATCGATAGCTTATTCCTCTCTACAGATGCTGCCTGACCTGTTGAATTCCTATAGCATTCTGTGTGTGTTGTGATAGAAGTAACCCTTCTCAAAATTCACAAGACACATAATTACCAGGTCAAAAGGTAGAAAAATAATGAATAGGAAAATGGTTATTACTCAGAATAACAGAAGGTATACCAATTCCCATCTTCAGAATCCATCAAATCAGTTGCTCAATGTTCTTTTTAAATAGCGGAATTGAAACTGTACAGAATATCAACATTTTCACTTGCTCCTGATGGTCAGGAAGCCCAGAAATGAACTCTTAATGTGGTGATCAGGTAGAAAAAAATGCCAGAAATGCAGCTTTCTGTGCATTATCAAATTCCCTTGCCCTAATTAACAATATGTCACAAAAATTAAAATACAGCCAATAAACTTCTTTGCATTCATACCATAACATTTGCTGTTGTAATAAAAATGGGATGTGATTGCTATACCTTCCATTCCTATATTTCAAGTACTTTCTGGGAATATATTGAGAAAGCCTTGGTTGTTGGAAATTCAGCAGCAGAGTCTGAAGTTTCCTCACAATCAGTGTACAGAAAAATAAAACTTGACAATGGAGGATTTTCTTACTACTGTACAATATGTTCTTTACACATGTAGCCCGGTTATGTTAGAGAATTGCTTATTAAGTTAGTTCAATTAATATTGCTTTTGTTAATACTGTTTAGCATTTCTTCTTTGCAGTTCAAATAAGTTTCCTGGACGTACCTGAAAAAGGTAGATTGTTCTATGCAGAAAGAGTAGAAAGGCTAAGTTGGAGTATATGCTGGAGTTTAGAGGAGTGAGGGGTCACTTCATCTTGAGGGGAAGTGGTGAGGATGTTTTCTCTTCCAAGAGAATCTAAAACAGGGGTCACTGATTAAAAGCAATGAAACATCCATAAATGACCAAGACAGGGCAATTTTTTTTCCTCCTAAAGTGTCACGAGCCATTGGGACTTTATTCTTCAAATGATGAAGGAAGAGTCAACTTTGAAAAACTTTAATGCAGAGGTTACTTAGATATTTTGGAATGAAAGGTTAAGTTTTCAGAGAATCAGAATCAGGTTTAATATCACTGGCATATGTCGTAAAATTTGTTGTTTTGCGGCAGCAGTACATCGCAATACATGGTAATAAAAGCTATAAATTAAATTAAAATAAATATATAAAGTTAAATTCCATAAGTAGTGCAAAAAGACAGCAAAGAAAAGAAAATAAATATGAGGTAGTGTATATGGCTTCATTGTCTAATGAAGTCTAATGGCAGAGGAGAAGAAGCAGTTCCTAAAAAGTTGTAATCTTTATAGAATCTTATATATTCTTTAAGAGTTATGCAATAATTGTTACCAAACATGTATAGAAGCCAAATTAGAATCTTTCCTTTTTTTAAGCTAACACCAATCCATGTTAGCATTTTCAACAAGAGTTCTAGTGCAACTATGTGCTGGAATCTCACATACCATTAAATCCAGTGTAACAGCAAATCCCGCCAGATCAGAATACATTTCCCATCCTAGTAAAATGGCTTAGTTTGAGTTTCCACCAAGTGACAGTGAATGAAAAAGCTCAGTATGTTGTAGAGCATGTTTGACATTGTGGCTACCAATGTCCCCTTGGCTCCAATATGAATATGGAAACTCTTTGGTCTGCGCAGTAATTTATATATAATTGACTCACTATGTGATTGTGATGAGTTATATACATTTACTTTAGCTTCTTTGTGAGATGAATTTCGTCTGGAATATCTAGTGCAATGAGGTTCTCATGTTGAGAAAAATAATGTTGTATTTATGAATTGCATATGCTGTAGTGGAAGCGTCTCCCTTTTTTCTTTTTTTCTTTTGTACATTGTTTCTTTAAATTCCCTTTGCCCCAGTGTCTGCTGGAACAGTGCAACTTCTGCTTCCAAAGTTCCATAATTGCAATCTCGTGTGATCGTGTTCTTTGTTCATGAGTGTCTTGTCGCTCGTTTTCCCCTTTGGTGGATGTATCTGGACTCCAGAATCAGAATCAGGTTTCATATCACTGGCATATGTCATTAAGATTTATTGTTTTGCTGCAGCTGTACATTGCAGTACCTATCAATAAAAATACTATGAATTACTGTTAAGAAATATATATACTGTATACATTAAATAAATTCATTAGTGCAAAAGGAGAGCAAAAATCTAGTGATGTCATCTGTTTGTACATGGGTTCATTTTCCATTCATAAATCCATACAATATTTCCGATAAAGATAAATCAGTCTATTGAATAACGTTAATTATTGGCCAAATATTCTGAAATCTTGTCACGATGATGTGTTTTCCATGTGTTCTTGCAATCGGTCTCTATTTAATATCGTACCTTTACAGGATCAGGGCAATGGGAAACAATATTTATCTGCTTCTTTCCTCTTAAAAATGTGACTAGTTCTAAAAGGTAACTAGAGGATTAGTCATTGTAACAAATATGTCTGTAAAACCACAAGGCATAGGAGCAGAATTAAGCCATTCAGCTTATCAAGTCTCCTCCGCCATTCACTCTTGGCTGATTTACTGTCCCTCACAATCCCATTCTCCTGCCTTCTCCCTGTAATCTTTGACGCCCTGACTAATCAAGAACCTATCAACCTCTGTTTTATAAGTATACTCAACGACTTGGCCTCTACAACCATCTGTGGCAACACATTCCACAGATTCACCACACTCTGGCTAAAGTAACCACGTATTTGAATGGCATTTTGAGACTGGAGAGAGTTATCACAAGTCCAGGCTGATTCTGTGTAAACATTTCCTGCCAGACAGCTGCATCATAACTGATGAAATTCTGATTAAGCATCTCCAATCTGAAACTTTAACTCTGTTTCTCTTCCCATGTGGTTGCTGCCTGACCTCCAGAAGGGAGGGAGGCAGAATAAAGGAAATTATAGGCTTGCTAGCCTGACCTCTGTGGTTGGGAAGATGGTGGAGTAGACTGGGAAGGATGAGATTTGGGATACTTGGAGGCACTAGATAAAATAGGCTAAAGGCAACATAGATTTCTTCATGAAAAACCTTGCCTGACAAATTTGTTGAAATTATTTGAAGAAGTAACAAGCAGGACTGACAAAGGAGAATCGGTGGATGTTGTGTACTTGGATTTTCAAAAATCCTTTGACAAGGTGCCACATGTAGGGTTGCTTAACAAAATGGTATTACAGGAAAGGGGATAGAGTATTAGTTAATTGGCAGGAGGCGAAGAGTGGGAACGAAAGGAGCTTTTTCTGATTGGCTGCTGGTGACTGGTTGTGTTCCGCAGGGGTCAGTATTGGGACTGCTTCTTTTCATGTTGTATGTCAATGATTTGGATGACAGAATTGATGACTTTTTTGCAGATGATATGAAGATAGTGGAGGGGTACGTAGTTTTGAGGAAGCAAGGAGGCTGCAGATAGACTTCGACAGATTAGGAGCCGTAAACACAAAATAATCTGCAGATGCTGGGAATGGTCAAAGCAACACTCACAACACGCTGGAGGAACTCAGCAGGCTGGGCAGCATCCGTGGAAAAGATCGGTCAACGCTTCGGGCCGGAACCCTTTGTCAGGACAGATTAGGAGAATGGGCAAAGCAGTGGCAGATAGAATACAGTGTTGGGAAGTGAATGGCCATGCATTTTGGTAGAAGGAATAAAGGTAACTTGCAGGTTGAGTTGATGGTGTGGAAGGCAAATGCAAGGTTAGCATTCACTTCAATAGGACTAAAACAATAATTCTCAGGCTTTATAAGTCTCCGTTGAGGCCTCACTTGGAATATTGTGAGCAGTTTTGGGCCTCTTATCTAAGAAAGGATGTGGTGAGGGAGGGTTCAAAGGGGGTTCACAAAAATGATTTGGGGATTTGAAGTCTCCGATAGCTCTAGATGGCTCTGGGCCAGTACTTGCTGGAATTTAGAAGAATGAGGAGGGATCTCATTGAACCTATCAAATGTTGAAAGGTCTAGACAGAGTGAATGTGGAGTGGATGTTTCCTATGGTGGGGGTGTTTAAGACCAGAGGACACAACCTCAGAAAAGAGGGATGTCCATTTAGAACGGAGATGAGGAGGAATATCTTTAGCCAGAGTTTGGTGAATCTATGGAATTCATTCCCACAGACCACTGTGGAGGCCAAGTCATTGGGTATATTTAAGGCGGAGGTTGATAGATTCTTCACAAGTCAGAGTGAAAGGTTACGACAGATAGCAGGAGGATGGGGTTGAGAGGAAAATAGATCAGCAATGATCAAATGGCAGAGCTGACTCGATGGGCTGAATGGCGTAATTCTGCTTCAATGTCTTTCTTATGGATTATGGTCTTCTGACCTGCAGTTTTTCCCCCCCCCCCCATTTTCTGTGCTTGTTCCAGCATACTACTCTCTCTCTCTTGATTTTCAGTAATCACAAAGCATTTTTAAAGTGATTGTCTCTGAATTCATTCACTTTAGCATTTGTCAGATTCTATTTTAGTATCGGCGCTAATATTATAACTGCACTGTTGAATTGTAACATGTATACTGCTGTACTGTTTAGTAAATCCTGGACAACCTCATGTTCAAGTTCTGTTTATTGTCACTCAGCCACCATGTATACTGCCATACGAAGCAACATTCCTCCAGACCAAGTAGCAGGACAGAGTACAAATAACTCACGTACATAACATGAGGTTTACTCATCTCTACTCTGAGCTGAGGGTGTGACCTGTAACAAACAGGCTCCTGGAACGTCTGCACTGATGAACTGGCTTCATAGCTGCAGACTCACATTCTGAATGCTTTTAGTTTACTTTTTATTGCCTGCCCAATTTGTTCTTTTTTCACACATTGGGTGTTTGGCCAACTTTTTTAATGCGTTTTATTGGGTTTCTTTGCTTTTGTGGCTGCCTGTAAGAAGATGAATTTCAAGGTTGTACATACTATACCTACTTTGATAATAAATGTATTTTGAACTTTGAACTTAAAGTAATATTACCACATATAAATTAACAAATTTATTAATTTGCCGCGGTAGCTCAGCGGTTAGTGCAACGCAATTACAGCTTGGGGCGTCGCACTTCGGAGTTCAGTTCCAACGTTGTCTGTAAGGAATCTGTACGTCCTCCCCGTGGGATGTGTTGGGTTTTCTCCAAGTGCTCCGGTTTCCTTACACAGTCCAAAGATGTACCAGTTGGTAGGTTAATTGGTCATTGCAAATTGTCCCATGGTTAGGCAAGGGCTAAATGGGGGGTTGCTGGGTAGCGCGGCTCGAAGGGCCGGTAGGGGCTATACCCCGCTGTATCTCTAAATAAAATAATAAGACGCATAAACCAAACAAGTAAAAAAGTCAATCATATATTGCTACAGGTGCTTCATACATGATAAGATCTGAATGGTGGCAGGGAGTTCAGTAGTCTTATACCCTGGGGGAAGAAGCAGCTTCCCATCCTAACATTTCCTGTCCGAATGCTACCATACCTCCTGTCTGATGGTAGGAGTCAAAGAGGTTGTTGGGCAGATGTGATAGATCCCTGACAATGCTAAGGACCCTGTGTGCACAGGGATCTTGATAACTACCTCCAACGGGAGGAAGAGAGATGCATTGCAATTCCTGCATCCCTTAAAAATCTTTGAAACTTAATATTCACAAGATTACATTTTATCAAAGATCAAATGGCTCATCGATCATTCATCAATACACAGGGAGATTTTTTTTGCATCAATTTTTCCGAAGGCGAGGTTGCTGACAAAATACGGATAGAGGCAAAAATAGAAGAGCAAGTCGATGGGGTGAAAATTGATAAGATGTGTATACTCCATAGGTCAACTAAACAGAGGGGAAGCACACACAAAGTGCTGGTGGAACTCAACAGGTCAGGCAGTATATATGGAAAGGAATATATAGTTGAGGTTTCGGGCTGAGACACTTCATCTGGACTGGAGAGGAATGGGATAGAAGCCAGAATGGGACTAAGGAGCTGGTAGTAGACCTGAGGAGAGTTAAGGTACCGGTGACCCCTATTTCCATCCAGGGGGTCAGTGTGGACATGGTGGAGGATTACAAATACCTGGGGATACGAATTGACAATAAACTGAACTGGTCTAAGAACACTGAGGCTGTCTACAAGAAGGGTCAGAGCCATCTCTATTTCCTGAGGAGACAGAGGTCCTTTAACATCTGCCGGATGATGCTGAGGATGTTCTATGAGTCTGTGGTGGCCAATGCTATCATGTTTGCTGTTGTGTGCTGGGGCAGCAGGCTGAGGGTAGCAGACACCAACAGAATCAACAAACTCATTCGTAAGGCCAGTGATGTTGTGGGGATGGAACTGGACTCTCTTACAGTGGTGTCTGAAAAGAGGATGCTGTCCAAGTTGCATGCCATCTTGGTCAATGTCTCCCGTCCACTACATAATGTACTGGGTGGGCACAGGAGTACATTCAGCCAGAGACTCCTCCAAGATGCAGCACAGAGCGTCATAGGAAGTCATTCCTGTCTGTGGCCATCAAACTGTACAACTCCTCCCTTGGAGGGTTAGACACCCTGAGCAGATAGGCTGGTCCTGGACTTATTTCATAATTTACTGGCATAATTTACATATTACTATTTAACTATTTATTACTATTTTCTATTGCTATTCTATTACTATTTTTTATTTCCATGACTATTATTATTTACTATTTACTAATAGTAATATTAGTATTACTATTTCTATTACTATTCATTATTTATGGTGCAACTGTAACAAAAACCAATTTCCCCCGGGATCAATAATGTATGACTATGAATAAGAAGGTGGGGGAGGGAAAGGAGTACAAGCTGACAGCTGATAGGTGAGACCAGGTGAGGGGAAGGTGGGTGGGTGGGGGAGAGGGATGAAGTGAGAAGCTGGGAGGAGGTGCAAGACTGAAGAAGAGGTCTGATAGGAGAAAAAGGTGGACCATGGGAGGAAAGGAAGGAAGAGCCGTCACCAGGAGGACGTGATGGGCAGGTGAAGAGAAGAGAAGAGGGAGGAAGGGAGCCAGAATGGGGAATGGAAAGAGAGAAGAGGGGAAGGGGAGAAATTACCGGAAGTTAGATAAAACAATGTTCATGCATCAGTTTGGAGGAGATGTGACTCACTGTGAGGTGTTGCTCTTCCAACCAGAAAGTGGCCTCATTATAATAGTAGAGGAAGCCATACACTGACAGGTTAGAATGGGAAAGGAAAGTAGAAATAAGATAGGTGGCCACCAGGAAATCTCACCTGTTGTGGCGGGTAGAGCAAAGCAGTTCCCCAATCTATGTTAGGTTTCACCAATATTGTTTAAGGTAACACAAGGAGCACTGGACAGATAGAATGATATTGCCTAGTATTGATGACATACATCACATGTTGTGAAGGAAGGTGGAAGTGCAGATGCTGGAACATTTTTCAAGGTACCTTGGTCTTCGTGGAGGTAACAAAGATTTGGAAAGTGGCAAATTTGAAAGCTGATTAGCATTCCTGATGACTCTAGACCATTCAGAGAGAATTTGTAGAAAGCCTATGAGATTGCTTTTTAGAGCAGCTAGCCAGAGAACTTGAAATGAATACCAATGAATTGATCCACTTGACCTGAAACAGTAGTGTGTGGGCCATGGCAGTCAAAGCTCAAACTGGGCACGGCACCTGATGATGATGATGAACCAGATTTGATTAGGAAGCAGAAGGAAAAGGAACCTTCAGGGGCCAGTGGTCATAATATGATAGATTGCACCCAGCAATTTGGGAGGCAGAAGCTAAAGTCCGATGCATCCGTATTACAGTGAAATAAAGGGAATTATGGAGGCATTAGAGAGTAACTGGCCAAGGTTGCTTGGAAGAGGGCTGTAGCAGAGATGAAGGCAGAACAGCAACGACTGGAGTTTCTGGGAAAAATTTGGACGGTGCAAGGTAGATACAATCCAAAGAAGAAGTATTCTAAAGTCAGGACGACACAACCATGGTTGATAAGGGAAGTCGAAAGCAACATAAATGAAAAAGTGAGGGCACATAATAGAGCAAAATTTGTGGAAAGTAAGAGGATTGGGAAGATTTTAAAAACCAACTGAGGGCAAAAGAGGTAATGGGAGAAAAGATGAACTATAAAGATAAGCTGGCCAATAATATCAAAGAGGATACCAAAAGTATTTTCAGATAAACAAAGTAAGAGAGGTGAGAGAAGTTATAGGACCACTGGAGAATGATACTGGAGAGGTAGTAATCGGGGACAAGGAAATGGTATATGAACTAAATAAGTATTTTGCATCGATTTTGGCAGTATGCCTGAAGTTTGAGAGTGCCAGGGGCAGAGGTGAGTGCAATTGTTATTATTAGCAAGAAGGTGCTTGGAAAGCTGAAAGCTCTGAAGTTAGGTAAGTCACCTTGGCCAGATGGATTACACCCCAGGGGTTCTGAAAGTGCTGCTGAAGAAACTGTGGAGGCATTAGTAATGATCTTTCAAGAATCACTAGATTTGGAATGGTTCTGGAGAACTGAAAAATTGCAATGTCAAGAAAGGAGGGAGGTAGAAGAAAGGAAGTTATAGTCCAGTTAGCCTTCCCTCAGTGGTTGGAAAGATGCTGGAGTTGCTTGTTAAGGATGAGTTCTCAGGGTACTTGGAAGCATATGATAAAATAGGCCTAAATCAGCATAATGTCATTAAGGGAAAATATTGCTTGATGAATTTCTTGAAGTTCTTTGAGGAAATAACAATCAGGAGAGGTGAAGGAGTATCAGTGGATGTTGTGTACATGGATTTTCACAAGGCTTTTGACAAGATGCTACACATGAGGCTGCTTTACAAGATAAGTGCCCATGGTATTACTAGCATGGATAAAGGATTGGCTGATAGGCAGGAGACAACAAGTGGGAATAAAGGGAGCCTTTTTCTGGTTGGCTGCCAGTGACTGGTGGTGTTAGGGTCCTAGGGACATAGAAATTTACAACACAGAAACAGGCCATTTGGCCCATATAATCCATGCTAAACCATTTAAATGCCTAGTCCCATCCACCTGCAACTGGAACCTGGCTTTCCATACCCCTCCCATCCATGTACCTATTGAAACTTCGCTTAAATGTTGAAATCAAAATCACTTCCAGCACATGTGCTGGCAGCTTGTTCCACACTCTCACCAACCACTGAGTGAAGAAGTTTCTCCTCACGTTCCCCTTAAACATTTCACCTTTCACCCTTAATCCATGACCTCTAGTTCTAGTCTCACCCAACCGCAGTGGAAAAAGCCTGCTTGCTTTTACCCTGGCTATACCCCTCATAATTTTTGTACCTATCAAATCTCCCCTCTTTTAAGTTTTAAACTGTTCAATATTTCTTATAACTCAGCTCCTCCAGTCCCAGTAACATCCTTGTAAATTTTCTCTGTACTCTTTCAAACTAACTTACATCTTTCCTGTAGGTAGATGACCAGAACTGCATACAATACACCAAATTAGGCCTCGCTGACATTTTATTGAACTTCAATATAACATCCCAACTGCTGTATTCAGTACTTTGATCCATGAATGCCAATGTGCCAGAAGCTTTCTTTATGATCCTTTCTACCCATGATGCTCTTTCGGTAAACTATGGATCTGTGTTCCCAGATACCTCAGTTGTACCGCACTCCTCGGAGCCCTACCACTCACTGTGTAAGTTCTACCCTGGTTGGTCCTCCCAAAGTGCAACATCTCACACTTGTCTGCGCTAAGTTCTATCTGCCATTTTTCTGCCCATTTTTCTAGCTGGCCCAGATCCCGCTACAATACTTGATAGTTTTTCTCACCGTCCACTACACTTCCAATCTTGATGTCATCTACAAACTTGCTGATCCAGTTGACCACATTATCAGCCAGATTGCTGGATATAGATGACAACAATGGTCCCAGCACCGACCCCTCTGGCACTCCACTAGTCAAAGACCTCCAATCAAAGAGGCAACCAGCTACAACCACTCTCAGACTTCTCACACAAAGCCAATGCCTAATCCAATTTACTACCTCATCTTGAAAGCCAAATGGCTGAATCTTTTTGATCAGCCTCCTGTGCGGGATCTTGTCAAAAGCCTTGCTGAAATCCATGTAGACAACATCAACCGCTTTGCCTTCAACATCTTTCCTGATAACATCCTCTAAAATCTCCATGAGATTGGTTAGAACCAACCTACCAAGCTGGCTTATTGATAATCAATCCCTGTCTACCCAAATTCTCATATATCTGGTCTCTTAGAATACCTTTCAATAAGTAGGGCTCTTGCAAATTCTGTACTTGTCTCCCACAGGGTCTGAGGGAACACTTTGTCAGGCCCTGGGGTTTGTCCACCCTGATTTTCCTCAAGATAGCAAACACCTCCTCCTCTGTATGGGGTCTATGACCTCACTGCAGTATCCCTCATGTCTATAGACTTTGTGACCATCTCCTGAGTAAATATATAAGCAAAACATTTATTAAGATCTTTCCCATCTCTTCTTGGCTCCACACTTAGATTACCACTCTGATCTTCCAAAGGACCAATTTTGTTCCCTGCAATCCTTCTGCTCGTGACATATCTGTAGAATCCTTTATGATTCTCCTTCATCTTGTCTGCTGAGGCAACCTCATGTTTTCTTTTAGCCTTCCTGATTTATTTTTAAGTGTTCGCTCGCATTTCTTGTACTTCATAAGCACCCAATTTATTTTTACCTGCCTATACCTGCTATGCACCTCCTTATTTTTCTTAACCATGGCCTCAGTATCTCTCGAAAAACAAGGTTTCCTAAACCTATTTTCCTTGCCTTTTATTCTGATAGGCATATACAAACTTTGTACTCTCAAAATGTTAATTTCTGAAGGCCTCCCACATACCAAGTACACCTTTGCCAGAAAACAGCCCATCTGAATCCATACTTCCTAGATCCTTTCTGATACCATCAAAAATAGCCTTTCTCCAATTTAGAATCTCAACCTGAGGATCAGACCTATCCTTTTCCATCATTACTTTGAAATTAATGGTATTATGATCACAAAATGCAAAGTGTTCCCCTACACAAACTTCTGTTACCTGCCCTGTCTCATTCCCTAAAGGAGATCTAGTACCACACATTCATTAGAACTTCTATGTACTGATTAAGGAAACATTCATGAACACACTTGACAAGCATTATCCCATCTAGTCCATTAACAGTATGGAAGTTCCAGTCAATATGTGGATAATTAAAATCATTTGCTATCGCAGCCTTATGCTTCTTGCAGCAGTTTGTGATCTCTCTACAAATTCGTTCCTCTAAATCCTGTGGACTGCTGGTGGTCAGTAATACAGCCCCATTAAATTGGTCATACCTTTTGTATTCCTCAGTTCCACCCATAAAGCCTCACTAGACAAGTTCTCCAGTCTGTCCGGATTGATCACTGCTGTGACATTGTCCCTGACCAGTAATGCCACCCCTCCCCCCATCATCTCTCCCACTTTATCACGGCTAAGATATCGGAACTCCGGAATACTGAGCTGCCAGGCTTGTCCCTCCTGCATCCAAGTCTCACTAATGGCTACAATATCATAATTCCATGTGTTGATCCATGGCCTGAGCTCATCTGCCTTTCCTACAATACTTCGTTCAGTGAAATACACACAACTCAGAACATTATTTCCTCCATGCTCAACCTTTTGCTTCCTGAATTTGTCTGAGATCTTAACAATACCTGTCTCCAGAACCTCTGCACTAACTGTTCCGCCACTCTGGCTTGCATCCCATCCCCCGCAATTCTATTTTAAACAAACACCCCACCTCCCATGTCATGCCAGTAAACGTTCCTACTACGATATTAGTCCTCCTCCAGTTCAGGAGCAAACTGCCTCTTCGGTACAGCTCCCACCTTCCTTGCCAAAGAATGCTATGATCCAAAAGTTTAATGCCTTCCCTCCTACACTAACTTCTTAGCCACATGCTAAACTGTATAATCTTCTTATTTCTATCCTCATTAGCACATGTCATGGGTCGCAATCCTGAGATCACAACCCTGATGGTCCTGTCCATTAACCTAGCACCTAACTCCCTGAACTCACTTTGCAGAATCCCGTCACTCGTCCACCCCATGTCATTGTCATTGCTACCTACGTAGGCCACGACCTCTGGCTGCTCACCCTCCCATTTAAGAATACCGAGGATTCAGACTGAGATGTCCTGGACCCAGGAACCCGGGAGGCAATATGTCATCCTGGAATCTCGTTCTTGTCCACAGAACCACCTTTATGTTCCCCTGACTAACGAATCCCCTACCACCACAGCGCTCCTCGTCTTCCCACTTCCCTTCTGAGCCACAGAGTCAGACCCAGTGCCAGAGACCTGACTGCTGTGGCTTTCCCCTGCTAGATCACCCTCCCCCCAACAGTATCCAAAGTGGTATATATGTTGTTGAAAGGGATGGCCACAGGGGTACTCTGCACTGTCTGTTTAATGCCTTTCACACTACTGAGTGTCACTCAGTTTCCTATGTCCTGCACCTTGGATGTAACTACTTCTCTATATGACTATCACCCCATCAACCTTCCGAAATGATCCAGAGATCATCCAGTTCCAGCTCCATCTCCTTAACATGGAGTATTAGAAGTTGCAGCTGGGTGCTCTTCTTGCAGGTGAAGACATCAGGGACAATGTCTCCCTCTCTTCCCACATCCCACAAGAGGAGCATTTAACTATCGTGCCTGCTGGGCATCCCTACTGCTCTACCTGTGCAAATATAAAGAAGTAAACAATAAATAAACTGAAAATAAATCTACCTACAGCTTTTCACCTCCTCTCACTCAAGCCTCTCCTCAAACTCCCCACTCTGCCACTGTCCACTCCAACAATGGCTGTTCTGCCTGCCCGTGCCTTATTTGAATTTGCACTTGCTGATGAATCACGGTCTCTGACTGGCCACTGTTCACATGCCAAAACTCCTGCGAAGTGCTGCTTTTTAATGCAACACTTGCCAAACTGAGTCACACGTCCTCTTGCTCCAGATCAAACCAGTGTCCGCAGTGGTCGGTGTGGGATCCCTTCTTCTTACATTATATGTCAATGATTTGGAAGACAGAATTGATGGCTTTGGGGCCAGGTTTGTGGATGATATGAAGATAAGTAGAGGGGCAGGTAGTGTTGTGGGAGCAGTGTGGCTGCAGAAGTCCGTTTGACAGATTAGGAGAATGCACAAAGAAGTGTCAGATGGAATACAGTGTCAGGAAGTGTATGGTCATGCACTTTGATAGAAGGAACAAAAGCATAGACTATTTTCTAAACGGGCAGAAAATTCAAAAATCTGAGATGTAAAGAGTCTTGGAAGTCTCTGTGTAGGATTCCCTAAAGGCTAACTTGCAGTTTCAGTCAGTGGTGAGGAAGGCAAGGGCAATGTTAGCATTCATTTTGGGAAAAGAACAAGGATGCAATGCTGAGGCTTTATAAAGCACTGGTGAGGCCTCACTTGGAGTATTGTGAACAGTTTTGTGCCCCGTATCTAAGAGAGGGTGTGCTGACGTTGAAGAGGGTTCAGAGGGAATTCACAAGAACGATTCCGGGAATGAAAGGGTTATCATCTCAGGAGCATTTGATGGCCCTCTGGGCCTGTACTCTCTGGAATTTAAAAGAATGAGGCCAACCTCATTGAAACATATTGAATTTGAAACGCCTTGACAGAGCGGATGTGGAGAGGATGTTTCTTTCTATGGTGGGTGAGTCCAGGCCCAGAGGACATAGCCTCAGAATAGAGGGACATCCATTTTGTATGGAGAGGAGGAGGAATTTCTTTAACCAGAGGCTGGTGAATCTGTGGAATTCATTGCCACAGATGACTGCGGAGACTAATCCACTGAGTATATTTAAAGTGGAGGTTAATAGATTCCTGATTAGTCAGGGTGTCAAAGGTTACGGGGCGAAGGCAGGAGAATGAGATCGAGAGGGAAATTGGATCAACTATGCTGAAATGGCAGAACAGACTCAATGGGCCAAATGGCCTAATACTGCTTCTATCTTTTATGGTCTTATGGTCTTAAAGCTAGCCTAATTAAAAAACAATTTAGAATGATCAATTAACCTATTAACCTCTACGTGTCTGGACTGTGGAAGGAAACCGGAGCACCTGGAGGAAACCCACATGGTTTACAGGAAGGATGTACAAACACTGTACAGACAGTGGCAGAACTGAACTCTGAACTGTAACAGCATTGCGCTAACCGTTATGCACCCTAACTTGACAAACCAAAGTAAATATTTTGATCGAATGTCAGAAACTTGATGAAGTGTGTATATATTATGACTGTTAAGAAAACAATTTTAACATCGCACATTAAAGGCTACTAATAAATCAGAAGCTTGTGGTAGAAGGTAACCAGTGGCAGCCTGGGTAAAAAAGAAATTGGATTCAGGACAGAAAACAACAAACCATGGCTCATGGCTGCTTTTTAGAACAAGGTTTATTATCACTGACATATGTCGTGAAATTTCATACTTTATGGCAGCAGTACAGTGCAATACATTATATAAAGATATATTTCCTATCCTGTGCAGTGGCCCCTCCGTACTAGACCAAGATGCAACCAGTTAGAATGCTCTCCACAGCACATCTGTAGAAATTTGCTGGAGAATTCGTCGACATACCAATTTTCCTCAAAATCTTAATGAAATATAGCCACTGTCAGGCCTTCTTCATAATTGCATCAACATGTTGTCCCAGAGCATCAGAGATGCTGACACCCAGGAACTTGAAGCTGTTCACCCCTTCCACTGCTGAGCCCTCGATGGGACTGGTTTGTGCTCCCTAAACTTCCCCTTCCTGAAGTCCACAATCAACTGACATTGAGTGCAGGGTTGTTGTTGTGACACCACTCAATGTGGAGGTTTATAAAGAATGGTGTTCCCCCAATGGTTAGAGAGCACACATTTACTGACTTGGACATCAAATTTTAGAGTAAAGTTTCAACAGTCTGTTAAGGATACTGTTACGACTGACTAAATTGAACCACACGGAAGTTGTAACTGGGAAATATAAATGTCTTTATTCACATAGCAGATCTACTGGAGAGAATCTAGAATTTTCTCCTCACACAACGTTTTAAACAAAGATAACAACGAGCAATTGAAGCAACACACACAAAATGCTGGAGGAACTCAGCAGGCCAGGCAGCATCTACGGAAGAAAGTACAGGCGACGTTTCCGGCTGAGACCCTTCAACAGTCCGGAGAAAAAAAGATGATCAATTAGCAATTAACTACAGTTTCAATAGCAATAATTACCTACTTGACTTTAACATATTGACTGTAGTCAGCTAACATATAGAGTTACATACTTACAATGGTTATACCTCCCAAATAGCAGAGCTCTTTAGGAAATTCGATACTGTTGGCTGATCTCAGCACAAACTCCAGACACCCAAAATATCCCTCTCTGGTTACAATGGTTCCCTGAATGTAGAGCTCATCAGAATATTAATTGACAACCCACACCTGTCCTGAACTCTGCATTAATCTGCCTTTAACAATGTGTTAGGAGGTGGCAACTTAATAAACTTCCCTGACCACATTCTTACATTTAAGTTTCCAATGGTACACGTTCATCTGTTTTTATCCCTGTGTAGTTTCAATGGGACCAAATCGGAATGTCCCACACCCAATGGCTTCAATACTGATGGATGTGGCTAAATTTGCCTAAAGATAGGTGGAGGAGCAAGTAGCAGTGAGGAAACAGAAATCCTGCAGAGAGACTTTGATAATTTAGGGAAATGGGCAAAGAAGTGGCAAATGAAATACAATGTTGTAACTAGTAGAGTGGATAGGGGAGAACCAGTGGATGTGGTATATTTGGATTTTCAAAAGGCTTTTGACAAGGTCCCACACAGGAGATTAGTGTGCAAACTTAAAGCACACGGTATTGGGGGTAAGGTATTGATGTGGGTGGAGAATTGGTTAGCAGACAGGAAGCAAAGAGTGGGAATAAACGGAACTGTTTCAGAATGGCAGGTGGTGACTAGTGGGGTACCGCAAGGCTCACTGCTGGGACCCCAGTTGTTTACAATATATATTAATGACTTGGATGAGGGAATTAAATGCAGCATCTCCAAGTTTGCGGATGACACGAAGCTGGGTGGCAGTGTTAGCAGTGAGGAGGATGCTAAGAGGATGCAGAGTGACTTGGATAGGTTGGGTGAGTGGGCAAATTCATGGCAGATGCAATTTAACGTGGATAAATGTGAAGTTATCCACTTTGGTGGCAAAAATAGGAAAACAGATTATTATCTGAATGGTGGCCGATTAGGAAAAGGGGAGGTGCAACGAGACCTGGGTGTCATTATACACCAGTCATTGAAAGTGGGCATGCAGGTACAGCAGGCGGTGAAAAAGGCGAATGGTATGCTGGCATGTATAGTGAGAGGATTCGAGTACAGGAGCAGGGAGGTACTACTGCAGTTGTACAGGGCCTTGGTGAGACCACACCTGGAGTATTGTGTGCAGTTTTGGTCCCCTAATCTGAGGAAAGACATCCTTGCCATAGAGGGAGTACAAAGAAGGTTCACTAGATTGATTCCTGGGATGGCGGGACTTTCATATGAAGAAAGACTGGATGAACTGGGCTTGTACTCATTGGAATTTAGAAGATTGAGGGGGGATCTGATTGAAACGTATAAAATCCTAAAGGGATTGGACAGGCTAGATGCAGGAAGATTGTCCCCGATGTTGGGGAAGTCCAGAACAAGGGGCCACAGTCTGAGGATAAAGGGGAAGCCTTTTAGGACCGAGATTAGGAAAAACTTCTTCACACAGACAGTGGTGAATCTGTGGAATTCTCTGCCACAGGAAACAGTTGAGGCCAGTTCATTGGCTATATTTAAGAGGGAGTTAGATATGGCCCTTGTGGCTACGGGGATCAGGGGGTATGGAGGGAAGGTTGGGGCGGGGTTCTGAGTTGGATGATCAGCCATGATCATAATAAATGGCAGTGCAGGCTCGAAGGGCCGAATGGCCTACTCCTGCACCTATTTTCTATGTTTCTATGTTTCTATGTTGGAAAGTGTATGGTCATACAGTTTGGTGGAAGAAATAAATGGGCAGACTATTATTTAGATGGGGAGAGAATTCAAAATGCAGAGATGCAAAGGGACCTGGGAGTCCTTGTGCAGGATACCCTAAAGGTTAACTTCCAGGTTGAGTCAGTCGTAAAGAAGGCGAATGCAATGTTGGCATTCATTTCTAGGGGTATAGACTATAAGAGCAGGGATGTGATGTTGTGGCTTTATAAGGCACCCGTGAGAGCACACTTGGAGTATTGTGTGCAGTTTTGGGTTTCTTATTTTAGAAAGGATATACTGGCATGGGAGATGGTTCAGAGAAGATTCATGAGAATGATTCCAAGAATGAAAGGGTTACCGTATAAGGAACGTCTGACAGCTCTTGTGCTGTATTCCCTGGAGTTCATGAGAATGAGGGGGGAACTCATAGAAACATTCAGAATGTTTAAATGCCTGAATAGATTAGATATGGTAAAGTTATTTCGCAGGATACGGGATTTTGGGACAAGAGGACGCGACTTCAGGATTCAAGGACGTCCTTTTAGAACTGAGATGTGGAGAAATTACTTTAGTCAGAGGGTGGTAAATCTGTGGAATTTGTTGCCACAAGCGGCTGTGGAGGCCAAGTCATCGGGTGCATTTAAGGCAGAGGTAGAAAGTTCCTTGATTAGCCACGGCAACAAGGGGTATGGGGAGAAGCAGAGGAGTGGGGATGACTGGAAGAATTGAATCAGCCCATGATTGAATGGCGGAGCAGACTTGATGGACTGAATGGCCTATGGTCTTATGGTCTTATAATAGTTTCAGTAGCTTTAACATACCCTAGATTCATGGCCATAGAACACTACAGAATATAAACAGGCCCTTTGGCCCATCTATTCAATGCTGATCTATTAATCTGCCTAATTCAATTGACCTGCACCTGGACCATACACCAGCCGTCCATGTATCTACCCAAATTTCTCTTAATTGTTGAAATTGAACCTGCATCCACCATTTCAGCTGATAGCTCGTTCCACACTCTCAATAATCAGTATTAGCTGAAGTTAGATTGTGAACAGATTTTATTTCCTGGTTGACGTTTTAATGAACATAGCTCTAGAACAGCCTTTCTCAATCTTTTTCCCTGGAAGAATCCTTGAAATAATTTTCATGCCCCAGGAAACCCTACATAAATATTATATCTAGAGTTCACAGTACATTAACGTGATCAGTAAGTTGTAGATATAATAATCCAAAAATAATTGTCAATGCTCTTTTGAGTAGACAATGATTTTTAGCCAACTTTTCTTGAAATTAATCTCTTTCTTTCCCTTTCATTAATTTTAAAACCTCATAAGGCAAACAATAGACTTCTCAATTCTAGGTCAAACGAGATAAGCACACACTGATTTCACCTTCAACTGACATGAGACGATTTCTATCCATGCTCTTGATGCTTGTTAAACGAGTCAAAGTTTGCTCACTCATGTAAAAAAGTTGAAAACTGCAGCAAAATGTTCATTGCTTTCCTATGAATGGCAGGATACTTTTCTTTCATAGAAATCCAGAACTTGTCCAGGGGCAGGTCAGTAAATCTCACCTTGAGTGCACAATCAGAATCCAGCTCACAAAGTTCTTCCTCTTTTCTCAAAGTCAGGTTTTCAAGCTGAGCAGAAGATTCAGAGAAAAGGTCCCTCACCCAGTCATACACTTGTGTTGAGAGGAAAAATGCTGTTCAATTTCGTTCTGCAGTACTTTCAGGTGGTTTTCAATAAGACTGAAGACTTTCTGATATCCTTTCTCACTCTCAAGCCCAAGCAGCAGTGAAAACATTTCAAGATTTCCTTTTGAAACATCATTTTTTTCAAAGATTCAGTTCCCTTTTAAATCCAAGAATCTTGTCACTTGAAGTCAAGATAGTTACCGCAGGACCTTGCAGAGACTTGTTCAACTGGTTCATATAATGAAAATGTCTGTTAAGTAGGCTAGTTTCTGCAGCCATTCTTCATCTTCAAAGCATTCAGCAAAATCTGGCCTACTATTTTCTTGAAAGTACTCCTGCAATTCATCTTTTAGCTCAAACAACCTGTTGAAAACTCTTCCTCTGCTAAGCATCCTGATTTCTGTATCTAGCAGGAGGTTGGTGTGTTCTTTATCCAGGTTTTCACATAGTTTTTTAAATGTTCTCTAGTGAACTGGTATTAAACCAACTAAATAACTTGTTTCCTGAATCTTTTTACTGACTGTGACTTTATTTTCAAAAGCACTAATCTGTTTGTTTTCAGATTCCAATAACCGTTTAAAATAACCAGCACTTTTAGAAACATAGAAACATAGAAAACCTACAGCACAATCCAGGCCCTTCGGCCCACAAAGCTGTGCCAAACACGTCCCTACCTTAGAACTACCTAGGCTTTACCCATAGCCCTCTATTTTTCTAAGCTCCATGTAGCCACCCAGGAGTCTCTTAAAAGACCCTATCATTTCTGCCTCCACCACTGTCGCCGGCAGTCCATTCCACACACTCACCACTCACTGTGTGAAAATCTTACCCCTGACATCTCCTCTGTACCTACTTCCAAGCACTTTAAAACTATGTCCTCTCATGCTAGCCATTTCAGCCCTGGGGAAAAGCCTCTGACTATCCACACGATCAATGCCTCTCATTATCTTGTACACCTCTAACAAATCACCCCTTATCCTCCGTCGCTCCAAGGAGAAAAGGCCGAGTTCACTCAACCTATTCTCATAAGGCATGCCCCCCAATCCAGGCAACATCCTTGTAAATCTCCTCTGAACCCTTTCTATGGTTTGCACGTCCTTCCTATAGTGAGGCAACCTTATGTGTCATAAGGCTGTTATTTGTAGTTAAGTGTCTTTTCAGTTTTGCTGGAGCCATTTTTATATTTGTTAGTAGTTTGCTAAAGACTAGGCACAATGGAATAAGACAACTTGGATCACCAGTCCATGGAAAGCCCATTGTTAAGTAGCTTTCATTGTAAAGACGGACATTGTTGTGTCCGTTGGTACACTAGTGCAGTGAAATGACTCCGAAGATTGTAATTCCTCATCATTAACCTTATCAGAACTACCTGTAAGTCTAGGCATAGAATCCTCCTCTTCCATCTCACGCCTCCTCTTCAAAAATTGCCACACTTTAGAACGAAAGAAAATCGTTCGAATTTTCTACTACACTGATAGCTTGTTCACTCCCATAAGTCAGTCGGCGGCGTGTAAGGGGAAAATTGGTGAGGTAATTTCAGAGGGAGAGGTTGACATCACAGCCCAAGTTGAGCGAGTCCATTCAATGCTTGGAAAACACACTTCATGCTCAACGACCTATTGACCTCCCCTCCGTGCAATACAGCACTGTCCAATTATCAGTCTACCGTCCTCCATTCTGTGTAGTACAGCACTCACCAATTATCAGCCTACCGTCCTCCCCTCCATCCAATACAGCACTCACCAATTATCAGCCTACCGTCCTCCCCTCCATCCAAAACAGCACTCACCAATTATCAGTCTACCGTCCTCCCCTCCGTCTAATACAGCGTTCACCAATTATCAACGGCCTCTCTGCCTCAGATCAAAAACTGGGAATGGACTGAACCAAATAAACACGGTGCCACTGTGCACTGCCATACTGAGCTGCTCGGTCATTGCCCACCACTGCAATTGTTAGCATCGCGCGTCGCATGAAGTTCAATAAACGATGTTTATTTTTTTAAATCAGAATCCCTTGTGACCTCTGATGGAACATTGGGGTTCTGCAGAACCCCAGTTGTGAAACATACTCCAGAATAATCTATAACAGTGAGAGGAACTTGGAAGGTCAGACAGCATATCTGGAGAGGAATAAGGAGTCGGCATTTCAGAATGAGACCCTTCATCAGGATTGGAAAGCAAGGGGGTTGAAGCCAGAATAAGAAGATGCGGGAGGAGTACAGGGTGGCAGGTGATAGGTGAGACCAGGTGAGCAGAAATGGATGTGGGTGGGGGAGGGCGTATGCAGTAAGAAGCTAGGAGGTGATATGCGGGAGAACTAAAGGGCTGAAGGAGAGGCAATCAGATGAGAGAGAGGAGTGGACCATGGGAGAAAGGGAAGGAGGAGGGGTCCCAGGTAGAGGTGATGGGCAAGTGAGGAGAGGAGGTAAGGGGACAGCGTAGGGAAATGAAGAACTTTCTTACGGTACTGTGCAAAAATCTTCGGCACATGTGAGTGATGACAAACCTGATTCTGATATGGGTCTCTTGTGTAAGTGTGTGTGTGTGTGTGTGTGTGTGTGTGTGTGTGTGTGTGTGTGTGTTTAATATATACCTAAATTGGATGTGGAGTTGGCAGACGAGGAGGGTGGAGGGTGGAGTACCTTTCTGTCAAGATTTATTTACTAAAAGGGACAGAATGTTTCTCAAACAGATTACATTCCTATGGAGAATTTGTATGCAAATTTATTAACAAAAACAACAATTGTGCTGTTACTGTTCAGGGACTCAATGGGTTTCCTCCTTGATGGTCATAAAGGGCCGAGTATATTTTGTTTTAGGTGTAACATGCACAAGATACTGAAGGAACTCAGCAGATCAGGCAGCATCTATGGAACTGAATAAACAGTCAACATTCCAAGCCAAGACCCTTCTTCAGCAGACATCAGGACCTGGGATTTATCCTGGTGAAGGGTCTCGGGCTAAAGTGTTAGGCCTTTATTCCCTTCCACAGATGCTGTCTGATCTGCTGAGATCCTCCATCATTATGTGTGTCTTACACACAGGATGAAGAATTTATCTTAAAAGCATTTGGAGGACAGTAGACATTTTAGCAAAGGGAAGAACAGTGCAGGAAATTAAAAGCAATAAAGAAAAAGGAAGGTGTTTTAAATCAGTGCCTACATCATAGTCACAAGAGATGCTGCAGATGCTTGAAATCCAGTGCAAAACACAAAAAAAATGTTGGAGGAACTTAGCAGATCAGGCAGCATCTAAGGAAGGGAATGTTTCAGGTCAAGACCTAGGATCTCTTGTTTTTGATTTTGGTAACTCTTTTTGCAACAACATACTTTAGTAAGTTAAATTGTAATTATGTCTTCAACTTTGTCCTCACCTGAATTACTTTTGCTTTAGATTTGAGGTACTGGATCAACTTTAATCCAGGATCTCGACCCAGTGGAGCAGCTCAGCAGCTGAAGTCACTCACACAAGGCAAAGGGACAGCAGTTTCATTTAACAAAGACAAGAGATTCTGAACACAAAATATTCTGCAGATGCTGGGGTCAAAGCAACACTCACAACTTGCTGGAGGAACTCAGCAGGTCGGGCAGCATCCGTGGAAACGATCAGTCAACGTTTCCCCCTCCCTTCCCCTATCCCTATTTCACTCTGCCCCCTCCCCCAGCTGCCTACTACCTCTCTTATGGTTCCGCTTCCTTCTACTACCCATTGTGCTTTCCCCTATTCCTTCTTCACCTTTCCTGCCTATCCACTCCCTGCTTCCCCTCCCCCACCCCTTTATCTTTCCCCTTTCTGGATTTTCATCTGGAACCTACCAGCCTTCTCCTTTCCACCCTCCCCCCACCTTCTTTACAGGGCCTCTGCCCCCTCCCCCTACAGTCCCGATGAAGGGTTCCGGCCCGAAACGTCGACTGATCGTTTCCACGGATGCTGCCCGACCTGCTGAGTTCCTCCAGCATGTTGCAAGAGTTTCTGAAGATGCTGGAAATCCTAAGCAACACACCCACAATGCTGGAGGAACTTTATTCCCTAGAGTGTAGGAGAATGAGGGTTGATTTGATAGAGGTATACAAAGTTATGAGGGTATAGATAGGGTAAGTACAAGCAGATTTTTCCATGGAGGTTGGGTGAGTCTAGAGGTCATGGGTACAGGATGAAAGGCCAAATATTTAAGGGGAACCGGAGGGGCAACTTTTTCACTCGGGGGGTGGCAAGAGTATGGATGTGGTGGATGCAGGTTCGATTTCAACATTTAAGAGAAGTTTGGATAGGTACACGGATGGCAGGAGTATGGAGGGCTATGGTCTGGGTACAGTCAAATGGGACTAAGCAGATTAATAGTTCAGCATGCAGCAGATGGGCCGAAGGTTCTGTTTCTGTGCTGTAGTGTTCTGTGACTCTGTGACTCTAACTCAACAGGTCAGGTGGCATCTACAGAAGGAAATAAAAAGTCGACATTTCAATCCGAGACCCTTCATCAGCAATTTTATTTCCATCTTGTCTCCACTATTATAGGGTGCCCACGGTAGCGTAGCGGTTAGTGTGCCACTATAACAGCTTGGGACATTCCAGAGTTCGGAGTTCAATACCGGTGCCGTGCTGTACGGAGCCTCTGCACATCCTCCCCGTGGAATGTGTGGGTTTTCCCCCACTCCTTAGGATTCCTCCCACTGTCCATATACGTACCAGGTAGGTTCATTGGTCATCGTGATTTTCCCACGGAGTGGAGTGGCTCGAAGGGGCCGTGGGGGCCTACTCCATGCTGCATCTCTAAACAGTAAATTATTGTTGTTAAAATCATGCTGCTCCTTTTATTGTCAGTCAGCAGTAACTCTGATTGGCAGTAATTGTCTTTATAAAAGACTACAGAATAAAGTTTACTTCTATTTGTTGTATGAACGTTGAAATGTGCCATTTACGTCAATGACCAACACCGTCCAGAGTCAAGCTGCAAGAATCATCACACATTCTGCGTCAACACAGCATGCCCACAACTCGGTAATCCTTACTAATCCATATTTTCGGAATGTGGGAAGGAACTGGAGGACACAGACAAAGCTCACACACTCACGGGGATTTGAGATAACATTGACAGTAATTTTCTTTCCTGGAAGGATTTAGGTACTGCATATCTTTATTCCTTGCTTATCTTTTTCCTGTCTATTTCCTGTCTTATCATAATTTAGAGTTGATGATATAGGGAATATAATAGTAATATATTTTTTCTCTTGGCTCAAGCTGGTAAAAGCAAAGGTATAGCCAAGCACACTCATTTCTCATTTGCTAGGAACTATTGAACTATTCTAGTGGTGTTTAGTATTGTGGATTTCAGGAGAGTTACATAGATACTGCTGTGTTGTCCTAATTGTTTAATGCTATTGTGTAATGACTTTGGGATGATACCAGTTGTAGATACTACTATTGGAACAATGCATACCTTGTTCGTGTTCCAGAGTCTTTCAATTTCCTCTTTTAATTCAACAATTTCTGCTATCTTTCACTTATTGATTTCTATATGTTATGTGTGTTTGGAATGGCTGTATCTATTAAATAAGTTGTACTTGTTTGTTTATCATGTATTATTATATCTGGGGGATGTTATTATGGATTGTCCTATCTGTAATAACCTGTAATCTGTAATAGGTCATAATATGATTTGTAGGATTCTGACTTTAAAACTAGATCAGGCTTGTATTTTCCATCGGGACTATCCAGACAAGCCTGGGGGATCGCCAGGAGGCTCCGGTTGAGGGAGGGATACTGTCATGGTTCCGTTTGGCTGTTCCCCTTTAACACTCCTTTCTCCCTGATTATGCCCAAATTTCAGCCATTAGATTTCCAATTGCTGCTAGTTTACTTAATTACGGTACACCGGGTTTGCATCAGAGACTGTGAAATAAGTACGATGGCGTCACTACACAGGTTGCCAGTTTGCTGGTCCATTCTCGTGTAATACTTCGTTCTCTTGTCTGATTAGAACCGTTAGTTCTAAGTTTAGTTCCAAGTTCTTCTCAAGTTTCCAGATAGTCCCTGTAAACCCCATCTCCTTCTCAAGATTCCTCTAGGTTGCTGTTCTATGTCTCTGTCTATGCCAGCATCCCCAACGCAGTCGACGTGCCAGTGTCCTGCACTTGGGTTCTCCTCAGTCGCCCCATGCAACAATGAGTTTATATATCTAAACAAGATTTTGGTGAATGATGTTTGCCACATGATTGTGCCGTGTAAGTTATCAGATTGAGTTAAACTGCTACAAGATCCTGTAATGTGTTAGATTGTTTCTGATTTCCCTTGGCATTTTCTGCATTTATCATCTTGAATTTGCTGGTCCTTTATTATATATTTTTGATAATTTCTTGCATTAACCACCTGGTCCTGTATTGCCACAAGGAACCCTTCTGTTTCTGGGAAGAGGTCTCCAACTCTGAGCCAGGTGTTCAACACTTCCTTGTCGACATCTAGGCAGCTCAGCTTATGGGGATGTTTCCATGGAGGGCCATGCTCTTTCATTGGTTAACTTTTTCTTCTTTAGTGATAAATTCTTCATTTTGCTGGGTTGTGCTTTTAAGTTTAGTGGCGTATACTTAACATAATTGCATTATTATTATGATCCAATATGACAGATAGGACAATCAATATTAACCATCTGGATATAGTATTACAGGATAATCAAGCAAGAAAAACTCAGATATGGACATTCCAAACACATATGACATACAAAAACCAATAAGTGAAAAACACGGAAAATTGAAAGATTATGGAACATAATACATTGTCCCAATAGTAATATCTACAACTTAAATCGGCGTTTTCTGGTCAAAATGGGCCTGCGTACAATGCTCCTTCGGTAAACATCTTCTGGACAGATCATAAAAACATCTTCTGGACAGATCATAAAACCATATATTTCTTTTAAGTCTTCCACATTTATTTTTTCATCTTGGATGTGATTCTGGAACTATAAGAGCCTGTGATTTGCAGTTTGGAGATCGTTTGGGTGTTTCCGAGTTCTACAATCTCCGAGAGGATTCCGGGAAACCTCATGGCAAGAAGATGAGTTGATGCTCAACTCCATTTTGCCGATTAAACTGACAAGGGAGATCGAAACATAAACACTGAAACATAAAACATAATGAATTGATAAAATAAATCTCTTTGCCTGCTCCGATAGTTTGGTAATGTTTTTAAAAGTTTGGTCCAGAAGATGTGGTCTGGAATCTCCATGGCAGCATGGTCCTAATTGTTGAATTAGGCCAATGTCAACAATCTTGCCAAATTGTTTATTGTTGGTTGACCTTACTGTATTTCTGATGAGCTACAGTGCATCAGATCTTGCCACCTTCTGAACCAGTGAATGATACCTACAAGACCATCAGATGTGGGGGGTGAGGAATGGTTCAGGCAGTAGAAGGGGGGGGGGGGCAAATGCAATGATCCACCAAGTTTTACAGCAGAGTCCATGGAATTATTCTTACGTTCATTCCCAGAGGACTAGAAAATAAAAGCAAGGATATAATCCTGAGGCTTTACATGGTATTAGTTAGACCACATTTGGGGTATTGTGAGCAGATTTGTGCCCATTTTCTAAGAAAGGGTGTACTGGCATGCTGACATTGGAGAGAGTCCAATGATTTTGGAGGAGCATTTGATAGCTTTGGGGTGATCGCATTGAAACTTATCGAATGTTGAAAGGCCCGAATAGAGTGGATGTGGATAGGATGTTTCCTATAATATGGGAGTCTAGGACTAGAGGGCACAGACTCAGAGTAGAGGGATGTGCTTTTAGAAGAGTGATGAGGAGGAATTTCTTTAGCCAAAGGGTGAATTCATCTGTTGAATGTATTGCCACAGATGGCTGTGGAGGTCAAGTCATAAAGCAGAGGCTGATAGGTTCCCGATTAGTAAAAAGTTACATTAGGTGCCAAAGGTTACAGGAAGAAGACAGGAGAGTGGAGTTAAGATGGATAATAAATCAGCTGTGGTTCAGAGTCAGAATCAGGTTTAATATCACTGCCAAATGTCATGAAATTTTGAAGCAGCAGTACATTGCAAAACAATAAAAACTATAAATTACAGTATGAAGTATATATTAAAATATGTTCAATAAGTAGTGCAAAAAGAGAAAGAAAAGTACTGAAAAACTGCTCATGGGTTCATTGTTCATTCAGAAATCTGATGGCAGAGGGGAAGAAGCTCTTTCTAAAATATTGAGTGTGTGTATTCAGGCTCCTGTATCTCCTCCCTGATGGTAGCAATGAGATTGGAATGTCAGAACAGACTTGATGGGCTGAATGGCTTAATGCTACTTCTATGTTTTATGGTCTTACTATGCTTAAATGCATACATTTTCAATGAAAGGCATTTAAGAAAAGAAAAAAAATCTTTTGATGTAGGTCTCACAAATCTCTTTTAAAAGACCAGTTGGCAGTTCTTTATCCAGCAGGTCAGCTTCCTGGTTAAAACATTAACACTGTTAAGTCATTCACTTTAAGATATTTTCATATTCTTAATACTGCTATACTCTATTTACAGGTATGAAATCATTTTTGGTTGCTATATTGACATAGCATAAGCATGAGGAAAAGGAGTGAGCACCTAACTCTTTAAGCTTGCACATAGGGAGCTGGATGTCCACCTCTTTTCCTATTCATAAATATTATAGATAGCCTTGTGCCTCAGTACCATCTTCCAATGCTATCTGCATAACCCTCTATTCTCTTAACATCCAGAAATCAGTAAGTCTGAATTAATGCAATGACGTCTCCACTGGTTACCAGGGTAAGAAGTCCAATGGTTTATCATCCTATCAGGGAAGAATTGTTTTATCCAGACACCTTGCTCCCTGATCTTCTACTGCTTACTGGAAACAATGACCCTATATCTAGCTATGAGGCCTTTAAGAGTATTGTTTGTCTTCACTGCATCCATCTGAACTGTAACAAATACAGTCACAGTTTACTCATTAACACAAGAGATTCTGCAGATTATGGAAATCCAGAGCAATGCACAAACAAAATATTGGAAGAACTAGCACAGTGGTTAGTGTGATGCCATTATAATTTGAGGTGTCAGAGTACGGTGTTCAGCTCCAGCGTCCTCTGTAAGCAAGTTGGTATGTTCCTCTGTGTGTGTGCGTGGATTTCCTCCAGGTGCTCCAGTTTCCTCCAACAGTCCTGAGACATACCGATTAGTAGGTTCATTGGTCATTGTAAATTGTCCTGTTAACTAGGTTGCTGAGCGGCATGGCTCAAAGGGCCAGAAGGGCCAGTTTCATGCTGTATCTCTAAATAAGCAAATAAGTAAACTGAGCAGGTCAGGCAGCTTCTATGGAGGGGAGTAAACAGTCAAAGTTTCTTGCCGACGACCTTCAATATCAGAACTTGAGTCCTGATGAAGTGTCTCGACTTTTACTACTCCCCTTCATAGAATCTGCCTGCCCTGTTGAGTTCCTCCAGTATTTTCTGAGTGTCACAGTCTACTCATCTCTTCTCACATGGTAACACTGCAAGCAGTCTGCATTCCCTCAGCAGCAGATATATCCTTGGACACGGAGACAGAACCTCAACTCAGTATTCATCCAGTAATCTGACCACAGCCCCATCCAGTTACAGAAAGCCTTGCTCTTCCTTGTAATAAAGGTACCTTTTGTTCTCTTAATCACTTGCTGACGTTTCACGTTGGCCTTCAGCAACTGCATACAAGGAGACCAAGATCCTTTTCAACATCAGCACAGTAGATGACGGGGGCCACAGTAGCACAGCAACTAGCACAACACTTTTACAGCTTGGGCTACTCTGGAGTTCAGAGTTGGATTCCTACACCACCGGTAAGGAGTTTGTACATTCTCCCCATGACTGTGCTCTGGTTTCCTCTCACATTCTAAAATGTATTGGTTAGTAGGATAACTTGTCATTGTAAATTCTCCTGTGATTAGGCTTGGATTAACTAAGTGGGCACTGCTAGGCAGTGTGACTTGTTGACCCAGAAGGCCTATTCTGTCCTGTATCTCAAAATAAATAAACAAATAACAAAATAAACAAATAAATATTCTCTCAGCATTTAACAAATACTCTGTTTTTCTATCAGCGCATCAAAGGGAATAACATCATATTTCCACCCTGTGTTCCATCTGATACGTATTCACACATTCAGTCAGTTTATTCATCCGAGATATCTCTTAGCACCTTCCTCATTCGGACAACCCCCGCTGGTTTAATATCAGCTAACTTGGAAATTTGGCCCCTTCAACCAAATCGAGACACAGTTTTGTAGGAAAATCCTGCAAAAAGTAGTGGATATGGCCCAGTCCGTCACAGGTAAAGCCCTCCTCACCACTGAGCACATCAACATGGAGCACTGTCACAGGAAAGCAGCATCCATCATGCACTACCCTCGCCACCCAGGCCATGCTCTCTTCTCACTGCTGCCATCAGGAAGAAGGTAGAGGAACCTCAGGACCCACACCACTAGGTTCAGGAACAATAATTACTCATCAACCAACAGGCTCCTGAACCAGTGGAGATAACTTCACTTGCCCCATCACTGAACTGTTCCCACAACCTGTGGACTCACTTTCAAGGACTCTTCATCTCATGGACCCAATATTTTGTATTTGCACACTTTATTGCTTTTTGCATATTGGTTGCTTGTCCATTCTGTTGGTTGTAGTCTTTCATTGATTCTATTGTGTTCCTTGGATTTAGTGTGAATGCCCACAAGAAAACAGGGTTGTACATGGTGACATATATGTGCTTTGATAATAAATTTACTTTGGACTTTGAAATGCTGAGTTCCAAATATTGATTTCTCCAACATTCCACAGACTAGTAGATCAGAGGATTTGGTAATCTGTGTAATTTGTGCCTAAGTGTGTTGGCGAGGGGTAGAACCTAGGAAGGGGGTGGAGCTTAATGAGAGTTTGGGGAGGACAAGTTACAGGGAAGATTAGTATGTGAATGAGATTACTCTGTGTTCTAGATAGATTCAACAGATCGATAGATAGAGAGATAGATACTTTATTGACCCAAAGGAAATTACAGTGTCACAGTAGCATTACAAGTGCACAGATACACAAATATTAGAAGAGGAGTAAGAAAGAATAAGAAATAAGTGACCTTAAAAATAAAACAGAGCTAAACAGAACTTAAACAGAGCTTATTAACAGTCCAACAGGAGGGGGATCATTACTTCCCCAGCTATAGGTTGACTCATGGCTGAGGGTAAGAATGACCTCATATAGTGCTCTTTGGAGCAGTGCAGTTGTCTTAGTCTATTACTAAAAGTGCTCCTCTCTTCAGCCAAAGTGGCATGCAGAGCATGAGAAACATTGCCCAGAATTGCCAGGATTTTCCAGAGGGTCTTTTGTTCTACCACAGCCTCCAGTATGTCCAGTTTGACTCCTATAACAGAGCCAGCCTTTCTAATCAGTTTATTGAGACTGTTGGCATTACCCATGTTAATGCCATTGCCCCAGCATATCACCACCATATAGAAGATTGTACTGGTGACAACAGACTGGTAGAACATGTGAAGGAGAGACCTGCATACTCCAAAGAACCTTAGACTCCTCAGGAACTGGAGGTGATTCTGGCACTTCTTGTACACAGCCTCTGTGTTGGTTAGCTACTCAAGTCTGTCACCCAGGTGCACCCCTAGGTATTTGTCGGTCCTCACCACACCCATGTCCTCACCATCAATAGTAACAGGGAGCAGTGCAGGGTTAGTCTTCCTAAAGTCCATCACCATCTCCTTTGTCTCACTGATGTTGAATTGCAGATGATTCAGCTTGCACCATTTGACAAAGGCCTCCACCAGGGCCCTGTATCATCCTCCCAGCCTCTCTTTATACACCCAACTATTGCTGAGTCATCAGGGAATTTCTGCAGATAACATGACTCAGTATTTTATCTAAACTCTGAGATATACAGGGTAAACAGGAACGGAGCCAACACAGTCCCCTGTGGGGCCTCAGTGTATACAGCCATGTCTGACACACAACTCTGAAGCCACACAAACTGTGATCTGACAGTCATGTAGTTCATTATCCAGGATAAAATGGAAGTGCCAACCTGCATTGAGCGGAGCTTTTCCCCCCAGCAATGAGGGCTGTATGGTATTGAAGGCCCTTGAGAAATCAAAAAACATGATCTTCACAGTGCTGCCCAGCTTATCCAAATGGGATTAGGCTCTGAACAGCAGGTAGATGACAGCATCGTTGACTCCAATGTGCTGCTGTTAGGCAATCTGCATTGGATCAAGTTTTAATTTGACCAGG
Organism: Mobula hypostoma; assembly: GCF_963921235.1. Taxonomy (NCBI): domain Eukaryota; kingdom Metazoa; phylum Chordata; class Chondrichthyes; order Myliobatiformes; family Myliobatidae; genus Mobula; species Mobula hypostoma. The sequence continues at coordinate 149,838,706 of NC_086098.1, forward strand.
GGTCAGAGGTGAGCCAGGACCAGCCTATCTAGGGTCATCACAATGGGTGAGGTCAGAGCCACAGGACCATAGTTATTTAAGACTTTCGGTTGGCCCTTCTTGGGTACTGGAACCACACATGGTGTTTTCCACACAGTCGGTACCCTTTCCAGGCTGAGACTCAAACTGACAATGCACTGGAGAACTCCACACAGCTGCTCAGCACACACACCCTCAGGACCTTGGGGTTCACGCTGTTGGCCAGAAAGAACTACAGTCTGCAAGTAAGTGAATTCAAATGAATCAAGGACAGTGGAAGCAGACAGTCCAATTGTCCTTGTTCTTGCTACGAGGAAGGAGATGGAGGCTGCCATTTTCTGAATAGATTGTGTTCTCCACTTCGTGAGTCAGTTGCTTGGCTTGGCCAGTGTTTTAAAGAAAACACAATGAAGCCTCAGGTAGTATGCTGAGCTATGGATCACTTCCAAATTAAGAAGTTATTTGTGAGATGTTCTTTGGTTGCCTATAACATGCAGGTGTGTGAATATTGGTCTGTGCCTGTTCCTGTATGACTCAAGCTGACTGAGAACAAAGAGCCATAAAGTACAGATTGTCATTTGCTGGGAAGAAGGCAATGAATGGATGCTGGCCTGGAGCAGAGCCAATAGAAAGATGTTAAAGGTCAGCCAATGACACTGGAATGTACAATTTGAATTAATAAGGAATGAATATAAAAGCAGTCTCTTCAAGTCTTCTGGCAGTAGTAACTCTGTAGGAGACCATCTATCATGATAGTGAGATGACCCACGGACATGTGGAGATTTGAAATGGAACTACGAGGAACATGTGACCAGCAGCAGAAACTCCTTTCTAATTGGTGTTATATTTTCTGCTCTTTGACTGTTCATGAAAGGTCAGAAAGGCGTGCACACAGCTGTTGATTGTGTAAGTTCACTTGGTCTTCTATTGAGACAATAAGGTACTTGTTGGTAATTACAGATTTCTCTGTGCCTCTCTCATCATTATTACAAGTGGTGATTCTTATAACAACACCCAATGCTTTGCTGTGGCTGAGATTGCCCAGAGCCAGTCCTTCTCACATGCTCAGTAGTGAAGGTGAGTCCATGGTGACTGAGGAGTTGGTGGAAGGTGGGGGCTGGAAGTGGTGAAGATCAGGATAATAGCATTTGGCATTTGGAGGTGTGGTTGGTAGGTGCAGGAGAAGGAAGGAGTGTAGACAGTGGTAGCCCGTGTTGTTCATCATGTATTGAACTGGAGGGAGGAGGGGAGGTGTTGGTGCTGAGGGAGCATTGAGTGCCTTGGCAGCTGGGCTGGTGAACTGAGGGGGGTGCGAACAGGAGGGTAATCACCTACTCTATGATAAATAAAATGTGGCAAAATATTGACAATAAGCAAGTGATCTCTGAAGAAACAGAGTTTGAACCAATATTGAAGTTTTAAGAGTAGCCACAAAAGAGGGAGGGAAGGTATAGACAGGCCCACAAACAATTCACTGTGTCAACATTTCCATTTCATCCATTTTGTACTTGAAAAAAATCTTCTCTTGGTTATTAATAATTTAATTGAACTTCTAAATCCAGGTCTTGGTGTCAAAATTGACTTTTCCTTTGACACAACAAATCATTTGAATTACAATGCATACAGACTTCAGCTTATATCTCCACTTTCTATTTGTACCGTCCTTTCCACATGGTAGCATAGTGATATTACAGCACCATGCCCCAAATTCAAGTCCTGCCCCTGTCAGTAAGGAGATTGTACTTTCTCCTTGTGACAAATGGGTTTCCTCCGGGTGCTCCAGTTTCCTCCCACATTCCAAAGATGTATGGGACAGTATGTTAATTGGTCACATGAGTGCCATTGGTTACACAGGTTCATTGGGCCTATTAGGACAGTTTTAGTCAGTATTTCTCCATGGAATCAACTTAATATGAAATGCAACTTAAAGCAGCTGTAGAATATTCAAAATTAAGAAACAAAGATGCAAGTTTTCAAAGCCACAACTGTGAGATGCAATATGCCCACTTTAATACAACCTTGATATTTGCCACACGTAATACAGAAAAAATATTCTATATTAAACCATTCTTTCAAGTTCAAGTTATTTTCCACTGATTTTTTTTGCTGGAATAAACTGTGGCAAGATGAATATGAATTAAAAGAAACAGCTTTCATTTTGAACAAGTAATCAATTTAATGCTTTGCTGATAAACCTTCAAATTAAATTTCTGATAAGTGTTGATAGAGTTGTCTTCAAAATAGTTTGCAATTAAAGCTGCTATTCTAGCTATCACCCAAAGCAAAATTACCATGTCTAATTCACTCTTCTGCACAGCAGCAGTACCTGATACCCACCAACATTCTCCTTTTCATTCATACTGCAAAGATACCTGTGCTTTCTTTAAGGTTCAATAGAAGGATCTGGGAGGAGGATGAAGAGGCCATCTGGGAGTAGAGAGAAGAGACTCACAAGGTTTTTATGGTTAAGTCAGAAATGTAAACTGGATACAAGTTTCCCAACAACTACATCTTGGAAGAGGCTGTTAGGCTATCTGAACAGAGAGCATGGAAGCAACCTTCAAGGGCACTGTGAGAATGGTACCCTAGACAAGTCCTGAGATGATGAGGGGCTTGGTGGTATCACAGGAATCAGAGCGGAGCAGGGGCTGAGGACAGTGGCCGGTCTATGGTTTACTAGCAGAGTCTGAAGGGACATCAACTTTCCTTCTGGACTGTACAAAAAAACTTCTGAGATGTTTTTGAAGTTTTCCTAACTGGACAGACACAGATGGTGCTTTCCTGTATCACCACTGTTCCCCCTGCTTATTTTTCAGGTTACAACCATTTACAAGGACAAACCCTGTATGATTCTGGGAAGGACTCATGAAGTTTTAATGTACAGTCACAAAGGTTGGTGCAGAGAATCCCCAGTCACCTGGAACTGCCTGTGCCTCCTATGCTGCCAACCCTACTGGACTCAAGGTTTCTAAAAGTATTTCAATACAGGAATTTCAAACGCACCCACCACCCACCACTGACTAGAAAGTTATTAAGATCCTTCAAGTTATGACTGTGAGCACTGCCTAGTGATATCATCAACTGGACTGGCCCAATTTTGAGTACCAGTGTTAGATCATTCTAGCGTATGGAATGGTCCATCCCCAATCTCTCCCACAATCTCCTCTTGTGGTAAGAACATTAGGGTAATGCCCTGCATAAGTCATTAATGAATTAATCCTGCATTAATGAATGTAATGGAGTATTACTAACTGCGGTCTGATACCTTCAGCAAAGAAAACAGAAATGAAAGAATTCTTTCCGGCACACGAAGAAACATATTTAGTTGCAGAAGAGACATATTTATACCATGAAAAGAAACCTAAATAGCTGCACCATACTGCAAACTTTAACATTTAATCCACTGATTCATTTCCCTGAAAGGTTAACCAAGCAGCCCTTCTCTATAAATCCTAAATGCTAGGAATATTGTGTTTACATTTTGACAGTTTGAATCTTCGATGCTTCTTCTGGCCAAGTGTAAGAATCAATTACAAAACTGTCGTAATCCGTGCTGTACGTGAGGGAGCTGATCAGAGCACGTTTGTCTTCCGGCTCGGGGTACACGGATGCCAGCCCGTTTCTGAAAGCATATTCAGCAACCTGAAAGGAAGAGCAGAGAGTTGGCTGAAAGTCAAACGGCCGATGCTGGAAAGCCACAGCAAAGGATCAGAAAGGGCTGCAGAGGGTTGTAGACCCAGCCAGATCCTTCACAGGCACCAGCCTTCCCGGCATCGAGGGCATCTTCAAAAGGCGATGCCTCAAAGTGGTGGCATCCATCATTAAGGACCCCCATCACCCACCACCATGGCCTCTTCTCATTACTACCATCAAGGAAGAGGTACTCACACTGAATGATTCAGGAACAACTTATAAGCTGTGCAGTGGTCCCTCCATACCAGACAGTGATACAACCAATTAGGATGTTCTCCACAGCACATCTGTAGAGGTTTGCTAGACATACCAAATTCACTTGGTTCTGCTCACTTCATTACGTTCGGACTTACTGGTGCCTTCCTATGCTCCCTTCAAATTCAATGGATTTAATGGATTATTCTAATGTGTAGCATCTTAGAAAAACAATTGGGAGTATGTTGGAGTACTGATAGAATAATATGTAAGAATTTGCTAGTCTGGCACCATTCCACTCACCATCAGGTTCCTGAACCAGCATGGACAATTTCACCCTCCTCAACACTGAACATAACCTGTGGACTCACTTCCAAGGACGCTACACTTTATGTTCTCCGTATTATGTATTTATTATATATTTGTGTTTACAGTTTGTCTTCTTTTGCACATTGGTTGCTTGTCAATCTCTTTGTGTTCTCTGTTGTGTGAATCTCTGTTCGGCCCGAAACGTTGACTGTACTTTTTTCCATAGATGCTGCCTGGCCTGCTGAGTGCCTCCAGCATTTTGTGTGTGTTGCTCTGTTTGTCTATAGTTTTTCATTGATTCTATTGTATTTTTTGTACTACTGTGAATGCCTGCAAGAAATGACATATACATACAAAGTTCAACTTACTTTGAACTTTGAAATCTGTCACTGTTGATCTATCACCTCAAATTTTAATCTATATTCCCAGTCTACTTCAGCTAACTCTGCCTTTGGGGTTAGACTATTCGATGTGTCTAAGAGACTAATTTTATGCCCAGGTTTCTAATTCTCAGCCATAATGTCCAGTAATATCATGTAATGGCTTCTCTTCATGGAGATCCTTTGTGAAAATACTGTATGTGGAACTGTTTCATTCCTCATGACGGGATCTAAAATAGTCCAGTCCTCAGTTGGTTTTGTTAACATATTGTTTCAAAAAAATGTCTTAATATCTAGACACCCAGACTAAAGCTATCCTGGCCAATTGATTTGTCAAATCTGTATGTGGAGCAATGTTGCAGATGCTGGAAATGCAGAGTAACACACACAAAATGCTGGAGGAACTCAGCAGGTCAGACAACATCTATGGAGAGGAATAAACAGTTGATGTTTCGGGCCGACGTCAGGGCTCAGGACTCAGTTTTTATGTTGTTTTTCTTGCCAGTCCTCCATGTCTGGATTTAAACTCTACCCTATTATATAGGTATTGTAGTGTCTATGTGACTGCTTCCCCTTGTTGCATCTATGTTAGTCATAAACGGGAATATTTGATTATTCCCTTTTGGAGCTGCACACAAAGATTTGGTACGTCACCAAAGATTAGCAGATGTTGATGGCTGTACCATTCTAACTGGTTGCATCGCCATCAGGTTTGCAGGGGCCACTTGCACAGGATCGGAAGCAGCTGCAGTATTGTAAACTCAGCCTTCTCCACCATCGGCACTAAGATGTCCACCGTCGAAGACATCTTCAAAAGGCAGCGCCTCAAAAAGTCAGCGTCCATCATTAAGGACCCCCATCACGCAGGACATGCCCTCTTCTCATTGCTATCTGGGAGGAGGTACAGGAGCCTGAAGACACACACACACAACGTTTCAGGTACAGCTTTTCCCCTCCACCATCAGATTTCTGATGGACAATCAACCCATGAACACTACCTCACTCCTTTTGCTCCCCCTTTGCACTACTTATTTAATATGTTTTTGTTGTAATTTATAGCATTTTAACGCATTGCAATGACCTGCTACTGCAAAGCAACAAATATCAAGACGAACTGCATGTCAGTGATATTAAAACTGATCCTGATTCTGACGTTCACATTTTCTGACCCTGAATCATTGCTCATTCCAGTAGTGATCTGGGGACACAAGAGATTGTAGATGCTAGAATATGGCACAACATCATGGGCTGAGGGGTCTGTACTGTGCTTGTTAAGTTTGTGATACTGGGAAGGCAGGTGGCCGTGAATAACACACATGAGAGATGGAGAGATGAGAAACAAATGTGCTGCTGTTTATTTTACTTGTATCTCATCTACCCAGAATGTCCTCTCACATTTTGTTCAATACATAACCCACAGGGAAGTTTGACAGCAAACCGTAAGGGTCAAAACATACCGTACATGAACACATTACTCTGCTGTATTGTTCTATTTTAAAAATGCATACAGCTGAATGTTGGATCTGATTGCTTAATTCTTAAATTAACCCGTTTAATTGATTTTTTTTGCAGTTTAACAATTAATTGTCTGCTTGCATTTTAATTACTTATACACTAGTAACTGCCCTAGTATGTTTCTTAGTGACAATAGCACGTTTATGCAAATTTAATGCACTACCCTAGTGGTTACATTGGAAGCCTCTCTCAGGCTACGTGCACACTAGTCTGGATAAATCCGTAACCGAAGCTTTTTCTCTTCGTTTTGACCCTCCGTCCACACTGAAACGGCGTTTTCCTCCCCCGAAAACGCAGCTTTTCTAAAACGCTCTCCGGAGTGTGTAAATCTGAAAATGCTGGTTGGGCAGTGTAGTGTGTACGGGGTAAGCGGAGCTTTTTAAAAACGCCGTCATGACGTGCCGGAACAGATGGTGGTGGCAGCGCGGCATTTCACTGTTTTCTTCAACGCCACCTCCAACTTTTCTGAAGAGCAGACCCATTTTTAAATACAGTAATCGAATACAGATTGTTAAATACTGTATTACAGGACTGTTTAAAGAAGGCATTTTAGACAGCTTGAATGCTTCCACATTCGTAGCCTGATGTCAATCCTTGGCACCCTGCTGGCAGGACTAAGTCACAAACCTGGAAGCCCTCGACGGACCAGAGACCATGAGCATTACGACCATGATCCTGAAATCCCAGTTTCGATGGACAGGACACGTTATATGCATGGAGGACTCGAGAATCCCCAAACAGCTACTGTACAGTGTGCTATCTCTGGTTCAAAGATTATGTGAGAGCTAACATCGCATTGGCTAGACTTACTCCAGCCACACAAGACTGAACTGGACAGCATGCCTTGATAGGACTCGGCCACAACAACTTTGAGGAGAGGCATCGTGGAGATCTGTTGGCTGCCTGAAGGCAACACAAAGCTGCAGCTGACTCAGGACGGTTCCTCTTCCCTCACTGCAAATGAGTTTGCCATCTAGTCTTGGACTCCACAGCATTCTCCGGGTCCACCAGAAATGAACTGCACAAGAACAACCGTCATCGTCGGACACAATGGACAACTAACATCACCATTGGATCCTGAACCACCTCACACCACACTCATTCATTTACCCGTCTCTCTTCCCTTCATATGTCCGTGATCATCCCATCCTACCTCAAGCTTCCCTTAAGCAAATGACATTCTAATTCAGCTTCACTAGCATCTATGACTGATTCACCTTTCTGTTTAACAAACTATGGCCTTTAAACTCACCTCCATTCTCCTTACAGACCTCAACATTTTGTCCTCTCCTGATTGTTAAATAAAAACAGAAACAGCTGGAGATACTTAGCAAGACACATTAATTCCTCTCTCATTACAGCTAACATTCCAAGTCCATGACATTTCAGTCATTTCCAATAAAAAGTTATCAAACTGAAATGCTCACCCTGTTTTTCCTTCCAATATGCAAGACACACAAACATTTTGGAGAATCTCAGAAGGTCAGGCAACATCTAAGGAGGGGAATAAACAGCTGCCATTTTAGGCTCAGACCTTTCATTATTTCTGGATAAGAAGGGGTAGAAACCTAAATAAAGGATGGAGGGAAGGGGGGGGTATACAAGCTGGCTGGTAATAGATGAGGCAAGGTGGGGGGGTAGGGGAGATGGGGAGGGAAAGAGGCAAAGGGCTGAAGAAGATAGAATCTGAAAGGAAAAGACAGTAGACCATAGAATAAATGGAAGGAGATCTTTTGAAGAGATTATCAGGAAAATCGATGAAGAGAAGGCAGTGAATGTTGTCTACCTGGAATTCAGCAAACCATTTGACAAGTCCCGCATGGGAGGTTGGTAAAGAAGGCTCAGTTACTCAGCATTCAAGGTGAGGTGGTACATTGGATTAGACATCAGCTTTGTGGGAGATGTCAGAGTGGTAGTAGATGGTTGCCTCTCTGACTGGAGGCCTGTGACTTGCACTGGGTCCATTGTTATTTTTCATCTATATCAACGATCTGGATGATAATGTGGTCAACTGGATCAGCAAATTTGTGGACGATACCAAAATTGGGGTGTAGTGGACAGTCATGAAGGTTATCAAAGGCAGTGAACATTGTCTACATGGACTTTTTCAAACCCTTTGTCAACGTCCCATATGGGAGGTTGGTGAAGAAGTTTCAGTTTACAGCGGGACCTGAAAGAGCTGGAAAAATGTGCTGAATATTGATAGATGGAACTTAAAGTAACATCCACAAAATGTTGGAGGAACTCAGCAAATCAGGCAGCACCTATGGAGGGGAATAAACAGTCAGGAACCAATGAAGGGCTGCAGCACAAAACGTTGATTGTTTATTTATTTCCAGAGATGCTGCCTGACCTGCTGAGTTTCTCCAGCATTTTGAGTGTGTTGTTTTGGATTTCCAGCATTTGCAGACTTGTTCAGATTTATGAGATGGAATTTAATACCAACAAGTGTGAAGTGTTGCACATTGGGAAGACAAGCATGGGTAGAACGTAAATGGTGAACAGTAGGATTTTGAGGAGTGCGGTAGAACAGAGGGACATGGGAATACAGATCCATAATTCCTTGAAAGTGGCATCATAGGTTGATAGGTTCATAAGGAACACTTTCAGCACATTGGCCTTCCTAAAAGAAAGTATTAAGAACAGGAGTTGGGATGTTATGTTGAAGTTGAATTAGATGTTGGTGAGACCTAATTTCGAGTATTGTGTCCAGTTTTGGTCACCTACCTACAGGAAGGATATCAATAAGCTTGAAAGAATACAGAGAAAATTCATGATGTTGTTGCCAGGATTTCAGGACCTGTGTTATAGGGAAACATTGAAAAGGTTACAATTTTATACTCTGGAGCATAGGAAAATGAGGGGAGATTTGATGGAGGTCAACAAAATTACGAGGGGTACAACAGGAATTCTGCAGATGCTGGAAATTCAAGCAACACACATCAAAGTTGCTGGTGAACGCAGCAGGCCAGGCAGCATCTCTAGGAAGAGGTACAGTTGATGTTTCTGGCCGAGACCCTTTGTCAGGACTAACGAAGGGTCTCGGCCTGAAACGTCGACTGTACCTCTTCCTAGAGATGCTGCCTGGCCTGCTGCGTTCACCAGCAACTTTGATGTGTGTTACGAGAGGTACAGATAGGTTAAATACAAGCAGGCTTTTTCCACTGAGGTTGGATGAGACTGCAACCAGAGGTTATGGGTTAAGAGTGAAAAGTGAAATATTTAAGGGGAACATGGGGGGTAGTTCGTCATTCAGAGGGTGGTGAGTGTGTGGAATGAGCTACCAGTGGAAGTGGTGGATGTGGGTTTGATTTCAACATTTAAGAGAAGTTTGGATACATGGATGGGAGGGGTATGGAGGACTATGGCCCGGGTGCAGGTTGATGGGACGAGGTAGCATGATGATTTGGCACAGTCTAGAGAGGCCGAAGAGCCTGTTTTTATGCTGTAGTGCTCTGTGACTCTAAGGATCTGAAAGGAAAGGACAGTAGACCATGGAATAAAGGCAAAGAGGTGAAGAACCAGAGGGAAGGTGGAGTGACGGGCAGGTCGTGAGGGCAGTGGAGGGAAAACAGAAGAGCTGACAGGACCACACCTACCTATCTCTCCTCTCCCATATCATCCCTCCTTCTCTTGTCACCTCCCCCTTCCTCTTCTCCTCCAGACTGTACCCTCCAACTTTGTAGAATTCCGACACAAACTTTGTTGGGTATGAACATCTGATCAGGAGCATCACTGATCCCGGGGGGGGGGGGGCGGGTGTGTTAATCAGTCTCTTAAAAATAAATTCACAGTCACTTTCAGCAGCTAAATCCTTATTTACACAATGTTGCAGTGGAGAAGCTGAGTAGTAAATAGCTAGGAGACTACTGTCACCAAAATCTTTTGGTTTCAGTTAGGAGAAATTTGGATAGGTACATGGATGGGAGGGTTGTGGAGGGCTGTGGTCTGGGAACAGGTATTTGGACTAGGAAGATTAATGATGTGGCACAGACTAGATGGGCTGAAGGGTCTGCTTCTGTACTGCAGTGTTCTATCGTTATTATGGTTTCCTTTAAATGCTATTTATGAGAAGGAAAATTGCATATGGAAAGACATAAAACAAGATTCATATAATCAATTCAGCCTTAAAACCAAATTTTATTACCTTCACTGCCAAGTTCAGGGAAACAGTTTGGATAGAATTAAGCGGAGGATATAGGCGTCCTTCAGCCAAATGTTCTTCAAGAACCTGTTCTGCTAAAGCCTGCAATACAAGAGCAAAAGCACAAAAAGTAAGAACCAGTGTTCTGTAACATCCTTCACTTTGCGGACTATAGGGATGAAAATCTATGGATTTAATGTGTAATTTCAAATTGAGCAGCACAACTTGAACAAGTTCAGCACAAAACAATCCATCTGTAGAAATTTGCTAGAGTCTTTGCAGACATACCAAGTCTCCTCAAACCCTTAGTGAAATATAGCTGTTGGCATAGCTTTTTTTGTGAATGCTTCAAAACATTGGGCCCGGGATAGATCGACTGAGATGTTTATTTATTTAATCATTTAGTAATACAGCACAGAGTAGGCCTGTGTTTCCCTTAAGGCATTTATTTGACTTTGTTGGGTCTGTGCTGTAAATGATTTGTTTGTAACTATTTTCTAGTTAAAGTTAAAGGTTGATAACTATGTTACAGTATAACAAAGGTAAATTCATTGCCTATGGTACATCACGGCATGTGATGACGTCACCTACGGTTTCACCGCGTCTTATGTGTAACCTCCGGTTCGGGAAGGTTAGAAGGTGGGTGCCATGCATGCAGCATGATCATGAAGAGCTCCATGTCTATCCACAAAGAAACATTATAGAAGCAACATCGTAAGTTCCTATGAAAGTATTTGAAGTGAAAATATTAACACAGTTTCTGTTAAGGGAAGCAGCGGTTCAGGTGGCGCGCGTGTCGGCTTTTCAGTTTCAAACGCGGGGTGGGATCGAGCCCGGCGGCGGTTTGACGGGACCCCCTCGCCCGCTAGTCGGGGCGGCTGGAGACACTCGCTAAAAGAAGAGAGCACGCATGGTCTCCAGAATGAAACAGATGCTGTATATGTTTGTATTTTTTTATCAACAGTTTTCACCATACGATGTTAATGTGGAAGAGTGAACAGTAAATGGTTAACCTTACTACGACTCTGTCTTCATTGGCTCTGGTTTAACTTGGTGTTTAGTCAGAGTTTCGACACACTGCATGAGAACACTACAAGGCCCTTCCAGCCTTTCACCACCCCCACACCCCTTGACAAACTTGATTAACCCAGACCCAATCACAGGACAATTTACAATGACTAATTAACCTACCCAGTAGGTCTCTAGACTGTGGGAGGCAACAGGAGGACCCAGAGGAAACCCACACCTTCCATGGGGAGGATGTTCAGAGCCTCCTTGCAGAATGGTGCCGGAATTGAACTCCAAACTTCAGAACGCCCCGACCTTTAATAGTGTCGCACTAAACGCTACATTACCATGGCACCCAGGAACTTGAAACTGTGCACCCTTTCCACTGTTCATCCCGCCATGAGTGTGTGTTCCCTTGGAACTGCTGACTTTGGACCATTTTGGTCAAATCATGTTCAACCACTTCTTTGTCTAATCAGCTTGCGCCAAGCAACAGCCTATGGAGAGCTCTTTTGCCACAGAACCACTGTTAAATAAGTCCATGCCAAGTTCAACAATATCTCAAGCTCAGCTCCACAGTTCTAGCCCAAGTCCAGCCCCCCAAAATATAGGTGGGCCCCAGTTCACTATCCAGAGTACTGGTTGTCCCCAGCTCTACTGCCCTTGTCACTGATGGGCTCCCATTTCCCACTCCCTAACCAAGACCTAACCAAGCCCAAGTACAAGTGAACTAGATTTCTGAATCTAGTATTCTGAATGGTTGCATCGGTGTCTGGAATGGAAACTGGAAATGCATGGGATCAGAAAAAAACTGCAGATGTTTCCATAATGGGCAACAGCCATCAAGGATTATTCAAAAGGTGATGCCTCAGGGAGGAAGCATCTATCATTAAGAACTTTCACCACCCAGGACATGCCCTCTTCTCATTACTACCATCAGGGAGGAGGTACAAGAGCCTGAAGATGCACACTTCACATTTACGGGACAGCTTAGTCCCATCCACCAACAGATTACTGAATGAAGAATGAACCCATGTACACTACCTCGGAATTATTTTCCTCTATTTTTGCACTATTTATATATTCTTGTTGTGATTTATAGTAATTATTTGGTATTGCACTCTCCTGCTACCGCAAAACAACAAATTTCACATGTCAGTGATAATGACACTGATTCTGTTTCTGATTAGCTGTAAAGCAGGAAGAAGAGGAATTTTGGACAAATGTCTCTGTGTCCTGAATTAGCAAGTAATTCAGTGATATCTGTAACAACAGATTTCTGTTTGCCAAAAATGTTCTGATAACATGAACAAGACTTGCAAAAATAATTTTCCACCAGCAGAAAATGCAGTTGAAGTGTGCTCATTGTCAGATAGATGGGGAAGTTCTCACATCAACCATTTGGTTTTTTGTGCCAAACAAATCCTTGGAAACCGGACAATGTTCACAATATTTGTTATTTTAACAAGGAGGCCCAGTTTTCAAGATCAACAATGAACCAGACCCATTTAAAGCATCTATTCTGAGCTGCTTCACTGACCAGGAGTATCACATGTCTGTATGCAAACTGAAAATAATTTCCTCACTTCTGGAAATTTGATCTTCCAGGATGTAGAAACATACAGTCAGTATACCTGACGAATTACTCGTTAATCATGCAGCAGCAACTCACTCAAGAGGTTCAGTTGTTGTCCAGACCAGCCATCAGAAAGGGGAAGAAATGTGATCTAAGTGACTTTGACTGTGGAATGATTGTGGGTGCCAGACTGGGTGGTTTAAGTATCTCAGAAACTACTGATCTCCTGGGATTTTCATGCACAGCAGTCTCTAGAGCTTAAAGAGAATGGAGCAAAAACACAAAAAAAAATTCACTGAGTGGCGGTCCTGTGGGCAAAAATGAGGGTGGTCACGAGAGAATGGCCAGACCAGTTCAAGCAGACAGGAAGGTGACGGTAACTTAATTAACCATACATTACAACAGCGACGTACAGAACAGCATCTCTGAATGCACAACACCTTGAATTTTGAAATGAATTGGTTACAGGACCAGAAAGCCACAGACATCCACTTAATGGGCACTGTATTAGGTACAGAGGTACTTAATAATGTGGGCACAGAGTTTACAGACCACATCAGACGCAACTCAGTCACTGTGACTCCCTCAAAGTTGCTGAGCGTCTGAGCCTGCTACTTGGTGCATTTCCAGACTCTGTGCTCCTATCTCCAGCAGGTTCCAATAAATTGATTTGCATGGGGGGCTGAGTATAATCAGTTCCAGTGATTCAGCAGTTCAGACGTGAGACTTTCCAGGTATTGGCATTGGCATTTCTTATTACTTTCACGCGCACCAAGACACCCGGGCACAGGGTAACGTAGCGGTTAGCGCGGCACTATTGCAGCTCTGGAAGTCGGAGTTCAGAGTTCAATTCTGGTGTCATCTGTAAGGAGTCTATACATATTCCCTGTGGAATCCGTGGGTTTTCTCCAGGTCCCCCGGTTTTCCCGCACAGTCCAAAGTTATACCTGGTCCGCTAATTGGTCATTGTAAATTGCCCCATGATCGAGGTTGTTGGGGGCCGCCAGGCGGTGCAGCTCGAAGGGCTTTGATAGGGTCCATTCTGTGCTGTATCTCTAAATAAATAGCGGCACTGAAAAGCTTACCTTGCGGGCTGCTCAGACAGATCAGATCAGTACACCGTCCATTGAGCAAGAATAAGGTAAAACAATAAGAGAAGCATAAAGGGAAAAAGCTTCCAAAAAATGCTGTGCAGGTAAAGGATGGACTGCAAGATCACAACAGGTTATAGTGTGAGGCCAAGAGTCGATCTTATTATTCAACAGTCTGATTACAGTGGGATAAAAGCTGACCTTAAGCGCAGTAATATGTGCTTTCGAGCTTTGGTCCCCTATGCCCAATGGGAAAGGGGAGAAGAGAAAAGGGAGAGAGGAGAAGAGAAAAGGGAGAGAGGAGAAGAGAAAAGGGAGAGAGATCCAGACAGCCTTTTGCATCCAAGTATTTGAGGTGGGGCACGGCAATGCAACTGTTATCAGAAGAGTCTCAAACTGCAAGAATGGGTTATGTACTAAGCTGTGATTCTTCAAAGGCTTCACCAAAATTGAGGCTTCCAAGCTCATAAAGATCTTTTTTTAAAAACACAAACATGAGGAAATCTGCAGATTAAGATTTGCAGATGAAGCCACACTCAGGTTGGAGGAACAACACATTATATTCCGTCTGGATGGCCTCCAACCTGATGGCATGAACATTGACTTCTCTAACTTCCATTAATGCCCCTCCTCCCTTCTTACCCCATCTCTTATTCATTCATTCATTCATTTATTTAGTTACTATTTTTCTTTTTTTTTCCCTCTCTCTCTTTTTTCTCTCTCTGACCCTCTCACAATAACTCCTTGCCTGCTTTCCACCTTCCTCTGGTTCTCCCCTCCTCCTTTCTTTCTCCCCAGGCCTCCCGCCCCATGATTCCCTCCCTTCTCCAGCCTTGTATCCCTTTTGCCAATCAACTGTCCAGCTCTTAGTTTCATTCCTCCCCCTCCTGTCTTCTCCTATCATTTCTGATCTCCCCCTCCCACTTTCAAATCTCTTACTAGTTCTTCTTTCAGTTAGTCCTGACGAAGGGTCTCGGCCCGAAACGTCAACTGCACTTCTTATAGATGCTGCCTGGCCTGCTGCATTCCACCAGCATTTTGTGTGTGTTGCTTGAAACCAATCCATATTTTTTTTTGAGTGAATATGCTTCTTTGCTTGCTATTTTGAATTATGTTTTTGAATGTTTGCTTGCCATTTTGAATGTTTTGCACCCTGGCCACAGAAGAACAGCTGTATCTATGTATGGTTGAATGATAATTAACCTTGATTTGATTTTTTGATTTTTTTTTTATCTTGCAGGAAGATAATCCACAATGATAAACGGCTATTTTCCTCGCTTGAGTTTCCTTGGGAATGTAACCAGAAAGAAAGCAGACAAGACAAGATACATTAATGGAACATGGTGAAATTGCTTAAAGCAAAAGAACCTGTACATGATAAAAATTGATGTGAAAAAACAAAACGCAGAAGCAATAGCATAGTTCAAGCAATTTTTGCAGAGCTGAATAAATGGTTGACGTTTGAAGTCAGGCCTCAGAAAGAACTCATACAGAGAAGTGAAAGGGGCGGGGTGAGACAGGGTCTGTGAGATGATGAGTGGAAGGAGGTGAGTGTAGAGGTGATGCAGACATGGAGGAAGGTTGGGGTTGTGGAGGGGAAAGCTGAGGCACAGGCTGGAAGGTGATAAGTGAAAGCGGGTAAATAAGTAGAAATCAATGACAAAAAATTATTTTTCCAAATCTGTTTCCATCTATCACCATAATACCATAAGACATAGGAGAAGAATTAGGTCTCTTTGGGCCTCAGATTTTTGTATTTTCTCTCCATTTAGAAAATAGTCAACCCTTTCATTTCTTCTACCAAAGTGCATGATCATACACTTCCCGACTCTGAATTCCATCTGAAGAGCCAGTGAGATGGCATCTGCTGTGGACCTGTTGCTCTGATAAGCAAGTTGGAGTGAATTCAAGTGGCTTCTGAGGTGGGAGTTGTATGTTTCATCACCAAGCCCTGAAGATAATTCATCACTATGGGTGCAAGTTTTACTGGATGATAATCACCGTAGTGGCAGGTTACCACATTCTCCTTAGGCACCAGTATAATTGAAGCCTGCTTGGAAGCAGGTGAGTATCTCAGACTGCTGAATCAAGAGGTTAAAGATCTCCATTCTCCAGTCAGTTGACCTGCACAGGTCTTTAGTACTTGGCCAGGTACCCCATGTGTGCTGGATGCTTTACCTTCCTGAAGGCAGCTTGCACGTCAGCCTCAAAGACTAAAATCACAGGATTGTCAGGGGGCTGTGAGACAGCATGATGGTGCCTCCATGTTTTGATGGTCAAGGTGAACACAGAAGGCATTGAGCTCACCTGGAAGCGACGCCCTGTTGTTGTCTATGTTGCTTGATTTAACTTCATAAGAGGTGATAGTATTCAAGCCCTGCCACAACTGTCAAGCATCCTTTGTTGGTTCAAGTTTAGTTTGTTGATTAGAGGGAATTTACACACTGCAGATTGCAGTGAGAGCAATTCCAGAGAGGTATATTGAAAAGTGTTGTACGTAGCTGGCAGAACCATTGCCATCTTGCTATAATCAGTAATCGATGCTAATTTGAGCAAAGAAGGATAAGAGGTCACTTAATAGAGGTGTACAAGATGATAGAAGGCATAGATTGAATGGACATCGTGGTCCCAGGTCAGAAATGACTAATACCAGGGGGCATGATTTTAAGGTGATTGGAGAAGAGTATCAGGGGAATGTCAGAGGCAGGATATTTTACAGAGAGAGTGATGGGTGTGCAGAATACACTGGCTGAGGCCTAATGTACTTGAGCCAGATACAACTGCAACACTGAACGGAAGCTTTTATCTTGCTGTTATGAAAATTTGGGAAGTTCCGTAGTGTGATAAGACAGACTTTTGACCTCCCAGCCTACCTCATTGTGATCTTGCACTTTATTTTCACCTGCACTGCACTTTCTCTGCAGCTTCTGCACTTTATTCTTCATCCTGTAATTGTTTAACCTTGTCCTACCCTGACCCCGATACATTGTGCAATGTATTGATTAATGTGGAGAGTATGCAAAACAAGCCTGATACAGTATCGCAGTACATATGACAATAATAAACCAATTCCTATTGCAGCATAATAATTACAGTGCAGGGGAACATTCGGGCTCCAAGAAAAGCAGTCCAGCAGGACACATCTCACTATCATGCTTCCCTGCAGTCCTGTAACATATCTTCCTCATACTTCCTTCAATTTACCAATCCTTTTGCTGCTCCAAGAGGCAATTTACAGTGATCAATAAACCTCCCAGCATACCTTTGGGATGCGGAAGAAAACTGTAGAATCCAACACAATCAGAAGGAGAAGTTGCAAGCCCTACACATGCTGCACTCAAGGTAAGGTTTAATCTCCATTTCTTCAAGGGTTGCCCCACTGAGCAATTTAATGATGCCTCTCTCTATCCTCTTGTCTGCTATGAAAACAAGCTCTGTGCTTAATTTTTCATAGCCTGAACTTCCCCAGTAACTCTCTTCAACCTTCCTCTTGCTGGAGGTCAGGATGAACAGAATTGAAATTACTCCAGAGGTAGATATCAATAATGCAAAATGAAATCTTGGCCTTACTTGTAGGCAAATGACCTGGAGCAAGATTTTGTTAGGATACATTCAACTTATAAACATACTCACTGGAGTTTAGAAAATTCAAGACTCAATTTTGTCTTAATGTCATTTCCGGTACACGAGTGTAAAGGAGAATAAAATAATGGTTATTCCAGATTTGATGCAACACAAAAAAATGCAATAAGATAAAGAACACAAAAATAAATTTTAAAAAACAATAAATATAAATACATAAGATAGCTTATACACATAGACTGATTGTTTGCCCATAAAGTGATTATAGGCACAGAATGAGGTGTGGGGGGTGGGGGGTTGAAACCTACCAAATATTGAAAGGCCTAGGTAAAGTGGACGTGGCGAAGATATTTCCAATAATGGGAGGGGGGTGTGTGTCTAGGACCAGAGGACACAGCCTCAGAATACAAGGATGTCCCCCTTGAACAGAGATGAGGAGAAATTTCTTCAGCCAGATGGTGGTAAATCTGTGGAATTCATACATAGTAAGAAATAGGAGCAGGAGTAGGCCATCTGGCCCATCAAGCCTGCTCCACCATTCAATAAGATCATGGCTGATCATTGCCACAGATGGCTGTGGAGAACAAATCATTTGGTACGTTGAAAGTGAAGCTTAATAGATTCTTGATTAGTAAGGTCACCAAAGGTTACAGGCAGATGTCACAAGAATGGGGTTGAGCCATGATAACATGGCGGAGCAGACCTGAATGGCTCAATTCTGCTCCTATATCTTATGGTCTCTAATTCACTGTCAAAGACTCTCACCAGCTCCAACGCCATCTATCCCCGGTGCACGTGTTTTAGCTCAGTTTGAAAGCCCGATGGAGAAGTAAAAACAAACCACGAAAAGGAGAAAGGAACGCTGGAGGAGGCAATTTGCATTTGTGCCAGCAGACAGAAGATCACAAACACAAAATGTTAACTGTTCATACCCACAGTAGTGGTTTGACCTACTGATATTTTCAGAATTTTCTGCTTTTTTTCTTGTTGATAGGTACTTCCGAACTCCATCTCAAAATGACAACATCAATAAATGTTTCTGCACTACATTTACAAGAACACCAAGAGCTCCAATATGCACATTCTCCTCAAAATAAAATACGTAGAGCTTGTAAGCTAACAAATCAGCAACGGTATTCAGTTGAGCTTTATTGTCACATGTACATCGAAACATCAAAACATACAGTGAAATGCATCGTTTTGTGACAGCGGCCCGAGGGTGTGATGGAGGCAGGCCACAAATGTCACGATGCTTCCGACGCCAACATAGCATTCCCTCAACTTACTAACGTGCACATCTTTGGAATGCAGGAGCACCTGGAGAAATTACAAACTCATTACAGATAGAGGCAGGAATGGAACCCCAGTCTTATAGCTGACATTGTAATAGTGCTACACGAACAGCTATGCTGCCATGCCATGGCGAGAATTGAAACCTAATCATTAGTGCTATAAACGCTCACATTAACTGCTATGCTACCATGCCACATCTTTCTTTAATAATCAGCGGCCTTGTCTGTTCTGTATCCAATTTTTCAATAATATTTCAGTAATCTTGGTTGATTAAGCATTCCTGTTTGTTTAAATAATTCATTATGGGTTATATGTATGAATACTCATATTGCACACACCATCACACCATCATACGTGCACCTCACTTAAAGTAAACACAAAGTTAGACACACATTTCAGACTCCTGCGTCTTCCTTTGAATTAATTTAATGTTTTGAAGTTATAAAGCATAACATTGGCAGCAAGGTATTTTTAAAACAAACCCGAGATGGCTATCGATCTCTTTGTAGTGCAGTGAGGCGGTTGAGTTTAAAGAAAACCACAGCAAAGAGTGGAGAATAATAAGAAAGAGTAGCACATGCAGAAACTGCCGAGTTTAGAAAAAGGCAACACACAGAAGAATTCATGGGTTCATAAACAGAGGGCACTGGGTGATAATAATCAGAAAAATAAAGTGCAGAAATGGCTGGCTACATCAGAAAGATTGAATCATTTGATTACACGGCAGATAACTGGATATTGTATACCAAGGAAATTGAAGAGTCGTTTGAAGCAAACGAAATAGCCAATGAGAAATGAGAAACAATTTTGCTGAGTGCATTGGATTTAAAGGTATGCTGTTTACTTTGAAGGTTAACTGCTCCAACCAAACCATCCAAAATGAGCTTTGCTGATATTGTCAAAGTAATATAGGAACATTTAGAACCAAAGCCATCGTTGATTGAAGAATGCTTTTGGTTTCATGAGCTGAATCAAAAAGAAGGGGACTCCATTTCAACATACATGGCTGAATTAAAGGAATTGTCTGAGCATTATCAGTTCAGTAATGAGCTTAATTATGCACTGAGAGGTCGTTTAGTTTGTGGAACCTTACAAGAAAGCATTCAAAGACGGCTCCTAAGTGAAGCACAACTTACATTTAAAAGAGCAGTTGAAATTGCTGTTTCAATGGCAACTGCAGCCCAGATTTTCAAATGAGTTGCAGTCAGGAATGAAAGTGATCACGAACAAAATTGCAATGTCTAAATAGAAACCAGCCTGGCAAAGCAAACTATATTATCATTGTGGCAGGGATTTGCATACACCAGACCAATGCAGGTTTAAAGGTGAAACTTGCAGGAAATGCAACAAAGTAGGATATGTACAAAGAACATGTTGGGCAGACAAAAATAAATGGACTGCACAGTGAAGAGAAAATGATGAAAACTCAAACTGCAGTTTCAAAAAGAGCACTGATCTTTTGTTGTTGATGAAAAATCTGATTATGATGAAAGTGACACAAGACTGAGGTTTACAATGTGAAAACTAGCAATAGGCAAGTAATATGGCTTACACCAGAAATGCACGGCAAATTAATTGAAATAAAGTTGGACATAGGTTCGGCAGATTCAGTAATTCCACTAAATATGTTTGAACAGCATTTTAAGGATACTGAACTGAAGCCAGCAGACATCCAATTAAGAATTTATACTGGAGGAAAGATCTCCTATGGGAATGACATTCATGACAGTAAAATACCAAAACCAAGAAGCCATATTGAGCTTGGATGTGGTAAAAACTGCAAGGCAGAATAAGAGGTCACATGGGCTAGACAGGACGAAGGGCTTGTTCCTGGCCTGTAATGCTCTGACACTAAGACTCTAAGTACTGCAGCAAATGTCAATCCACTCTTTAAAAAGGGAGGGAGGCAGACAAAAGGATATTATAGACAAGTCAGCCTGACTTCAGTGGTTGGGAAGATGTTGGAGTCCATTATCACTGAATTGTGGTTGAAGGATGGTTGTAGTTGGGAGCTGAATGTCCAAGGTTATATATTGTGCTGGAGGGATATGAAGGTAGGCAGAGGGGGTGGCGTGGCTCTGCTGGTAAAGAATAGCATCAAATCATTAGAAAGATGTGACACAGGGTTGGAAGATTTTGAATCCTTGTGGGTTGAGTTAAGAAACGGTAACAGTAAAAGGACCCTGATGGCAGTTATATACAGGCCTCCAAACAGAATCTGGGAGGTGGACTACAGAATACAATGGGAAATAGAAAAGGTGTGTTATGATAGTCATGGAAGATTTTAACATGCAGGTAGATTGTGAAAATCAGGTTGTTAATGGATCCCAAGAGAGCCTGTGAGATGGATTTTTAGCACAGTTTGTCATTGAGTCTACTGAGGGATAAGCTATACTGGATTGGGTGTTATGTAATGAATTGGAGGATGTTAAGCAGCTTAAGGTAAAGGAATCCTTAGGAGACAGTGATCACAATATGATTGAGTTCATCTTGAAATTTGATACGGAGAAAGCAAAGTCTTATGTAGCAGTATTTCACTGGAGTAAGGGAAATTACAGTGGTATAAGAGAGGAGTTAGCCAAAGTAAATTGGAAGGAGCTGCTGTCAGGGGTGACAGCAGAGCAGCAATGGCTTGAGTTTCTAGGAAAAAAGTGAGGAAGGTGCAGGTTAGATGTATTCCAAACACAAAGAAACACTCAAATGGCAGCATAATACAACCAAGGCTGACAAAAGAAGTCAAAGCTAATGTAAAAGCAAAAGAAAGGGCATACAATGAAGCAAAAATTAGCAGGAAGGTAGAGGATTGGGAAGCTTTTAAAAACTTGCAGGAAGCGAAAATCATTAGGAGGGCAAAGACGAAATATGAAAGCAAGCTAGCAAACAATTTCAAGGTGCATAGAAAAAGCATTTTCAAGTGTATAAAAAATAAAAGAAAGAAGAGAGTGGATATAGGACCACAGGAAAATGAGGTCAGAGAAATAATTACAGGGGACAAGGAGATGGCAGATGAACTAAATGAGTATTTTGCATCTAACTGTGTGCCAGATGTTGAAAGGTATGAGGGAAGAGAAGTGAGCCCAGTTACTATCACAAGTGAGAAGGTGCTCAAAATGCTGAAAGACCTAGGGTACATAAGTCACCCAGACCAGATGAACTGCACCTGGGGTTCTGAAAGAGGTAGCTGTAGAGATCGTGGAGGCATTAGTAATGATCTTTCAAGATTCATTGGACTCTGGCATGGTTCCAGAGGACTGGAAAACTGCAAATGTCACTCCACTCTTTAAGAAAGTGGGGAGGCATCACAAAGGAAATTATAGACCAGTTAGCCTGACCTCAGCGGTGGGAAGATGTTGGAGTCAATTGTTAATGATGAGGTTATGGAGTACGTGGTGACACAGGACAAGATAGGACAAAGTCAGCATGGTTTCCTTAAGGGAAAATTTTGCCTGATGAACCTGTTGGAATTCTTTGAGGAGATTACAAGTAGGATAGGTAAAGGGGATGTTGTAAATTTGGATTTTCCGAAGGCCTTTGACAAGGTGCCATGCATGAGGCTGCTTACCAAGTTAAGAACCCATGGTATTACAGGAAATTTACTAGTATGGTTAAAGCATTGGCTAATTGGTGGGAGGCAGTGGGTGGGAATAAAAGGATTCTTTTCTGGTTGGCTGCCATTGACTAGATGTGTTCCGCGGATGTTGGTGTTGGGACCACTTCTTTTTATACTGTATACCAATGATTTAGATGATGGCATAGATGGTTTTGTTGCCAAGTTTGCAGTGATATGAATATTGACGGGGGGCCAGGTAGTGTTAAGGAAACAGGAAGGCTGCAGAAGGCTTAGACAGATTAGGAGAATGGGCAAGAAAGTGAAATATAATGAAATACAATGTTGGAAAATGCACGGTCATGCACTTTGGTGGAGACTGTTTTCTAAATGGGGAGAAAATCCAAAAATCTCAGATAAAAAGGGATTTGGTCCTTGTGTAGAACGCCCTGAAGGTTAACTTGCAGGTAGAGTTGGTGGTGAGGAAGGCAAATGTAATGCTAGCATTCATTTCAAAAGGTCTAGAATACAAGAGTAGGTATGTGAGGCTGAGGCTTTATAAGGCACTGGTGAGGTCTGACTTTGAGTATTGTGAACAGTTTTGGGCTCTTCATCTAAGGAAAGATGCGCTGGCATTGGAGAGGGTTTAGAGGAGGTTCACAAGGATGATTCCAGGAATGAAAGGGTTATCATATGAGGAATGTTTGATAGCTCTGGGTCTGTACTCGCTGAAATTTAGGATGAGGTGGGGGGGGGGAATCTCACTGAAACCTTTCGAATGTTGAAAGACCTAGTGGAAAGGATGATTCCCATGGTAGGGTAGTCTACGACAAGAGGGCAGAGCCTCAGGATAGAGGGGAGCCCATTTAAAACAGAGATGCAGAGAAATTCTTTTAGTCAGAGGGTGGTGAATTTTGGAATTTGTTACCACTGGCAGCTGTGGAGGCCAGGCTGTTGGGTGTATTTAAGGCAGAGACTGATAAATTCTTGATTGGTCACAGCATCAAAAATTACAGAGAAAAAGCTGGGGAGTGGGGCAAAGGAGGGGGAGAAAAAAGGGTCAACCATGATTGAATGGCGGAGCAGACTCGATGGGATGAATGACCTAGTTCTGCTTCTATATCTTATTATAAAGGAGGGGTACGGAGGAGTCAGGTACTTAGAGGGCACATGATAAAGTAGGCCAAAGTCAGCATGGAATTCTTTGAGGAAATAACAGGCGGGATAGGCAAAAGAGAGTCTGTGGATGTTGTTTATTTGGATTTTCAGAAGGCTTTTGACAAGGTGTCTCACATGATAATCCTTAACAAGTTAAGAGCCCGTGGTATTTATTTATTTATTTAGCAATATAGCATAAATCAGACCCCCTCCAGCTGTTGGAGCCAAAACCGTTCCAGGAACCCTGATTAACCCTAACCTACTCATGGGACAACCGTTATAGTTACGCTATCCTGGTGTCCATGCTAGTCTCTTTCCTGTAATAGCATGGGAATGATAGGGGGCCTGTTCTGGTTGGCTGCTCGTGACTAGTGGTATTTCTCAGGGGCCAGTATTGGGACAGCTTCTTCTCACATCAAACGTAAATGATTTGCATGACAGAATTGATAGCTTTGTGGCCAAGTTTGCAGATAATACAAAGATAGGTGGAGGGGCACATTGGTTTGAGGAAGCAGGGAGTTTGCAGAAGAACTTAGACAGATTGGGAGAATGGGTAAAGAAGAGGCAGATAGAATATAGTGTGGGAAGTGTATGGTCATAGAAGGCTATTTCCTAAAAGAGGAGAAAATACAAACATCAGAGGTGCAAAGGAACTTGGAAGTGCAGGATCCCCTAAAGCTTAACTTGTAGGTTCAGTAAGGAATGTAAATGTAAGGCTAGCATTCATTTTGAGAGGACTAGGATATAAGAGCAAGATGTGATGCTGAGGCATTATAAGGCCTTGATCAGACCACACTTGGAGTACTGTGTGTAGCTTTGGGTCTCTTATATAAGAAAAGATGTGCTGGCATTGTAGCAAATCCAGAGGGATTCATGAGAGTGATTCCAGGAATGAAAGGGTTAATGTCTGAGGCGTGTTTGATGGCTCTGGGCCTGTACTTGCTGGAGTTTAGAAGAATGAGGGGGAATCTCATTGAAACCTATCGAATATTGAAAGGTATAGACAGAGTGGACGTGCGGATGATAGTTCCAAATGTGAATGAGTCGAGGACCAGAGGGCACAGCCTCAGAATAGAGGGATGTCCATTTAAAACAGAGATGAGGAGGAATTTCTTTAGCCAGAGGCTGGTGAATCTGTGGAAAACATTGTCATTTATGGCTGTGCAGGCCAAGTCACTGGGTACATTTGAAACGGAAGTTCATAGGTTCTTCATTAGTCAGGGCATCAAAGGTTATAGCAAGAAGGCAAGAGTATGGGGTTGAGAGGTTAATAAATCAGCCATGATGGAATGGGAAAGCAGATTCAATGGGCCAGATAGCCTAATTATGCTCCTATGTCTTGTGCCGTTATGGTATCATGAAATATAGTTAAACTCCTCCATCAATACTAATCACAATACCAGCTTTGATATGTTTAGTCAACATCTTGATATTAAAACCAATTAAACACACAACAATAAAGGTTCCATTGTCTAGAAACAATTCTTTAAGTGACGTCAATTATCATTATAAAGCATTTACTCTCTGCCACATCAAATACAGAACTTAATGCAACATTATCAAATCAACAGGATATCCTGGGTTGAGATCACAGGATCGCTACCCATGCCACGCGCTAGTGAGGTCAGAAATAGGAAGATCATACAGTTTAACACGTGGCTAAGGAGTTGGTACAGGGGGGAGGGCTTCAGATTTTTGGATCTTTGGTCTCTCGTCCAGGGAAGGTGGGACCTGTAGAGAAGGGACGGCTTGCACCGGAATTGGAGGGGGGTGAATACCCTAGCAGGAAGGTTTGCTCATGCTGCATCGGGCGGGGGGGGGGGGCGTTAAACTAGAATTGCAGGGGAATTTGAACAGATGGTGGAGTGGTTGTGGAGAAAGATGTTGTTAAGCCAACATACAAGGTCAGGAATGAAAAGGTTGAGCATGTTGGAATTAATGTTCTGAGTAGCGTATAATGCCATGGGTTTATTGCGTTCACTTTCCAGAAGTGGCTGCGTGACCTTGGCTTCACTAGAAGAGAGATCAAGTCAACCAGCAGGGCTGTAGCTGAGGCAGCAGAGACAGGATCAGCATGGGTGTGGACCAAGTATGTCCAGAGGGGCAGATAGTCAGACAGTGTATACATATCATGCAAACCCTTCAGTAGTTGCATAGACACCTGAAGAGTAGACTATCTGTTGGATGGAAGTGACCAACAACTCTGATAGAGGTAGATGCCAAGTTTGTAAGCTCACCAGTGGGAGGTGGTGCTTTAGCACTGCCGGCCCACCATCTCGAGGGAGTCTTGATCATAAGCGGGCCGAAACTCCTGAAGACAGGTGGCAGATCAACTGGTGATCCCACTGGTGATAGCACAGGACAGTTAGCATCTTACTCCACGTGTATTTTTAACTCTGTGAGCTTAGGGCATGGATCAGCATGTTATAGTCATTGTAGACATTAGTGAGACTTGGCTGCAGGAGGGGCAGGACTGGCAGCTCAATGTTCAGGGTTTCTGTTGTTTTAGATGTGACAGAGCTGGGGATTTAAAGGGGGAGGGGTGGCATCATTAGTCATGGCAGTGCTAAATCAGGACAAACAAGAGAAATCAAGTGAGGTGTTATGGGTAGAACTGAGGAATAAGAAAGGAATGACCACTTTAATGGGATTATGTCAATGTTCACAGTTCAATGTAAAATTATTATCAGCATATACAACACTGACATTTATTTTCTTGAAGGCATATTCAATAAACCCATAATAGAAAAAGAACAATAACAGAATCAATTAAAGACCATTAATTCATTGTGAATTGTGCAAATACAAGGAGAAAGAAATAGTAATAATAAATAAATGAGCAATAAATATCGAGAACATGAAATGAAGGGTTCTTGGAAGTGAGTCCATAGGTTGTGGGAACATCAAGACAAGGATAACAGATTTAGAGAACCTTGGTTTTCAGGAGATATTGAGGCCATGATTAAGAAAAAGAAGGAGGTGCAAAGCAGGTAAGTAGCAGGAACAAATGAGGTACTTGAGGAGTATAAGAAATACAAGAGAATACTTAAAGAATTCAAGAGGCCTAAAAGAAGTCACGAGGTTGCCTAAGCAGACAAGGAGAAGGAGAATTAAGAGCAAAAGTATAACAAAGGACAAAATTGTTCCTCCGGAATATCAGAGTGGTAATCTATGTGTGGAGCCATAAGAGATGGGGGTGAAATTAAGTGGGTTTTGCAATCTGCATTTACTCGGGAGACGGACACAAAGTTTATAGATATGAGGCAATGCAGCAAAGAGGTTAATGGATTCTATACAGATTACAGAAGAGGAGGTATTTGCTGTCTTGAGGAAAATTAGGGAGGATAATCCTTCGGGCCTGATAAGTTGTTCCCTCGGACCCTGTGGGAGGCTAGTGCAGAAATTGCAGGGGCGCAAGCAGGGATATTTAAAACATCCCTAGCCATGTATGAGATGCCAGAGAAATGGAGGATAGCTAATATTGTTCTAATGTTTAAGAAAGGCTCTAAAAGTAAATCAGGAAATTACAGGACGGTGAGCCTGACATCACTGGTGAAAAAGTTATTGGAAAGTATTCTAAGGGACTGGATACATAGGTATTTGGATAGACATGGACAAATTATGGGTTAATCAACCTAGCTTTATGTGTGGTAAGTCACATCTAACCAATCTTATAGAGTTTTTCAAGGAAGTTACCAGGGAAGTTGATAAAGGCAAGGCAGTGGATATTGTCTATATAGAGTTTAGCCAGGCCTTTGACAAGGGCCCGCATTGGGAGTCTGGTCAAGAAGATTCAGGCACCTGCAGGAAAGATGTAAATAAGATTAAAGGAGTGCAGAGAAAATTTACAAGGATGTTGGCAGGGCTGGAGGATCTGAGTTATAGGGAAAGGTTGAAAAGGTGAGGATTTTGTTCCCTAGAGCACAGAAGTTTGAGGGGAGATTTGACAGAAGTGTACAAAGTTATGAGGGGTATAGATAGGGCAAATGCAAGCAGAGTTATCCCACTGAGGTTGGGTGAGACTAGAACTAGAGGTCATGTGTCAAGGGTGAAAGGTGAAATGTTTATGTCAAGGGTGAAAGGTGAAATGTTTATGGGGCACATGAGGAGCTTCTTCACTCAGAGGGTGATGAGAGTGCAGACCATATCTTAAGAAGAAACAGTAGAATGTCTCCAAGGTCTCCAAACATTCACATTGTCTGGCTGACTAGGAATACAGCCATCCAGCTCTCAGGCTGAAAAATGAAACTGCCCTTACATAATAAGTGACTTTTAATCATCAGAGGAAAATACTTAAATTATTTACCATGGAACAGTACCTTAATGTATTATATGTGAAGAATTAGATCAATGTTTATTTTGGCTTGATAAGTGAAGCAATTCAGATGTTTTAATTTGATATCTCGACACAGCCACAGTAAACAAAATGATAAAATACCTCAAACAAACTACTGTAGTTCAAAGTAGTTAGCAATCAACAGTTCACAAGATGATGTTATTTTATATGATTTGTAACTTAATACAGGTTCTTTCAAATAAGGACATAAAAAAAGGATCTAGTGCTTAAAAAGGAACCTGTTCTTAAGAAGGAAATATACATTAAGTATATAGAGTCATACTCTCAGTGGCCACTTTATTAGGGACACTTGTACACCTGCTCCTTAATGCAAATATCTAATTAGCCAATCAGGTGGCAGCAACTCAATGCATAATAGCATACAGACAGGGACAGGAGGTTCAGTTGTTGTTCAGACCAAATATCAGAATGGTGAAGAAATGTGATCTAAGTCACTTTGACTGTGGAATGATTGTTGGTGCCAGACGGGGTGGTTTCAGTATCTCAGAACCTGCTGATTTCCAGGGATTTAGCGTCTCCAGAGTTTATAGAGAAAGGTGCAAAAATAATTGTTTTTAAAAAACATCCAGTGAGATGTAGTCTGTGGGTGAAAGTACCTTGTTAATGAGAGATCCAGAGGAGAATGGCCATACTGATTCAAGCTGACAGGAAGGTGAAAGTAGCTGAAGTAGCTACGCATCACAACAGTGGTGTGCAGAAGAGCATCTCTGAACACACAGCATGGCAGACCTTGCACTGGATGGGTGACAGCAGCAGAAGACCATAAACATACACTCAGTAGCCACTTTATTAGTTACAGGAGGTACCTAATAAAGCGGCTGCTGAGTGCATATGATTTGCAATGTAATCCAAGTGACTTGAAAGAATTTTATTTTTTTTATTTAGAAATACAGTGTGGAATAGGCCCTTCAAGCCCTATGAGCCGCGCCGCCCAGCAGGGCGCTGACTGTATGTAATCCCAGCCTAATCACAGGACAATTTACAATGACCAATTTACTGGAACAGCTTTCGACTGTGGGAGGAAGCCAGAGCACCCGGAGGAAATCCATGCGTTCATGGGAAGGTCGTACAAACTCATTACAGAGGACGACGGTTGAGTTCCAATCTCCGACTGTAATAGATTGCACTAACTACTGTGGTGCCTCATAGTAATTAGAAACAAACACACATGAAACTTATACAGCCAGATAACGATACAGCACAGAAACAGGATGTTCAGTCCATGCAATCTGTGCCAGCCTGGTCTTCTGCTTGGTCCCATTTCTTTAAGCAACCAGTACTATTTCGGACCTGGCACATGTGCAGATTCCCTCTTTCACTGGTGGAGAACGGCTTCAAGGCATCAAGCAAAGTTGTACGTACACATAAGATAGAGATACACATAGGAGGCCTAACTTGGACTAGTGTGTGCAGTTCTGGTCACCTACTTACAGGAGAGATGTCAATAAGGTTGGCAGAGTACTGAGAAAATTTACAAGGGTGTTTTCAGGACTTGAGGACCTGAGTTATAGGGAGAAGTTATATAGGTTAGAACTTTATTACCTGGAGCGTAGAAGATTTGATAGAGGTATACAAAATTAAGAGAATAGACAGGGTAAATTCAAGAAGGCTTTTCCCACCGAGGTTGGGTGAAAACAGAACTAGAGGTCATGAGTTAAGGGTGAAAGACGTAATGCT
Organism: Mobula hypostoma; assembly: GCF_963921235.1. NCBI lineage: Eukaryota > Metazoa > Chordata > Chondrichthyes > Myliobatiformes > Myliobatidae > Mobula > Mobula hypostoma. Next base: position 149,868,249 of record NC_086098.1, read on the forward strand.
TAAGGAGAACATGAGGGTTATCTTCTTCACTCAGAGGGTGGTGAGAGTGTGGAACGAGCTATACACACAAAATGCCAATGGAGCTCAGCAGGCCAGGCAGCATCCATGGAAAAAAGTACAGTCGACGTTTTTTCCATAGATGCTGCCTGGCCTGCTGAGTTCTCCTCCAGCATTTTGTGTGCGTCACTCGGATTTCCAATACCTGCAGATTTTCTCTTGTGTGGGTTCAATTTTAACATTTAAGAGAAGTTTGGATAGGTAGACTGGATGGGAAAGGTTTACAGAGATATGGTCCAGGAGCAGATCAATAGGATTAAGCAGAATAATAGTTTGGCACAGACTAGACAGGCCAAGCGGACTTTTTTGTGCTGTAGTGTTCTAGTGCTCTATTACATGATACTGTTTTTAGTGTTCTTCAAATCAACGCAAATATCACAATCTGCTCTTAACAACACACACAAATTGTCAACATCAACACCCTTGGAAACCAGATGAAATAATAAAATGGGCTACATTACCAATTCAGTAATCGTCTACAATTAACAGGATTTGTTTTAAGACTGGAATTATTTTCCCACATACCATTATTCCACTTGGAATAAAGCTCGGGGTCAGCCATAGTTACAGATATAGAAGCAAGCCAATGACATTTATCATGACCATGTGGTGGGCCACAGAAGAGGAGAAAAGCCTGGTGTAGACTTGGGAACAGTCCAATGGCTAAGTTAAATGAACCTAAAATTAAACGCAGATAAAACTGAAATATTTCTGGTTGGTCCCAAAGCCAAAGGAGATAAGCTTCTTGATAAACTTGGAACTTGGCTCTCCTAACAAAATCAGAAGTAACAAGCCTGAGTGTTATCCTTGACTCAGATTTGAATTTTAAATCCCGTATAAAAAAGTGACCAGAGCAGCATTTCCCCACTTTAGAAATATTACAAAGAGTACGTCCGTCTCTGTCCCATAATGATGCTGAAAAACTACTTTATGCCTTTATATCAAATAGACTAGATTACTGCAATAATATTTAGGAACTTCAAAGTCCAATGTTCAAGGTAAATTTATTATGAAAGCGTGTATATGGTCGATCACCATGCACTACCCTGAGATTTATTTTCTTGTGGGCATTCATAGTAAATACAAAGAAACACAATGGAATCAATGAAAAACTTCACAGAAACAAAGATGAATTAGAATCAGTTGTAATATCACTGGCATATTGTATGTCGTGATCTATGTTGTTTTGCAGCAGCAATACATTGCAATACAAAATAAAAACTATCAATAACAATAAAAACAGTATATATAACATTAAATTAAATAAGTAGTGCAAAAACAGAATAAGAAACGGAGAAAAAAAGTGAGGTAGTTCATTGTCCATTCAGAGGTCTGACTGAGGAGAGGAAGAAGCTGTTCCCTAACAACCAATGTGCAAAAGAAGACAATCTGTGCAAATAGCAAAAATAAACAAACAATAATAACAATGAATAAATAAGTATTAAATAGTACTGAGAAAACGAGTTGTAAAGTCCTTAAAAGCACTATACAGTATTGCTCTAAAGCTCTGGATATAGGAAATATATATGAGGATAAATATTACCTCTGCTGCAATAAGGAAGATGACCTCACTGATATGCCTCATGCCGCAGGCTATGACCCCAAGTGCCACTCCAGGAAACACATAGGCATTGTTTCCCTGGCCTGGATACAGCACGCGGCCGTCCGACATTGTGACTGCGTTAAATGGACTTCCACTCGCAAATATTGCCAGGCCCTGCAACAGAAGCAGAGGGAGAGAGAGAAATTGTTCAAAAAAGAAACATCAGAGACCAGCCCAAAATACAATCACACTGGTGAAACGCAACATGCAAATTCATAGAATATGGACATTGTATAGGCAGAAGAGATTAGCTTAGTTCACCATCTGATTACTAACTTCCTTCAGTTAGTCCTGACGAAGGGTCTCGGCCTGAAACGTCGACTGCACCTCTTCCTAGAGATGCTGCCTGGCCTGCTGCGTTCACCAGCAACTTTGATGTGTGTTGCTTGATTACTAACTTAATTGGTTTGGCACAACATCGTGGGCCAAAGAGCTTGTTCCTAGGCTGTATTGTTCTGTGTTCTATTAACTATTTAAAGACTACAAGGCTTTGTAGGTCTGAACAGTTTATTCATCCCACTGATGTGAGGATACTCCAGGACGTTGCCAGAGGCACTCTACAAATCCCAGGGCTAATTGCTTTGCCTGGTCAGACTCTATGAGGGGTACCTAAGTAAGGTGGCCAACTGTCCCGTATTAGCCAGGACATCCCATATATTGGGCTAAATTGGTTTGTCCCATATGGGACTGCCCTTGTCCTGTATTTGACTGCTACTACTCTGTAATCACCAGAAGGCACGCTTACAGACAGATGTGTGCTGTGTTATAGTCATAGTCATAGTCATACTTTATTGATCCCGAGGGAAATTGATTTTCATTACAGTTGCCCCAACCAAGAATAGAGTATAAATATAGCAATATAAAACCATAAATAATTAAATAGTAATATGTAAATTATGTCAGAAATAAATCCAGGACCAGCCTATTGGCTCAGGGTGTCTGACCCTCCAAGGGAGGAGTTGTAAAGTTTGATGGCCACAGACAGGAATGACTTCCTATGACGCTCAGTGTTGCATCTCGGTGGAATGAGTCTCTGGCTGAATGTACTCCTGTGCCTACCCAGTACATTATGTAGTGGATAGAAGACATTGTCCAAGATGGCATTCAACTTGGATAGCATCCTCTTTTCAGACACCATCGTGAGAGAGTCCAGTTCCATCCCCACAACATCACTGGCCTTACAAATGAGTTTGTTGATTCTGTTGGTGTCTGCTACCCTCAACCTACTGCCCCAGCACACAACAGCAAACATGATCGCACTGGCCCCCACAGACTCGTAGAACATCCTCAGCATCATCCGGCAGATGTTAAAGGACCTCAGTCTCCTCAGGAAAAAGAGACGGCTCTGACCCTTCTTGTAGACAGCCTCAGTGTTCTTTGACCAGTCCAGTTTATTGTCAATTCGTATCCCCAGTATTTGTAATCCTCCACCATGTCCACACTGACCTCCTGGATGGAAACAGGGATCACCGGTACCTTAGCTCTCCTCAGGTCCACCACCAGCTCCTTAGTCCTTTTCACATTAAGCTGCAGATAATTCTGCTCACACCATGTGACAAAGTTTCCTACCGTAGCCCAAGACTCCATACAGTAGTTGAAGTCTGAGGTGTAAATGGTGAAGAGAAAGGGAGACAAGACAGTCCCCTGTGGAGCCCCAGTGCTGCTGATCACTCTGAACCCCAGTTTCGATTCCTGGGACAGTACGTGATGTACTGCGAATTTGTGACTTTGTTTCTGGGAGTGTCACGCGAGGATCTACTCCAAGAGTATAAAAGGACCAGTGCAGATTGCTCCAGGGAGACACTTTGGTGGAGAGTCGTTGTGTTTGGACAGCAGAGTCGTTAGTGAGAGTGAAGATTGCAAGCTTCGATCGAACCCAAAAGGGAGTGGGTTGTCGATAACGCTGTGCATTTTGGAGGTGACTGACATTCATAAGCCAAACGTGGATTTTTGGCACCCACTTTGGTAAACCCTTGCAAGGTCTCGGGTGTGTGGTGACCAGTCCTGGAAAAGGGACATCTCCTGTCAGATACGTGGTGAAATTCTCACTTTTTGTGGACTCTTCGTAGACTCTTTGAAACAGACTGCATCGTGAACTCGCTTCCACTGTAAGGATACGGTGGCCGCTTTGTGAGATCAGCGTTCGAAAGGTACTGTGTGTCTGCCAGGTCACCTTCAGAAAGGTACGGCGGCCGTTTTTGGTGTATCTCTGCGAGACTCGTTTCTTCACTGTATTCAAGATCGTCTCTTCGCTGCACTTCGAATCCAAGCAGCAACAGGACTTTGTGAAGTTCTATGACTCTATCATTACATACATTGACAAGCGGTTTGATTTCTCACCAGAAAACGTAATGATGAAACTGAAACCTATCGGCCTCTATGAAGAGCTCTCCTTCACTGACCTGGAGCAGGTGGTGGCTGCCCTCAAAATGACAGAGACAGTTAATATGGACCAACTCTATGAAGAGTTTTGTACTAGCCGGGAGGAAATACAGAAAGCCAGACAGGATACCACAAAATCCACCAGTGAGAAGTGGGTGGCAGTTTTCCAAAACATAGGGAAAGCCAACTTGATCAACATGTTCAGGATTGTTTCATTTGTTCTCAGTGTGCCAGGCTCAAATGCCTTTGTAGAGAGGATCTTCTCTCTGATGACCATGAAATGGTCAGACTCAAGAAACAGATGCAGCACAGAGCTGATCAAAAATGAACTTCAGATATCTGTGAGCTGTGACTTGTCATGTAAGGACTTCTCTCTGGCTGTGCAAAAGGACAAAGGACTGCTTGAATCAGTCAAGAGCAGTAAGAAATATCCATGGGAAAAGTAGCCTTGGTGAGTCCCCCCTCTTTTCCTCTTTTGCAGTGATTATATGTCTACTCTATAGGCACATACAGATAGGGTTATTTGGTGTTATTTCATGTCTGACTGGTAGTCAGATTATGCTCTGTATTATACTTTGTTATAATTTGGTGCTACGTTTCATATATAACACTGAAGATATGTATACATGGTTCATATATTGGATTTGTTTACCTATTCAGGGTTGTTGTGTCTCTCTCTCTCTCTTGAAAAAGGTCCCCGTTACCATCTGCTAGCTGCCAGCCCCCTCAGTCACTTCATCCCGGGCCTGCACCATACCCACACTGCCACGGCATGCCACCTTTTGTCCCTTATTTAGGAGTGAGAAAGTTGGCAACCCTATACCTAAGTGATCCTATCTACAGGATCTAGATGCAGGGTTATGGAGAGGGAAGAGTTAGGTTGGTCTTTGGGTAGGTTAAAAGATAGCACAGTATTGTGGGCCAGAGAGACTGTACTGTTCTATGTTCTGTATATGTAAATGGTGCATGACCTGAAAAGCTGATTGTTTGTTCTCCTCCATAGCTGCTGCCTGAACTGCTGAGCTCCTCCAGCATTTTGTGTGGGTTGCTCCAGATTTCCAGCAGAATCCCATGTGCTTCTAAATATTGCAACTTTTTATGTCTGAACTGAAAGCTATGTATTACATGCATCATCTCCAAGCTGTGAGGGTCAATATGACCGTGATCTTGTGTCTATGTCAGAACCGGAGAATGGGTGTCTGCACTGCCTACACTCGCAGGTTCAAAAGTCAAAGTGAATTTATCATCAAAGTATATTTTGTAGGGAAAGATTGATTAGGTTAGGACTCCATTCCCTGGAACATGGGAGAATGAGGGGAGTTTTGATAGAGGTATACAAAATTATCAGGGGAATAGGCAGGGTAAACGGAAACAGGCCTTTTCCACTGAGGTTGGATGAGACTAGAGCTAGAGGTCATGGGTCAAGGGTGAAAGGTGAAATGTTTAAGAGGAACATGAGAGGGAGCTTCTTCACTCAGGGGATAGTGAGAATGTGGAACAAGCTGCCAATGGAAATGGTGGATGCAGGTTTGATTTCAGAAGTTAAGGGAAATTTGGATAAATACATGGATGGGAGGGGTATGGAGAGCTATGATCCAGGTGCAGGTCGATGGGAGTAGGCAGATTAATAGTTCGGCACAAACTAGATGGACTGAAGGGCCTGTTTCTATGTCCTATGACACTATGACTATTCTATATATTTGTCACCATATATAACACAGAACACAGAACTGTATGGCACAGCACAGCAGAGTATGGCTAATATTTAGAAGGAGGGATAACTTTCAGCTGATTAGAGGCAAGTGTAGTGGGGGGGGGGTTGTCAGAGGAAGGTTTTATACACAAAGCGTGGTGGGTGCATGAAATCCACTGCTAGGGGTGGTGGTGGCAGATACATTAGGGGGACATTTAAGAGACTATTAGATTCGATTAACAAGATGGCATTGTACCCAGTTACAGCAGTCAACTCAGATCCAACTAATAGTGTTGTTACTTTATATGTTGCGTATGTTAGATGTACTGTGTTGTGTACCTTGGTCTGGAGGATCATTGTTTCATTTGGTGGTGTACACATATATGGTTGAATGACAAAAACTGAACTTGACCTTGAAATTCATGTTCATGAAAGAAAAAAGGAGGGGCATGTGGGAGGGACGGGTTGGATTGATCGAAGAGTGGATTAAAAGGTTGGAACAACATGGTAGCCCAAAGGGTCTGTACTGTGCTGTAATGTCCTCTGTTTTATGGAGATACAACTATCAGAGGCCTCTGTACTCGGGTGATCGCTCTCTTTCTCTCAGTGGTGGGGAGAGCTTGTTGCTGATTTTCGAGTCAGAGAATCTTGGAATAAAAAAGCAACGCAGCAGACTGTAACATCGTAACAGCAACTGTTGGTCTCTCCTCTCGCTGTGGAATGGGTGACAACTCTCTGTCCCTTGTTAGAGAGAGAGAGACTGCAGCATGCTGGATCATCAAGTAAGCAATGATTTTTCCTGGACTGCAAATCACGCTCTCTCTCTCTGGGGACTTTGCTATTGCTTGTTTAGCGGGTGATGGATGCTGATGCTTCTTGCTGAAATGGGTGGGGAGGGGGAAGGGGTTTGATGCTTTGCTGCTGCTTGTGCACGGTAGAGCGCAGAGAGGGGGCTTTGGGGTTCTCACGTTTTTTTTCTGTTGTTCATTCTTTTGGCTTCTCTTCTGTTTTGGGGGATGTCTGCGAAGAGTTAGAATTTCAGATTGTACACTGTATACACTCCCTGCTGTTAAATGGAACCATCGAACCACTGCAAAACCAAACACTGACAAACTTCCAACGTGCAAAAGAGGACAAATTGTGCAAATAATTTTAAAACACCAAATAATACTGAGAACATGGTCTGCAGATTCCCCGAAAGTTAGTCCACATGCTGTAGAGTCACCTTTCACATATAGCAAGTGAAAACATTGTTTTTGTAACAATATTTTCACTTGTACTGAAGGGAAAGGACTCCTTGGTTGCAGTCTTATCAAAGATATTCCCTTTATTCTCAATACCCAACTTTTCAAAGATGTTGAAAGGTTTGCTAAGTAAGTATCACCAAAACTTTCTGTTTTAGAAACACCCATTATTACTTCGTAGCAGCCAATATTTTCCATTCATACATAAGAGCTGGGAAATTAAAGGAAGCCTCTGCCATCCCACTGAACCTTCATGAGCACTGCCTTCACATGGGAGAGGAGTCCCCAAGTGATCTGGACCACAGATTGTACTTTAACCACAAGACTGTCAGGATTCCACAATATTATCTGCCCCTGCCCCCTCCCTCTTCAGTCCTGACGAAGGGTCTCAGCCCGAAACATTGACTGTTCATTTCCACAGATGCTGCCCAACCTGCTGAGTTCCTCCAGTGTGTTGTGAGTGTTGCTTTAACCCCAACATCTGCAGAGTATTTTGAGTTTATTATCTGTCCTCTTGTTTTCAGATGTATCTTTACAGGAAATTTTTAAACTATACCTTAAAAATGAGAATTTTTAGATGATTTCATTGATTAGGTAATGGTTTAATTGACAGGTCATAAACACAAGAGATTCTGAGATATTGGAAATCCAGAGGACCACACAAAAATGCAGGAGAAACTCAGCAGATCAGGCAACATCAGAGAGAAACACAGTCGAGATTTTGGGCCAAGATCCTTCATTAGGATTCATTGAAATGTTGAAAAGGTCCCACTTTTCAACTTAGCTTCTCAGAATAAAAACATACTCAAATTAAAGATTCAACACTATATTGCAATCGTTTGTGATAATATTATGTTTATTCAGTGGGTACAGATTAGAAAGTATTACTTAAGGTCTGGTTTTGAATTAAATGGGATACTAATATTGGAGAGCATGTCAAAACATTTTTTATCATTTAATGTTTGGAGAGTGTTACTGTGAAATATAATTTGCAGGTTCTGTGTGTGAGAGAATGAGAATTTCAATTAAGTTTATTATCCCTGGGGTCTTGGCCCAAAACGTCAGTGGTTTATTCCTTTCTATAGAAGTTAATTGAAAGGTAACCAACTAATCCAGTTATCTCAGTTGTATCCATTCCAGGTCCAATAGCAAACTTCCAGCTCACAAACATAATTTATTTCATTCAGATTCTGATAAACAGGCCAACTCCCTTCTCATCCAACCCTTCCAAATCACGCAAGTACATTTCGGTCTAATTGACCTCATACTCCATTTACTGTGGTCAGCATTTGAAGCCAACACCCATTTGCGCCCTTCCCAATCTCACATGCCAGTGCTATTTTCTCCTTTGGTCGTAACGTAATCAATAGTTTCCTTCTCTCCCTGTTATTTTGTTTTACACCATTTAATGTCATGACTGGAGCAGGCACCAGTTCCATTTACTTAAACACAGGAGATTCTGCAGATGTTGGAAATCCACACAGAATGCTGGAGGATCTCAGATGGGTCAGGCAGCATCTATGGAAAGGAATAAGCAGTTTCAGGCTGAGTGGAACAGACTTGATGGGCTAAATGGCCTAATTCTGCTCCTATATCTTATGGAACTGAAACATTAACTTCATCAGGACTGAAAAGGAAGAGGGAAGAAGGCAGAATATGATGGTAGGGAAAGGGGAAGGAATACAAGGTAGAAGCTAATAGGTGAAACCAGGTGAAGGGGAATGTAGGCAGGAGGCGAAGGGAAGAAGTGAGAAGCTTGGAAGTGATAGGTGGAAGGGGTAAAGGATTGAAGAAGAAGCAATCTGATTGGAGAGAAGAATGGACCATGGGAGAAATGGAAGGAAGAGGAGACCCAGAGGGAGGTGATAGGCTAGTGAGGAGGAGAGAAGGAGTAAGAGGGGAACCAGAAGGGAGAATGGCAAGAGAGAGAGAAGAGGGGGAGGGAGGAGTAATTACTGGAAGTTAGAGAAATCAATGCTCATGCCAGCAGGTTGGAGGCTACTCAGATTTCATGTATGTGATTCTGTATTTCCAGCATCTACAGAATTTCTTGTGTTCAGGAACTCAGCAGGTCAGACTGTATCTCTGGAGGGAATTAAAGAGTCAGTGTTTCAAGCCTTCATGGATGCTGCCTGAGCTGGTGAGTTCTATGGATTTGATTCTTTTAAGCTGGTATAACAAAAGAAAGAAAAAGATGTGCTGGCACTGGAGAAGATCCAGTGGAGTTTCACGAGAATGTTCCCAGGAATGAAAGGGTTAACGTATGAGATCATATGATGGCTCCGGGCCTGTACCCACTGGAATTTAGAAGAATGAGGTGGGATCTCATAGAAAATCTCATTGAAACTTATAGAATATTGAAAAGCCTAGATAGAGTGGATGTGGAGATGATGTTTTCAATAATGGGGGAAGCCAAGGACCAGAGGGCACAGCCTCAGAATGGAGGGACATCCACTTAGAACAGAGATGAGGAGGAATTCCTTTTGCCTGAAGGTGGTGAATCTGTGGAATTCACTGCCACAGCTGGTTGTGGAGGTAAAATGATTGGGTATCTTTAAAGCTGACAGTGATAGATTCTTAATTAGTCAGGGCGTCAAAGGTTTGGGTGAAGGCAGGGGAATGGGGTTGAGAGGGATAATCAATCAGCCATAATGGAATGGCGGAGCAGACTTGATGGAACGAATGGCTTAAATCTGCTCCCATGTCTTATGATCTTTTGGTCTAAAATCATCATCAATCATTTACGGAACAGAATATCCTATTCTTGCTACATACTGTAGAATGGAAATGGTCTTCATGAATCTCTTTCAAAGACGCACTTCCACAAATCTGACACAAAACATTCTGCGGATGCTGGAAATCGTGAGTAACACACACAAAATGCTGGAGGAGCTCAGCAGGTCAGGCAGTCTGACCACTCCACCCAAACACTCAAGGATCAAAGATCAACTTTATCCACCTCTACATTTACACCAATTGGGAATTTTCTGCGTTGTGCTGGCACAAAGCTCAACAAAAACAACATTCAACAGTTATAAAAAATAAAGAATTATATAAAAAGTGAAGTTCGAGGTTAAAGTGCAGATCGGAATAATATGTGCATAGATACATAAATACCAACATGTATTTACAATCGCAAACACGACTTTGATGTGTGTTGCATGTATTTACAATGTAGACAGCATCTGAAAAGTGGTTTAAAGGGTTTTACACTACAGTGCTCCAGAGACAGGGGGAATAGATAGATGGTTGGGAGGGGGGGGCTAACCAGAATGGTTCATCAGAACTTTTTCATCAAGAAACTTTTAAATTGGTGTGAAGCTTTTATTTTAATAGCCCTCCAGCACTTTCCAGAAGGGAGATTTTGGAAAAGGCAGCTTACAGGGTGGGTCGTGTCTGCAATGATTTCTCCTGCCTGTTTCTTTGACCTGGACACATGGGTGTAATTAGGCAGCACAATCTCATCGGGTCTGTTACTGTGCTGTATCTCTAAAACAAAATAAACAGTTGATGCTTCAGGCTGAGATCCTTCAGTTGCTGCCTGACCTGAGTTCCTCCAGCATCGTCCGGCATCAATTCACGTTCATGTTACATGGCCATTCAACCAAACACCTGAATACATCCAAACGAAACAAGACACAGCACCAACAGCACACAGCACAAGACACATATAACACATATGGTTACGTTAGCAGAAAAACAGTCACAAAAATATAGTATAGCCCAAGTGCGAGGAAATCTGCAGATGCTGGAAATTCAAGTGACACACACAAAAAATGCTGGTGAATGCCTCAGGCCAGGGGGCATCTATTGGAAGAGGTACAGTCAAAGTTTCGGGCCGAGACCCTTCGTCAGGACTAACTGAAAGAAGAGCTAGTAAGAGATTTGAAAGTGGGAAGGGGAGGGGGAGATACAAAATGATAAGAGAAGATGGGAACGGGAAGGGCTGGAGCTAAGAGCCGGAAAGTGGATTGGCAAAAGAGATATGAGAGGATCATGGGACAGATGGGAGGACTAGGGAGAAAGAAAAAGGGGAGGGGGGAAGCCCAGAGGATGGGAGGGGGGAAGCCCAGAGGATGGGCAAGGAGTATAGTGAGAGGGACAGAGGGAGAAAAAGGAGAGAGAGAAAAAAATTTTATTAATAATAATAAAAGATAAATAAATAATGGATGGGGTACGAGGGGGAGGTGGGGCATTAACGGAAGTTAGAGAAGTCAATGTTCATGCCATCAAGTTGGAGGCTACCCAGACGGAATATAAGGTGTTGTTCCTCCAACCTGAGTGTGGCTTCGTCTTGACAGTAGAGGAGGCCGTGGATAGACATATCAGAATGGGAATGGGACATGAAATTAAAATGTGTGGCCACTGGGAGATCCTGCTTTCTCTGGCGGACAGAGCGTAGGTGTTCAGCGAAACGGTCTCCCAGCCTGCGTCGGGTCTCGCCAATGGATAGAAGGCTGCTTCAGGAGCACCGGACGCAGTATATCATCTCAGCCGACTCACAGGTGAAGTGTCGCCTCACCTGGAAGGACTGTCTGGGGCCCTGAATGGTGGTAAGGGAGGAAGTGTAAGAGCATGTCTAGCACTTGTTCTGCTTACATGGATAAGTGCCGGGAGGGAGATTGGTGGAAGGGGTATAGCCCAAGTATCTGAATGTCATGGCCTGTAATTTGATGGTGTTGTCCTAGAGCCACGATTTTGCAAGAACAAACACAAGCTAATGCAGCTGCAGACAAAGGTAATCCACCTTGCTTCCCCCTGAGTGAATACTGGAGAGCTGATGAAGAGATATCTGAATCTCCCAGCCCCGACCCGGATATAGTGAGGAGCACTACCAGTGGACAGTCAGACGTGATAACAGACAGTGAAGGGAAACTGGGCTCAGAAATAATTGGAGATGAAGCTGCGTTCAGTCAGGGGGCAGAAGGTACGAGTGATAGACAGGGCGAGGCATCCCTAAGTAAACAGAAACAGTCACAAGCAGTGGCTGAGGCTGGAGAAGCTGAAGATAAGATAAGGAGGTCCCAGAGAGTCAGTAAAACCCCAGATAGGCTGGCATAATATGCACCTAGGAAACAGAGTGTTGAACCAATCCCAATAGTGAGATATGTTACTTACTTTCACAAATGGATTGAGGTTCCTGAAATCTCGAAATTCATTTGAATACTTTATTATTAACAATGGATTGATAAGTTGAAGGCTTACAAAGTCACGAGGACATGACTATTTTTTAGGGGGGGAGAATGCTTACAATGTCCTGGTTAAGAACATATTTTATTGTATTTCTGCTACTATGCTGTGAAGTATTTGTATTTTAGCAGTTTTTCTGCAAACACAGTGTGTTTTGTTAGTCAAACTGCATAAACTAGTGTTTTGGCTTTGGCTCAGGTTATTTGCTCAGTCTGGGAATGTTGTGTCTGCCATCTGGGTAACGTGCTGTAACGTTCTGTCCAGTAGGATATCATGGAATATTTGAGACAGCTGGGCAGGATCAGATTTCTGAAGGACAGCAGTCTCATTTTGGGGTCCTTTTGTTGGGAGGTGTTGGAAGAGGAGGTGTGAAGAAGAGCACAGAGAAGACATTTGGAGGATCTCACCTGAAGGGGACACCTTATTGCAAGGAGAGCTTTGTGCAGATGAATGGTTTCAAGGAGGAAGTGCCAATACTCTGAGCTAGCCAGTTTGTTCATGACGTTCTCCAAGGGAAATTCGGTTTGTGGCTGGAGATTGGGGTTCAGCACCGTGAGTAAAGCGATAACATCCAACTACTGTGGAAATGAGCTCCAACGTTTATATGCACATTTAGACCCGTTTAACTGTAATGGGCCCTTTTTCATTTTCATTTTCTATTAACTGTTTGTTAAAGTTGAAATATCAGTAAATATGCTTCCACTTTAATTTTATTCTGGTGTACGATCTGCCATTTCCTGGTGAATGATAACTTTGCATGGGGCAGTATTTACACAGCATTCACCACAATATCCGTTCCCTCATTGGAACATTCTCACTTTCCCATTTGGATGAACCCAAATCATACTGTGTGGCTTACTGAAGGTGACCTTCTCACCATTACCCATGGGATGATGAGTCATGTGGCTGTTAGCCCGAGTTAATTATCGAGCCTGGTTTATTACATCCATGGTGAGAGGGTTACATATTTATTTAGCAATCTGGCATGCAACAGGCTCCTCCAGCACTTCAAGTCGCACCACCCAGCAACCCCTGACAACCCTGAGTTAACCCTAACCTAATCATGGCACAATTTACACTGACCAACTAACCTACCTGGTATGTCTTTGGATTGTGGGAGGAAACAGCAGCACCCAGAATAAACCCACACATTCCACAGGAAGGACGTACAATCTCAGTCCAGAGGGTGATAGTGTAGTTTTTCACAGATAAAAGCAGCGGAGGTGTTTCATGTTTCAGAAAAACCACAACAGCTCCTTTATTGTAACCCAAACGCTGAACACAAAGCATGGTAAAAGTACTTTACACAACTGCAACATCACATCAGACCAGCCTCTTGAAGTGAATCCCAATTCAATGTCGGTGGCTGTAAGCTATGTATGTTTCCACCAAATATATTACCTTACGCAGGCCCCCACTGAACTCACTAAAACCGGCATTGTGAGCCTGTCTGGAGCCTGGCTGAGGTCCAAAGTTTCAAGGGTGGAGCAACAGCAGAGACCTCCGTCTGGTCCAGAGTGTAAATGCTCATGGCCATGTCACGATGGCACGGCATGGCAGTGGAGTCCTTCAACTTGGTAGGCTGGTTTAAGGTGATCTACCAAAATATGTTCAGGTTTACCCTCTCATCTGTGATAAACGTTTTTTCTCCCCATTGCAAAATGCAGAACGGGCCATTGGAAAGGGACTTAAAAGGATGTTGGTGTGTATCACGGCGGACAAAAACAAACAAGGCGGAATGTAGGTTAACAAGAATGTAAGAGTGCTGTACTCCATGATGGGAGGTAGGAATAGGTGTGCAAAGGAATTGAACTTACTGAGGAGGGTGGAACACTATTGAAAGCCTAACTGGTTCAGGAATAAAATCACCTGGCACTTGTAACAGCTGCCCATACACCAACTCAGCCACAAATGACTTCAGGTCCTCTTTTCGAGCTATTCTGAGCTCCAGCAGGACCCAGAGGAGACAATCACGCCAACACTCAGCCATCAGGGAAGCCCTCAGAGCAGCCTTTAAAAAGCAGTGTAACCATTCAAATAGGCCGTTGGACTGTGGGTGATGCACCTGATGTGATGTAGCTTTTCACAGAGGTTCTGGGCCATTGCCGCCCAGAGGACTGATATGAATTGGGGACTGCGGTCAGAGGAAATATCAGATGGGCTACCAAACAGAGCAACCCAGATGAGGAGAAGATGGCAACGCGACACAGCGCGCGTGGCTGCTCCGAATTGATATGGTATGTGTTAACTAGGGGCCGTGCACAATCCTGATTTGATGGAGACGGACGTGAGAAGCACAGAGGAACATCTGGAGAAACTTCTGAAATGCCCGCTTCGCTGCCGCTGCTACTGTGCGATCGAAAATCTCCGGAGGGGAAGCCCCCAACTCCTTGGCTTTGCCTACTGTCTGTTGCCAGGGCCGGGGTTGAAGCGCTCGGCAGAGATGGTGCTCGGTGTCGGAGGGCTGGTTGGAGGCTCGAAGTTTTCAGACGGACTCGGAGTCGGACTGTGGTCGGGTGCTTCCAGGATGCTGCATCGGCAAGTTTATGGCGCTGGAAGCTCAATGGTAGGGAGAGTTTCTCCCTTCTACCGTCTGTGTGAGATGATGGGACTTTCGAGAGACTTTGAGACTTTTACCGTTCCCATGGTCTGTTCTTTATCAAATTACGGTATCGCTTCGCACTGTTGTAACGATATGTTATAATTATGTGGTTTTTGTCAGTTTTTTTAGCTTGGTTTGTCTTGTGTTTCTGTGATATCATTCTGGAGGAACATTGTATCATTTCTTAATGCATGCATTACCTATTGACAATAAAAGAGGACTGCGCATCCTCATAATCTAATCTAATCTAATCCAATGAATGCCAGAGCCACATCTGTGGCTGTCATTGATGCTAAAGAGATGACCTCTGGCCTCCTGGTGGAACAGTCCACCATGGGAAGGAGGTGCGTGAAACCAGAGGAGGGGGAAGAGGACCAGCAAGGTCCACATTGACATGGCCAATCCTTCGCACAGGGACCTCCAAAAGTGCCAATGGTGCCTGGACACGATGGTTAATTTTTGCCCATTGGCAATCCGCGCACGCTGCAATCCAATCATGCACATCCTTTCTAAGGCCGGTATCACACAAACCTTAGTGCAACCAGTTCTGTGACGCCTTCCAGCCAGGATGTGAGAATCCACGTATGAAGTCAAGAGCAGTTTGCGGGCACTATGGGACGAGGGCGACCAGTTAAGACATCACATGGGAGAGAAACTCCACCTTCCCCGAAGCCAACTGTAGGCCTATGGCTTCTGTTCGGTAAGCCTGGATCTCTGGGTCAGTAGTTTGGTCAGCTGCCATGCCGGCATAGTCAACCCCTATGTGTATGGCCTCAACGGCTGGCCAGGAGAGGCAATCAGTCACAACATTATTTTTCCTCTGACATGTCCTTATGTTGGTGTTCTTGCTGACCGGGCTTATTGATGTAGAGAAAGGAGGAATGATGCACTGCTGCCTGACTGCGTGGAGACTATCAGCTATTTTAGCAAGCTCCCTGTACTCCTTCACGTGTCATTAGTGAGGACCTTGCGAACTTGTTGAGACATTTGCTGCATGAAGAATTCATTAAAAATTTTAAAAAAGGATGGTGATTTCCCAAGGGAGACAGCATGTGGTCAATTAGCTCCAACAGCTTAGCATCACCGAGGCCGGACAGGGAGAGCAATTGTTTGGTCCGCCCTGGCTCCAATAGTCCAAAAGTCTGTAAAAGGTGAGTTTTCAGTGAACAGTATTTTTCATGTTCAAGCGGGTGTTCATGTACGCTCACCACTCTCACAGCTGTGGAGTTTCCAAGCAAAGATACCACATAGTAAAATTTGATGTCATTGGCTGTGATTTCTCATGGTATGAATGGGGTCTCAGCTTGTACAAACTGAGCTGAGCTTTGGTACTGAAATACTGACAGTTTCAAAGCCACTGCATTAGCTGACAGGTTCAATAACTCTGGAATCATCTCAGAGCATTGGGGTAACCAATGTAAGTTTTTGTAAATAAAAGTCACGGAGGTGTTTTATGCATAAGAAAAACCGTAAAAATACAGCAGGGTTGGGTACTTCGCCCACTGTTCTACTCCCTCTATACCCATGACTGTGTGGCTAGGTATAGCTCAATTTCCATCTATAAATTTGTTGATGATGCAACCATTGTTGGTAGAATTGCAAATGGAGATGAGAGTACATACAGGAGTGAGATATATCAGCTAGTTGAGGGGTGTCACAGCAACAACCTGGCACTCAGAGTCAGTAAGATGAAAGAGCTGATTGTGGACTTCAGGAAGGGTAAGATGAAGGAACACATAACAATCCTCATAGAGGGTTCAGAAGTGGAGAGAGTGAGCAATTTCAAGTTCTTGGGTGTCAAGATCTCTGAGGACCTAACCTGGTCTCAACATATGGATGTGCTATAATGAAGGCAAGCCAGCAGGTATATTTCATTAAGAATTTGAAGAGATTCAGTTTGTCACTTAAAACACTCAAAAGCTTTTATAAGATGTACCGTGGAGAGCATTCTGACAGGCTGCATCATTGTGTAGTATGGGCGGGGCAGCGGTGTGCTACTGCACAGGACAGAAAGAAGCTACAGAAAGTTGTAAAGTTAATCATCTCCATCTTGGGTACGAGCCTCCATAGTATCCAAGACATTTTCAAGGAGTTGTGCCTCAGAAAAGTGATGTCCATTATTAGGACACCCATCACCCAGGACATGCCCTCTTCTTATTGTTACTATCAGGAAGGAGGTACAGAAGTCTGAAGGCAGACACTCAGTGATTCAGGATCAGCTCCTTCCCCTCTGCCATCCGATTCCTAAATGGACATCGCACACATGAACACTACCTCACTTTTTTCTCTTTTTTCTCTTTTTTAAAAAAGTATATATTATTTCTGTTTTTGCACTATTTTTAATCTATTCCATTCACACACACACACACACACACACATATATATATATGTGTGTGTGTGTGTGTGTGTGTGTGTATATAGATATAGATACATACTTACTGTAATAGATTTACTGGGTTATTTATTATTATTTTTCTATATTATCATGTATTGCATTGAACTGCTGCTGCTAAGTTAACAAATTTCACCACACATGCCGGTGATAATAAACCTGATTCTGATTCTGTTTCTAACAACCAGATATGCAGGTGCACCTAATAAAGTGGCAGTGAGTGGCTGGTGACTTTCTGCTACGAGTGGTGATCCCATCCAACTGGAAGTTACTGAAGCATGATGCAGTTCTGTTCTGCGGCAGGGCCTTGGACCTTGATAGAACAAAGGCTTGGGCCTTGGTAGGACTGGAGGCCAGATATGCAGGTCACAGCTTGAGGGATGCAGGAGTGAAAGACTGGATTAACTTTATTTGTCACGTTTACTTTGAAGCATTGAGTGAAATGCTTTGTTTGTGTCAAATCAAACTGGCAATGTTTCTGCTGAATGGCCTGCACAAGTTGCCATGTTTCCAGGGGCAACATAGCAACCCCTCAATGCATTAACTCTAACAGTGCGTCTTTAAAATGTGGGAGGAAAACAGAGCACCTGGAGAAAGCCAACATGGTCATGGAGAGAAGGTACAAACTCACCATAGACAGCGGCGGAAATCGAACCCCGATATTACAGCTTGTTTTTTAAAGGAATGTCCTAACCACTACACTACCACACTGCCTCAGGAGTGGGAGACAGGGAGAGAGAGGTGAAGGGAGGGAGGGAGGGAGTGGAAAGGAAGAGGGGGGAGAGAGCAGGAGGGGAGAAGAGAAGAAAGGGGGAGGAAGAGAGGAGGGAGGAAAGAGGTGGAGGGGAGAAGGGGAGAGTGGGGAGTAAAGGGAGGAGGAGAAGGAGGGGGAGAGAGTGGGAGGGGAGGGAGTGAGGGAGGAGGAGAGGGAGGGGGAGAGAGTGGGGGAGGAGGAGAGAGGGAGGGGAGAGACAGGGAAGGGAGGGGAGAGGGGAGAGGGGAGAGGGAGTGGGGAGGGGGAGAGGAAGGGCTGGTGGAGGGGGAAGGGGAGAGGGGGAGAGGGAGGGGAAGAGGGGAGGGAGAAGGGGAAGAGAGGAAGGGGAAGAGAGGAAGGGGAAGATGGGGGAAGAGGAGGGTGGAAGAGGGGTTGGGAGGGGAAAGGGAGGGCGTAGAGCGGGTGAGAAGGGAGGGGGAGAGGAGGGAAGGGGAGGAGGGGAGAGGGGAGATGGGGAGGGGAGGGGAGGGGAGGGGAAGGGGGAGAGGGGAAATGGGGAGGGGGAGACAGGAAGAGGGGAGGGGGAGAGGGGAAGGCTAGAGGGTGGGGGAGGGGTGAGAGGAGGGGGAGAGAGGGTAAGAGGAGAAGGGGAGGGGTATAGAGGGGCAGAGCGGGAGAGGGGAGGGGGTGAGAGTGGGTGAGGGAGGGGAGGGGGAGCGGGAGGGGAGAGGAAGAGGGGAGAGGGTGTGGAAGGGAAGGGGAGGGGAGAAGGTGGGGAAAGAGAGGAGGTAGGGGGGAGAGAGAGTGGGAGAGAGAGAAGGGAGAGAGGGAGAGGGCCAGTGGGGAGAGAGAGGAAGATGGGGGAGAAAGAGTTGGAGTGCGGAGACAGAGGGGAGAGAGAGGAATGAGAGAAGGGGTAGTGAGAGCAGAGGGGAGAGAAAGAAGTGAATGGGAGAGATGAGAGAGGGAAAAGAGAGGAGGGGAAGGGGAGAGTGACTGGGTGAGAAGAGTGGAAGAGGGGAGATGGAGGTTTTGAGGGAGGGGGAAGGGAAAGGGAGAAAGGGAAGGAGAAGGAGAGAGGAGAGGGTTCAGGGGAGAGAAAGGAGAGGGGAGGGAAAGAGGGAGGGGTGTGGGGAGAGTGGTGGGAAAAGGAGAAGGAGTGGTAGAGAAGGAAGAGACAAGGAGGAGGAAGGGGAGAGGGAGGTAGAGAAAGAGAGGGGAGGGAGAGGGAGAAGAGAGTGTGGGGAGAGGGGGAAGGAACATGAAGCAAGTCAACCTCTGATTTCTGATGGGTTGTGGTGGGGATTTGGGATGGAAAACTGAATAAGAAACCTTTTAAAAGAGGGGTAAGGGATCAGGGGGTAACAAAGGACAGGGATATTTAGAAACATTTTTTATTCTCTCACACTAACATGCATAATATAATCTCTACTAAAGAGTGTCTTTTATATTATCAACAGCACGTAAGTAGGATTGATTAATTTGTGCTTTATGAATTTACTTAGTACTCTTTAGGATAAGAGAACTTATCAAATTACTTTACAACCACTTTGACTCAATTTGAAACACATTTTAAAAATATCCAAAGTTCATAACTACTCTATTATTCAAATATAATTGGTAAATTGATTTATTATTGACACGTACAGTGTAAAAAAAGACACTTGTATACCATTTCTCCACGGTGCATTGAGGTAGTACAAGTTTAAACATTAACAAAAAAAAGTGTTACGGTTACAGAGAAAGGTCATTGTACTGTCTCTCCACCCATGAATGTGTGTTTGGGCACAGCTCAAGTCCAGCCTATAAATTAGCCAATCGTAGGCAGAATCTCAGAGGGCGGCGAGGAGGAAAACAAAGTCAGATAAATTGGCTGGCTGAGTGGAGTTGCAGCAACAACCTTGTACTCAATGTTAATAAGACCAAGGAATTGATTGTGGACCTCAGCAAGGGGAACTCAGGGGAACCCACACCAGTCGTCATCGAGGGATCAGAAGTGGAAAGTGTGAGCAGTTTCAAGTTCCTGGGTATCAGTATCTCTGAAGCCCAACATGTTGATGCAATTACAAAGAAGGCACAACATCAACTGTGTTTCATTTGGAGCTTGAGGAGATTTGGTATGTCACTGAAGAGTGACCCAAGCAAATCGCTACAGATGAGCCATGGAGAGCATTCTACTTGGCTTCATCAGTGTCTGATACAGAGGGGCCACTGCATAGCATTAGGAAAAAAAGCTACACTGCATTGTAAACTCAGCCAGCCCCATCATGGGCACTAACCTCCCTAGCATTAAGGACATCTTCAAAAGGCGATGCAAACAAGTAAAATGGTGGCCTGGTGATTAGTAGTTAGTACAATGCTTTACAGTCCCAGTGATTTGGGTTCAATTCCCGCTGCTGTCTGTAAGGAGTTAATATGTTCTTCCTGTGGCCACGTGGGTTTCCTCTGGGTGCTCTGGTTTCCTCCCACAGTCCAAAGAAGTACAAGTTGGTAGGTTAATTGGTCATGGTAAATGGTCCCGTAATTGGGCTAGGGTTAAATCGGGGGTTGCTGGCAGTGCACCTTAAAGGGCCAGAAGGGCTTATTCTGCACTGTACCTCAATAAATAAAGACATTTCTTCTTGTTATCTTAAGTTATGGTTATTATTTTTATATATTACAAGGTACTGCTGCTGTAAAACAACAGATTTCACGACATTTGTCTGTAATAACAAACCTGTTTTGATTCCCAGATCATTATTTTACACTCAACAGTTTGCCTTTGAGCTTGGTGGTATGTGCTTTCAAGCTTTCAGTTTTCTGCCTCGCAATATTGGGATATACAAAATAAAATCGATCTGATTGTCTTTGTTGGTAACTGAGCTGGCCATAGAAATCAAGAGAACTCTCTATCTCAATGTCCTTGGTGTAACATTTTTGTTCGATCAGCAGCTTGTAGAACAATACAGTATTTCTGAGAAATGTAACCCAAATGTCAGCTAAGATCACACACTCATCGGCAATCGAATTCAAATGTACATGTAAGCAGGAAGCGAGAATGATAGAATTAGAAGTATATCTGTTACAAATGGGAAAGTTAGCGACATTTAAATGTTGGTTCTACGATGATGACACATTAGTTTTAAAACATGGAGCATAGACCAGTAGAGCAAAGGACAGGCTCTTCAGCCCACAATGTTGTGCTGATCCAATTAAATTAGTAGTCGAAAGGGCAACTAAACTAATCCCATCTGCTTACACAATGTCCATATCCTTCCATTTCCCTCACATTATGTGACCATCTTAACCTTTCTTGAAGTGTCTAATGTATTTGCTTTTACCACCAGCAGCACATTCCAGTCACCCACTACTCCCTGTATAAAAAAAAATTGTCCCTCACATCTCCTTTGAAATTACTCCCTCTCACCTTAAATGCATGCCCTCTGGTATGGGGAAACCACACTGTCTATGGCTCTCATAATCTCTCAGGGAGCTATGAACTTGGATGCTAAGATCCCTCTGCTCATCAACACTGTTAAAGATCTTGTCCTTAACAGTGTACTGGCTCGTTACATTTGCCCAACCGAGGTGCAACATTTCACATTCGTCCAGATTAGACTCCAGCTGCCATTTCTCTGCCCACCTCTGCAACTGATTGTACACTGCTAAGTATACCTGTAACTCTTTAGACTGGTTCCATTGTAAAAGTTTACCTGTTGCTATATTGTGTATCGAGATTAAAGAAAAATATTGAAGTCTGTAAACGGGATGTTACCTGGATTAGAGGGCATGTGCTATGAAAGGCCGTTATTCTTTGGAGCAGAGGAGACTGATGGGAGATCTAATAGAGGTTTATAAGATTATGAGAACAGTGGACCATAGGAGAAAGGGAAGGAAGAGGGGATAATTGGTCACATGGGTATAAGTATGTGGCACTGTTTCATTGGGCCCTGTTACCATTCTGTATCTCTAAAAATAATAAATAGCTTTTAGGCAAGTGGAAAGAGTTTTAAAAGGAAACTGAAGGGTAAGGTGCTTTTTTCATCTATATGTATTCATTATCTGGAATGCACTGATATAATCAGATAGAATGATTATGTTTAAGAGGCATTCAGAAAGACATTTAAATTAGCAGGCTACAGAAAGGTGGAAACCAAAAGCAAGCAAACGGGACTGGAGTGAATGGGCATACATGTCAGCACAGATATGGTGGAGTGAGGAGCCCCTCACTGTCCTCAATGACTCACTCAACGGGTAACAAATTAATGCTGTCAAAAGTCACTTCAACCTCAATGCTTCTTTTTTCCAAAAGTTTATTTTACCCGCCGACTCCGAAACTCCTATGTGAAATCCATTAACGAATGATGACAGGTGATACAAAAATTGGAGGACAACGTAGGAGAGAAGGCTTAGATTGATTTTAGAGTAGGTCAGCACAGCCTAGTGGGCTGAAGGGCCAGTACTGTGCTGTAATGTTCTACATTCAAATCATTTATGGGAATCTGTTCCATTAATTCTATCTTGTTAATCAATTTAGTCGTGAATGGAAATATAAAGGAAGAATTTTCAGACATTTCTTGTTAAACATTTACCCTGGAAATTGCTGTGCTTCTGTTGTATTTTGTTTGACAGTACAATCTTGATTATGATTATGAACCCAGGAGGAAGAGCTTAAGAGAAAGATGGCGCCTAACAGTGACTCTTTTGCTTATATTTTCAGAAACAGCTCTATTCCTATCTTTAATATCTCTGTTTTTCCCTTTCAGGGTTCTTTTAAAAACCCTGACCTGGAGTTACGCACTGACTTCAGTTCTTTACGGGAATGGGGCCCGCTCCCAGGGTCTCACGACTGACCGCTGTTCGATATGCCAAGGACACAGCCTAGAAGACTAGCGTGCCGTCAGGGTTCCGGGATTTCGTGGCTCTGGAGGTGGGCGGATTCAAGGTCTGTGCTGCCACCGCCTGATGTGGGAGTACACAGCAGGTCGAAAGAAGCAAGCTGGCTGCGGGCTGTGTGCCCAGAGACCCAAGTTCTTTGGGCACAGAGCTCAGAAAAAGCGACGCAACTGACTTTTAACATCATAAATCAGCGAGTTGTTTGTTATGTCTCCCCCCTCGCTGTGAAACGGGAATATCTCTTTTTCCCTTATTAGGGAGAGAGAGCCTGTGGTATGTCGAATTACCGAATGAACGAGTAGTCATTGGGGTACTGCAAGTCTGTGTCTTTACTGATGCTTTGCTGCACGTTTGAGTGCTCGGTGGGGGGCAACAATGCTTTTTTGCTGGTGGGGGAGCGGGTGTCATTGCTCTGCTGCTGCTTATGCGTGGGTGGGGAGGTGGGGGGCTTTAGGGTTCTAACATTTAACTGTCATTCACTCTCTGAGGCACTCCTCTGTTTTCGTGGATGTGTCCAAAGAGGAAGAATTTCAGGATCTATATTGTATACGTTTCTCTGACATTAAATGTACCTTTCAATGAGTCCTGGGGAAGGGTCTTGGCTCAAAATATTGACTGTTTACTTCTCAACATAGATACTGCCTGACCTGCTGAGTTCCTCCAGCGTTTTTATAGCGAGAGGATTCGAGTACAGGAGCAGGGAGGTACTACTGCAGTTGTACAAGGCCTTGGTGAGACCACACCTGGAGTATTGTGTGCAGTTTTGGTCCCCTAATCTGAGGAAAGACATCTTTGCCATAGAGGGAGTACAAAGAAGGTTCACCAGATTGATTCCTGGGATGGCAGGTCTTTCATATGAAGAAAGACTGGATGAACTGGGCTTGTACTCGTTGGAATTTAGAAGATTGAGGGGGGATCTGATTGAAACGTATAAGATCCTAAAGGGATTGGACAGGCTAGATGCGGGAAGATTGTTCCCGATGTTGGGGAGGTCTAGAACGAGGGGTCACAGTTTGAGGATAGAGGGGAAGCCTTTTAGGACCGAGGTTAGGAAAAACTTCTTCACACAGAGAGTGGTGAATCTGTGGAATTCTCTGCCACAGCAAACTGTTGAGGCCAGTTCATTAGCTATGTTTAAAAGGAAGTTAGATATGGCCCTTGTGGCTACAGGGGTCAGGGGGTATGGAGGGAAGGCTGGGTTCTGAGTTGGATGATCAGCCATGATCATAATAAATGGCGGTGCAGGCTCGAAGGGCCGAATGGCCTACTCCTGCACCTATTTTCTATGTTTCTATGTTTCTATGTTTTGAGTGTGTTGCTCTGGATTTCCAGCATCTGCAGAATCTCTCGTGTTTATGAGGTCATTTGTTACACTCAGGCAAGGTTATCTTCAAAGATACCATGATTGCACAGTTACCAATTACCCAAGATATTGTTGTGTTATCAGTGTAATTCAGAGTAATTTATTACATGTATATTGCAGCATAGGGTGGCGGGGTGGAGATACGTCTCTACCAAAGGAGGTGTAAGGCGCTCCTTCCCTCCGATGGCCTGCAGGTCACCCTTGTGCAAGGTGAAGCACCTGCTTAGTCCCCTCCCCCCATCCCACCAATCAGGGTCATGTGAAGCCATGGGAGCAGGTGATGGATGGACGTATGAGCAGCTGGTGCATATCACAAGTCCTGGTTATGTGACCACTTTCGTCAGACAGGCAATCTCTGAAGAGTAGTGATAATGGCCAGGGTAAAGACAATGGCCAACTGAAGGCAATGGCAAACCACTTCTGTGGAATTTGCCAAGAACAATCGTGGTGGTAGATCATGATGGCCCGTGTCATATGAAACAGCACATAAGAATTGTCGTCTGTGTTGGGAGCAACTTACAAGTGTCACCACACATTCCAACACTAACGTAGCATGTCCACAATACTCACCAAAAAACCTCAAGCCACAACAACAGTAAGAACCAGCACAAAACACAACCACAGCAAAACAAGCCCCTTTCCCAGCCTCCAAACCCCTCACACATCAACCTCATTGAAACCCATCGAATATTGAAAGGTAGTACAGCAGACGTGCAGAGGATGTTTCCAGTAGTGGTGGAGCCTAGACTAGAAGCCTCATACTAGAAGGGAATCCATTTAGAACAGAGATGAGGAGGAATTTCCTTAGCTAGGGTGTTGAATCTGTGAAATTCATTGCCGGTGACAGCAGTGGAGACCAAGTCATTGAGTATATTTAAAGCAGAGGTTGATAGGTTCTTGGTTAGTCAGGGCGTCAAAGGTTACAAGGAGAAGACAGGAGAATGGAGTTGAGAAGGAAAATAAATCAGCCATGATGGAATGGCAGAGCAGACATGATGGGCCGAGTGGCCTGATTCTGCTCCTGTGTCTTATGGTCTAACCATTAATGAGCTTCAAACGCCAGGCTGCCCTGAGAAACGAGATACAGTACCTCAGTCAGGTGATAGCACTGCTCAGCGGTGCACTCTGCTTTGCTGGTTGGATTGCTCAGAGCAAATATAATTGGATGCTTGTTGAAGCTTGCCATGTCTTTGATGATCTGCTCAGTAAATGCACCCGCAATGGCCGAAGCACCTGGAAGAGAAAAGGCAAACAGAATCAATGCAGAGGATCTCAATTCACTCTGAGTGTTGACCACACAGCACAGAATAATGTGTTATTGTTACATAGCTCCGTCATGTGAGTAAATTGTGCCATGGTAGCATAGTGGTTAGAGAAACATTATTACAGGTCGGGGCAAAGAACTGATTTAGTTTTTATTGGGCAACACAGTGCAAAGTAGACTCTTCTAGCGCTTCGAGCCATACTGCACAACCCCCGACAATCCCCATCAACCCTAACCTATTCACAGGACAATTTACAATGACCAATTAACCTACTCAGTACATCTTTGGATAGTGGGAGGAAACCACAGCACCTGGGGAAAACCCACGCACCGACATCTTACAGAACGGCGCCAGGATTGAAATCTGAACGCCCCAAGCTGTAATCGTGTCAGCGACCACGATGAGTTCAGAGTTCCATTCTGGCGACATCTGTAAGGAGTCTTTATGGAATACCTAGATTTTCCCCAGGTATTCTAGTTTCCTCCCACAGGCCAAAGACATATCGGGTAGGTTAACTGGTTATTGTAAATTGTCTCGTGACTAGGTTAAATCAGGGTTCTCGGGGCAGTGCAGCTCAAAGGTCTGGGAGGGCTGATTCCGCACTGTATCTCAAAACAAATATAAAAGACAGCAGAAACTACGGGAGCTAAATCACATCATGTTTTTTATCACAGGCACAAACACGCTGAGGTAAAGGACCTGCTGAACTTGAGTGAATACCGAAGATCGAAGCCTGAAGATTGATTATAAGTCCAAAAGTGGAGGCCCGATGGTAGTACCTTGAGTCTGTGAATCTCTGCAAGTCCTCAGGAGGCTGGAGGTGTTCTTTCCTGGGTGTGGAGGTGTGTGTGCGTGTGCATGTGTGTGTGTATGTGTGTGTAAGAAAATATTTTGCTGCCTTTCTTGCTTGTGTTGTTCTCAATGTTATAGGCGTGCTATGTGGCACCAGAATGTGCGACGACGCTTACGGACTGCCCCAGCACATCCTTAGGTTGGTGTTGGTTGTTACCGCATTTCACTGTATGTTTCCATAAGACACTGGAGCAGATGAAGGCCATTTGGCCCATCAAGTCTACTCCGCCATTCCACCATTACTGATCCATTTCTCTCGCAACCTCATTCTCCTGCTTTCTCCCCGTAACCTTCCACGTCCTGACTAATCAACAACATCAACGGGCCTTATATACACCCAATGACTGGCCTACATAGTCACCCGTGGTAACAAATTCCACAGAGTCATCACCCTCTGGCTAAAGAAATTCCTCCTCATCTGTGTTCTAAATGGACATCCTTCTAATCTGAGGATGTGTCCTCTGGTCCTAGACTCCCCCATGATAGGAAACATCCTCTCCACATCCGCTCACTGTAGGCCTTTCAATGTTCAGAAGGTTTCAATGTGATTCCCCCCTCATTCTTCTAAATTCCAGTGAGCACAGGCCCAAAGCCATCAATTGCTCTTCATATGACAAGCCCTTCATTCCTAGAATCATTCTCGTGAACCCGCTCTGAACATTCTCCAATGTCAGGACATCCTGTCTTAAATAAGAATCCTGTCAAAACAATGGCCAATTAACCTACAATTAAGAGTCAGCTGAGGTCGGGTGCTTCCAGGGTGCTGCATCGGCAAGTTTGCGGCACTGGAAGCTCATGGAAAGGAGAGTGTTTCTTCCTTCTACCATCTGTGTGAGATGATGGGACTTGCGAGAGACTTTGAGACTTTTTTTTACCATGCCCATGGTCTGTTCTTTATCAAATTATGGTATTGCTTTGCACTGTAGTAACTATATGTTATAATTATGTGGTTTTTGTCAGTTTTTCAGTCTTGGTTTGTCTTGTGTTTCTGTGATATCATTCTGGAGGAACATTGTATCATTTCTTAATGCATGCATTACTAAATGACAATAAAAGAGGACTGCGTGTCCTCATAATCTAATCTAATCTAATCTAATATTCTAGTATGGGATGGCACGGTAGTGTACCAATAAACATAATGCTTTACAGCACCAACTGTAAGATCAGTGTTCAATTCCCACCGCTGTCTGTAAGGAGTTTGTACATTCTCCCCATGACCATGTGGGTTTCCTCTGGGTTCACTGGTTTCCTCCAACATTCCAATGATGCACAGGTTAGGGTTGTGGGCATGCTATACTGGCATTGGAAACGTGGTAATGCCTGCATGCTAATGAGCACAATCCTCACTGATTTGAATTGATGCAAATTTATCTGTGTGTTTTGATGTATGTGACAAATAAAGCTAAACTCTTAATCTCACATAGGATTATGAGTTCATGTTTCAGATTCCCTTACATAACTCCTTGCACCACCAGAACATGTCTTCTGCCCCTGAAAGCAGAATCAAAAATCTTTCACTCACACCCTTTTCTCACCATCATAATTCTCCCTTTTGATTTTGATAGTAAAAGTTGCAATGTTCATTTCAATATCTGAGTTACTCTTTAATTTTCCTTTGTTACTTTGATTACAGCTGTACTGTTTCCTTTTGCTTTTCTTTAAAAAAATCCTTATCCTTTTGACCTCGAACATAATTTCCAATTACTGGACAGTTAGAAATTTTGCCATTTAAAATATCCATCTATTTATTTATTTAACCCAAAATTCTTCTCTGCATGTTTTCGAATTGTTTAGATTGCTTAGGTTTCTGGAAACGAATATGTAGATGACATTAACAGTTTGCAGTGAGGTTTCTCAGTTAGTTATACCTGAAAGCTGTTCACTTTTCTTGTTTATTACAGATACGGAGTTACACAGCATGGAAATGGGCCCTCCAGCCCATCATGACTATGCTGACCAAGATGCCTTTCTAAGACAATCTCATCTGCCTACATCTGACGCATAACCCTGTAAATTGTTCCTATCCGTGTGGCTGCGTCACCTCCTCCACGTACCCATCGCCTTCTGTGTGAAAATATTCTCTCGCAAATCCTCTTTAAATCTTTCCCCCGCCCCTCACCCCGCCGCTGCCTGTAAGGAGTTTGTAAGTTGTCCCCGTGAATGTGTGGGTTTCCTCTGGGTACTCTGGTTTCCTCCCACCATCCAAACACACACCGATTGGTAGATGAGTTGATCATTGTAAATTGTCCCGAGATTAAGTTAAGATTAAATCGGGGTAGTTCGGTGGCATGGCTCAAAAGGCCAGAAGGGCCTATTCCGTGCTGTGTCTCAGTAATAAATAAATAAATCAATCAATCAATCTATGTCTTCAAATTCTAGACTCCCCTGCGCTGGGGAAAAAGTCTTCAAAAGTTTGATTCCCCTACCCAGGGCCAGTGTACAGGATCAGAAAAAGCTGCAGAAAGTTGTAAACTCCGCCAGCTCCATCATGGGTTCTAGTCTCCCCAGTATCAAGGGCACCTTCAAAACGCGATGCCTTGAACAGACAGCATCCATCACTATGAATCCCCATATCCCTATCACCCTGAAACCCCATCACCCTCTTCTCATTGCTACCATCAAAGAGGGCATACAGGAGCCCGAAAGCGCGCGCGCGCGCGCACACACACACACACACACACACACACACACACACACACACTTCCCCTCCACCATCATATCTCTGAATGGACAATCAGCCCATGTACATTACTCATCATTTTTCTCTCTTTTTGTTCTACTTATTTAATCGCTTCTAAATACTACTTACTGTAATTTATCATTTTTTATTATTGCAATGTACTGCTGTCACAAAACAACAAATTTCACGACATATGCCAGTGATTTTAAACCTGATTCTGATTCTGAAGACTATAATCTCTACCCTTCCCATGCTTCTTGTAATCGTGCGAGCCTCTCTAAGTGCAGCCCTCAATCTTTACTCTAGGAAATGCTTTCACAGCCTTATCCAGGTTCCCCTTGAAACTCAAACTCTCCAGTTCCAGCATTATCCTTGTGAATCTTTGTGATTTAGCTCCTATGGAGGGGAAGAATAATATCATGAAATAAACTGATATCAAAGAAACGTATTACTTTGGTTTATTAATGTTTGGATGTCTGCAGTCACATGCATCATGAGCTCTTCAGCATGGTAAATACTCAAAAAACTGATGCAACTTTGAAAAACAAACCTATGTAATTTGGCTACCTTAATAATAAAACAATTCTTTGATAAACTACATGAACTAGGAATGGAGCATTAAGTCTTATAAAGTTATCGTATTGTAATTCCTTAGTTGTATCTACAGGAGGCGCTGCCTCAAAAAGGCAACATCTTTCGTCAAAGGCTCCCACCATGCCACCTTCTTGCAGCAGCCATCAGGCAGAAGGAGGCAGAAGCCTAGAGTCCCAAACCACCAGATTCAATCACTGCTACTTCCCTTCAACCATTCAGTTCTTGATCAGAATCACAATCAGCTTTATCATCCCTGACACAATTCATGAAACTCGTCGCTTTGTGGCAGCAGTACAGTATAATACATTAAAAAATTTATTATAAGTTTCAATAAAAATATCTTTAAAAATAATTAATGCAAAAAGAGGGCAAAATAGTGAGGTGGTCTTCATAGGTTCATGGACCATTCAGAAATCTGACGGCGGAAGGGAAGAAGCTGTTCCTAAAACATTGGGTATGTGCCTTCAGGCTCCTGTTTCTCTTTCCTGATGGTAGTAATAAGGAGAGGGTATGTCCTGGGTGTTGAGGGTCCTTCAAGATGCCCTTCGGAAGCCTTTTGGGATCCTGATTTTGTCTACCAGCTGTTGAGTCTAACACAGGGTAAATACACAACAGGTTTCCGAATTGCACAGTCAAATTTCAAAGAACATCAGAAATTCAAGGCAGATGTAGTGATATATCACAGGCATTTCCTTCATAAAACAGAGAATAGTACCGCACAGTCTAAGCCCTTCAGTTCATGGTGTTGTGCCGACCTTTTAACCTACTCTGATATCAATCTGACCCTTCCCTTCTCAAGAGTCCTCTGTTTTTCTTTCATCTACTTGCCTATTAAATCTCCCTCACGTATTTACCTCTATCACCACCCCTGGCAGCGTGTTTAATACACCCACAACTCTCTGCATTAAAAAAAACCTACCTCTGATATCGCCCCTATACTTTCCTCCCATCACCTTAAAATTATGCCTTGTATTAGCCTTTTCCAACCTGAGCGAGAAGTTTCTGGCTATCCACTATCTCTATGCATTTTATCATCTTGTACATCTCTATCAAGTCACTTCTCATCTTCTTTCACTCCAGAGGGAAAAGCCCAAGCTCGCTCAACCTATCCTCATAATGCATGCTCTCTAGTCCAGGCAGCATCCCTGTAAATCTCCTCTGCATTCTCTCTGAAGCTTCCACACCCACCCTAGAATGACGTGACCAGCACTGAATGCAATATTCCATTTAGGTAAGATTCTAGAAGCAATCTAAAATTCCAACCTACCTATAAGGGCAGTAGGTCTGAGATCCCGAACCACATCAGCCAGGTTGCTTACTTCAGGATGTGGGTGAGCAAATTGTAATTTGTGCTCAGACAGATTGGCACGTCCCTTAGAAACAAAAGAAATCAGGATAAAAATGCCTTATTTTATAAAAATATTGTATGAAATATCATGTGTCATATTTTTCTCTTTGTCAGTCACGGGTATTTGGAATTTGAAAATGCCACCCATTGAACCAGTAGAAAATTAACCAGCATGCTTGTAAGTTTTAATTCAAAAATAATTATTTTAAAACTGTACTATTTAATTCTCACACAAAATATGAAGGAACTCAGCAGGTCAAGCAGCATCTATGGAGGGAAATAAATAATTCGATGTATCAGACCAAAAAACTTTGTTAGAGCTTTTTCCTCAATAGATGCTGCCTGACCTGCTGAGTTCCTCCAGCATTTTGTGTGTGTTGCTCTGAATTTCCAGCATCGACAGAATCTCTTGAGTCTATTTCATTCACTTTGCTTTACTCATCTTTCCCAGCAGATGGCACCATTTCACACAGCATTGTTTTCAGGGCACCTTACACTCTAGAACTGTGGCTAGTGGCAGTCATGTGGCAGTATCTCCATGCATAAAAACATGCAGACGTGGTCAAGAGGTTCAGTTGTTGTTCAGACCAAACATCAGAATGGGGAAGAAATGTGATCTAAGTCACCTTGACTGTGGAATGATTGTTGGTGCCAGACAGGGTGGTTTGAGTATCACAGAAATGGCTGATCCCCTGGGATTTTCACGCTCAACAGTCTCCAGAGTTCACAGGGACTGGTGTGAAAAACAAAGAACATCCGGTGAGCAGCAGTTCTGTGGGTGAAAACAGCTTGTTAATGAGAAAGGACAAAGGAGAATGGCCAGACTGGTTCAAGCTGACAGGAAGGTGACAGTAACTCAGACTGTAATGTGTTACAACAGTGGTGTGCAGAAGAGCATCTCTGAATGCACAACATGTTGAACCTTGAAGTGGATGGGTTACAGCAGCAGAAAACCATGAACGCACACTCAGAGGCCATTTTATTAGGTACAGGAGATACCTAATAAAATGGTCACTATATCTATATTACGTTGGCAAGAAGGTCGGTTAAAGTTAGAATGAAGAGATAATTTCCACGTTGGCAAACTGTAACAAGTGAGGTGCATAGGGATCTACACCATAACTACAGTGGGATCATCTATTCTAGTTTTCCCTGGCCTTCACCCCTCCCGTCTATTACCTCAGTCACTGCACTGGAAGCACTTAATACTGCTTTTTATAATGTTGTTTACATTGGAAATACATGCTGGAATTTATGCATTTATGCACATTTTATTCCATAACTAATTTTATTTTTCATATAATTTATCATTGCTGAATGTTGTTTTGTGTTACATGTTACGCCAACACACCACAAGTTCCTATTACATGTAATTGTATATGGTGAATAAAGTTGATGCTTGATCTTGACTATCATTTAATAATTGCTAGAAGACAATGGAGCAGAATCAGCCATTTGGCCCATCAAGTCTGTTCTGCCATTCCATCATGGCTTCTCAACTCCATTCTCTTGCCTTCTCCCCGTAACCTTTGATATCCTGTCTACTGGGACCGTAAGACATAGAGGCACTGAGCATATTGCAGCCAGACTTGGTGACAACATAAGATAGCCAGAAAACAAGTTGCCTGGAGGGAACACAGGTCTTCCGGGAAACAGTGGTGTCATCCACTTTGGAATCATAATGCTTAAATGGAGCGGGAATGCTGAATGTCTCCATCCTGGTTCCCCTCTTACCTGTTCTCTTCTCCTCTCCTGTTCTCTCTGGTGCCCCTTCTCTTTCTCCCATGGTCCACTCTCCTCGCCTATCAAATTCCTTCTTCATCAGCTCTTTACCTCTTCCACCTATCACCTCCCTACTTCTCACTTCAACCCCCTCACCTGGTCTCACCTATCACCTTCCAAGCTTGAACTCCTTCCCTTTCCTCCACCTCCTTATACTGGCTTCTGCCCCCTTCCTCTCCAGTCCTGATGAAGTGTCTCACCCAAAACTTTGACAGTTTATTCCCCTCAAAGGTGCTGCCTGAGTAGATTAGTTCCTCCGGCGTTTTGTATGTGTTGTGCAGAGGGATACGAGTGACTTGGTTATGAACACAACAAGTAATTAGGAAAGTGAAAAGGATGTTGGCTTTCACTGCAAAGGCAATGGAATATAAAAGTAAAAGACTTGCTACAATTGTAAAAGGAGTTTAGAAGCACAAGGAGTCCTATTGAAACTTGTAGCTTTAGAGAGAAGGGAGTGTTGACAGCTGCCTTCATGAGGAACTCTGGAACAAGAGGGCATAATTCAGAGTAAGAAATTGTCCATTTATGGTGCCATCGGATGAAGGGAATTTCTTCTCTTTAAGTGTCCTGAGTGTCTGGAATTCTCTGCTCCAGAGAGCTGTGGAGACTGACAGAGTATGTTCACAAGACCAGAGCAGACGAGAGGGGAGTTAGGGATAAGGGAGGCAGGGTGGTAAGTGGAACCAAGAATAACGTTAACATAGAAACATAGAAACATAGAAAATAGGTGCAGGAGTAGGTCATTCGGCCCTTCAAGCCTGCACCGCCATTTATTATGATCATGGCTGATCATCCAACTCAGAACCCCGCCCCAGCCTTCCCTCCATACCCCCTGATCCCTTTAGCCACAAGGGCCATATCTAACTCCCTCTTAAATATAGCCAATGAACTGGCCTCAACTGTTTCCTGTGGCAGAGAATTCCACAGATTCACCACTCTCTGTGTGAAGAAGTTTTTCCTAATCTCGGTCCTAAAAGGCTTCCCCTCTATCCTCAAACTGTGACCCCTCGTTCTGGACTTCCCCAACATCGGGAACAATCTTCCTGCATCTAGCCTGTCCAATCCCTTTAGTATCTTATACGTTTCAATCAGATCCCCCCTCAATCTTCTAAATTCCAACGAGTACAAGCCCAATTCATCCAGTCTTTCTTCATATGAAAGTCCCGCCATCCCAGGAATCAATCTGGTGAACCTTCTTTGTACTCTCTCTATGGCAAGGATGTCTTTCCTCAGATTAGGGGACCAAAACTGCACACAATACTCCAGGTGTGGTCTCACCAAGGCCTTGTACAACTGCAGCAGTACCTCCCTGCTCCTGTACTCGAATCCTCTCGCTATAAATGCCAGCATACCATTCGCCTTTTTCACCGCCTGCTGTACCTGCATGCCCACTTTCAATGACTGGTGTATAATGACACCCAGGTCTCGTTGCACCTCCCCTTTTCCTAATCGGCCGCCATTCAGATAATAATCTGTTTTCCTATTTTTGCCACCAAAGTGGATAACCTCACATTTATCCACATTAAATTGCATCTGCCATGAATTTGCCCACTCACCCAACCTATCCAAGTCACCCTGCATCCTCTCAGCATCACTCACAATGGGCCAGATTGCTTCCTCCTACTCCTGTAATAGCAGCATGGTAGCCCCGCGGTTAGTGTAACGCTTCACACTGCCGTCTGTAAGATAGGGGTTCAATCCCCGCTACTGCCTGTAAGGAGTTCTCCCCACGGCCGTGTGGGTTTCCTCCAGGTGCTCTGGTTTCCTCCTACATTCCAAAGACGTACAGGTTAAGGTCAGTGACTTGTGAGCGCGAATGCTGGCGCCGGAAGCACGCCGACACTTGCAGGTCGCCTGCTACACAACCTCAGACTGTGTTGATCATTGGCCCAAACAACACAGTTCACTGCATGCTTCCACGTTCATGACAAATAAAGCTGAACTTTTATCTTCACTGCTTACATTAGAACAAGGCTGATCCTGATTTGAATAAGGTTAACCCTATTCCCATAACCCCCTTTCTTCCCTCCCCTAACAGATTTCTGAATGGACAATGAACCCATGTACACTCCCACTCCCAGTGCAGGCACATCCAGCCCTGGGACACCAGGCAAGGTTATTTGACTCCAAACAATTGATTTATTGATCATTACAGAATGTCTTTCTGGTGCTCCCTCTTCCTTCCCCTCTTCCCTCTGTCCCTGCCCCCTTCTCACACTCAGTCCACAATCGACACCCATATCAGAATTGGGTTTATTATCACTTACATATATCATGAGATTTGTTCTTTTTTCAGCTATCGGTACAGTGGAATACATAAAATTACTACAGTACTGTGCAAAAGCCTAAGCCACCCTAGCTGTATATGTACGGTAAATATCTTTATACAAGGTATATAAAATGACACTGATCAAAAGAAGAAGACTCTTATGTCAAAGTGATCTAAATTAATTACAAATATAAAACACAAAATAATTGATTGCTTAAGTATTCAGCCTCCCTTAATAATAGGCATCTGTTAGTCTCGTGAGACCATGGATTTGCGCCTTGGAAAGTTTTCCAGGGTTCAGGCCTGGGCAAGGTGGTATGGAAGACTGGCAGTTACCCATGCTGCAAGTCTCCCCTCCCCACGCCACCGATGTTGTCCAAGGGAAGGGCACTAGGGCTGATACAGCTTGGCACTAGTGTCGTCACAGAGCAATGTGTGGTTAAGTGCCTTGCTCAAGGACACAACACGCTGCCTCAGCTGAGGCTCGAACTAGCGACCTTCAGATCACTAGACCAACGCCTTAACCACTTGGCCATGCGCGCCCCCCCCCCACTTAATATGACACACCAAATCAACACTGGTGGAGCCAATTGGTTTTAGAAGTCATGTAATTAGTTAAATGGAGATCTGTTTTTGGAGAACTGTGTGCAGTCAAGGTGTTTCAATTGACTGTAGTAAAAATACACCTGTATCTGGAAGGTCCAACTGCTGGTGAGTCAGTATCCTGGCAAAAACTACACCAGGAAGACAAAAGAATGCTCCAAGCAACTCCGCAAAATGGTTATTGAAAAGTACAAGTCAGGGGATAGAAACAAGAAAATTTCCAAGTCACTGAATATCCCTTGGAGTACAGTTAAGTTAATGAAGAAATGGAAGGAATATGGTAAAGCAGTAAATCTGCCTATAGCAGACCATCCTCAAAAACTGAGTAACCATGCAAGAACTGGCTGGTGAGGGAGGCCACCAAGAGACCTATGACAACTCTGGAGGAGTTACAGGCTTCAGTGGCCGAGATCAGAGAGACTGCACATTCAACAACTGTTGCCCAGGTGCTTCACCAGTCTCAGCTTTATAGGAGAGTAGTGAAGAGAAAGCAACTGTTGAAAAAAAACACATGAAATCTCAGCTCGAGTTTACCAGAAGGCATGTAGGAGACTCTGAAGTCAACTGGAGAAAGGTTCTATGGTCTCATGAAACCAAAATCGGGCTTTTTGGCCATCAGACTAAACGCTTTGTTTGGCATAAGCCAAATACCGCACATCATCAAAAACACACCACCCCTGCGGTGAAGTATGGTGGAGGCTGCATCATGATTTGGGGATGCTTCACTGCAGCAGGCCCTAGAAGGCAGAGGGTAAAATGAATGCAGCAAAATTCAGGGAAATCCTGGAGGAAAATCTGAGAACCACAACTTGGGAGCAGATTTGTTTCCCAGCGAGACAATGACCCCAAGCATAAAGCTGAACCCACACAGGGCTTAAATCAACAATGTTACTGTCCTGAAGTGACCAACTCAGCATCCAGACCTTAGTCCAATTGAGAATTGTGGGTGGACTTGAAAAGGGCTGTTTACTCATGACCCCCATGGAATCTGACAGAGCTTGAGCAGTTTTGTAAAGAAGAATGAGGAAAATTTACAGTGTCCAGATGTGCAAAGCTGATAGAGACCTACCCACACAGACTCAGGGCTATAATTGCTGCCAAAAATGGATCTACTAAATACTGACTTAAAGGGGGTGAGTATCAATTATTTTGTGTTTAGTAATTTTAATACATTTAGACTAATTTGTAGAAATTTGTTTTCACTTTGACTCTCTTTTGTTGATCAGTGTCAAAAAAGCCAAATTAAAACCACTGTGATTCAATATTGTAAAACAATAAAACATGAAAACTTCTGGGGGGGAGGTGAATACTTTTTATAGGCACTGTGCAGATATATAGCACAGTACTCTTCATGTATGTAACACCCTGGGAAAGATTTCACTAACATAATGGTCTTTCTGTAGAAGCAGTGTTTGGGTTATGGTCAGAGATAATGGGTGCTTTGGAATGTGAGCTGGGTCCTTGGTTCAGCGGGAGATGAAGAGAGAAGATGCTGAAGAGAACTAGTCGTAGGATTGCGGGGGCCCTGGCAGAAATATTTAAAATGTCGCTGTCTACGGGTGAAGTGCCGGAGCATTGGAGAGTGGCTCATGTTGTTCCGTTGTTTAAAAAAGGATCGAAAAGTAATCCTGGAAATTATAGGCCGGTGAGTTTAACGTCAGTAGTAGGTAAGTTATTGGAGGGAGTACTAAGAGACAGAATCTACAAGCATTTGGATAGACAGGGGCTTACTAGGGAGAGTCAACATGGCTTTGTGCGTGGTAGGTCATGTTTGACCAATCTGTTGGAGTTTTTCGAGGAGGTTACTAGGAAAGTGGATGAAGGGAAGGCAGTGAATATTGTCTACATGGACTTCAGTAAGGCCTTTGACAAGGTCCCGCATGGGAGGTTAGTTAGGAAAATTCAGTCGCTAGGTATACATGGAGAGGTGGTAAATTGGATTAGACATTGGCTCGATGAAAGAAGCCAGAGAGTGGTGGTAGAGAATTACTTCTCTGAGTGGAGGCCTGTGACTAGTGGTGTGCCACAGGGATCAGTGCTGGGTCCATTGTTATTTGTCATCTATATCAATGATCTGGATGATAATGTGGTAAGTTGGATCAGCAAGTTTGCTGATGATACAAAGATTGGAGGTGTAGTAGACAGTGAGGAAGGTTTTCAGAGCCTGCAGAGGGACTTGGACCAGCTGGAAAAATGGGCTGAAAAATGGCAGATGGAGTTTAATACTGACAAGTGTGAGGTATTGCACGTTGGAAGGACAAACCAACGTAGAACATACAGGGTTAATGGTAAGGCACTGAGGAGTGCAGTGGAACAGAGGGATCTGGGAATACAGATACAAAATTCCCTAAAAGTGTCGTCACAGGTAGATAGGGTTGTAAAGAGAGCTTTTGGTACATTGGCCTTTATTAATCAAAGTATTGAGTATAAGAGCTGGAATGTTATGATGAGGTTGTATAAGGCACTGGTGAGGCCGAATCTGGAGTATTGTGTTCAATTTTGGTCACCAAATTACAGGAAGGATATAAATAAGGTTGAAAGAGTGCAGAGAAGGTTTACAAGGATGTTGCCGGGACTTGAGAAACTCAGTTACAGAGAAAGGTTGAATAGGTTAGGACTTTATTCCCTGGAGCGTAGAAGAATGAGGGGAGATTTGATAGAGGTATATAAAATTATGATGGGTATAGATAGAGTGAATGCAAGCAGGCTTTTTCCACTGAGGCAAGGGGAGAAAAAAACCAGAGGACATGGGTTAAGGGTGAGGGGGGAAAAATTTAAAAGGAACATTAGGAGGGGCTTCTTCACACAGAGAGTGGTGGGAGTCTGGAATGAGCCGCCAGACGAGGTGGTAAATGCGGGTTCTTTTTTAACATTTAAGAATAAATTGGACAGATACATGGATGGGAGGTGTATGGAGGGATATGGTCTGTGTGCAGGTCAGTGGGACTAGGCAGAAAATGGTTCAGCACAGCCAAGAAGGGCCAAAGGGCCTGTTTCTGTGCTGTAGTTTCTATGGTTTCTATGGTTGATTCAACCCAGTGGGGGACCGTGATTCGATGGAGCCAGGTGCCAAGATAGACTGTGGATCGGTGTATATGAATTTTGGGAAGAGTTGAGCTCCAACTTGGGCACATTTGACTGTTTAATTATAATGGGCCCCTTTTGTTTTTTTCTTTCTTTTCTTTACTAACCCTTTAGTTAAGATTCATGAATATAATTCCTTTAATTGTATGCAGTGTGCTGTCTGTTATTTCTTGGTACTGTGTTGTAACAGGGTAGCATCCACACAGACCGGGGTTTGGGATGAGAGTGCCGTCTCAGTCTCACGGGTTTGGCGGGACCGGAGTGTGTATTCCCTAGAGTTACACAGCCAAGGAAACCAGTGGGGTTTCATATATATTTCTTATTGTAATTTATATTTTTATTTGTTATTTTGTATTGCAATGTACTGCTGCCGCAAAATGACAAATGGCAGTAATAGTAAAGCTGATTCTGAGTCACAGAATTCCTCCAGCAGTTATTTTTGCTCGGGATTCCTGCAGTCTATTATGCCTCTTGATGGAAGCAATTTAGTGGGAAATTTCAAAAGGGGATTGGGCCAATAAAGAGAATATTAGCAAGTCTCTGAAGGAAAAGTTATGGAGTGAAAATAACTGGCAGCTTCCCAGAGCTGCTGATAACCTCCTCCTGCTCTGTATGAGATAGAATACTGCAATGGGCTCCTAGCCAAGAAATTCCAAAAGATCTCTAACAGATCAAAGGTGGAGGCAAACTCTAGCATAGTGGACGCCAACCTTTTTAAGCCAAGATCCCCTACCTCAGCCTTAGTGAAAGGCAAAATCAACCTACTAAATCGTTTAGAGAAAACACAGCTCAGATTGTGCTTCCAACTTGAGGCCTTTTATTCGGGCTAATTGTATTTGAATTAAATAAAATGCTTTTGTCAAACTTTCAAATTAATTCAACCAGGAAAACACTGTAACTAGCATATCAAACAGGCCATAGCTGTCTTTCTTTAAGAATATTACAATACTTCATACCTTTAATTCTGTTTCATTATTTAATTTTATTTCAAAACAAAAAATAAATGAATAAAAATTGACTGTTGCACTCAGTGTAATGACTGGGGCTGAATACTTTCTGCTAGTTCCCTGAAATTTGGCTCATAACTACAGAGCCAATCTGAGACAGTCTGTCAGTAAGACAGCTCCTGTTCTTAGATTTAATAATTTTCATCTGTGAAAATGTAATTTCACACAGATACATTGACCCGAAGTAGGCACTAACTTTTAGTGCACATGTGGTAAGATGAGGAAACTTCTCCCTGCTGACAAGTCCCCAAAAGTCACCGTCCCTTGATCTTGCTTTAAGCTCGATGTCATTTTGCAAATCAATTATTTCTATTTCAATATCACTTGCCACACCAAATACTTGCTGCAATTTGGCTGCTATCTGTTCTATATCGATCGGCAGAAATGGGTTTGAAATAAATGCAGCAATATCTTTCATGACATTTAACTCCCCAAAACGCCAATCAAACTCTATTGCTAGTTTGTCTAGGTAAGCACAGTGCTGCTCAGGGCGAAAAGCATTTTTTTCCTTGATAGCCTGTAACATTTTCTCCAAGTTGGGAAAGTGTATCAGCCTCCCGTTCTTTAAATTTGAAATCCAAATACCGAACTTGGCCTTAAATGCATTTACTGCACTTATCATGCGGGGCAGGTGTCGGTCTTTTCCCATGAGCTCGTTGTGTAGCCGTTATATCTGTCAGAAACCCTAAATCCAGTAGCCACGCATCATCTGACAGTTCCTCGTGCTCCTCGTTTCTTGTCGACAGAAAAGTCTTTATCTCAGGCAACAAGTCAACAAAACGTTGTAGCACTTTGCCGCGATTCAACCACCGAACATCAGCATGAAGAAGTATATCTCCGTAAGCGGCATCCAGCTCATCCAATAATGCCTTGAATAAGCGGTGCTGAAGCGCTTTTGCTCGAATCAAGTTTATCAGTTTGACCATCAGTGTCATTACATGAGAAAAGTCCACGACCTTCCCAGCCAAGGCCTGCTGATGAATCACTCAGTGATAATTCAGGAAGTCAGGAAAATCAGGGTCATTATAGCACAGTGCTATAAAACCAACACGCACACCGTGCATTGCTGGGGACCCATCAGTAGTAATTGCCACCAGTTTATGAATAGGGATGTCTTTTTCACAGACATATTTTTAAACTCATTGTAAATATCCTCACCTCTCGTTCTCTCCTTTAATTGCAAAAGAGTGAGGAAGTCCTCCTTTGTTGTAAAATCCTGGAAAGCCATTCTGACAAATACAACAAGCTGAGCTGTTTGCATTACATCCAGGGATTCATCGAACTGTAGTGAAAAATATTCAGAGTGACAAGTCCTTTAACACTTGTCATCCATGTCCTCTGACAGTGATTCCACCCTCCTTGTCACCGTTGCAGGGCCAAGCCGTATATCACATATTGCAGTTTTGATGTCATTTTTGTTTTTAAAGTAATTAAAAACAGTCTCTGCGGTAATGGCCATTGCTTCCTTGAATAAATCGCCATCTGTAAAAGGCTTCTTGTGTTTAATCAAATGATGCTTCAATAGCGGCCTTATTTTGAGCAGCACGTGTTGTGAAAAACGATTGCTGGGCCATCAACCCCGATTTCAGCTCCTCAACTTTCCAGGCACGAATTGCGCTCTTTGGGGGAAAGGTGTCTTTAAATTCCTGGTGGTTGGTGTTGTGGTGCCACTCCAGATTCCCTCTTCTAGTCAGTGCTTGTGTTTGGTGGCGTAACATACATACACACTTGTCTTTCACCAAGGCAAACAGAAATTCCTCTTCCCATTCTGGATGGAATTTGTACGTTTTTGCCTTCTTTCATGGAGCCTCCGCCATGCTAGCTAGCTACCTTGCAGGATATCACCAGCAAGTGCCATAAATTGAAGTCTGCGACAGTCTATACCCTTATCTAATCTAATTGGTCACTTTGATGCAGCACATGCTATGCTGAAACAAATACAACAGCTAAAGCAAAAGAGAGAGAGGTGCTAACTTTTCAGTAAAAAATAAAATTAATGCTAATTACTAGTACACGATCCGAAATGCTAAACATGAATTCACGCTATCAAAGGCAAAAAATTTTTAAAAAAGAAAGAGCAGTACAACTGATCAAACTTTTGCATAATTGACGTAATATAAATAGCAGCATAATAGAGTCAAAACCAATTGAAGTTGATCAAATTTCAGTTAAGTCATGAATGCATAAGTGAGTCATTTTTACCCATACGTGTTGTTTTCTTTCTCCATTGGACAGTTTGCCCCTTTGTTCATTTACGTTTACGATAAACAAAGCTCTCCCATGCTCCATGGAAATTTGACAGACAGCGGCAATAATCACATGATGTCAG
The DNA here is from genome assembly GCF_963921235.1 of Mobula hypostoma. Lineage (NCBI taxonomy): Eukaryota > Metazoa > Chordata > Chondrichthyes > Myliobatiformes > Myliobatidae > Mobula > Mobula hypostoma. Next base: position 149,910,178 of record NC_086098.1, read on the forward strand.
CACACATGTGACGCATGATGCTGGGCAGTGGAAAAAGAGAAACACAATAACCAGGGACAGCAACTAAGTGTGGGTTAAAAATGACTCACATATGCACTCCAGGGGTAAAATTTGCTTTTGCATCAAAAGGTTTATCAGGCATAATGTATTTGTGTATATATATTTTTTAATTTTTGGGGGGGATTTACTGGGAAAGTCTCAAAGATTGAACGGCCGATCGTGATCGACTGGTTGGTGACCACTACTCTGGCAGATTAAATTCAATGCAAATAATTAGCACCCTCCTTCAACCCAAGATCAGAATCAGAGTCAGCTTGATGAAATTAAGATATAAGTGCAATACCTATGCATAAATTTGCCAACAACACAACTATTGTTGGCAGAATTTCAGATGGTGATGAGGAGGTGCACGAGAGCGAGGAAGATCACCTGGTTGAGAGGTGTCGCAGCGACAACCTTACACTCAACGTCAGTGAGACCAAGGAATCGATTGTGAACTTTAGGAAGTTAAGAGAACACACACCAGTCTTCATCGAGGTGTCAGAAGTGGAAAGATTGAGCAGTTTCAAGTACCCGGGCATCAATATCTCCGAGGATCTACCCTAGGCCCAACATATTGATGTAGTTACAAAGAAGGCATGACAGTGGCTATACTTCATTAGAAGTTTGTGTAGAATTGGTATGTAAACAAAGGCACTCACAAATTACTGGAGATGTATCATGGAGAGCATTCTAACTAGTCGCTGCACCATCTGGTACAGAGGGGCCACTGCATAGGATCAAAAATAGGTGCAGAAAGTTGTAAACACAGCCATCATGGGCACTAGCCTTCCCAGTATCCAGGACACCTTCAAAAGGCGATACCTCAAAAAGCCAGCATCCATCATTAAGGACCCTTCATCCCCATCACCCAGGACATGCCCTTTTCTCATTGGCACCATCAAGAAAGAGGTACAGGAGCCTGAAGACACACAGTCAATGTTTCAGGGACAGCTTCTTCCCCTCTGGCATCAGATTTCTGAATGGATAATGAACCCATGAACACTAGCTCACTATTTTTCCCTCTCTTTTTGTATTACTGATTTAATTTAATTTTTTTATATATAGTTTTTTAAAAACCAACAGAAGGCAACTAAAAAGGTAATTAAGGAGGAAAAGATGAAAGATAAATGTAAGCTAGCCAATATTAAAGAGGATACCAAAAGATTCTTCAGATACATGAAATGTAAAAGAGAGGTGAGAGTGGCTGGAAGATGCTTCTGGAGAGGTAGTAATGGGGGTCAAGGAAATGGTAGATGAACTGAATAAGTATTTTGCATCAGTCTTCACTGTGGAAGACACTAGCAGTATGCCGGAAGTTCGAGAGTGTCCGAAGGCTGAACTGGAAGAATTTAACACTACTAGGGAGAAAGTGCTTGGGAAGCAGAAATGGCTGAAGGTAGATAAATGACCTGGACCAGATGGTCTACATGCCATGACTCTGAAACAGGTGGCTAAAGAGATTGTGGAGGCATCAGTAATGATCTTTCAAAAATCAATTGATTCAGGCAGGTTTCCAGAGAAATGTCACTCGACTCTTCAAGAAGGGAGGGAGGCAGAAGAAAGGAAATTATAGGCCAGTTGGTCTAACCTCAGTGGTTCTGAAGATGTTGGAGTCATTTGTTAAGGATGTGGTTTTGGGGTACTTGGAGGCACATGATAAAATAGGCTGTAGTCAGCATGGTTTCTCAAGGGAAAATCTTGCCTGACAAATTCGTTGGAATTCTTTGAAGAAATAACAAGCCGGATAGACAAAGGAGAATTGGTGGATGCTGTGTACTTAGATTTTCAGAAGGCTTTTGACAGGGTGCCACACATGAAGTCATTTAACAAGTTCAGAGCCCATGGTATTACCACAGAGATACTAGCATACTGTAGATGAAACATTGGTTAATTGGCAGGAGACAAAGAGTAGGAATAAAGGGCACCTTTTCTGTTTGGCTATCAGTGACTAGTATCGTTCCTCAGGGATCAATGTTGGAACATAAGAACATAAGAAAAAGGAGCAGGAGTGGGCCATCCGGCCCATTAAGCCTGCCCCGCCATTCAATAAGATCATGGCTGATCTGTCCATAAACTCAGCTCCATCTACCTGTCTTTTCCTCATAACCCTTAATTCCCATACTATGTAAAAATCTATCTAACTATATCTTAAATATATTTAGTGAAGAAGCCCCAACTGCTTCCCTGGGCAGAGAATTCCACAGATTCACCACTCTCTGGGAAAAACAATTTCTCCTCATCTCCATCCTAAATCTTCTCCCCTGAATCTTGAGGCAATATCCCCTAGTTCTAGCCTCACCTACCAATGGACACAACTTTCCTACTTCTATCTTATCTATCCCTTTAAACATTTTGTATGTTTCTATAAGATCCCCTCTCATTCTTCTGAATTCCAGAGAGTATAGACCCGGGCGACTCAATCTGTCCTCATAGGTGGAATCAACCTGGTGAACCTCCTCTGCACTACCTCCAAAGCCAGTATATCCTTCCTCAAGTATGGAGACCAGATCTGCACACAGTACTCCAGGTGCAGCCTCACCAGTACCCTGTATAGTTGCAGCATGGCCTCCCTGCTCTTGAATTCAATCCCTCTACCAATGAAGGCCAACATTCTGTTTGCCTTCTTAATAACCCATTGCACCCGCAGACCAACTTTTTGTAATTAATGAACAAGCACTCCCAAGTCCCTCTGCACAACAGCATGCTGCAACCTTTCACCATTTAAATAATAATCTGCTCTTCTATTATTCCTTCCAAAGTGGATGATCTCGCATTTATCAACATTGTATTCCATCTGCCAGACCTTGGCCCACTCACTTAACCTATTTATATCCCTCTGCAGACTCTCCACATCCTCTGTACAATTTGCTTTTCCACTCAGTTTAGTGTCATCAGCAAATTTTGCTATGCTACACGCAGTCCCCTCTTCCAAATCATCAATGTAAATGGTAAACAGCTGTGGGCCCAGCACCAACCCCTGCGGCACCCCACTCACCACCAGAGAAACACCCATTTATACCAACTCTCTGCCTTCTATTGGATAATCAATCCACTATCCATGCCAATACACTTCATCCAACTCCATGCAACTGTATCTTATTTATAAGTCTCTTGTGCGGCACCTTATCGAATGCCTTCTGGAAATCCAAGTATATGACATCCACCTGTTCTCCTCTATCCACTGCACTCATTATGTCCCCAAAGAACTCCAGTAAATTTGTCAAATAGGACCTGCCCTTTCTGAATCCATACTGCGTCTGCCTAACGGAACCTCTCCTTTCTAAATATTTAACTATTTCTTCCTTAATGACAGCTTCAAGCATTTTCCCAACTACAGATGTTAAGCTAACTGGCCTATAGTTTCCCGTCTTTTGCCTACATCTTTTTTTAAAAAGTGGCATGACATTTGTTGTCTTCCAGTCAGCTGGAACCTAACCAGAATCTACAGAGTTTTGGTAAATGATTACCAACGCGCCTAATATAACCTCCGCCAATTCCCTCAGCACCCTGGGATGCATTCCATCAGGACTAGGGGACCTATCTACCTTCAGGCCCTCTAGTTTGCTCATCACTATCTTTTCAGTGACAGTGATTTTATCGAAGTCCTCAGCTCCCATTTTGTCCATAACATCCTTCTTTGGCATATTAGACATGTCCTCCACTGCGAAGTCCGACACAAAATAGTTGTTCAATGACTCAGCCACTTCCTTATCAACCAATATCAATTTCCCCTTTTCGTCTTCCAAGGGACCTACGTTGACTTTAGCCACCCTCTTCCGCTTTATATATTTATAAAAACTTTTGCTATTTGTTTTTATATTTTGTGCTAATTTACTTTCATACTCTATCCTCCCTTTCCTTATTTCTTGTTTAGTTGTTCTTTGTTGCTTTTTAAAGTTTTCCCAATCCTCCAGTCTCCCACTACTCTTTGCGACTTTGTACACAGGAGCTTTTAATTTGATACTATCTTTTATTTCCTTAGTTATCCAAGGCTAGCTCTCCCCACACTTACTGTCCTTACTTTTGACTGGAATATACTTTTGGTGAGCACTGTGAAAAATCTCTTTGAAGGTATTCCACTGTTCCTCAACTGTCCTACCAAATAGCCTGTGCTCCCAATCCACATTAGCCCACTCCTCCCTCATCCTGTTGTAGTCTCCCTTGTTCAAGCTAGTTCAAGCTACACTAGTTTTAAATCTAACTATTTCCTCCTCCACCTGTAGGCGAAATTCAATCATACTATGATCACTCTTTCCAAGAGGATCCCTGACTGCAAGATCGTTAATCTTACCTGTCTCATTGCACAGGACTAGATCTAAGATGGCATTTTCCCTTGTAGGTTCACTAACATGCTGCTCAAGAAAGCCATCATGGATGCATTCTATGAAGTCCTCCTCAAGACTTCCTTGACCAACCTGATTCACCCATCTTTTAATGTTATATGTCAATGACTCGAATGACGGTATTGATGGCTTTTGCTGCAAAGTTTGCAGATGATAGGAAGTTAGATGGAGAGGCAGGTGGTTCTGAGGAAGTAGAGAGGCTACAGAATGAGTTAGACAGATTAAGTGAGTGGGCAAAGAAGTGGCAGGTAAAATGCAGTGTCAGGAGATGGATGGCCCTGCACTTTGGTAGAAGAAATCAAAGGGTTAACATTTTCTAAAGGGAGAAAAAATTCAGAAATCTGAGGTGCAAAGGGACTTGGGAGTCCTTGTGCAGGATTCCCTAAAGGTTATTTTATAGGTTGAGTTGGTTGTAGAAACATAGAAACACAAAAAAACTACAGTACAATACAGGCCCTTCGGCCTACCATGCTGTGCTGAACATGTACTTACTTTAGAAATTACCTAGGGGTTACCCATAGTCCTTTAGTTTTCTGAGCTCCATGTACCTATCCAGGAGTCTCTTAAAAGACCCTATCATATCTGCCTCCACCACCATCGCTGGCAGCCCATTCCACGCACTCACCCCCTCTACGTAAAAAACTTATCCCTGACATCTCCTCTGTACCTACTTCCAAGCATCTTAAAACTGTGCCCTCTCGTGATAGCCATTTCAGCCTTGGGAAGAAGCCTCTGACTATTCACATGATCAATGCCTCTCATCATCTTATACACCTCTATCAGGTCACCTTATCCTCCGTTGCTCCAAGGAGAAAAGGCCAAGTTCACTTAACCAATTCTCATAAGGCATGCTCCTCAATCCAGGCAACATCCTTGTAAATCTCCTCTGCACCCTTTCTATAGTTTCCACATCCTTCCTGTGGTGAGGTGACCAAAACTGAGCACCTTGCTCCAAGTGGGGTCTGACCAGGGTCCTATATAGCTGTAACATTAGCTCTCGGCTCTCAAACTCAATCCCATGGTTGATGAAGACCAATGCTCTGTATGCCTTCTTGTGAAGAAGTCAAAAGTGGTGTTTACATTCATTTCAAGAGGACTAGAATAAAAAAGCAAGAATATAACATTGAGGCTTTGTAAAGCACTGGTAAAGACTCATTCAGAGTATTGTAAGCTGTATTGGACCCCTTATTTAAGAAAGGATGTGCTGACAATGGAGAGCATTCAAAGGAAGTTCACAAAAACAATACTCGGATTGAAAGGCTTGTCACATGAGAAGTATTTGATTGCCTTGGGCCTCTATTCACTGGAATTCAGAAGAATGAGGGGTGACTTCATTGAAACCTATCGAATGGTGAAAGGCCTCGATAGAGTGGATATGGAGAGGATGTTTTCTATGGTGAGGGAGTCTAAGCCAGAGGGCACAGCCTCAGAATAGAGGGGCATCATTTTAGCATGGAGGTGAGGATGAATTCCTTAGACAGAGAGTGGTGAATTTGTGGAATGCATTGCCAAAGGTGGTGGTGGAGGTCATGTCATTGGGTATATTTAAGGCAGAGGTTGATAGATTCTTGATTAATCAGGCATGAAAGGATATGGGAGAAGATAGGAGATTAGGGTTAAGAGGGAAAATGGATCAGCCATGATGAAATGGCAGAGCAGACTCAATGGGCTAAATGGCCTAATTCTACTCCTGTACCTTATGGTTTTATTGTAATTTATAGTATTATTATTGTGAATTGCAAAGTACTGCTGCCACAAAGCAACAAATTTTCTGACATATGCCAATAATGTTAAACCTGATTCTGATTCTTAGATGCAAATCACCACGACTAAATTAAGCGGCAGAAAAGCCAGAGCCGCTGATAAGCCTAACCCCATTCCCATGATTCTGAGTCTGATCTACTTCGAAGGACTTTTGAATAATCCATCTGGATTGCATTTCCAAGATGCAAAACACACACAAAGTACTGGAGTACCCCCACCTGACTTCACCTATCACCTTTCAGCTGGTCCTCTTTCCGCTCCCCCACCTTCTTTTTCTGGCACATTTCCCCCCTTTCTTTCCATTTCTGATGAAGGGTCATGGCCCAAACCATCGGCTGGTTATTCCTCTGCATAGATGCTGCCAGACCTGCTGAGTTCCTCCAGCATATTGTGTGTGTTGCTCTGGATTTACAGCATCTGCAGAATCTCTTGTGTCCAAGGTGAAAAGATTTCCTCACATCTGTCTTACTGTTCAAATATCAAGCACAGTTTTATCACCCTGAAATCTTCAACCAGAATTTAATAACACATCGTGTCCTAGAGGCTGGATCTCCTTCACACAACAACTGTTTTCTATACTCTACAGATATCTTTAATTTTGCCAATGGATGCATTGCATGCAATAGCACCAAAGCATGAAGAACGTTTAGCAAGTAATTATTTGTCACATGCACAGTACTGCACTTGTCAACATGGAGCGGAGGGCAAGCTTGTAAATCTGGCAGGAGCAAAGAATGTTGGGAATGGCGAGGGTGTAGCACTGCAGGTGGGGTGTAGGACAGGTGTGCCGGGGAGACTGTGGTGCAGGTGCAGACACACCCAGCTTTGAGACACCAAGCAAGGTCATTTGATTCCAAATAATGGTTTATTAATCATTTCAGAATGTCTCTCTGGTGCTTCTCACTTCCTCCCCTCTCCCTTCTCCAAACTGTGAATTTTGCACAGTACTGTACATTGAAAAATTGAAACATACAGTAAAATGCACTGTTTGTGTCAACGACCATCAGAGTCCAAGGGTGTGCTGGTGGCCGCCCACAAGGGCCGCCACACATTCCGGTGTCAACATACAGTAGCGTGCCCACAATGCTCGGTAGACCAACACAGGACATAATGAGACACAAAAACAACAGAAAAGACCAATTCCATTCCTCCCTCCCATTCACTCACAGGTACAGTTCTATCTTCTACCACTGAGTGGCCACTTTATTAGGTACAGGAGTGTAATCCTGTGAGGTCTTCTGCTGCTGTAGATGATCCATTTCAAGGTTTGAAGCGTTGTGCATTCAGAGATGCTCTTCTGGACACCACTGTTGTGATGTGTGCTTATCTCTGTTACTGTCGCCTTCCTGTCAGCTTGAACCAGTCTGGCCATTCTCCTCAGACCTCTCTCATTAATGAGGTGTTCTTGCCCACAGAACTGCCACTCAGTTCATGTTTTCTGTTTTTTACCCTATTCTCTGTAAACCTAGTGATGGTTGTGTGTGAAAATCCCAAGAGATCAGCAGTTTCTCATATACTCAAACTGGCACCAACAATCATTCCACAGTCAAAGTCACTTCAATCACATTTCTTCCCCATTCTGATGTTTGGTCTGAACAACAACTGAATCTCTTGACCGTGTCTGCATGCTTTTATGCATTGAGTTGCTGCCGCATGACTGGCTGATGAGATATTTGCATTAACGAATGGGTGTTCCGGATAAAGTGGCCACGGAGTGCATGTTCTATGTAATTTATGACTGTGTATGAGGCATAACCCCCCCCCCCCGACATCAGACACAATACCTGTGCTTCTCATACCCAAATTACCTGCTTGAATGTTTCACATTTACCTGAACAATGAGGCCTTTAGAGTCAACCATCCAGATTTTTGACACAGCTTGTTGTTGAGTAATCCCTTCCTTCTCCATGGCCAGCACAAGAAGATTTGCTATTCCCAGGGCAGCCTAAAGTAGGGGACAGAAAAAGAAAGCCCACCAGAGTGAAACCAGCTTCCTTCGGCAAAATATAAGGCAGTAATGCATACATTCATGATAAATATGACAGAGGGATGTAGCACAGCCAGCCCCATCATGGGCAGAATCCTACACACCATTGACCATAGCTTCAAGGAGGCAGCATCCATCATTAAGGACCTTCATCATCCAGGCCATGCCATCTTTTCATTACCGCCATCAGGGAAGAGGGACAGGAGCCTGAAGATACACACTCAATGTTTTAGGAACAACTTCTTTCCCTCCGCCATCAGATTATGAATAGTCTCTGAGCCCATAAACACTACCCATTTACACTATTTATTTATCTGTTGTAACTTATAGTACTCTTTATGTATTGCACTGTAATGCTGACAGAAAAGAACACATTTCATGATATTTGTCAATGATATTAAACCGGAATCTGATTCGGGGTTTCTGAAATGTTTAGATTATTTTGGGTCCATCCATTATTAAAATGAACAATGAAAATGCTATCTTTACTGAGGAAATAAGTGCCAAATTACTGCAATAATTGGTGCAACATGGTAGCATAACATTACTACAGCACGAGAAACCCAGGTTCAATTCCCACTACTGTCTGTAAGCAGTTTGCACTTTCTCCCCGTGACCACGTGGGTTTCCTCCGGGTACTCCAGCTTCCGCCCACATTCCAAAGACGTACGGATTACTAGGTTAACTGGTCACATGGGTGTAATTGGATGGAGCAGGCTCACTGGGCCGGAAGGGCCTGTTACTGTGCTGTATCCCTAAATAAATAAAATAAAAAGAACAACTCTCCTCCCCAGACTATCAGGGGCTGATGTCCAGGAGCAACATAAGGCAATTCCCTGATTCTTGCCAGTTTTCCAGGGAGAAATGTTACACCCTAAGATCATGGAACTGCTAAAAAGAAGCCTGATGGCTGAGGGGTAATAATTATTCCTGAACCTGGTGGTGTGGGCCCTGAGGCTCCTGTACATCCTTACTAATGGCAGAGGTAAGAAGAGAACATGGCCTGATGGTGGGAGCCCTTGATGATGGAGAGAGCATAGCCTGGATGGGACACAACCTCGTGGGCATAGGGACTGTACTGCGCTCTAATGTTCTCCGTTCTATGTTCTAATAAACTAAGCATACTCCTGATGCTTTTTTTTTTAGATTTTTTTTGTTTTATATCGTTCATCTGTATCCTGTATGATTGGGAGATTTAACACTCATGTGTCAACTGGGCTTATATTTAACTATGTTAACTACAACAATGTATTCCCAATAACTTTGTATCAATATTATGGTATGTTGTTTCTTATTATGAAACTAATAAAAAGATTGAAAAAGAAAGATTATGGAACTGCTGAAATTGGAGATCCAGGAATGTGGATATTTGCATTTTTATCAGACACCAGCAACATTTGATGGATTTATATTAATTAAATAGGGATACCATGATTTTCAAGGCTAATAATTCTATCAATATTTGTATTGCAGACTTTAATATTGATTTAAAAAAATGGAATGTTATGTAGGAGAAAAGATTTGCTCAATTTCCTGTGATTCATCTTTACTGCTCAAAGTGCAAAGTAAATTTATTATCAAAGTACATATATGTCACTGTAAACAACCCTGAGATTCATTTTCTTTCAGGCATTTGTAGTGAATACAAAGAAATGCAATAAAATTAATGGAAAAAAGCGCAAACAACATGACGGACTAACAACCAATGTGCAAAACAAGCAGTGAAAATACAAGAAGAAATCATAATAATAATAAATAAGCAATAAATATTGAGAACATGAGATGAAGAGTCCTTGAAAGTGAGTCCATAGGTTAGGGGAACAATTCAGTGATGGAGCGAGTGAAGTTATTCCCTCTAGTTCAAAAGCCTGATGGCTGAGGGGTAATAACTATTCCTGAACCTAGTGCTGTGGGCCCTGAGGCTCCTGTACATCCTTACTAATGGCACAGTTAAGAAGAGAACATGGCCTGATGGTGGGAGTCCTTGATGATGGAGAGAGCATAGCCTGGATGGATACAACCTCATGGGCAGAGGGACTATACCGCGCTCTAATGTTCTCTGTTCTATGTTCTAATAAACTAAGCATATTCCTGATGCTTACAAAAAGACATCATCATAAAGTCATATATTTTGTTTCTATGGATTACCACTTTAATTCAGGATTTATTTCACCTTTAAGCCTCAAGTTTTACATAATCACTTTCAATGCATGAAAACTTCAAATGTAGCCACTCCATACAAGAAGGCAGATGTATACCTTCAAGCAGACTGTCTAAACTGAGTAACCTGGGGGAAGTTGAGTGAACAATCCTGGGAAGGCCATGGGTGTTAGTAAATGGAAGGAGTTTCACTAATATGGCAATAGTTTTGAAACCCAATTTATTAATGTTTTAGAGCAGTGGTCCCCAACCTCCGGGCCGCGGACCGATATATTGCCGCAGAGGATGCAGCGGTGGCCGGAACGCACCTAGCACATCTTTAAGAAAAAAACCGAAATAAACAAGCTAATTAATTAGGTGCTGCCGGCACGTAAATGTCGGCCCAGATCAGAGGCAACGCAATCGGCAATCACCTCTGATCTGGACCGACATTTATGTGCTGGGCGGCACCTAATTAGTTAGCTTGTTTATTTTGGCTTTTTTCTTAAAGATGTGCTGGGTGCATTCCGGCCACTGCTGCACCCCTGCATGCTTCGCGGCAATGTATCGGTCCGCGGCCTGGACGTTGGGGACCACTGTTATAGAGTACTGTGTTTTAATGAAGGATATCGGCTGAAAAAGTTGACTGTTTATTCTTCTCCGTAGATGCTGCCTGACCTGCTGAGTTCCTCCAGCAATTTTTTTTGTGTGTTCCTCAAGATCTCCAGCATCTGCAGAACCTCTTGTGTTTATGTATTCTGGGGCATTGTTTACGAGCATATCAAACTTGCTGTTTGCTAGGGATATACAAATGGAAGCCAGGCACACAGGAAATTGAGAAAACCTGTGTCAATCCAGTTGTAACTTGTATCACAGCCACGATTTGTTGCATTTTGCAGAATTTGCGGGAAACAGGCCGTGAGATGGTTGGCAAAAGAAAACCAAAACCAAATCCAATTTGCCAGATTGGAAAGGTCAGGTACAGGCCAAATCAAAGTTCCCAGACCAGAGAGCATATCAAAGTGGCAGGGTTGGGTCTGAGAGCAAGGAACAACCCACTGTTTGGCTGATTTAAGCACTGGGCCAGATAGAAAAGAGTCAGGGTGTTGGGGCCAGAGGCAAGGGATGGGCCACTGTTCAGCTCACGGCTCACGAGGTTCACTCATTTCTGTGTTGAACAGAGGCTGTGGCCTGCAATAAACCGCTCTTGGATCACTGTGACTGGCTTCACGGCTGTGGACTCACTTTCGTGAACTTCAGTTCTGAATGTTACTTGTTTACTTTTACTGTTTGCAAGACTTGTTTATTTTTCTGCCCATTAGGAGTTCGACAGTCTTCTTTTTAAATGGGTTCTATTGTGTTTCTTTGTTTTGTGGCTGCCTGAAAGGAGATGAACCTCAAAGTTGTATATAGTATACATACCTTCATAATAGATGAACCTTGAACTTTGATAAGAAATCATACAATTTTATAACATAACATTTGGGGTGCCATGGTGTTGCAGCAGTTAGCGTGGCGCTATTACAACTCAGGGCGTTTTGGAATTCAAAGTTCAATTCCAGAACCATATGTAGGGACTCTCAGCAATTCAGAACAATTCATCCCCTCTGCCATCTCATTCAAAAACAGACATTGAACCCATGAACACTACCTCATTTTTTAAATATATATTATTTCTGGTTTTGTACAATTTTTAATCTATTCAATATACATATACTGTAATTGATTCATTTATTTATTTATTTTTACTTTTTTCTTCTATATTATGTACAGCATTGAACTGCTGCTGCTAAGTTAACAAATTTCACCACACATGCCAGTGATAATAAACCTGATTCTGATTCTGGCTCTGAGTCTCTATGTTCTCCCCGTAAACCTGTGGATTTCCTCCGGGTGCTCCGGTTTCCTCCCACAGTCTAAAGACAGACTGGTTAGTAGGTTAATCGGTCATTGAAAATTGTGCTAAATAGATGGGTTGCTGGGCAGTGCAGCTTATTGGCCCAGAAGGGTCTGTTCTATGCTGTATCTCTAAATAAATAAAAATCAATTAAATAAATAACTCTCACCTTTACATAGAAGGCAACCTATGTAATTAAAACGGTTGTGCTTTAGCCTTCATGCTGCATCACTGCGTGGCATGGAAACTGCTCTGGGGTGGACAGGAAGGCTCTACAACCGGTAGCCAATACTGTGCAATGCATTATTGGCAACCAGGCTACCCACCATATATACAGAAAGGTGCTGGAAAAGAGCCAGTAACATCATGAAGGATCCCATCCACCCTGCTCATGGACTGTTTCTCCCACTCCCATCAGGCAGGAGGCCAGGGCCTCCAGACTCAAAAACAGGTACTTTCTCCAAGTGGTAAGGCTGATCAACACCTCTACCCACTAACCTACCCCTCCACACCCCCAACCACCACCACTTTATCATTTCCTGTCAGTCACCTTATGTACAGACACTCCTGTGTCACTTTATGGACATAAAATTTGGGAACAGATTTGGGAACAGTTTCTTTCCAACTGTGATAAGACTGCTGAACGGATCCTGACCCAGATCTGGGCCGTACCCTCCAAATATCCGGACCTGCCTCTTGGTTTTTTTCCACTACCTTACTTCCCATTTTTCTATTTTCTATTTATGATTTATAATTTAAATTTTAATATTTACTAATTTTAACTATTTTTAATATCTTTAATATTTGTAATCCAGGGAGTGTGAAGCACAGAATCAAATATCACTGTGACGATTGTACGTTCTAGCACCAATTGTTTGGCGACAATAAAGTATAAAATCAATCTATGTATATAAGCTATCTTATGTATTTATATTTATTGTGTGCTTCTATAATGTTCTTTATCTTATTGTGTTTTTTTATGCTGAGTCAGATCCAGAGTAACAATTATTTCATTTTCACAAACACAAGAGATTCTGCAGATTCTGGAAATCCAGAGCAATGCACAAATTGCTGGAGGAGCTCAGCAGGTCAGGAGGTGTCTATGGAGAGGAATAAACAGTTGACGTTTCAGACCAAGGCCCTTCATCAGGACTGGAAAGGAATGGGCAAGATGCCAGAATAAGAGGGTGGGGGGAGCGGAAGGAGTACCAGCTAGAAGGTGATAGGTGAAGCCAGATGAGTGGGAGAGGAGGGTGGTGAAAGAAGTTGGGAGGTGATTGGTGGAAAAGGCCAAGGGCTGGAGAAGAAGGAATCTAATAGAAGAGGAGAGTGGATCATGGGAGAAAGGGAAGGAGAAGGGGCACCACGGAGAGGTGATAGGTAGGTCAGGGGAAGAGGAAAGAGACCAGAGTGGGAAATGAAAAAGAGGGAAGGGGGTGGGGAATGAGTTACCGGAAGTTGGAGAAATCAATGTTCATGTCATCAGGTTGGAGGCTACCTAGACGAAATAATCTTTTCATTCTCTTGACTTGTGTAATGAAGAATGACAATAAACAGTCTTCAGTCTTGATCTTGATCTCAATTGACGGGCAGCTCCCATGATACAGAGAGTGGCCAGTGTTTACTTGGTGTTTACTTTGGACCTTCATTGTTATTGGGTGGAATAGTAACAGCGGCAAGTTGGTGGGAGGACCTTTGTTTTGCACAAGTGTAAGAATGATTGTTTTGTAAACTTTGGTGAATGTGGAGATTGGGCTCCAGTAGAGTACATATATATAAGCACTGTGTCTGGAATTAGAATCAGGTTTATTATCACTGACTTAAGTCATGTAATTAGTTGCTTTTCAGCAGCAGTACAGTGCATAAAAATTAATGTAAGTTACAACAATACATGCATCAGAATACGTAGTGCAAAAAGAGAGTAAAGTAGCAATGTGGTGCTTATGGACCATTCAGAAATCTGATGGCGAAGGGGAAGAAACTGTTCCTAAAATGTTGTGTGTGTTTCTTCAGGCTCCTGTACATCCTCACTGAAGGCAGTCATAAATATCAGAAATAATATGTGACTAATTAATTCATTGAAGCTATCATCAGTTAACTCAGTGATTGGTGTTTGTACACTAACCTCACCAGCTCCTTGAAACAAGAACTTGTGTTCTGACAGCTTGTTCTTCGTGATGCGGAGAGCTGCCAATATGCCCGCCATGGCCACTGATGCTGTCCCTGAATGGAGAAAATGCTCGTTAGTGACAGTAGTACATAACTATCCTAATGGTAAAATCACAAGTTACATCATTGACTGTTAATTCCCCTCCATAGATGCCGCCTGACCTGTTGAGTCCCTCTAGCATTTTGTGTGTGTTTCTCCGGATTTCCAGCATTTGTAGAATCTCTTGTGTTTAAAATCTGAATTTGCCAAAATTAATCTTTATACATTTCCAATTCGGTACATCAAGAAAATGTGATAATAATGTTGCATGAACATGACACATAAATACTTAGATAGACATAACTGCTCACAATCTACCTCGTTATAATCATGTTCTTTATCATTTGCCAGCACTGCATTTTTCACTTTTACACATCATTCTGTATTGTTATTGTTTTACCTTATTCCAGTTCAATGCACTGTGTAACAATCTGACCTGCATAAACAGTATGGAAGACAAGCTTTTCACTATGTCTTGGTACATGTGACAATAATAAACCAATACCAGTACCAATATTTAATAAAAAGATGAGTTGATCCAGATAAGTTCAGTAACCTAACTTACGCAATAAGTGGTCACTTTATAATGGACCTCCTGTACCTAATGAAGTGGCCACTGAGTGCACGTTTGTTGTCTTCTGCTGCTGTAGCCCATCCACTTCAAGGTTTGACGTGTTGTTCATTCACAGTTGCTCTTCTGCACACCACTGTTGTAATGTGTGGTTACTTGAGTTACTGTCGCCTTCCTGTCAGCTTGAACCAGTCTGGCCATTCTCCTCTGACCTTTCTCATTAACAAGGCATTTTTGCCCACAGAACTGCCACACACCGGATGTTTTCTGCACTATTCTCTGTAAACTATAGAGACTGTTGTGCATGAAAACCCCAGATCAGCAGTTTCTGACCATCTGGCACCAACAATCATTCCACAGTTAAAGTCACTTCGATCACATTTCTTATCCATTCTGAAATTTGGTCTGAACAACACCTGAAACTCTTGTCCACGTCTGCATGCTTTTATGCATTGAGTTACTGACACATAATTGGCTGATTAGATATTTGCATTAATGAGCTAATGTACAGGTGTACCTAATAAAGTGCCAATCATAGATAACTACAGAAACAATCATTTCAGAGATCTTTATTAATTCATCAATTCCCTGCTTTAAACTGGGATACAAAATGCAAAGATTTATCCATTAGTACTCTTATAATTATAAACTTACCAATTGGCATTATATTGTCATTGTGAATTGGAAGGAATGAATAGCACATTTGCACAGAGGTACAGAGTGCAAAGCAGCAATCATCGTGTAGGAGGGACAGCAGCACAGTGAGTAGAGCCCATGCTTCTCAGTGCCAACCCCCAGCCCAGGTGCTCTCTGCATGGAGTTTGTACGGTCCCCCTCGGACTTTGTGGGTTTCCTCCAGCTGATCCAGTTTCCTGGCTCATCCCAGAGATTTGAATTGGCTACAGTATAGTAACATGCTCCTGGTGGGTAGTTGAGGTGTCAGAAGCTAGGACAAGTTGATGAGAATATGGAGAGAGTAAAAAGAAAATGGGATCTCTATAGAATCAGTGGTTCTCAGTGGGCTGAGGACCCATTTCTATAGTCTCTCTGTAAAACTTTCAACGTGTAAAGTGATTCATTTTGGATGGTTGAATTTGAAGGCAGAACACAGGATTAATGGCAGGAATCTTAACAGTGTGGGGGATCTCTGAGATCACGTTCAGAGATCCTTCAAAGTTGTTGTATAAGTTAATAGAGTCAGGATTCAAGATTCAAGAGTGTTTAATGTCATTTCAGGTACCCAAGTGTAAAGCAGAACAAAATAATCGTTAGGCAGATCTGATGCAGCATAAAACAAATACAATAAAGTAAAGAAAACAATAATAATAAAAACCACAATAAATATAAACACGCGAGATAGCTTATATACATAGATTGTATGTCTATAAAGTGACACTAGGCACAGGAGGTGACTGAAAGTAGATGATGAAGTAGTGGTGGTGGAGAATTGGGTTAGTGGGTAGCTTAGAGGGTTGTTAAGAAGGCATATGGTGTGTTGGCCTTCATTAGCCAGGGGACTGAGTTCAAGAGCCGTGGGATAATGTTGCAGCTCTATAAAACTCTTGTTAGACAACACTTGGAACATCGTGTTCATTTCTGGTCACATCATTCTAGAAAGGCTGTGGAAGCTTCAGGGAGCTTCAGGGAGGTTGCAGAGGAGATTTACCAGGATGGGGCCTGGATTAAAGAGCATGTTTAATGAGGACAAGTTGAGAAAAATTCAGCTTTTCTCTTTGGAGCATGTAAGGGTCAGAGGTGACTTGATAGAGGTGTATAAGATGATAAGAGGCATAGATCAACTGGATAGTCAGAGACTTTTTTCCCATGGTGGAAATGCCTAATATGTGGGGGCATAATTTTAAGATGACTGGAGGAAAGTAAAAGGGGGATGCTAGAGATAAGTTAATTTACACAGAGAGTGGTGGGTGCAAGGAACACGCTGCCAGGGCTGATGGTAGGGACAGAAACATTAGGGATATTTAAGAAAATCTCAGGTAGGTAAACGGATTATAGAAAAGAAAGCTATGTGGGAGGGAACAGTTAGATTGATCTTAGAGTGGGTTAAAAGGTCAGCACAACATCATGGGCCGAAGAGCCTGTGGTGTGTTGTAATGTTCTATTTCCTACTCCAAAGTCAGCCTAACCCTTCCCTCCCACATAGGCCTCCATTTTCTTTCATCCATGTGTCTATCTAAATGTAACTCATGTACCCGCCTTTTCATCACCCCGGCAGTGCATTCCCCATATTCACCACTCTTTGTGTAAAAGCACTAACTCTCACAACCCCCCTGTACGTTGCTCCAAGTTATGCCCCCTTGTATTAGCCATTTTTCCATCCTGGGAAAAGGTCTCTGGCTGTCACTCGATCATGTTGTACACCTCTATCAAGTCACTGCTCATCCTCCTTTGCTTCAAAGAAGAAAGCCCTAGCTCGCTCAGCCAGTCATCATCAGTCATGCTCTGTAATCCAGGCAGCATCCTTTTAAATCTCCTCTTCACCCTCTCTAAATCTCCTACATACTCCCTATAATAAGGCGACCAGAAAACCAAGATCAAACAAATATATTGATAAAGTCTCAGTGCTGAGGAAGGGTCTCGGCCCGAAATATCAACTATCTAGTAGTCACATTTCAAAGAAAGAAGGCAGGAGAATGGGGTTGAGAGGGATAATAAATCAGCCATGATGGAATGGCAGAGCAGATTTGATGGGCCGAATGGCCTAACTCTGCTTGTGTGTCTTATGGACTTCATTATTCTATTCCTTTGCATGCTTCATTTTGTGAATTATCTTGATTGTCTAGACCAGCAAAATAGCAGAAATCATCAGAAATATGAATTTACTATAAGTACTCCACATATTCTTAATAGCTTAAAACTGATTTCTCAAAAATAAATACCCATAAACAATACTAAATACAGCAAGTTCATCTTCTTTTCTCTTTGAGCTACTTAATCTCTTTCCCCCCAGTTAATCCTTTCCTCTAAAACCAATGATAAGTAATACGGATAATCCATTGATTTAACTATTTCAGCTGAAAGAGGTTTTTCCATCATTTTAATTAATTGCTTAAACATTTTCATATGAATTCACAGATAATTCAAAGCAAACAAAAGTCTCAAATTGACAATGGTGAACTCTGCAGCAAACTGAAACGCCATAATCCAATAATTGTAATCTGTAAATTTCTCAATGTGAAGACACTTCCCAGCATTCCAGTGAAAGTATGCCCCCCCGCACCCCGGGACCGTCCTCTGCAGCAGACTCACTACCCCCTCAAAGAATTTCAATAAATTCACGTCTTACTGTGTCTGAGATCTGGCTCATTTTTATCACCTCCTGTGCTTTTTGGATATTTGACAATAACATGTAACATAACTTAAATATTAGCGCGCATCATACTTTCAGAGATTTGCTCAGTAATTGAAAACACATATCCCACCCATTTTGGATTTCTCACGGTCTTCGTTTTCTTCTCTTTAAGCCCATCACCCCTATTGAGGCATAGGCAGCCAACAGCAGCTCGCCAGAGTCCTCCGTCCTCAGCCAATAGAAGGTTGATAGACGACCCTTCCCGATCAGCTCTTTAGCTTCCACTTTCACCACGTGACTTCATACACCTCCGATGCAAAGATCCTTCCTCTACCAGGGAGGAGGTCTTTCGAACTTCTGCTGGTATTTCTGTAGCACTGAGTTTTTATGAGATGGGATAGCTATCCCCACGCTCAACCCTCCTCCTTTTGCAGCCGGGCTTGAGACTGTCCACGGGAGAGTTTGTCTTCATTTCACAGCGGGACACAAATGGGCTGTATGTGCAGAAACATTCACAGCCACACAGCTGTGGTGAATCTTACAGAAAATTTCAATACAATGCCTTACACCTCATTCATCTGTGACGTTCACATGTGGACATCAATGCCCTGAAAACATTTAGCAGCAAACATAACATTTTAAAAAACTGTTTTGACTGGAAACAGAACCAGAATCCGGTTTTTTATTACTGACGTAAGTCGTGAAATTTGCTGTTTTCTGGTAGTTGTACAGTGCAATACATTTTTTAAAATTCTACTTTACAATGAGAAATATAAAAAAAAAATAAGTAGTGCAAAAGAAAAACCCAGAAACGTGAGGTAGTGTTCATGGGGCCATGGTCTGTTCAGAAGTTGTTCTTACAATGTAGAGTGTGTGTCTTTAGCCTCCTGTACCTCCTCTTTGATGTTAGTAATGACAAGAGGGCATGTTTTGAGTAATGGGGGTTCGTGATGACAGGTGCTGCCCTCCTGAGCCGTTTATTTTTGAAGATGTCCTTGATACTGGAGAGGCTCAGGCTCACGGTGGAGCTGGCTGCATTTACAACTTTCTGCAGCTTTTCTCAATCCTGTGCATGGACACCTCTATACCAGGCACAGATGCAACCAGTCAGAATGCACTCTATTCTGTAGAAATTTGCTAGTCTTTGGTGACATGCCAAATCTCCTCAAGCTTCTAATGAAATGTTGCCGCTAGCGGGCCTTATTCGTGATTCCGTCAGTATGCTGGGACCAGGATAAAGCTTCAGAGATGTTGACAGCCGGGAACTCAAAGCTGCCCACCCTTTCCACTGCTTACCCCTCAATGAGGACTTGATGATGAACAGGAGGAAAAATCACCTAATGCCCTTAATCAAATTCTGCCCTTTAAACACTTTGCAACTTCTTTTTAAGTGATAAAAATGTATTAAAAATAAGTGACAGAAAACAAAAAAAACGATGATGCTTAAAATCTGAAATAAAAACAGTACAATGATATTGGAAGTAATTTATTATTGTTACATACACCAAGACACAGAGAAAACCTTGTCTCACATACTGCTTATACAGATCAAATTATTACAGAATGCACTGACACCGCATCACACTGCCGCTGGCATCTTCCCTCTCGGATGGCTGCAACAGGCAAGACCGCGGCGTGAGGTCTTGTCTTCTCCTACAACCAAGGCCATGCAGCTCCCCCGCCGGTGGTCTCACCAATAACCCAGTGAACTGGATTTGCAGCATTTCACGTTACCAACGCCCAATAAAGACATGCGATCGCAAGAGAAACATCCAAGACAATCTCTCGCTGTTAGACTGCACACTGCCTTCGCGCTGCCACTCAAGACGCTTTTCCGTACCAGCCAGCAACACGGTCCACAACAAATACCGTTCCTTCAGCTCCTCCGCCAACGGGCAACCGCAACAAGTTTTTAAAATAATCCAAGACAATGTAAGCAGTGATGATCACTAAGAGCTCAGATAATCCCAACCCAAGGTATGCAGCACCTGGAACTACTTCAGTGAACAGCAAGACCAGAACAAGAGCAGTGCCTGGAGACCAAGTTTCAGAGTTCAGATTTCAGACTCATCTTCGTTTAACATATAGAGCACTACAGCGCAGGAAGAGGCCCTTCAGTCTATCTTGTCTGTGCTGTCTGGTCCCTTCTACTTGCAACTGTGCCTCAGCCCCCCATCCCCCTCCCATCCTGGTACTTATCCAAACTTCTCTCAAATGCTGCATTCAAACACACATCCTCACTCCCGCCGGCAGCTCAGAAGTTCCCCCGCAGGTTCCCTTTAAATATTTAACCTTTCACCACATGCATGTGCATGGAAATGTACAGTGAAATGTGTTAGTGACCAACACAGACTCGGGTTGTGCTGAGGGCAGCCGTAGGTGTCACCACACGTTCCAGCGGCAACATAGCATGCCTATGGCACTTTATTACTGTTACATACTGGATAGCGAGGCACAGTGCAAAACTATCTTGCAGACCATCTACACAGTCGATTCTTTACACATGGATTGAGGTGGTATAAGGTAAAACAATAAGACACTGCAGAATAAAGTGTTAGTACTACAGAGGGAGTGCGGTGAGGGTCAACAATGAGGTGTAAAATCATAATGGGGTCGATTGTGAAGTCCAGAGTCCGTCTAATCGTACCAGCAAACCATTCAATAGCTATTTAACAGAGACGTAGAAGCTGACATTCAGCCCCATGGTATATGCTTTCAGGTTTTTGTACTTTCTGCCTGGTGGGAGGGAGAGGTGAGGAGAAGAGACCATCGATGGTGAATGAAAAGAAATTGTGAAAGCGGAGAGCAGTAACTACCAGAAGTTGGAGAAATTGATGTTCATGCCATCAGGCTGGAGGTCACCCAGACACAATGTGATGCGTTGCTCCCTTAGCTGGAGCTTGGCCTCATTGTGGCAGTTGAGCTTCACCAGAATAGAAATGGGAAGTCAAATTAAAATGAGTAGGTACCAAGAGGTCCTGCCTTTTGCAGCAGGCAGAACCAAGGTGCTTGACAAAACGGTCCCACAATCTACATCAGGGCTCACCAATATAGAGGAGGTCAAACCATGAGCACCTGATACAGTAGAAGGTCCTGACAGATAAAGTGTTGCCTCACCTGTTTTGGAAACAGTTCTCGCAGCCTGTTTCAGCTTGATTTAAGACACCATGTCCTATTGCACTCAACCAAAGCCCCATCCAGTACACTAAAGCCTTCTCTCCACTATCCAACAGCATGGCAGAGGGGGAGAATGTGGACAGAGGGGAGCAGTACAGAGTTTAGGAAGTGTGAAAGACAGGAGGGGGAATCACTATAAGGTAAGATGATTAGTGGAGAAGACAGCAGAGAAGCACAGTCGTGTAGCATTTAGTGCACCGCTTTACAGCTCCAGCGTTCCAGGTTCAATTCCTGCCTCTGCCTGTTAGGAGTCTGTACATTCTTCCCATGCTTGGATGGGTTTCCTCTGGGTGCTCCAGTTCTGTCCTACATTTCACAGATGTACAGGCTAAGGTAAGTAAGTTGTGGGCATGCTATGTTGGTACCAGAAACGTGGTGGGCTGCCCCAGCATAACCGTGGACTGTATTAGTTGTAAGCTCAAAACAATGCATTTCACTGTATGTTTTGATGTACATGTGACATATAAACCTAATCTCTATCTTCCAGTCCTTAAGGACTGAGACGAAAGAGGACTGACTCCAAGGGAAAGGCCAGGGGACCCAGAGAACAAGTCGAAAGTAATGGGTGTACGTGAGAATCAAAGAAGATTGGGGGAAACAAGAACAAGAAGTGCAAATCATTAAAGCGACACTGTACACAAGTACAATTTCAAGTTCAAATTATTGTCATCTGATTGTACCTGTATACAACCAAACAAAGCAACGTTCCTCCGGACCACAGTGCATCCACAAAGCCTGTTACACACGGCACATAAAACAAATTTTACCATTAAATTAATAAAATCAAAGTGCACGTCAAGTGCAGCACAGGTAAACAGGAAACAGTAAACAACTCATCCTAGTGATGAGACCTCAGTGCTGGCAGGGTATTCATCAGTCTCCCTGCCTGAGAGAATAAGCTGTTACCCAGTCTGAAAGTCCTAGTTCTGATGCTTGTGTATCCCCTTTTGGACGGTAATGGGTCAAGGAGGTTGTGGGATGGGCATTGGGAACCCTCAACAATGCTTCAGGCCTAGTAAATGTCGCAAATAAGGGGAAGGAAGACTCCGGTGATCCTCTTGATGTTTTGTTTTCTGCCGTTGAACTTGCCCATCAGCCTTCTGGCACCAAAAGGCTTGTTAACTAGGAAAGAAGTTACCTTCAATAGGCAATGCACCCGAAAGCCTGAAGTTTGATTGTTTAGAACAGAGAAAAACTATAGTGCAAAAGAAAATTCCTAGGCCCGTTAAGTGATGTGGAAAAGTAGCTTTCAGAGTCATAGCTATTTTTTGAAAAGATCCGTGGAAACATTTTGAAAAGGTTGTCCATCTGCTGCTGGTTTTCTATCCTGGCATACAGTTGCTTCATAACACATGTTTTACTGGCTGCCATAAACTAATTCATTCAGGACATTTCGTCTCAGAGGGCTCGTCAAGTTCTAAAGTTCTACTTTGTCTGTGCAACGCTGAGCAAACATTGCCTGAATGGTATCACCAAGGGTATTCACTACCTACACCAGGTCTTGTCCTATCAATGGAATGCACGGACAGAGTAGGAGGAAACAACACTCTAACATCTACACAGTACACTTAGAACCATAGAAACTACAGCACAGAAACAGGCCCTTTGGCCCTTCTTGGCTGTGCCGAACCATTTTCTGCCTAGTCCCACTGACCTGCACACGGACCATATCCCTCCATACACCTCCCATCCATGTATCTATCCAATTTATTCTTAAATGTTAAAAAAGAACCCGCATTTACCACCTCGTCTGGCAGCTCATTCCATACTCCCACCACTCTCTGTGTGAAGAAGCCCCCGCTAATGTTCCCTTTAAACTTTTCCCCCCTCACCCTTAACCCATGTCCTCTGGTTTTTTTCTCCCCTTGCCTCAGTGGAAAAAGCCTGCTTGCATTCACTCTATCTATACCCATCATAATTTTATATACCTCTATCAAATCTCCCCTCATCCTTCTACGCTCCAGGGAATAAAGTCCTAACCTATTCAACCTTTCTCTGTAACTGAGTTTCTCAAGTCCCGGCAACATCCTTGTAAACCTTCTCTGCACTCTTTCAACCTTATTTATATCCTTCCTGTAATTTGGTGACCAAAACTGAACACAATACTCCAGATTCGGCCTCACCAATGCCTTATACAACCTCATCATAACATTCCAGCTCTTATACTCAATACTTTGATTAATAAAGGCCAATGTACCAAAAGCTCTCTTTACGACCCTATCTACCTGTGACGACACTTTTAGGGAATTTTGTATCTGTATTCCCAGATCCCTCTGTTCCACTGCACTCCTCAGTGCCTTACCATTAACCCTGTATGTTCTAGCTTGGTTTGTCCTTCCAACGTGCAATACCTCACACTTGTCTGTATTAAACTCCATCTGCCATTTTTCAGCCCATTTTTCCAGCTGGTCCAAGTCCCTCTGCAGGCTCTGAAAACCTTCCTCACTGTCTACTACACTTCCAATCTTTGTATCATCAGCAAACTTGCTGATCCAATTTACCACATTATCATCCAGATCATTGATATAGATGACAAATAACAATGGACCCAGCACTGATCCCTGTGGCACACCACTAGTCACAGGCCTCCACTCAGAGAAGCAATTCTCTACCACCACTCTCTGGCTTCTTCCATCGAGCCAATGTCTAATCCAATTTACCATTTCTGCAAAACTATTTCCCCTGAGATTCTCTGGTCCCCTCTTCCATCTCCAACAACACCTCATCTCTTTTCCACAGTTCCTTCTCACACAATACCATCCCTCTTATCACCTCCCTTCATCAAAGGCCTCAATAAGTGGAAAGCTCAGGGTGTCAGGGTCAGTGTCCAGCTCGCTGCTCAGTGAGGGTTGCATATAACTTGTAATGAATTATTCAAAAAAACAAAGAATGCTTAACCAACCAATAAGTGTACAAAATTACTCAAATATTACTGAAATATTAAATTCACAACAGAGGTAACCTCTGTTGGATTAATGTGTAGAATTGTTATTTTTCTTGTAGTTTAACTTTCCTATGCTTGCTTGTATTTTTATATAATCACATATATGCATGTAATTGTTCAGTAAATTTGCCGGTAATTATGGTACATTAGTTTCTGTATTTTTCCAGAAACTTCCTAGTTTTCAGTAGCAGGTCATGGCTATCTGATAGGTTAATTATTGTCAGTGGAATTAGTGTTATCTCTAGTCGGAGTATGAGACAATATGATATATAGGAGCAGAATTAGGCCATTCAGCCCATCAACTCTATTCCACCATTCAGTCATGACTGATTTATTATCCCTTTGATTTATTAGCCATCTGTGGCAATGAGTTCCACAGATTCACCACCCTTTGGCTAATAACATTCCTCCTCATCTCTGTTCTAATGGGACGTCCTACTATTCTGAGGCAATACCCTCTGGTCCTTTCTTCTCCCTCTACTGGAAACATCCTCTCCACATCCACTCTATCTAGGCCTTTCAAGTCAATTTTATCTCAATGAAATCCGCCCCCCCTTCATTTCTCTAAACTCCAGCAATTATACTGACTTCTGGCCCCAGACACTCGAGTTTTCTGGCATACTACTGGTTTCTTCCACAGTGAAGAATGTTCATGAATCAAGACCACATAAAAACCCTGCATAAGTAGTGGATGGAAAATGTCACTTCTCATTCAACTTCTTTCATATGTGGAAGATTTTGTGATTCCCATCTTGTCTTATTGAACACCTCGAGCGAAAGAAATGGACTGAAGCAAGCCACCCTTCATCCTGAGAGACTGACTAAGAAGAATCTCATTCTCTGTTATCAGGATTCACCAAATCACAGAACAAAAAGGTGCTTAATGTTCATGAGCTTTTTGAGTAGCCTTTTGATTAAACTTAGCTCCTTAAGTTATGTCTTCTAGCCAGGAGGGAGCTTAAGAATGGATTTACGAGAGCTAGAAAGGAACATGTGAAGGCCTTCCTGGGTAGGATTAAGGTAAACTTCAAGGTGTTCTCCACCAACTTGAAGAACAGGAGGAAGACTAGACTCAGAGTAGGACAGATCAGAGATTAAAGAGAAAACATGTGGAGTCGGAGGAGGTAGGGGGAGATCCCTAATGAATATATCGCTTCAGTACTTTTGTGCGTGGAACAGGCTGATATCCTGGAACATGTCAACATTAAGAAAGAGATGTGCTGGAACTTTAGAAAAACATTCAGATAGACAAGTTCCCAGGGCTGGACAGGATATACCTCAGGTTGCTAAGGGAAGTGAGGGAAGACCACAACTGCTGTTTTCTTTGTTCTCTTGGCTCCTCTTTCTTATTCATTTTCCACTCAATATATCACTTAATTAGATGCACGTAAGCAATTAAGTTTTCTGCCTCATTCTTGATTTCTGAAAAACCTTCGGATACAAACACATCAGTGTCCAACACTTCCATTTAGTTCACAGGTCAACGGTTACCCTCAGGATTTCATTTACTTATACCCTTAATTCTTTACTCCTTCCAACATTGATCTGCAGTGTTTCCACAACCTATGGACTCAATTTCAATGACTCTATGACTCATCTTCTCCGTGTTTATTACTTATTGATTTATTTTTGTTATTATTTTGTTTTTCTTTTTGTATTTGTACAATTTGTTGTCTTTTGCAAATTGGTTGTTTGTCCATCTTTGAGTGCAGCTTTTCATTGATTTGATTGTGTTTCTTTGTATTTACTGTGAATGCCTGCAATAAAATGAATCTCAAGCAAGTATCAGGTTACATATATAAACTTCGATAATAAATTTACTTTGAACTTTGAACTTTTCAACTTTGTACATTATTTCAATAAACTTACAATGTAAACCAAATGAGCAGCACCTCATTTTCCAGCTTCAAGGCTATAACCTCTGCACTCAATGAATTCAACAATTTCAAATAATCTACTCCAGTCTTGTATTTCATGTTTCCAGTATTAACTGTCTTCACCAACCATACCCCCCGCTTTCTGGTAGTGGTTTCAAATTTCTTTTGTTACCTCCTACAACCTAGCTCTTCAGATATACCTGTCTGTTCACTGAGCTTTTCTCCTCTCCTTCAGCTCACTTCACTTCTTCTGTTTTTCAATTTTTGACTTGCCATTCACTTAAACATCAGCCCTACCTCAACCTTTTTCTACAATTTAAAACTTTGGATTCTCATCAATTTTCCCCCAAGGTGTCGCCTTATTATTGACAGATGTACTAAGATATGGTGAAATGCTTGTTTTCTACATTGTTCATACAGATCAATTCATTAACATTAAACCTAAGATAGTGCTGGTTACAGACAGCGATGTTATGCAGGCAGCACGCAAAACTACTAGATATACCTCTTTTGAACTATGTTTTGAACTGTAATTTCCCTTTAAGGTACGTACTTTTGAACCACCTAAATGAACCAGTGATTTTACGATCTCCTGAAGGAGTCGGTGAACTTGACTTTCAGGATGCAGGTACAGCACCTTGAAGCAGTCAAAGGTCAGCCATCACCAGAAAAGAGTGCACAATGGCTGACTTCAAGTCAGATTAAAGCATCAAGGGCCGAGAGCGCCAAGAGCAGAAAATGAACCAGTTTTCATCCCCACTACTTCATGCCAGCCAAGATCCCCCACTGGAGCCCATCCTGTCTACCAGCGCTTGAGTCACCCCCCTCTCTTCTCACTACTAGCATCAAGCAGGAAGTGCAGAAGTCTTGGAAACGACACCGCCAGATTGGGGAAGAGTTGTTGCCCTGCAGCCACTGGGCTTCTGAACTGGCTTCATTTGCCTCAGCGCTGAATTGACCCCACAGCCTGTGGACTCACTTACTGGGACTCTGTTGCTTACGTTTTCAGTGTTACTTGTTTTTTTTTAATTATTGTCACGATTTTCCCTCTTTTCTTGCGCGTCTGTGTGTGTGTGTGTGTGTGTGTGTGTGTGTGTGTGTGTTTTTATTACAGATTGTATGTATTTCTTTGTTTTCCTGTGTGTCCCCGCAAGAAGGTGAACCTCAAGGTTTACATGCTTTGATAACAAATCTACTCTGAACTTTGATTACACAGTGCATTGAGGTACAATAACAATGCAGAATGCAGGGTTACAGTTACAGAGAAAGTGCAGAGCAGGCAGACGATAAGGAGTAAGGTCACAACACATTAGAATTGTGTGGTCAATAGTCGCACCAGGGGACCATTTGATTGTTCAATAACAGTGAGATGGAAGCTGTCTTTGAGCCCGGTGACACTTGCTTTCCAGCTTTTATATTTTCAGTCCAATGGGAGAGGGGGTCAGGAGAAGACAGAATCTCCAAGGTGGGTGTGTTCTTTGATTATGTTGGGTGCTTTACTGTGGCAGCAAGAAGTGTAGACAGAGTCCATAGAGGGGATGCTGGTTACAATAAGACCATAAAACACAGGAGCAGAATTTGGCCACTCGGCCCATCGAGTCCACTCTGCTATTCCATCATGGTTGATCCATTTTCCCTCTCTGCCCCTTCTCCTGTCATCTCCCCACAAACCATGACACCCTAACTAACCAAGGACCTATCAACCTCTGCTTTAAATATACTCAATGACTAGGCCTCCACAGCCGTCCGTGGCAATGAATTCCACTGATTCAGCACCCTCTGGCTAAAGAAATTCCTTCTCATTTCTGTTCTAAGTGGGCATTCCTCTATTCTGAGGCCATGCCCACTGGTCTGAGACTTACCCAGTATGGAAACATCCTCTCCACATCCATTTTCAATATTCAATAGGTTTCAATATAATCCCCTTTCATTCTTTTAAACTCCAGTACAGACTCAGAGCTAACAAATGCACCTCAGAATCATTCTCCTGAACTTCCTCTGGTCCCTCTCCAATACCGGCACATCTTTTCTTAGACTGCTCACAATATTCCAAGTGCCGTGTGACCAATGCCTTATAAAGCATCACATCCTTGCTCCTACGATGTGCCGAGATGTGTCCACAACTCAGTGCAGTTTTGTGTGGTCGGGGGCAAAACAGTTGCCATATCAAAGCCATGAAGCATCCAGAGAGGATGATATCTATGGTGCATCAATAAAAATTGGTGAGGGGCAACAGGGACATGCCAAATTTCTTTAGCCACCTGAGGAATTAGAGGTTTTGGTGAGCGTTCCTGGCCTTGGCATCTATGAGGTTGGACCAGAGCAGGCGAGTGGTGATGCTCACATCTAGGAACTTGAAAGTCTCAACCCTCCCGACCTCAGAACTACTGATGTAGACAGGAGCATGCACACCGTGTACCCCTCCCCACCCTGAAGTCGACAGCCAGCTCTTTCGGTTTTGCTGACACTGAGGGAATGATTATTGTCATGGCACCATCTTACTAAGCTCTCTATCTCCTTCCTGTACTCTGACACAGCCCAATACAGCAGAATATACAGTCTGGGGTGACGCTGGGGGGCAAATATGCTGGAGGTGTTCATGAGGCTCTTAGAGAGGCATATGAACGTGTGGGAATTCAAAGGCTATGGGCACTGTGTCGACAAATGGGATTAGTTTAATTGAGCACTTGACTACTAATTGAATTTGTTCATAACCAACACTGTGGGCTAAAAGGCCTGTTCCTGTGCTGTACGTTCTATGTTGTAATTTTGTAGCCCTCTATTAACTCTCCTTTCAATCTCACTTGTTATTCATTTATTTGTATTTACACAAGATGTATTCTCTTGCAGATTGGTCGCTTGTCAGTCTTTGTTTATGTATAGTTTTCATAAATTATACTGTATTTTAAGATTCAAGACGCAAGATTGTTCAATATCATTTCCAGTACACAAGAGTGAATGAGAACAAAATGAGTTTTACTGTGGATCTAATGTAGCACATAAAACAAACACAATAATAAAAAACACAATCAATATATAATACATAAAATAGCTTATATGCATAGATTAATTGTATGTCCATGAAGTGACACAAGGCACAGGAGTGATTCTGAGAGGAAAGAATAAAGTAGTGGCGGAGGGGTGGGTTAGTGGGTGGTGGTGGTGATCAGCCTTACTGCTTGGAGAAAGTCTGGTGGTCCTGGCGCGGATACTGCTTAGCATCCTCCAAGTTCCCTGCCCCAAGGAGTGTGACTGGTGTTTCTAATTCTGTATTTCATAGGGCATCTTGTGCAAAGACAGCAGCTTGCATGAATTGGTGAAAGTGTAAATGGGTTCCTGCTGGTGGTGAGCGTTGTCCAGTTCACAAGGTAACTAGCACAACCCACCAGATGCCTTCTGACACAGATGCACTAGGGAACAAAGGGATATAGTTGCTTCGCACTGGTTGTTCCCACAGCTCTCAATTTCTGCTGCGCCATTGTGACAGGTTGCTCAGGAACCACACTATGGGACGGTGAGGAGCAAACAGAGTGGAAAAAATTGACAGCTCTTGTTACAAAATAGTTGCTGATTTATTTCAGAGAAGCGAAGGTGGAGCTGCAGAGCACTGGACACCCACCTGTTCCTCAGCACAGAGAGCTGCGAGAGATGGAAAATGTCTCCCTTTCACTGAGGGTTTAAAAGAAAATCCTACAATCAAAAGACCATAAGGCATAGGAGCAGAATTAGGCCATTCAGTCCATTGAGTCTGCTTTATCAGTCAATCATGGCTGATTTATTTTCCTTCTCAACCCCATTTTCGCACCTTTTTGCCAAAACCTTTACGAATTAATGATCTATCAACCTGCGTTTTAAGTATACCCACAACCGTCGGTGACAATGAATTCCACAGATTCTCCACTCTCTGGCTAAGGAAATTCCTTCTGATCTCTGTTTCTAAAGGGACATCCTTTTATTCTGAACCCATGCCCTCCGGTCCTAGACTCCCCATCTATAGGAAACATCCTCTCCACTGTATCGAGACCTTTCAACAATGTAACATGACTGCACCTTTAATTTAAAAAAAACAACTTCATGTTCACTGCTAAGGGCATACGTACCCAGGCTATAAATTCCAAAGAAAAATTATCTTTTTCCTTCTGCAGTAGCACAGCCTATTGCAAACACAGAGTCGTAGAAAAGCACAGCACAGAAATAGGCACTTTGGCCACCTAGTCTGTACCAAACAATTTAAGCTGCTTAGTCCCATCACAAATATTTTGGTTGTCCCATGACAAACATAAATTACGTAAATTTAAATTAACATTTAAATAGACATAACTTACTTGACATAATAAACAAACAAACATCATGACATTAGTGAAAGTTGAAGGACAAACAGTCTGAGGTCAAATTAGGGTTTTCTGGTCAGTTGAACAACCTGGTGGCAGTGATGAAGAAGGTACAGTCAAGACCATAATTGAGAATTAAGGTGAATCGACATTCTGCGATTCAATACTGCTCTTTGTTTTACAAATTTAATTTTGAAATAGTTAAACAGAATCAGGGTTAATATCACTGACATGCAGTATGTCATGGAATCAGTTTTGTGACAGCAGTACATTATAATACCAAAACTATAAATTACAGTTAGAAATACATTCTTAAAAATAAATTAAATAACCAGTGCAAAAAAGAACTAAAAAAATATTGAAATTGCGTACATGAGGAAGAAGCTGTTCCTGAAACATTGAGCGTGTGCCTTCAGGCTCCTGTACCTCCTCCCTGATGATAGCAAAGAGATGCAGGAAGAAGACGAGAGACAGGAATAGTCGACCACATGGCCTCTCATGCATGTTCCTCTATTCAACAGGGTCGCAGCTGAAGTGCTCTTCACTTCAGCTCCATTTCCTCTGAAATGTTCAAACCAAAGACCAACAATCTGATCAGCTCAACCTCAGTCCAGCCTCCAGTTCTCTCTGGGACTGAACTCCAAGGAATCAATGCTTTCTGAAATAATAATCACCCTCATCTCCTGCTTAGCGGTTGAGACATTCTGAAGCTATGACCCCCTTCTAGATTCTCTCAAATTGAAGGAATTTATGGCATCTGCTCGTTCAAGCAAAGGAATACTGTTGTGAAATTTGTTGTTTTGTGGCAGCAGTACATTGCAATACATAATAATATAAGAACTATAAATTGCAATAGAATATATTTTTAAAAATAAATTAAATAAGTAGTGCAAAATGAGAGCAAAAAAAATAGTGAAGTGGTGTACAGAGGTTCACTGACAATTCAGAAATCTGATGCTGGAGAGAAGAAGCTGTTCCTAAAACACTGAGTGTATGTATTCAGGGTCCTGTACCTATGAATGTATATATGTAGAAATGAATGTCTTGTTTTTTTTCAATTAGAACATAAAGCACAGAACACTGGAGCCCAGTACAGTCCCTTCGGCCCATAATGTTGTGCCTACCTTTAACCTACTCTGAGATCAATCTGACCCTTTTCCCCTATATAGCACTGCATTTTTCTATCACCTATCTACAGTGCCTATAAAAAGTATCCACACCACCCTCCCCCATGGAAGCTTTCATGCTTTATTGTTTTACAGCATTGAATCACAGTGGATATAATTTGGCTTTTTTGATACTGATCAACAGAAAAAGCCTCTTGTGACAAAGTGAAAACAAATCTGTACAAAGTGATCTAAATTAAATACAAATATAAAGCACAAAATAATTGATTGCATAAGTATTCATCCTCTTCAAGTCAGTATTTAGGAGATGCACCTTTGGCAGCAATTGCAGACTTGAGTCTGTGTGGATAGGTCTCTATCAGCTTTGCACATCTGGACACTGCAATTTTCCCCCATTCTTCTTTACAAAACTGCTCAAACTCTGTCAGATTGCATGGGGATCATGAGTGAACAGCCTTTTTCAAGTCCAGCCACAAATTCTCAGTTGGATTGTGGTCTGGACTCTGACTTGGCCACTCCAGGACATTAACTTTGTTGTTTTTAAGCCATTCCTGGGTAGCTTTGGCTTTATGCTTGGGACAATCATGGCTTGACTTTGCGAACGAAGATTTAGGAAGGGGTCTGCCCACGTCTGCTGCAGGCTCGCTGGTAGCTGATGAGGCCAATACAGGACAGGAAGGTGCAAGAGGATGGTTGTAAATGTGAGCGTGTCCTTCGGCCTGCACAATGGTATTTCAGGTGGCGTGCAGTGTGCGCGGTACTGGCCACACCCTTTACACCCGGGGTTGATCTGCCATAGCCTAGCAAGCTGGGCCGATGACAGCGAGGTCCTCGGGTCGTAGGATTTACATCAGAGTGTCCTTCTCCCAAGTGGATGGCCTGGCAAGGCTGCCCGGGTTTGGATTCAGAGTTGTCCTTCTCTTCGGCTGGCTGCCAACCAAGGCTAAACAAGCCCAGCCTACCAATCCAGTTGTACTGCCGGACGCAGTAATGTAATGTAGGAGAGGCCATTTGCAGTGGCTTCCTGCCTAGCAAGCCAGACAGTGACCACGCGGCGATCACTACACTGGGAAAGGGGAGGCGATGTATTGCTCGTACACTTTCTCTGGGTGAGAGGGACGTCAGGCCCAGACCTCACCTGCCACCCACCCCGCCATCTTTAGGACCAATGCCTTCCTGAAAAACAAATCTTCTGCCAAGTCGCTGTTCTCTTGCAGACTGCATCAGGTTTTCCTCCAGGATTGCCCTGTATCTTGCTGCATTCATAATACCCTGCACTTTCACATGCCTTCCAAAGCCTGCTGCTGTGAAGCATCCCAACAGCATGATGCAGCCACCACCATGTTTTACGCTAGTGCTGGTGTGTTTTTGAAGATGCGCTGTGTTCAGCTTTCGTCAAAAATAGCGTTTAGTCTGACGGCCAAAAAGCTCAATTTTGGTTTCATCAGACCATAGAACCTTCTTCCAGCTGACTTAAGAATCTCCCACATGCCTTCTGGCACACTCCAGCTGAGATTTCATGAGTTTTTTTTTCTCTTTGCCACTCTCCCGTAAAGCTGCGACTGGTGACGCACCCGGGCAACAGTTGTTGTATGGGCAGTCTCTCCCATCTCAGCCACTGAAGCTTGTAACTCCTCCAGAGTTGTCATAGGTCTCTTGGTGGCCTCCCTCACTAGTCCCCTTCTTGCACACTCACTCAGTTTTTGAGGATGGGCTGCTTTAGGCAGATTTACAGCTGTGCCATATTCTTTCCATTTCTTGATGATTAATTTAACTGTACTCCAAGGAATATTCAGCTACTTGGAAATTTTCTTGTTTCCACCTCCTGACAGGTGCTTCTCAATACCATTTTTGTCGAGTTGCTTGAAGTGTTTTTTTTTTGTCTTCATGGTGTATTTTTTGCCAGGATACTGACTCACCAGCAGTTGGACCTTCCAGATACAGGTGTATTTTTACTACAATCATTTGAAGTATCTTGACTGTACACAGATCTCCAAAAACAGATCTCCATTTATCTAATGATGTGACTTCTAAAACCAATTGGCTGCACCAGTGATGGTTTGGCACGTCATATTAAAGGGGGTGAATACTTACGCAATCAATTATTTTGTGTTTTATATTTGTAATTAATTTAGATCACTTTGTAGAGACCTGTTCCACGAAAGAGTCTTTTTCTGGCGATTAGTGTCAAAAAAGCCAAATTAAGTCACTGTTAATCAATGCTATAAAACAATAAAATATGAAAACTTCCAATGGGGGTGAATACTTTTTATCAGCACTGTAAGAGTTTCCTAAATTGTCCATAATGTAGCTGCCTCAACCACCACTCCTGTCAATGTATTCACCATTGTCTGTGAAAAAAACCTCATAGTTCAAAAGTTCAAAGTAAGTTTATCATCAAAGTATTATACCATATACAGCCTTGAGATCCATTTTCTTGCAGGCACACACAGGAAAACAAACAAATACAACAGAATCCACAGAGAAACACACACAACAAAGGTTTGGGTTTATTGGGTGGTTGCTGGGCAGTGCAGCTTGAAGGGCCGAAGAGCCTCCTTTGAGCTGTATCTCAATAAACATAACTACAACAAAGGCTGACAAACATCCAATGTGCAAAAGAGGACGAATCGTGCAAATAATTAAAAAAAAAAGCAAACAACTAAAACGCAGAACACGAGCGGCAGAGTCCCCAGTAATGAGTCCACAGGCTGAGGAGTCCGTTCAGTGCCGAGGTGAATGAAGCGGGTCCGGTGTCCGCTGGCTGCAGGGCAGTGACTCCTCTACCTCCCGCCTATACATCCCCTATAGACCTTCAATTTTCAATCATTCACTTGCCTCCTGAAAAGTTTCTTAATGCTCCTAATGCAGCGGTCCCCAACCACCGGGCCACAAAACATGTGCTACCGGGCCGTGAGGAAACGATATGAGTCAGCTGCACCTTTCCTCATTCCCTGTCACGCACTGTTGAACTTGAACATAGGGTTGCCAACTGTCCTGTATTTGCCGGAACATCCCATACATTGGGCTAAATTGGTTTGTCCCATACGGGACTGCCCTTGTCCCGTATTTCCCCTGCTAAGGTAGAGCGTTCCTATGAAACCTTTCATGCTGAAATGGCGTGAAGCGAAGAAGCAATTATCATTAACTTATATGGGAAAAATTTTTGAGCGTTCCCAGACCCAAAGAATAACCTAACAAATCATACCAATTAAACATAAAACCGAAAATAAACAATACTAACATACAGTAAAAGCAGGAATTATATGATAAATACACAGCCTATATAAAGTAGAAATAATGTATGTACAGTATAGTCGGGAAGATGAAGACAAAACCGATTTGTGGGGAAAAAATCGGCACGTATGCACATGCGCACGTCACACATATGCACACACAGGTGCCCACGCAAGGCTTCATGGTCATGGTAGTCTTTCCTGGGGGAAAGTGTCCCGTATTTGACTGCTACTTTTGTCCCTTATTTGGGAGTGAGAAAGTTGGCAACCCTAACTGTAAAAGACATGTTGAGGTGAGTTTAACCCTACTTGAACACCCCCCGCCCAGTCGGCCAGTCCGCAAGAATATTATCAAAATTAAACCGGTCCACGGTGCAAAATAGGTTGGGGACCTCTGTCCTAATGTATCTGCTTCCACCACCACTCCTGGCAGGGCCTTCCATTCACCTACCTCTCTCCGTGTAAAAAAACCTTACCTCTGACATCCCCGCTATACTATCCTCCAATCACCTTAAAATTATCTCCCCTCATATTAACCATTTCCACCTTGGGATTTGCAGTAATTTTTTGTCATTCACCTTACACTTGCCATCAGATTTCTGAATGTTCAGTGCACCTCTGTACAGCACCTCAATATTTTTTTCTTTTCTTGCTCTCTTTTTGCACTACTTATTTAATTTTATACATATTTTATATTGCAATTTGTATTTTTATTATGTATTGCAATGTTCTGCTGCCACAAAACAAAAAATTTCATGAGATCTGCTAGTGATTCTGATTCAAGGCAAAAGTAATAACCTACAGTCAACACCAAATGTGATAATTTGACTTTATCCATTCACCTCATACTCCTGGACTAAAAACCACATTTAGCACCTTACCTGTGCTTTACTGAAGCCCCACATCTCTGAGCCAGAACTCCCAAATCCACCATGCTGGCAAATCTCCATTTCATAATTCCATTTCACTCTCTTGCTCCCTTACAAAGATGTGCATGCGTTCCCAAGTGTGCCAGCCCAGAGGTCACGCTTTGCTCTGCCTGCCATCCTCTGCCGCAAAATGGCATGGTAGCATAGTGGTTAGCACAACGCTGTCTGTAAGGAGTTTGTACGTTCTCCCCGTGACCACGTGGGTTTCCTCCCACAGTCCAAAGACTTACCAGCTGGTAGGTTAATTGGTCATTGTGTAACGATCCGTTATATTGACTCGTATATGTCTAGGGGAAATCCAGCCCAGCACCTGCTTCAACACTCCCCTCAGGGTCAGTTGCAGCCCAAATCAATCACAAACATCAATCATCAGCCAGCACACCTAGTAAATTTTAACAAATGCACTTTATAGATATTACTAATTCTATGACATTAATATGAGTTTGATACAGAGAGGAAAGTAATGAAAAAAAAAGGCGCCAACACTTATCAAAGTCCAAGTTCTTCGCGCGCTACCGTTGGAGCTCAATTCGACTTCAGACGACCACCCGGACCCCGTCGACTCCCGGCTCGGGACCACCCGGAATGATTGACCGGAGCCTCTTCGCACGTCCGCGGTCCTCCCCGTCACTCCTCCGACTCCCCGTCTCTCCTCCGACTCCCCATCTCTCCACCGTTCTCGTCGTCTCTCCTCCGACTCCCCGTCAAAAACCCCGTCCACCTTCCTCCCCGTCTCTCCTCCGACTCCCTGTCTCTCCACCGTCCTCCCCGTCTCTCCTCCGACTCCCCGTCTCTCCACCGTCCTCCCTGTCTCTCCACCGTCCTCCCCGTCTCTCCTCCGACTCCCCGTCTCTCCACCGTCCTCCCCGTCTCTCCTCCGACTCCCCGTCTCTCCTCCGTCCTCCCCGTCTCTCCTCCGACTCCCCATCTCTCCTCCGACTCATCTCTCCACCGTCCACCATCCTCCGCGTCTCTCCTCCGTCCTCCCTGTCTCTCCACCATCCTCCCTGTCTCCCCTCCAACTCCCCGTCTCCCCTCTGACTCCTCGTTTCTCCTCCGACTCCCCGTCTCTCCTCCGACTCCCCATCTCTTCTCCGAATCCCCGGCTCTCCACCGTCCTCCCCGTCTCTCCTCCGTCCTCCCCGTCTTTCCTCCGACTCCCCTTCTCTCCTCCAACACCCTGTCCCTCCTCCGACTCCCCGTCAAAAACCCCGTCTCTCCTCCATCCTCCCCGTCTCTCCTCCGAATCCCCGTCTCTCCTCCGACTCCCTGTCTCTCCACCGTCCTCCCGCTCCCCTCCAACTCCCCGCCTCTCCACCGTCCTCCCCGTCTCTCCTCCGACTCCCCGTCAAAAACCCCGTCTCTCCTCCATCCTCCTCGTCTCTCCTCTGACTCCCCGACTCTCCTCCGATCTCGTCTCTCCTCTGACTCCCCGTCTCTCCACCGTCCTCCCCGTCTCTCCTCCGTCCTCCGCGTCTCTCCTCCGACTCCCCATCTCTCCTCCGACTCCTCATCTCTCCACCGTCCACCGTCCTCCTCGTCTCTCCTCCGACTCTTCGTCTCTCCTCCGACCTCGTCTCTCCTCTGACTCACCATCTCTCATCCGACTCCCCGTCAAAAACCCTGTATCTCCTCCGTCCTCCCCATCTCTACTCCGACTTTCCATCTCGCCTCCGTCCTCCCCGCCTCTCCTCCGACTCCCCATCTCTCCACCGTCCACCGTCCTCCTCATCTCTCCTCCGACTCCCAGTCTCTCCACCGTCCTCCCCATCTCTCCTCCGTCCTCCCCGTCTCTCCACCGTCATCCCCGTCTCTCCACCGTCCTCCTCGTCTCCCCTCCGACTCAGCGTCTCTCCTCCGACTCCCCGTCTCTCCACCGTCCTCCCCGTCTGTCCTCCGACTCCCCGTCTCTCCAATGTCCTCCCCGTCTCGCCTCCGTCCTCTCGTCTCTCCTCCTACTCCCCGTCAAAAACCCCGTCTCTCCTCCGACTCCCCGTCTCTCCACCGTCCTTCCCATCTCTCCTCCAACTCCCCATCTCTCCACCGTCCACCGTCCTCCTCGTCTCTCCTCCGACTCCCCGTCGCTCCACCGTCCTCCCCGTCTCTCCTCTGACTCCCCATCTCTCCACCATCCTCCCCGTCTCCCCTCCGACTCCCCGCCTCTCCATCATCCTCCCCGTCTCTCCTCCGTCCTCCCCGTCTCTCCACCGTCCTCCTCGTCTCTCCTCCGACTCCCCGTCTCTCCTCCGACTCCCCATTGCTTCACCGTCCACCGCCCTCCTCGTCTCTCCTCCGACTCCACGTCAAAAACCCGGACCACCATCCTCCTTGTCTCTCCTCTGACTCCCCGTCTCTCCTCCGACTCCCCGTCACTCCACCGTCTTCCCCGTCTCTCCTCCGACTCCCCGCCTCGCCACCGTCCTCCCCGTCTCTCCTCCGCCGCCCCGTCTCTCCACCGACTCCCCGTCTCTCCTCCGACTCCCCATCGCTCCACCGTCCACAGTCCTCCTCGTCTCTCCTCCGACTCCCCGTCTCTCCAATGTCCTCCCTGTCTCTCCTCCGTCCTCCCCGTTTCTCCTCCGACTCCCCATCTCGCCTCCGTCCTCCCGTCTCTCCTCCGACTCCCCGTCAAAAACGTCGTCTCTCCTGCGACTCCCCGTCAAAAACCCCGTCTCTCCTCCGACTCCCTGTCTCTCCACCGTCCTCCCCGTCTATCCTCTGACTCCCCATCTCTCCACCGTCCACCGTCCTCCTCGTCTCTCCTCCAACTCCCTGTCTCTCCACCGTCCTCCCCATCTCTCCACCATCCTCCCCGTCTCCCCTCCGACTCCCCGCCTCTCCACCGTCCTCCCTGTCTCTCCTCCATCCTCCCTGTTTCTCCACCGTCCACCGTCCTCCTCGTCTCTCCTCCGACTCTTCGTCTCTCCTCCGACCTCGTCTCTCCTCTGACTCACCATCTCTCATCCGACTCCCCGTCAAAAACCCTGTATCTCCTCCGTCCTCCCCATCTCTACTCCGACTTTCCATCTCGCCTCCGTCCTCCCCGCCTCTCCTCCGACTCCCCATCTCTCCACCGTCCACCGTCCTCCTCATCTCTCCTCCGACTCCCAGTCTCTCCACCGTCCTCCCCATCTCTCCTCCGTCCTCCCCGTCTCTCCACCGTCATCCCCGTCTCTCCACCGTCCTCCTCGTCTCCCCTCCGACTCAGCGTCTCTCCTCCGACTCCCCGTCTCTCCACCGTCCTCCCCGTCTGTCCTCCGACTCCCCGTCTCTCCAATGTCCTCCCCGTCTCGCCTCCGTCCTCTCGTCTCTCCTCCTACTCCCCGTCAAAAACCCCGTCTCTCCTCCGACTCCCCGTCTCTCCACCGTCCTTCCCATCTCTCCTCCAACTCCCCATCTCTCCACCGTCCACCGTCCTCCTCGTCTCTCCTCCGACTCCCCGTCGCTCCACCGTCCTCCCCGTCTCTCCTCTGACTCCCCATCTCTCCACCATCCTCCCCGTCTCCCCTCCGACTCCCCGCCTCTCCATCATCCTCCCCGTCTCTCCTCCGTCCTCCCCGTCTCTCCACCGTCCTCCTCGTCTCTCCTCCGACTCCCCGTCTCTCCTCCGACTCCCCATTGCTTCACCGTCCACCGCCCTCCTCGTCTCTCCTCCGACTCCACGTCAAAAACCCGGACCACCATCCTCCTTGTCTCTCCTCTGACTCCCCGTCTCTCCTCCGACTCCCCGTCACTCCACCGTCTTCCCCGTCTCTCCTCCGACTCCCCGCCTCTCCACCGTCCTCCCCGTCTCTCCTCCGCCTCCCCGTCTCTCCACCGACTCCCCGTCTCTCCTCCGACTCCCCATCGCTCCACCGTCCACAGTCCTCCTCGTCTCTCCTCCGACTCCCCGTCTCTCCAATGTCCTCCCTGTCTCTCCTCCGTCCTCCCCGTTTCTCCTCCGACTCCCCATCTCGCCTCCGTCCTCCCGTCTCTCCTCCGACTCCCCGTCAAAAACGTCGTCTCTCCTGCGACTCCCCGTCAAAAACCCCGTCTCTCCTCCGACTCCCTGTCTCTCCACCGTCCTCCCCGTCTATCCTCTGACTCCCCATCTCTCCACCGTCCACCGTCCTCCTCGTCTCTCCTCCAACTCCCTGTCTCTCCACCGTCCTCCCCATCTCTCCACCATCCTCCCCGTCTCCCCTCCGACTCCCCGCCTCTCCACCGTCCTCCCTGTCTCTCCTCCATCCTCCCTGTTTCTCCACCGTCCTCCTCCTCTCTCCTCCGACACCCGTCCCCCTCCGACTCCCCATCTCCCCACCGTCCACCGTCCTCCTCGTCTCTCGTTCGACTCCCTGTCAAAAACCCCGTCCACCGTCCGCCTCGTCTCTCCTCCGACTCCCCGTCTCTCCACCGTCGTCCCCGTCTCTCCTCCGACTCCCCGTCTCTCCACTGTCCAGCCCGTCTCTCCTCCGACTCCCCGTCTCCGCTCCGACTCCCCATCGCTCCACCGTCCACAGTCCTCCTCGTCTCTCCTCTGACACTGTCGCTCCACCGTCCTCCCCATCTCTCCTCCGCCCTCCCCGTCTCTCCTCCGTCCTCCCCGTCTCTCCTCCAACTCCCCGTCAAAAACCCCGTCTGTCATCCGTACACCCTGTCTCTCCTCCCACTCCCCGTCAAAAACCCCGTCTCTCCACCGTCCTCCCCGTCTCTCCTCCGACTCCCCGTCTCTCCTCTGTCTTCCCCGTCTCTCCTCCGACTCCCCGTCTCGCCTCCGACACCCCGTCTCGCCTCCGACACCCCGTCTCTCCTCCGACTCCTCGTCTCTCCTCCAACTCCGACTCCCCATCGCTCCACCGTCCACAGTCCTCCTCGTCTCTCCTCCGACTCCCCGTCTCTCCTCTGACTCCCCGTCTCGCCTCCGTCCTCCCCGTCTCTCCTCTGACTCCCCGTCTCTCCTCCGTACTCCCTGTCTCTCCTCCGACTCCCCGTCTCTCCTCTGACTCCCCGTCTCGCCTCCGTCCTCCCCGTCTATCCTCCGACTCCCCATCTCTCCACCGTCCACCGTCCTCCTCGTCTCTCCACCGTCCTCGCCGTCTCACCTCCGACTCCCCATCTCTCCACCGTCCTCCCCGTCTCCCCTCCGACTTCCCGCCTCTCCACCGTCCTCCCTGTCTCTCCTCCATCCTCCCCGTTTCTCCACCGTCCTCCTCCGACACCCGTCTCTCCTCCGACTCCCCATCTCTCCACCGTCCACCTCGTCTCTCGTTCGACTCCCCGTCAAAAACCCCGTCCACCGTCCTCCTTGTCACTCCTCCGACTCCCCGTCTCTCCACTGTCCTGCCCGTCTCTCCTCCGACTCCCCGTCTCCGCTCCGACTCCCCATCGCTCCACCGTCCACAGTCCTCCTCGTCTCTCCTCTGACTCACCGTCTCTCCACCGTCCTCCCCATCTCTCCTCCGCCCTCCCCGTCTCTCCTCCGTCCTCCCCGTCTCTCCTCCAACTCCCCGTCAAAAACCCTGTCTCTCCACCGTCCTCCTCGTCTCTCCTCCGACTCCCCGTCTCTCCTCTGTCTTCCCCGTCTCTCCTCTGACTCCCCGTCTCGCCTCCGACACCCCGTCTCTCCTCTGACTCCTCGTCTCTCCTCCAACTCCAACTCCCCATTGCTCCACCGTCCACAGTCCTCCTCGTCTCTCCTCTGACTCCCCGTCTCTCCTCCGACTCCCCGTCTCTCCACCGTCCTCCCCGTCTCTCCTCCGACTCCCAGTCTCGCCTCCGTCCTCCCCGTCTCTCCACTGTCCACCGTCCTCTCCATCTTTCCTCCGTCCTCCCCGTCTCTCGTCTGACTCCCCGTCTCTCCTCCGTACTCCCCGTCTCTCCTCCGACTCCCCGTCTTTCCACCGTCCTCCCCGTCTCTCCTCCGACTCCCCGTCTCTCCTCCATCCTCCCCCTTTCTCCTCTGAACCCCATCTCTCCTCCGACTCCTCGCCTAAAACCCCGTCCGCCATCCTCCTCGTCTCTCCTCTGAATGCCCGTCAAAAACCCTGTCCACCATCCTCCTTGTCTCTCATCCGACTGCCCGTCTCCCCTCGACTCCCCATCTCTCCTCCAACTCCCCATCGCTCCACCGTCCACAGTCCCCCTCGTCTCTCCTCCGACTCCCCGTCTCTCCTCCGACTCCCCGTCTCTCCTCCGACTCCCCGTCTCTCCACCGTCCACCGTCCTCCTCATCTCTCCTCCGACTCCCCGTCAAAAACCCCGTCCACCGTCCCCGTCTCTCCAACTCCCCGTCTCTTCTCCGACTCCCCGTCTCTCCTCCGACTCCTCGTCTCTCCTCCAACTCCCCATCGCTCCACCGTCCACAGTCCCCCTCGTCTCTCCTCCGACTCCCCGTCTCTCCACCGTCCTCCCCATCTCTCCTCCGTCTCCCCGTCTCTCCTCCGACTCCCATTCTCGCCTCCGTCCTCCCCGTCGCTCCACTGTCCACCGTCCTCCCCGTCTCTCCTCCTTCCTCCCCGTCTCTCCTCCGTCCTCCCCGTCTCCCCCCGACTCTCCGTCTCTCCTCCGACTCCACATCTCTCCACCGTCCACCGTCCTCGTCGTCTCTCCTCCGACTCCCCGTCAAAAACCCCGTCCACCGTCCTCCCCGTCTCTCCTCCGACTGCCCGTCAAAAACCCCGTCCACCTTCCTCCTCGTCTCCCCTCTGACTCCCCGTCTCTCCTCCGACTCCACATCTCTCCACCGGCCACCGTCCTCCTCGTCTCTCCTCCGGCTCCCCGTCAAAAACCCCGTCCACTGTCCTCCCCGTCTCTCCTCCGACTGCCCATCAAAAACCCCGTCCACCTTCCTCCTCGTCTCCCCTCTGACTCCCCGTCTCTCCTCCAACTCCCTGTCTCTCCACCGTCCTCCCCGTCTCTCCACCATCCTCCCCGTCTCCCCTCCGACTCACCGCCTCTCCACCGTCCTCCCCATCTCTCCTCCGACTCCCCGTCTCTCCTCCGACTCCTTGTCTCTCCTCCGACTCCCCATCGCTCCACCGTCCACAGTCCTCCTCGTCTCTCCTCCGACTCCCCGTCTCTCCAATGTCCTCTCTGTCTCTCCTCCGTCCTCCCCATCTCTCCTCCAACACGCCGTCTCGCCTCCGTCCTCCCGTCTCTCCTCCGATTCCCCGTCTCACCTCAGTCCTCCCGTCTCTCCTCCGACTGCCCGTCAAAAACGCCGTCTCTCTTGCGACTTCCCGTCAAAAACCCCGTCTCTCCTCCGACTCCCCGTCTCTCCACCGTCCTCCCCGTCTCCCCTCCGACTCCCTGCCTCTCCACCGTCCTCTCTGTCTCTCCTCCATCCTCCCCGTCTCTCCACCGTCCTCCTCGTCTCTCCTCTGACTCCCCGTCTCTCCTCCGACTCCCCATCTCTCCACCGTCCACCATCCTCCTCGTCTCTCGTTCGACTCCCCATCAAAAATCCCGTCCACCGTCCTCCTCGTCTCTCCTCCGACACCCATCTCTCCTCCGACTCCCCATCTCTCCACCGTCCACCATCCTCCTCGTCTCTCGTTCGACTCCCCATCAAAAATCCCGTCCACCGTCCTCCTCGTCTCTCCTCCGACACCCGTCTCTCCTCCGACTCCCCATCTCTCCACCGTCCACCGTCCTCCTCGTCTCTCGTTCGACTCCCCGTCAAAAACCCCGTCCACCGTCCTCCTCGTCTCTCCTCCGACTCCCCGTCTATCCACCGTCCTCCTCGTCTCTCCTCCGACTCCCCGTCTCTCCACTGTCCTACCCGTCTCTCCTCCGACTCCCCGTCTCCGCTCCGACTCCCCATCGCTCCACCGTCCACAGTCCTCCTCGTCTCTCCTCTGACTCACCGTCTCTCCACCGTCCTCCCCATCTCTCCTCCGCCCTCCCCATCTCTCCTCCGTCCTCCCTGTCTCTCCTCCAATTCCCCGACAAAAACCCCGTCTCTCCACCGTCCTCCCCGTCTCGCCTCCGACACCTGTTCTCTCCTCCGACTCCTCGTCTCTCCTCCAACTCCGACTCCCCATCGCTCCACCGTCCACAGTCCTCCTCGTCTCTCCTCCGGCTCCCCGTCAAAAACCCTGTCCACCTTCCTCCTTGTCTCCCCTCTGACTCCCCGTCTCTCCTCCAACTCCCCGTCTCTCCACCGTCCTCCCCGTCTCTCCACCATCCTCCCCGTCTCCCCTCCGACTCCCCGCCTCTCCACCGTCCTCCCCATCTCTCCTCCGACTCCTTGTCTCTCCTCCGACTCCTTGTCTCTCCTCCGACTCCCCATCGCTCCACCGTCCACAGTCCTCCTCGTCTCTCCTCCGACTCCCCGTCTCTCCACCGTCCTCCCCGTCTCTCCTCCGACTCCCCATCTCTCCACTGTCCAGCCCATCTCTCCTCCGACTCCCCGTCTCCGCTCCGACTCCCCATCGCTCCACCGTCCACAGTCCTCCTCGTCTCTCCTCTGACACTGTCTCTCCACCGTCCTCCCCATCTCTCCTCCGCCCTCCCCGTCTCTCCTCCGTCCTCCCCGTCTCTCCTCCAACTCCCCGTCAAAAACCCCGTCTGTCATCCGTACACCCTTGTCTCTCCTCCGACTCCTTGTCTCTCCTCCGACTCCCCATCGCTCCACCGTCCACAGTCCTCCTCGTCTCTCCTCCGACTCCCCGTCTCTCCAGCGTCCTCCCCGTCTCTCCACTGTCCAGCCCGACTCTCCTCCGACTCCCCATCTCTCCTCCGACTCCCCATCTCTCCACCGTCCACCATCCTCCTCGTCTCCCCTCCAGCTCCCCGTCAAAAACCCCATCCACCGTCCTCCCCGTCTCTCATCCGACTGCCCGTCAAAAACCCTGTCCACCATCCTCCTC
Source organism: Mobula hypostoma (assembly GCF_963921235.1). Classification (NCBI taxonomy): domain Eukaryota; kingdom Metazoa; phylum Chordata; class Chondrichthyes; order Myliobatiformes; family Myliobatidae; genus Mobula; species Mobula hypostoma. The sequence goes on from NC_086098.1 coordinate 149,954,910, forward strand.
GTCTCTCCTCCGACTCCCCGTCGCTCCTCCGTCCTCCCCGTCTCCCCTCTGACTCCCCATCTCTCCACCGTCCACTGTCCTCCTCATTTCTCCTCCGACTCCCCGTCAAAAACCCCGTCCACCGTCCCCGTCTCTCCTCCAACTCCCCGTCTCTTCTCCGACTCCCCGTCTCTCCTCCGACTCCTCGTCTCTCCTCCAACTCCCCATCGCTCCACCATCCACAGTCCTCCTCGTCTCTCCTCCGACTCCCCGTCTCTCCTCCGACTCCCCGTCTCTCCACCGTCCTCCCCATCTCTCCTCCGTCTCCCCGTCTCTCCTCCGACTCCCATTCTCGCCTCCGTCCTCCCCGTCGCTCCACTGTCCACCGTCCTCCCCGTCTCTCCTCCTTCCTCCCCGTCTCTCCTCCGTCCTCCCCGTCTCCCCCCGACTCTCCGTCTCTCCTCCGACTCCACATCTCTCCACTGTCCACCGTCCTCCTCGTCTCTCCTCCGACTCCCCGTCAAAAACCCCGTCCACCGTCCTCCCCGTCTCTCCTCCGACTGCCCGTCAAAAACCCCGTCCACCTTCCTCCTCGTCTCTCCTCCAACTCCACATCTCTCCACCGGCCACCGTCCTCCTCGTCTCTCCTCCGGCTCCCCGTCAAAAACCCCGTCCACAGTCCTCACCGTCTCTCCTCCGACTGCCCATCAAAAACCCCGTCCACCTTCCTCCTCGTCTCCCCTCTGACTCCCCGTCTCTCCTCCAACTCCCTGTCTCTCCACCGTCCTCCCCGTCTCTCCACCATCCTCCCCGTCTCCCCTCCGACTCCCCGTCTCTCCTCCGACTCCTTGTCTCTCCTCCGACTCCCCATCGCTCCACCGTCCACAGTCCTCCTCGTCTCTCCTCCGACTCCCCGTCTCTCCAATGTCCTCTCTGTCTCTCCTCCGTCCTCCCCATCTCTCCTCCAACACGCCGTCTCGCCTCCGTCCTCCCGTCTCTCCTCCGATTCCCCGTCTCACCTCAGTCCTCCCGTCTCTCCTCCGACTGCCCGTCAAAAACGCCGTCTCTCTTGCGACTTCCCGTCAAAAACCCCGTCTCTCCTCCGACTCCCCGTCTCTCCACCGTCCTCCCCGTCTCCCCTCCGACTCCCTGCCTCTCCACCGTCCTCCCTGTCTCTCCTCCATCCTCCCCGTCTCTCCTCCATCCTCCCCGTCTCTCCACCGTCCTCCTCGTCTCTCCTCCGACTCCCCGTCTCTCCTCCGACTCCCCATCTCTCCACCGTCCACCATCCTCCTCGTCTCTCGTTCGACTCCCCATCAAAAATCCCGTCCACCTTCCTCCTTGTCTCCCCTCTGACTCCCCGTCTCTCCTCCAACTCCCCGTCTCTCCACCGTCCTCCCCGTCTCTCCACCATCCTCCCCGTCTCCCCTCCGACTCCCCGCCTCTCCACCGTCCTCCCCATCTCTCCTCCGACTCCCCGTCTCTCCTCCGACTCCTTGTCTCTCCTCCGACTCCTTGTCTCTCCTCCGACTCCTTGTCTCTCCTCCGACTCCCCATCGCTCCACCGTCCACAGTCCTCCTCGTCTCTCCTCTGACTCACCGTCTCTCCACCGTCCTCCCCATCTCTCCTCCGCCCTCCCCGTCTCTCCTCCGTCCTCCCCGTCTCTTCTCCAACTCCCCGTCAAAAACCCCGTCTGTCATCCGTACTCCCTGTCTCTCCTCCCATTCCCCGTCAAAAACCCCGTCTCTCCATCGTCCTCCCCGTCTCTCCTCCGACTCCCCGTCTCTCCTCTGTCTTCCCCGTCTGTCCTCCGACTCCCCGTCTCGCCTCCGACACCTGTTCTCTCCTCCGACTCCTCGTCTCTCCTCCAACTCCGACTCCCCATCGCTCCACCGTCCACAATCCTCCTCGTCTCTCCTCCGACTCCCCGTCTCTCCACCTACTCCCCGTCTCTCCACTGTCCTCCCCGTCTGTCCGTCCTCCCCGTCTCTCCGTCCTCCCCGTCTCTCCTCCGACTCCCCATCTTGCCTCCGTCCTCCCCGTCTCTCCTCCGATTCCCCGTCACTCCACTGTCCACCGTCCTCCTCATCTCTCCTCCGACTCCCCGTCAAAATCCCGGCCACCGTCCTCCTCGTCTCTCCTCCGGCTCCCCGTCAAAAACCCCGTCCACAGTCCTCCCCGTCTCTCCTCCGACTGCCCGTTAAAAACCCCGTCCACCTTCCTCCTCGTCTCCCCTCTGACTCCCAGTCTCTCCTCCAACTCCCCGTTTCTCCACCGTCCTCCCCGTCTCTCCACCATCCTCCCCGTCTCCCCTCCGACTCCCCGCCTCTCCACCGTCCTCCCCATCTCTCCTCCGACTCCCCGTCTCTCCTCCGACTCCCCAACGCTCCACCGTCCACAGTCTTCCTCGTCTCTCCTCTGACTCACCGTCTCTCCACCGTCCTCCCCATCTCTCCTCCGCCCTCCCCGTCTCTCCTCCGTCCTCCCCGTCTCTCCTCCAACTCCCCGTCAAAAACCCCGTCTGTCATCCGTACTCCCTGTCTCTCCTCCCACTCCCCGTCAAAAACCCCGTCTCTCCACCGTCCTCCCCGTCTCGCCACCGTCCTCCCCGTCTCTCCTCCGACTCCCCGTCTCTTCTCTGTCTTCCCCGTCTCTCCTCCGACTCCCCGTCTCGCCTCCGACACACCGTCTCTCCTCCGACTCCTCGTCTCTCCTCCAACTCCGACTCCCCATCGCTCCACCGTCCACAGTCCTCCTCGTCTCTCCTCTGACTCCCCGTCTCTCCTCCGACTCCGCGTCTCTCCACCGTCCTCCCCGTTTCTCCGTCCTCCCCGTCTCTCCTCCGACTCCCCGTCTCGCCTCCGTCCTCCCCGTCTCTCCTCCGACTCCCCGTCTCTCCACTGTCCACCGTCCTCCCCATCTCTCCTCCGTCCTCCCCGTCTCTCCTCCAACTCCCCGTCTCTCCTCCGTACTCCCCGTCTCTCCTCCGACTCCCCGTCTCTCCACCGTCCTCCCCGTCTCTCCTCCGACTCCCCGTCTCTCCTCCGTCCTCCCCGTCCCTCCTCTGAACCCCATCTCTCCTCCAGCTCCCCGTCAAATACCCCGTCCACCATCCTCCTCGTCTCTCCTCCGACTCCCCGTCGCTCCTCCGTCCTCCCCGTCTCCCTTCCGACTCCCCATCTCTCCACCGTCCACCGTCCTCCTCATCTCTCCTCCGACTCCCCGTCAAAAACCCCGTCCACCGTCCCCGTCTCTCCTCCAACTTCCCATCTCTTCTCCAACTCCCCATCGCTCCACCGTCCACAGTCCTCCTCGCCTCTCCTCCGACTCCCCGTCTCTCCTCCGACTCCCCGTCTCTCCACCGTCCTCCCCATCTCTCCTCCGTCTCCCCGTCTCTCCTCCGACTCCCCATCTCGCCTCCGTCCTCCCCGTCGCTGCACTGTCCACCGTCCTCCCCATCTCTCCTCCTTCCTCCCCGTCTCTCCTCCGTCCTCCCCGTCTCCCCCCGACTCTCCGTCTCTCCTCCGACTCCACATCTCTCCACCGTCCACCATCCTCCTCGCCTCTCCTCCGGCTCCCCGTCAAAAACCCCGTCCACCGTCCTCCTCGTCTCTCCTCTGACTGCCCGTCAAAAACCCCGTCCACCTTCCTCCTCGTCTCCCCTCTGACTCCCCGTCTCTCCTCCAACTCCCCGTCTCTCCACCGTCCTCCCCGTCTCTCCACCATCCTCCCCGTCTCCCCTCCGACTCCCCGCCTCTCCACCGTCCTCCCCATCTCTCCTCCGACTCCCCGTCTCTCCTCCGACTCCTTGTCTCTCCTCCGAATACCCGTCTCTCCTCCAACTCCCCATCGCTCCACCTTCCACAGTCCTCCTCGTCTCTCCTCCGACTCCCCCTCTCCACCGTCCTCCCGATCTCTCCTCCGTCCTCCCTGTCTCTCCTCCGTCCTCCCCGCCTCTCCTCCGACTCCCCATCAAAAACACCGTCTCTCCTCCGTACTCACCGTCTCTCCTCTGACTCCCCATTTCGCCTCCGTCCTCCCCATCTCTCCTCGTCTCTCCTCTGACTCCCCATCTCTCTTCCGACTCCGTCTCTCCACCGTCCTCCCCGTCTCTCCTCTGACTCCCCGTCTCCCATCCGACTCCCCGTCTCCCCTCCGACTCCCCGTCTCTCCTCCGACTCCCCATCGCTCCACCGTCCACAGTCCTCCTCGTCTCTCCTCCGACTCCCCGTCTCTCCTCCGACTGCCCGTCTCTCCACCGTCCTCCCCGTCTCTCCTCCGACTCCCCGTCTCGCCTCCGTCCTCCCTGTCTCTCCTCCAACTCCCCGTCAAAAACCCCGTCTCTTCTCCGACTCCTCGTCTCTCCACCGTCCTCCCCGTCTCTCCTCTGACTCCCCGTCTCCCATCTGACTCCCCGTCTCTCTTCTGACTCGCCGTCTCTCCTCCGACTCCCCATCTCTCCACCGTCCACCGTCCTTCTCGTCTCTCCTCCGACTCCCCGTCTCTCCACCGTCCTCCCCATCACTCCTACGACTCCCCGTCTCTCCACCGTCCTCCCCGTCTCCCCTAAGACTCCTCACCTCTCCACCATCCTCCCCGTCTCTCCTCCGACTCCCCGTCTCTCCACCATCCTCCCTGTCTCTCCTCCGACTCCCCATCTCTCCTCCGACTCCCCATCTCTCCACCGTCCACCGTCCTCCTCATCTCACTTCCGACTCCCCATCTCTCCACCGTCCACCGTCCTCCTCGTATCACCTCTGTCCTCCCGTCTCATCTCCGATTCCCCGTCTCTCCTTCGTCCTCCCCGGCTCTCCTCCAACTCCTCATCTCTCCTCCAACTCCTCGGCTCTCCTCCGGCTCCCCATCAAAAACCCCATCCACCGTCCTCCCCGTCTCTCCTCCGACTCCCCGTCTCCCCTCTGACTCCCCGTCTCTCCTCCGACTCCCCGTCTCCCCTCTGACTCCCCGTCTCTCCTCCGACTCCCCATCTCTCCACCATCCACCGTCCACCGTCCACCTCGTCTCTCCACCGGCTCCCAGTCAAAACCCCGGCCACCGTCCTCCGCGTCTCTCCTCCGACTGCCCGTCAAAAACCCCGTCCACCTTCCTCCTCTTCTCTCCTCTGACTACCAGTCTCCCCTCCGACTCCCCGTCTCTCCTCCGACTCCCCATCACTCCACCGTCCTCCTCGTCTCTCCTCCTACTCCCCGTCAAAAACCCCGTCCACCGTCCTCCCCATCTCTCCTCCGACTCCCCGTCTCTCCTCCGACCTCCCCGTCTCTCCTACATCTTCCCCGTCTCTCCTCTGACTCCCCGCCTCTCCTTCAACTCCCCGTCTCTCCTCCGTCCTCCCCGTCTCTCCTCCAACTCCCAGTCTCCCCTCTGACTCCCCGTCTCTGCTCCGTCTCCGCGTCTCTCCTCCGACTACCCGTTTCTCCTCCAAACTCCCCATCGCTCCACCGTCCACATTCCTCCTCGTCTCTCCTCCGACTCCCCGTCTCTCAACCGTCCTCCCCGTCTCTCCTCCGACTCCCCGTCAAAAACCCCGTCTCTCCTCCGACTCCCCGTCAAGAACCCCTTCTCTCCTCCTAATCGCTATCTCTCCTCCGACTCCCCGTCTCCCCTCCGACTCCCCGTCTCCACTCCGACTCCCCGTCTCTCCTCCAACTCCCCGTCTCCCCTCCGACTCCCCGTCTCTCCTCCGACTCCCCATCTCTCCACCGTCCACCGTCCTCCCCGTCTCTCCTCCGACTGCACGTCAAAAACCCCGTCCATCTTCCTCCTCGTCTCTCCTCCGACTCCCCGTCTCTCCACCGTCCTCCCTGTCTCTCCTCCGTCCTCCCCGTCTCTTCACCAACTCCCTGTCTCCCCTCCGACTGCCCGTCTCTCCTCCGACTCCCCATCTCTCCACCATCCACTGTCCTCCTCGTCTCTCCTCCGGCTTCTCGTCAAAAACCTGGTCCACCGTCCTCCCCGTCTCTCCCTCTCCCCTCCGACTCCCCGTCTCTCCTCCGTCCTTTCCGTCTCTCTACCGTCCTCCTCGTCTCTCCTCCGACTCCCCATCTCTCCACCGTCCACCGTCCTCCTCGTCTCTCCTCCGGCTCCCCATCAAAAACCTCATCTACCATCCTCCCAGTCTCTCCTCCGACTGCCCGTCAAAAACCCCGTCCACCTTCCTCATCGTCCCTCCTCCGACTCCCCGTCTCTCCTCCACTCCCCGTCTCCCCTCCGACTCCCCGTCTCTCCTCCGACTCCCCATCTCTCCACCGTCCACCGTCCTCCTCGTCTCTCCTCCGGATCCACGTCAAAAACCCGGTCCACCGTCCTCCCCGTCTCTCCTCCGACTCCCCGTCTCCCCTTGGACTCCCCTTCTCCACTCCGACTCTCCGCCTCTCCTCCAACTCCCCGTCTCTCCTCCGTCCTCCCCGTCTCTCCTCCTTCCTCCTCGTCTCTCCTCTGACTCCCCGTCTCTCCTCCGACTCCGCATCTCTCCTCCGACTCCCCATCGCTCCACTGTCCAGTCCTCCTCGTCTCTCCTCCAACTCCCCGTCTCTCCTCTGACCTCCCCGTCTCTCCTCCGTACTCCCCGTCTCTCCTCCGACTCCTCGTCTCTCCACCGTCCTCCCCGTCTCTCCTCTGACTCCCCATCGCTCCACCGGCCACCGTCCTCCCCGTCTCTCCTCCGGCTCCCCGTCAAAAACCCGGTCCACCGTCCTCCCCGTCTTTCCTCCGTCCTTTCCGTCTCTCCACCATCCTCCTCATCTCTCCTCCGACTCCCCATCTCTCCACCGTCCTCCTCGTTTCTCCTCCGACTCCCCGTCAAAAACCCCGTCCACTGTCCTCCTCGTCTTCCTCCAACTCCCCTTCTCTCCACCGTCCTCCCCTTCTCTCCTCCGACTCCCCGTCTCTCCACCGTCCTCCCCGTCTCTCCGTCTCCCCTCCGACTCCCCGTCTCTCCTCCATCCTTTCCGTCTCTCTACCGACTCCCCATCTCTCCACCGTCCACCGTCCTCCTCGTCTCTCCTCCGACTCCCCGTCAAAAACCCCATCCACCGTCCTCCTCGTCTCTCCTCCGACTCCCCGTCAAAAACCCCATCCACCGTCCTCCTCGTCTCTCCTTTGACTCCCCTTCTCTCCACCGTCCTCCCCTTCTCTCCTCCGACTCCTCGTCTCTCCTCCGACTCCCTATCGCTCCACCTTCCACCGTCCTCCTCGTCTCTCCTCCGGCTCCCCATCAAAAACCTCATCTACCATCCTCCCAGTCTCTCCTCCGACTGCCCGTCAAAAACCCCGTCCACCTTCCTCATCGTCCCTCCTCCGACTCCCCATCTCTCCACTGTCCACCGTCCTCCTCGTCTCTCCTCCGGCTCCACGTCAAAAACCCGGTCCACCGTCCTCCCCGTCTCTCCTCCGACTCCCCGTCTCCCCTTCGACTCCCCTTCTCCACTCCGACTCTCCGCCTCTCCTCCAACTCCCCGTCTCTCCTCCGTCCTCCCCGTCTCTCCTCCTTCCTCCTCGTCTCTCCTCTGACTCCCCGTCTCTCCTCCGACACCCCGCCTCTCCTCCGACTCCCCGTCTCTCCTCCGACTCCCCATCTCTCCACAGTCCACCGTCCTCCTCGTCTCTCCTCCGACTCCCTGTCAAAAACGCCGTCCACTGTCCTCCCCGTCTCTCCTCCGACTGCCAGTCAAAAACCCCGTCCACTGTCCTCCTCGTCTCTCCTCCGACTCCCCATCTCCCATCCGACTCCCCGTCTCTCCTCCGACTCCCCATCTCTCCACCGTCCACCGTCCTCCTCGTCTCTCCTCCAGCTCCCCGTCAAAAACCCCGTCTACCATCCTCCCAGTCTCTCCTCCGACTGCCCGTCAAAATCCCCGTTCACCTTCCTCCTCGTCTCTCCTCCGACTCCCCATCGCTCCACCGTCCACCGTCCTCCTCTCGTCTCTCCTCCGGCTCCCCATCAAAAACCCCGTCCACCGTCCTCCTCGTTTCTCCTCCGACTCCCCGTCAAAAACCCCATCCACCGTCCTCCTCGTCTCTCCTCCGACTCCCCGTCTCCCCTCCAACTCCCCGTCTCTCAACCGACACCACATCTCTCCACCGTCCACCGCCCTCCTCGTCTCTCCTCCGGCTCCCCATCAAAAACCTCATCTACCATCCTCCCAGTCTCTCCTCCGACTGCCCGTCAAAAACCCCGTCCACCTTCCTCATCGTCCCTCCTCCGACTCCCCGTCTCTCCTCCACTCCCCGTCTCCCCTCCGACTCCACGTCTCTCCTCCGACTCCCCGTCTCCCCTCCGACTCCCCTTCTCCACTCCGACTCTCCGCCTCTCCTCCAACTCCCCGTCTCTCCTCCGTCCTCCCCGTTCTCTCCTCCTTCCTCCTCGTCTCTCCTCTGACTCCCCGTCTCTCCTCCGACTCCGCATCTCTCCTCCGACTCCCCATCGCTCCACTGTCCCGTCCTCCTCGTCTCTCCTCCAACTCCCCGTCTCTCCTCCGACCTCCCCGTCTCTCCTCCGTCCTCCCCGTCTCTCCACCGTCCTCCCCGTCTCTCCTCCGACTCCCCATCGCTCCACTGTCCACAGTCGTCCTCGTCTCTCCTCCGACTCCCCGTCTCTCCACCGTCCACCGTCCTCCCCGTCTCTCCTCCGACTCCCCGTCACTCCTCCGACTCCCCATCTCTCCTCCGACTCCCCATCTCACCACCGTCCACCGTCCTCCCCGTCTCTCCTCCGACTCCCCGTCTCTCCTCCGACCTCCCCTTCTCTCCTCCGTCCTCCCCGTCTCTCCTCTGACACCCCGCCTCTCCTCCGACTCCCCGTCTCTCCTCCGACACCCCGCCTCTCCTCCGACTCCCCGTCTCTCCTCCGACTCCCCATCTCTCCACAGTCCACCGTCCTCCTCGTCTCTCCTCCGACTCCCTGTCAAAAACGCCGTCCACCGTCCTCCCCGTCTCTCCTCCGACTGCCCGTCAAAAACCCCGTCCATTGTCCTCCTCGTCTCTCCTCCAACTCCCCATCTCCCCTCCGACTCCCCGTCTCTCCTCCGACTCCCCATCTCTCCACCGTCCACCGTCCTCCTCATCTCCTCCAGCTCCCCGTCAAAAACCCCGTCTACCATCCTCCCAGTCTCTCCTCTGACTACCAGTCTCCCCTCCGACTCCCCGTCTCTCCTCCGACTCCCCATCACTCCACCGTCCTCCTCGTCTCTCCTCCTACTCCCCGTCAAAAACCCCGTCCACCGTCCTCCCCATCTCTCCTCCGACTCCCCGTCTCTCCTCCGACCTCCCCGTCTCTCCTACATCTTCCCCGTCTCTCCTCTGACTCCCCATCTCTCCTTCAACTCCCCGTCTCTCCTCCGTCCTCCCCGTCTCTCCTCCAACTCCCAGTCTCCCCTCCGACTCCCCGTCTCTGCTCCGTCTCCGCGTCTCTCCTCCGACTACCCATTTCTCCTCCAAACTCCCCATCGCTCCACCGTCCACATTCCTCCTCGTCTCTCCTCCAACTCCCCGTCTCTCCTCCGACTCCCCATCTCTCCACAGTCCACCGTCCTCCTCGTCTCTCCTCCGACTCCCTGTCAAAAACGCCGTCCACCGTCCTCCCCGTCTCTCCTCCGACTGCCCGTCAAAAACCCCGTCCATTGTCCTCCTCGTCTCTCCTCCGACTCCCCATCTCCCCTCCGACTCCCCGTCTCTCCTCCGACTCCCCATCTCTCCACAGTCCACCGTCCTCCTCGTCTCTCCTCCAGCTCCCCGTCAAAAACCCCGTCTACCATCCTCCCAGTCTCTCCTCCGACTGCCCGTCAAAATCCCCGTTCACCTTCCTCCTCGTCTCTCATCCGACTCCCCATCGCTCCACCGTCCACCGTCCTCCTCGTCTCTCCTCCGGCTCCCCATCAAAAACCCCATCCACCGTCCTCCTCGTCTCTCCTCCGACTCCCCGTCTCCCCTCCAACTCCCCGTCTCTCAACCGACACCACATCTCTCCACCGTCCACCGCCCTCCTCGTCTCTCCTCCGGCTCCCCATCAAAAACCTCATCTACCATCCTCCCAGTCTCTCCTCCGACTGCCCGTCAAAAACCCCGTCCACCGTCCTCCTCGTCTCTCCTCCGACTCCCCGTCAAAAACCCCATCCACCGTCCTCCTCGTCTCTCCTCCGACTCCCCGTCAAAAACCCCATCCACCGTCCTCCTCGTCTCTCCTTTGACTCCCCTTCTCTCCACCGTCCTCCCCTTCTCTCCTCCGACTCCTCGTCTCTCCTCCGACTCCCTATCGCTCCACCTTCCACCGTCCTCCTCGTCTCTCCTCCGGCTCCCCATCAAAAACCTCATCTACCATCCTCCCAGTCTCTCCTCCGACTGCCCGTCAAAAACCCCGTCCACCTTCCTCATCGTCCCTCCTCCGACTCCCCATCTCTCCACTGTCCACCGTCCTCCTCGTCTCTCCTCCGGCTCCACGTCAAAAACCCGGTCCACCGTCCTCCCCGTCTCTCCTCCGACTCCCCGTCTCCCCTTCGACTCCCCTTCTCCACTCCGACTCTCCGCCTCTCCTCCAACTCCCCGTCTCTCCTCCGTCCTCCCCGTCTCTCCTCCTTCCTCCTCGTCTCTCCTCTGACTCCCCGTCTCTCCTCCGACACCCCGCCTCTCCTCCGACTCCCCGTCTCTCCTCCGACTCCCCATCTCTCCACAGTCCACCGTCCTCCTCGTCTCTCCTCCGACTCCCTGTCAAAAACGCCGTCCACTGTCCTCCCCGTCTCTCCTCCGACTGCCAGTCAAAAACCCCGTCCACTGTCCTCCTCGTCTCTCCTCCGACTCCCCATCTCCCATCCGACTCGCCGTCTCTCCTCCGACTCCCCATCTCTCCACCGTCCACCGTCCTCCTCGTCTCTCCTCCAGCTCCCCGTCAAAAACCCCGTCTACCATCCTCCCAGTCTCTCCTCCGACTGCCCGTCAAAATCCCCGTTCACCTTCCTCCTCGTCTCTCCTCCGACTCCCCATCGCTCCACCGTCCACCGTCCTCCTCGTCTCTCCTCCGGCTCCCCATCAAAAACCCCGTCCACCGTCCTCCTCGTTTCTCCTCCGACTCCCCGTCAAAAACCCCATCCACCGTCCTCCTCGTCTCTCCTCCGGCTCCCCATCAAAAACCCCGTCCACCGTCCTCCTCGTTTCTCCTCCGACTCCCCGTCAAAAACCCCATCCACCGTCCTCCTCGTCTCTCCTCCGACTCCCCGTCTCCCCTCCAACTCCCCGTCTCTCAACCGACACCACATCTCTCCACCGTCCACCGCCCTCCTCGTCTCTCCTCCGGCTCCCCATCAAAAACCTCATCTACCATCCTCCCAGTCTCTCCTCCGACTGCCCGTCAAAAACCCCGTCCACCTTCCTCATCGTCCCTCCTCCGACTCCCCGTCTCTCCTCCACTCCCCGTCTCCCCTCCGACTCCACGTCTCTCCTCCGACTCCCCGTCTCCCCTCCGACTCCCCTTCTCCACTCCGACTCTCCGCCTCTCCTCCAACTCCCCGTCTCTCCTCCGTCCTCCCCGTTCTCTCCTCCTTCCTCCTCGTCTCTCCTCTGACTCCCCGTCTCTCCTCCGACTCCGCATCTCTCCTCCGACTCCCCATCGCTCCACTGTCCCGTCCTCCTCGTCTCTCCTCCAACTCCCCGTCTCTCCTCCGACCTCCCCGTCTCTCCTCCGTCCTCCCCGTCTCTCCACCGTCCTCCCCGTCTCTCCTCCGACTCCCCATCGCTCCACTGTCCACAGTCGTCCTCGTCTCTCCTCCGACTCCCCGTCTCTCCACCGTCCACCGTCCTCCCCGTCTCTCCTCCGACTCCCCGTCACTCCTCCGACTCCCCATCTCTCCTCCGACTCCCCATCTCACCACCGTCCACCGTCCTCCCCGTCTCTCCTCCGACTCCCCGTCTCTCCTCCGACCTCCCCTTCTCTCCTCCGTCCTCCCCGTCTCTCCTCTGACACCCCGCCTCTCCTCCGACTCCCCGTCTCTCCTCCGACACCCCGCCTCTCCTCCGACTCCCCGTCTCTCCTCCGACTCCCCATCTCTCCACAGTCCACCGTCCTCCTCGTCTCTCCTCCGACTCCCTGTCAAAAACGCCGTCCACCGTCCTCCCCGTCTCTCCTCCGACTGCCCGTCAAAAACCCCGTCCATTGTCCTCCTCGTCTCTCCTCCAACTCCCCATCTCCCCTCCGACTCCCCGTCTCTCCTCCGACTCCCCATCTCTCCACCGTCCACCGTCCTCCTCATCTCCTCCAGCTCCCCGTCAAAAACCCCGTCTACCATCCTCCCAGTCTCTCCTCTGACTACCAGTCTCCCCTCCGACTCCCCGTCTCTCCTCCGACTCCCCATCACTCCACCGTCCTCCTCGTCTCTCCTCCTACTCCCCGTCAAAAACCCCGTCCACCGTCCTCCCCATCTCTCCTCCGACTCCCCGTCTCTCCTCCGACCTCCCCGTCTCTCCTACATCTTCCCCGTCTCTCCTCTGACTCCCCATCTCTCCTTCAACTCCCCGTCTCTCCTCCGTCCTCCCCGTCTCTCCTCCAACTCCCAGTCTCCCCTCCGACTCCCCGTCTCTGCTCCGTCTCCGCGTCTCTCCTCCGACTACCCATTTCTCCTCCAAACTCCCCACGCTCCACCGTCCACCTTCCTCCTCGTCTCTCCTCCAACTCCCCGTCTCTCCTCCGACTCCCCATCTCTCCACAGTCCACCGTCCTCCTCGTCTCTCCTCCGACTCCCTGTCAAAAACGCCGTCCACCGTCCTCCCCGTCTCTCCTCCGACTGCCCGTCAAAAACCCCGTCCATTGTCCTCCTCGTCTCTCCTCCGACTCCCCATCTCCCCTCCGACTCCCCGTCTCTCCTCCGACTCCCCATCTCTCCACAGTCCACCGTCCTCCTCGTCTCTCCTCCAGCTCCCCGTCAAAAACCCCGTCTACCATCCTCCCAGTCTCTCCTCCGACTGCCCGTCAAAATCCCCGTTCACCTTCCTCCTCGTCTCTCATCCGACTCCCCATCGCTCCACCGTCCACCGTCCTCCTCGTCTCTCCTCCGGCTCCCCATCAAAAACCCCGTCCACCGTCCTCCTCGTTTCTCCTCCGACTCCCCGTCAAAAACCCCATCCACCGTCCTCCTCGTCTCTCCTCCGACTCCCCGTCTCCCCTCCAACTCCCCGTCTCTCAACCGACACCACATCTCTCCACCGTCCACCGCCCTCCTCGTCTCTCCTCCGGCTCCCCATCAAAAACCTCATCTACCATCCTCCCAGTCTCTCCTCCGACTGCCCGTCAAAAACCCCGTCCACCTTCCTCATCGTCCCTCCTCCGACTCCCCGTCTCTCCTCCACTCCCCGTCTCCCCTCCGACTCCCCGTCTCTCCTCCGACTCCCCGTCTCCCCTCCGACTCCCCTTCTCCACTCCGACTCTCCGCCTCTCCTCCAACTCCCCGTCTCTCCTCCGTCCTCACCGTTCTCTCCTCCTTCCTCCTCGTCTCTCCTCTGACTCCCCGTCTCTCCTCCGACTCCGCATCTCTCCTCTGACTCCCCATCGCTCCACTGTCCCGTCCTCCTCGTCTCTCCTCCAACTCCCCGTCTCTCCTCCGACCTCCCCGTCTCTCCTCCGTCCTCCCCGTCTCTCCACCGTCCTCCCCGTCTCTCCTCCGACTCCCCATCGCTCCACTGTCCACAGTCGTCCTCGTCTCTCCTCCGACTCCCCGTCTCTCCACCGTCCACCGTCCTCCCCGTCTCTCCTCCGACTCCCCGTCACTCCTCCGACTCCCCATCTCTCCTCCGACTCCCCATCTCACCACCGTCCACCGTCCTCCCCGTCTCTCCTCCGACTCCCCGTCTCTCCTCCGACCTCCCCTTCTCTCCTCCGTCCTCCCCGTCTCTCCTCTGACACCCCGCCTCTCCTCCGACTCCCCGTCTCTCCTCCGACACCCCGCCTCTCCTCCGACTCCCCGTCTCTCCTCCGACCTCCCCGTCTCTCCTACATCTTCCCCGTCTCTCCTCTGACTCCCCGTCTCTCCTTCAACTCCCCGTCTCTCCTCCGTCCTCCCCGTCTCTCCTCCAACTCCCAGTCTCCCCTCCGACTCCCCGTCTCTGCTCCGTCTCCGCGTCTCTCCTCCGACTACCCATTTCTCCTCCAAACTCCCCATCGCTCCACCGTCCACATTCCTCCTCGTCTCTCCTCCAACTCCCAGTCTCCCCTCCGACTCCCCGTCTCTGCTCCGTCTCCGCGTCTCTCCTCCGACTACCCATTTCTCCTCCAAACTCCCCATCGCTCCACCGTCCACATTCCTCCTCGTCTCTCCTCCAACTCCCCGTCTCTCCTCCGACTCCCCATCTCTCCACAGTCCACCGTCCTCCTCGTCTCTCCTCCGACTCCCTGTCAAAAACGCCGTCCACCGTCCTCCCCGTCTCTCCTCCGACTGCCCGTCAAAAACCCCGTCCATTGTCCTCCTCGTCTCTCCTCCGACTCCCCATCTCCCCTCCGACTCCCCGTCTCTCCTCCGACTCCCCATCTCTCCACAGTCCACCGTCCTCCTCGTCTCTCCTCCGACTCCCTGTCAAAAACGCCGTCCACTGTCCTCCCCGTCTCTCCTCCGACTGCCCGTCAAAAACCCCGTCCACTGTCCTCCTCGTCTCTCCTCCGACTCCCCGTCTCCCCTCCGACTCCCCGTCTCCCCTCCGACTCCCCGTCTCCCCTCCGACTCCCCGTCTCCACTCCGACTCCCCGTCTCTCCTCCGACTCCCCATCGCTCCACTGTCCACAGTCGTCCTCGTCTCTCCTCCGACTCCCCGTCTCTCCACCGTCCACCGTCCTCCCCGTCTCTCCTCCGACTCCCCGTCACTCCTCCGACTCCCCATCTCTCCTCCGACTCCCCATCTCACCACCGTCCACCGTCCTCCCCGTCTCTCCTCCGACTCCCCGTCTCTCCTCCGACCTCCCCTTCTCTCCTCCGTCCTCCCCGTCTCTCCTCTGACACCCCGCCTCTCCTCCGACTCCCCGTCTCTCCTCCGACACCCCGCCTCTCCTCCGACTCCCCGTCTCTCCTCCGACTCCCCATCTCTCCACAGTCCACCGTCCTCCTCGTCTCTCCTCCGACTCCCTGTCAAAAACGCAGTCCACCGTCCTCCCCGTCTCTCCTCCGACTGCCAGTCAAAAACCCCGTCCATTGTCCTCCTCGTCTCTCCTCCAACTCCCCATCTCCCCTCCGACTCCCCGTCTCTCCTCCGACTCCCCATCTCTCCACCGTCCACCGTCCTCCTCATCTCTCCTCCAGCTCCCCGTCAAAAACCCCGTCTACCATCCTCCCAGTCTCTCCTCTGACTACCAGTCTCCCCTCCGACTCCCCGTCTCTCCTCCGACTCCCCATCACTCCACCGTCCTCCTCGTCTCTCCTCCTACTCCCCGTCAGAAACCCCGTCCACCGTCCTCCCCATCTCTCCTCCGACTCCCCGTCTCTCCTCCGACCTCCCCGTCTCTCCTACATCTTCCCCGTCTCTCCTCTGACTCCCCGTCTCTCCTTCAACTCCCCGTCTCTCCTCCGTCCTCCCCGTCTCTCCTCCAACTCCCAGTCTCCCCTCCGACTCCCCGTCTCTGCTCCGTCTCCGCGTCTCTCCTCCGACTACCCATTTCTCCTCCAAACTCCCCATCGCTCCACCGTCCACATTCCTCCTCGTCTCTCCTCCGACTCCCCGTCTCTCCTCCGACTCCCCATCTCTCCACAGTCCACCGTCCTCCTCGTCTCTCCTCCGACTCCCTGTCAAAAACGCCGTCCACCGTCCTCCCCGTCTCTCCTCCGACTGCCCGTCAAAAACCCCGTCCATTGTCCTCCTCGTCTCTCCTCCGACTCCCCATCTCCCCTCCGACTCCCCGTCTCTCCTCCGACTCCCCATCTCTCCACAGTCCACCGTCCTCCTCGTCTCTCCTCCGACTCCCTGTCAAAAACGCCGTCCACTGTCCTCCCCGTCTCTCCTCCGACTGCCCGTCAAAAACCCCGTCCACTGTCCTCCTCGTCTCTCCTCCGACTCCCCGTCTCCCCTCCGACTCCCCGTCTCCCCTCCGACTCCCCATCTCCACTCCGACTCCCCGTCTCTCCTCCAACTCCCCGTCTCTCCTCCGTCCTCCCCGTCTCTCCTCCGACTCCGCATCTCTTCACCGTCCACTGTCCTCCTCATCTCTCCTCCAGCTCCCCGTCAAAAACCCCGTCTACCATCCTCCCAGTCTCTCCTCCGACTGCCCGTCAAAAACCCCGTCCACCTTCCTCCTCGTATCTCCTCTGACTACCAGTCTCCCCTCCGACTCCCCGTCTCTCCTCCGACTCCCCATCACTCCACCGTCCTCCTCGTCTCTCCTCCTACTCCCCGTCAAAAACCCCGTCCACCGTCCTCCCCATCTCTCCTCCGACTCCCCGTCTCTCCTCCGACCTCCCCGTCTCTCCTACATCTTCCCCGTCTCTCCTCTGACTCCCCGTCTCTCCTTCAACTCCCCGTCTCTCCTCCGTCCTCCCCGTCTCTCCTCCAACTCCCAGTCTCCCCTCCGACTCCCCGTCTCTGCTCCGTCTCCGCGTCTCTCCTCCGACTACCCGTTTCTCCTCCAAACTCCCCATCGCTCCACCGTCCACATTCCTCCTCGTCTCTCCTCCGACTCCCCGTCTCTCAACCGTCCTCCCCGTCTCTCCTCCGACTC
Organism: Mobula hypostoma; assembly: GCF_963921235.1. NCBI lineage: Eukaryota > Metazoa > Chordata > Chondrichthyes > Myliobatiformes > Myliobatidae > Mobula > Mobula hypostoma. The sequence continues at coordinate 149,971,586 of NC_086098.1, forward strand.
CCCGTCAAAAACCCCGTCTCTCCTCCGACTTCCCGTCGAGAACCCCGTCTCTCCTCCTACTCGCTATCTCTCCTCCGACTCCCCGTCTCCCCTCCGACTCCCCGTCTCCACGCCGACTCCCCGTCTCTCCTCCAACTCCCCGTCTCTGCTCTGTCCTCCCCGTCTCTCCTCCGACTCCGCATCTCTTCACCGTCCACTGTCCTCCTCGTCTCTCCTCCAACTCCCCGTCTCTCCTCTGACCTCCCCGTCTCTCCTCCTTCCTCCTCGTCTCTCCTCTGACTCCCCATCTCTCCTCCGACTCCGCATCTCTCCTCCGACTCCCCATCGCTCCACTGTCCAGTCCTCCTCGTCTCTCCTCCGACTCCCCGTCTCTCCTCCGACCTCCCCGTCTCTCCTCCGTCCTCCCCGTCTCTCCACCGTCCTCCCCGTCTCTCCTCCGAATCCCCATCGCTCCACTGTCCACAGTCGTCCTCGTCTCTCCTCTGACTCCCCGTCTCTCCACCGTCCACCGTCCTCCCCGTCTCTCCTCCGACTCCCCGTCTCTCCTCCGACTCCCCATCTCTCCACCGTCCTCCCCGTCTCTCCATCCTCCCCGTCTCTCCTCCAACTCCCCGTCTCGCCTCCGTCCTCCCCGTCTCTCCTCCGACTCACCGTCTCTCCACTGTCCACCGTCCTCCCCATCTCTCCTCCGTCCTCCCCGTCTCTCCTCCGACTCCCCGTCTCTCCTCCGTACTCCCCGTCTCTCCTCCGACTCCCCGTCTCTCAACCGTCCTCCCCGTCTCTCCTCCGACTCCCCGTCAAAAACCCCGTCTCTCCTCCGACTTCCCGTCAAGAACCCCGTCTCTCCTCCTACTCGCTATCTCTCCTCTGACTCCCCGTCTCCCCTCCGACTCCCCGTCTCCACTCCGACTCCCCGTCTCTCCTCCAACTCCCCGTCTCTCCTCCGTCCTCCCCGTCTCTCCTCCGACTCCGCATCTCTTCACCGTCCACTGTCCTCCTCGTCTCTCCTCCAACTCCCCGTCTCTCCTCCGCCCTCCCCGTCTCTCCTCCTTCCTCCTCGTCTCTCCTCTGACTCCCCATCTCTCCTCCGACTCCGCATCTCTCCTCCGACTCCCCATCGCTCCACTGTCCAGTCCTCCTCGTCTCTCCTCCGACCTCCCCGTCTCTCCTCCGTCCTCCCCGTCTCTCCACCGTCCTCCCCGTCTCTCCTCCGACTCCCCATCGCTCCACTGTCCACAGTCGTCCTCGTCTCTCCTCCGACTCCCCGTCTCTCCACCGTCCACCGTCCTACCCGTCTCTCCTCCGACTCCCCGTCTCTCCTCCGACTCCCCATCTCTCCACCGTCCTCCCCGTCTCTCCGTCCTCCCCGTCTCTCCTCCAACTCCCCGTCTCGCCTCCGTCCTCCCCGTCTCTCCTCCGACTCCCCGTCTCTCCACTGTCCACCGTCCTCCCCATCTCTCCTCCGTCCTCCCCGTCTCTCCTCCGACTCCCCGTCTCTCCTCCGTACTCCCCGTCTCTCCTCCGACTCCCCGTCTCTCCACCGTCCTCCCCGTCTCTCCTCCGACTCTCCGTCTCTCCTCCGTCCTCCCCGTCTCTCCTCTGAACCCCATCTCTCCTCCGACTCCTCGCCTAAAACCCCGTCTGCCATCCTCCTCGTCTCTCCTCCAAATGCCCGTCATAAACCCCGTCCACTATCCTCCTTGTCTCTCATCCGACTGCCCGTCTCCCCACGACTCCCCGTCTCTCCTCCGACTCCCCATCTCTCCACCGTCCACCGTCCTCCTCGTCTCTCCTCCAGCTCCCCGTCAAATACCCCGTCCACCATCCTCCTCGTCTCTCCTCCGACTCCCCGTCGCTCCTCCGTCCTCCCCGTCTCCCTTCCGACTCCCCATCTCTCCACCGTCCACCGTCCTCCTCATCTCTCCACCGACTCCCCGTCAAAAACCCCGTCCACCGTCCCCGTCTCTCCTCCAACTTCCCATCTCTTCTCCAACTCCCCATCGCTCCACCGTCCACAGTCCTCCTCGTCTCTCCTCCGACTCCCCGTCTCTCCTCCGACTCCCCGTCTCTCCACCGTCCTCCCCATCTCTCCTCCGTCTCCCCGTCTCTCCTCCGACTCCCCATCTCGCCTCCGTCCTCCCCGTCGCTGCACTGTCCACCGTCCTCTCCGTCTCTCCTCCTTCCTCCCCGTCTCTCCTCCGTCCTCCCCGTCTCCCCCCGACTCTCCGTCTCTCCTCCGACTCCACATCTCTCCACCGTCCACCGTCCTCCTCGTCTCTCCTCTGACTCCCCGTCAAAATCCCGGCCACAATCCTCCTCGCCTCTCCTCCGGCTCCCCGTCAAAAACCCCGTCCACCGTCCTCCCCGTCTCTCCTCTGACTGCCCGTCAAAAACCCCGTCCACCTTCCTCCTCGTCTCCCCTCTGACTCCCCGTCTCTCCTCCAACTCCCCGTCTCTCCACCGTCCTCCCCGTCTCTCCACCATCCTCCCCGTCTCCCCTCCGACTCCCCGCCTCTCCACTGTCCTCCCCATCTCTCCTCCGACTCCCCGTCTCTCCTCCGACTCCTTGTCTCTCCTCGGAATACCCGTCTCTCCTCCAACTCCCCATCGCTCCACCTTCCACAGTCCTCCTCGTCTCTCCTCCGACTCCCCCTCTCCACCGTCCTCCCCATCTCTCCTCCGTCCTCCCTGTCTCTCCTCCGTCCTCCCCGCCTCTCCTCCGACTCCCCGTCAAAAACACCGTCTCTCCTCCGTCCTCACCGTCTCTCCTCTGACTCCCCATCTCGCCTCCGTCCTCCCCATCTCTCCTCGTCTCTCCTCTGACTCCCTGTCTCTCTTCCGACTCCCTGTCTCTCCACCATCCTCCCCGTCTCTCCTCCGTCCTCCCTGTCTCTCCACCGTCCTCCTCATCTCTCCTCCGACTCCCCATCTCTCCACCATCCACCGTCCTCCTCATCTCTCCTCCAACTCCCCGTCAAAAACCCTGTCCACCATCCTCCTCGTCTCTCCTCCGACTCCCCGTCTCTCCACCATCCTCTCCGTCTCTCCTCCGACTCCCCATCTCTCCTCCGACTCCCCATCTCTCCACCGTCCACCGTCCTCCTCATCTCTCTTCCAACTCCCCATCTCTCCACCGTCCACCGTCCTCCTCGTATCTCCTCTGTCCTCCCGTCTCATCTCCGATTCCCCGTCTCTCCTTCGTCCTCCCCTGCTCTCCTCCAACTCTTCATTTCTCCTCCGACTCCCCATCTCTCCTCCATCCTCCCCGTCTCTCCTCCGACTCCCCGCCTAAAACCCCGTCTGCCGTGCTCCTCGTCTCTCCTCCGACTCCCCATCTCCCCTCCGACTCCTCGTCTCTCCTCCGGCTCCCCATCAAAAACCCCATCCACCGTCCTCCTCGTCTCTCCTCCGACTCCCCGTCTCTCATCCAACTCTCCGTCTCTCCACCGTCCTCCCTGTCTCTCCTCCGTCCTCCCCGTCACTTCACCAACTCCCCATCTCCCCTCCGACTGCCCGTCTCTCCTCCGAGTCCCCATCTCTCCACCGTCCACCGTCCTCCTCGTCTCTCCTCCGGTTCCCCGTCAAAAACCCGGTCCACCGTCCTCCCCGTCTCTCCTCCGTCCTTTCCGTCTCTCCACCGTCCTCCTCGTCTCTCCTCCGACTCCCCATCTCTCCACCGTCCTCCTCGTTTCTCCTCCGACTCCCCGTCAAAAACCCCGTCCACTGTCCTCCTCGTCTTCCTCCAACTCCCCTTCTCTCCACCGTCCTCCCCTTCTCTCCTCCGACTCCCCGTCTCTCCACCGTCCTCCCCGTCTCTCCGTCTCCCCTCCGACTCCCCGTCTCTCCTCCATCCTTTCCGTCTCTCTACCGACTCCCCATCTCTCCACCGTCCACCATCCTCCTCGTCTCTCCTCCGACTCCCCATCAAAACCTCATCTACCATCCTCCCAGTCTCTCCTCCGACTGCCCGTCAAAAACCCCGTCCACCTTCCTCATCGTCCCTCCTCCGACTCCCCGTCTCTCCTCCACTCCCCGTCTCCCCTCCGACTCCCCGTCTCTCCTCCGACTCCCCATCTCTCCACCGTCCACCGTCCTCCTCGTCTCTCCTCCGGCTCCACGTCAATAACCCGGTCCACCGTCCTCCCCGTCTCTCCTCCGACTCCCCGTCTCCCCTCCGACTCCCCTTCTCCACTCCGACTCTCCGCCTCTCCTCCAACTCCCCGTCTCTCCTCCGTCCTCCCCGTCTCTCCTCCTTCCTCTTCGTCTCTCCTCTGACTCCCCGTCTCTCCTCCGACTCCGCATCTCTCCTCCGACTCCCCATCGCTCCACTGTCCAGTCCTCCTCGTCTCTCCTCCAACTCCCCGTCTCTCCTCCGACCTCCCCGTCTCTCCTCCGTCCTCCCCGTCTCTCCTCCGACTCCCCGTCTCTCCACCGTCCTCCCCGTCTCTCCTCCGACTCCCCATCGCTCCACTGTCCACAGTCGTCCTCGTCTCTCCTCCGACTCCCCGTCTCTCCACCGTCCACCGTCCTCCCCATCTCTCCTCCGACTTCCCGTCTCTCCTCCGACTCCCCATCTCTCCTCCGACTCCCCATCTCACCACCGTCCACCGTCCTCCCCGTCTCTCCTCCGACTCCCCGTCTCTCCTCCGACCTCCCCTTCTCTCCTCCGTCCTCCCCGTCTCTCCTCTGACACCCCGCCTCTCCTCCGACTCCCCGTCTCTCCTCCGACACCCCGCCTCTCCTCCGACTCCCCGTCTCTCCTCCGACTCCCCATCTCTTCACAGTCCACCGTCCTCCTCGTCTCTCCTCCGACTCCCTGTCAAAAACGCCGTCCACCGTCCTCCCCGTCTATCCTCCGACTGCCCGTCAAAAACCCCGTCCACTGTCCTCCTCGTCTCTCCTCCGACTCCCCATCTCCCCTCCGACTCCCCGTCTCTCCTCCGACTCCCCATCTCTCCACCATCCACCGTCCTCCTCGTCTCTCCTCCAGCTCCCCGTCAAAAACCCCGTCTACCATCCTCCCAGTCTCTCCTCCGACTGCCCGTCAAAAACCCCGTCCACCTTCCTCCTCGTCTCTCCTCCGACTCCCCATCGCTCCACCGTCCACCGTCCTCCTCGTCTCTCCTCCGGCTCCCCGTCAAAAACCCCATCCACCGTCCTCCTCGTCTCTCCTCCGACTCCCCGTCAAAAACCCCATCCACCGTCCTCCTCGTCTCTCCTCCGACTCCCCTTCTCTCCACCGACCTCCCCTTCTCTCCTCCGGCTCCTCATCTCTCCTCCGATTCCCCATCGCTCCACCGTCCACCTTCCTCCTCGTCTCTCCTCCGGCTCCCCGTCAAAAACCCCGTCCACCGTCCTCCCCGTCTCTCCTCCGACTGCCCGTCAAAAACCCCATCCACCGTCCTCCTCGTCTCTCCTCCGACTCCCCGTCTCTCCTCCAACTCCCCGTCTCTCAACCGACTCCACATCTCTCCACCGTCCACCGCCCTCCTCGTCTCTCCTCCGGCTCCCCATCAAAAACCTCATCTACCATCCTCCCAGTCTCTCCTCCGACTGCCCGTCAAAAACCCCGTCCACCTTCCTCATCGTAGCTCCTCCGACTCCCCGTCTCTCCTCCAGTCCCCGTCTCCCCTCCGACTCCCCGTCTCCCCTCCGACTCCCCGTCTCTGTTCCCACTCTCCATCTCTCCACCGTCCACCGTCCTCCTCGTCTCTCCTCCGGCTCCACGTCAAAAACCCGGTCCACCGTCCTCCCCGTCTCTCCTCCGACTCCCCGTCTCCCCTCCGACTCCCCTTCTCCACTCCGACTCTCCGCCTCTCCTCCAACTCCCCGTCTCTCCTCCGTCCTCCCCGTCTCTCCTCCTTCCTCGTCGTCTCTCCTCTGACTCCCCGTCTCTCCTCCAGTCCCCGTCTCCCCTCCGACTCCCCGTCTCCCCTCCGACTCCCCGTCTCTGTTCCCACTCCCCATCTCTCCACCGTCCACCGTCCTCCTCGTCTCTCCTCCGGCTCCACGTCAAAAACCCGGTCCACCGTCCTCGCCGTCTCTCCACCGACTCCCCATCTCTCCACCGTCCACCGTCCTCCTCGTCTCTCCTCCGACTCACCGTCTCTCCTCCGACTCCCCGTCTCTCCACCGTCCTCCCCGTCTCCCCTAAGACTCGTCACCTCTCCACCATCCTCCCCGTCTCTCCTCCGTCCTCCCTGTCTCTCCACCGTCCTCCTCATCTCTCCTCCGACTCCCCATCTCTCCACCATCCACCGTCCTCCTCATCTCTCCTCCAACTCCCCGTCAAAAACCCTGTCCACCATCCTCCTCGTCTCTCCTCCGACTCCCCGTCTCTCCACCATCCTCTCCGTCTCTCCTCCGACTCCCCATCTCTCCTCCGACTCCCCATCTCTCCACCGTCCACCGTCCTCCTCATCTCTCTTCCAACTCCCCATCTCTCCACCGTCCACCGTCCTCCTCGTATCTCCTCTGTCCTCCCGTCTCATCTCCGATTCCCCGTCTCTCCTTCGTCCTCCCCTGCTCTCCTCCAACTCTTCATTTCTCCTCCGACTCCCCATCTCTCCTCCATCCTCCCCGTCTCTCCTCCGACTCCCCGCCTAAAACCCCGTCTGCCGTGCTCCTCGTCTCTCCTCCGACTCCCCATCTCCCCTCCGACTCCTCGTCTCTCCTCCGGCTCCCCATCAAAAACCCCATCCACCGTCCTCCTCGTCTCTCCTCCGACTCCCCGTCTCTCATCCAACTCTCCGTCTCTCCACCGTCCTCCCTGTCTCTCCTCCGTCCTCCCCGTCACTTCACCAACTCCCCATCTCCCCTCCGACTGCCCGTCTCTCCTCCGAGTCCCCATCTCTCCACCGTCCACCGTCCTCCTCGTCTCTCCTCCGGTTCCCCGTCAAAAACCCGGTCCACCGTCCTCCCCGTCTCTCCTCCGTCCTCCCCGTCTCTCCTCCGTCCTCCTCGTCTCTCCTCCGACTCCCCATCTCTCCACCGTCCTCCTCGTTTCTCCTCCGACTCCCCGTCAAAAACCCCGTCCACTGTCCTCCTCGTCTCTCCTCCAACTCCCCGTCTCTCCACCGTCCTCCCCTTCTCTCCTCCGACTCCCCGTCTCTCCACCGTCCTCCCCGTCTCTCCGTCTCCCCTCCGACTCCCCGTCTCTCCTCCATCCTTTCCGTCTCTCTACCGACTCCCCATCTCTCCACCGTCCACCATCCTCCTCGTCTCTCCTCCGACTCCCCATCAAAACCTCATCTACCATCCTCCCAGTCTCTCCTCCGACTGCCCGTCAAAAACCCCGTCCACCTTCCTCATCGTCCCTCCTCCGACTCCCCGTCTCTCCTCCACTCCCCGTCTCCCCTCCGACTCCCCGTCTCTCCTCCGACTCCCCATCTCTCCACCGTCCACCGTCCTCCTCGTCTCTCCTCCGGCTCCACGTCAATAACCCGGTCCACCGTCCTCCCCGTCTCTCCTCCGACTCCCCGTCTCCCCTCCGACTCCCCTTCTCCACTCCGACTCTCCGCCTCTCCTCCAACTCCCCGTCTCTCCTCCGTCCTCCCCGTCTCTCCTCCTTCCTCTTCGTCTCTCCTCTGACTCCCCGTCTCTCCTCCGACTCCGCATCTCTCCTCCGACTCCCCATCGCTCCACTGTCCAGTCCTCCTCGTCTCTCCTCCAACTCCCCGTCTCTCCTCCGACCTCCCCGTCTCTCCTCCGTCCTCCCCGTCTCTCCTCCGACTCCCCGTCTCTCCACCGTCCTCCCCGTCTCTCCTCCGACTCCCCATCGCTCCACTGTCCACAGTCGTCCTCGTCTCTCCTCCGACTCCCCGTCTCTCCACCGTCCACCGTCCTCCCCATCTCTCCTCCGACTTCCCGTCTCTCCTCCGACTCCCCATCTCTCCTCCGACTCCCCATCTCACCACCGTCCACCGTCCTCCCCGTCTCTCCTCCGACTCCCCGTCTCTCCTCCGACCGCCCCTTCTCTCCTCCGTCCTCCCCGTCTCTCCTCTGACACCCCGCCTCTCCTCCGACTCCCCGTCTCTCCTCCGACACCCCGCCTCTCCTCCGACTCCCCGTCTCTCCTCCGACTCCCCATCTCTTCACAGTCCACCGTCCTCCTCGTCTCTCCTCCGACTCCCTGTCAAAAACGCCGTCCACCGTCCTCCCCGTCTCTCCTCCGACTGCCCGTCAAAAACCCCGTCCACTGTCCTCCTCGTCTCTCCTCCGACTCCCCATCTCCCCTCCGACTCCCCGTCTCTCCTCCGACTCCCCATCTCTCCACCATCCACCGTCCTCCTCGTCTCTCCTCCAGCTCCCCGTCAAAAACCCCGTCTACCATCCTCCCAGTCTCTCCTCCGACTGCCCGTCAAAAACCCCGTCCACCTTCCTCCTCGTCTCTCCTCCGACTCCCCATCGCTCCACCGTCCACCGTCCTCCTCGTCTCTCCTCCGGCTCCCCGTCAAAAACCCCATCCACCGTCCTCCTCGTTTCTCCTCCGACTCCCCGTCAAAAACCCCATCCACCGTCCTCCTCGTCTCTCCTCCGACTCCCCTTCTCTCCACCGACCTCCCCTTCTCTCCTCCGGCTCCTCATCTCTCCTCCGATTCCCCATCGCTCCACCGTCCACCTTCCTCCTCGTCTCTCCTCCGGCTCCCCGTCAAAAACCCCGTCCACCGTCCTCCCCGTCTCTCCTCCGACTGCCCGTCAAAAACCCCATCCACCGTCCTCCTCGTCTCTCCTCCGACTCCCCGTCTCTCCTCCAACTCCCCGTCTCTCAACCGACTCCACATCTCTCCACCGTCCACCGCCCTCCTCGTCTCTCCTCCGGCTCCCCATCAAAAACCTCATCTACCATCCTCCCAGTCTCTCCTCCGACTGCCCGTCAAAAACCCCGTCCACCTTCCTCATCGTAGCTCCTCCGACTCCCCGTCTCTCCTCCAGTCCCCGTCTCCCCTCCGACTCCCCGTCTCCCCTCCGACTCCCCGTCTCTGTTCCCACTCCCCATCTCTCCACCGTCCACCGTCCTCCTCGTCTCTCCTCCGGCTCCACGTCAAAAACCCGGTCCACCGTCCTCCCCGTCTCTCCTCCGACTCCCCGTCTCCCCTCCGACTCCCCTTCTCCACTCCGACTCTCCGCCTCTCCTCCAACTCCCCGTCTCTCCTCCGTCCTCCCCGTCTCTCCTCCTTCCTCGTCGTCTCTCCTCTGACTCCCCGTCTCTCCTCCGACTCCGCATCTCTCCTCCGACTCCCCATCGCTCCACTGTCCAGTCCTCCTCGTCTCTCCTCCAACTCCCCGTCTCTCCTCCGACCTCCCCGTCTCTCCTCCGTCCTCCCCGTCTCTCCTCCGACTCCCCGTCTCTCCACCGTCCTCCCCGTCTCTCCTCCGACTCCCCATCGCTCCACTGTCCACAGTCGTCCTCGTCTCTCCTCCGACTCCCCGTCTCTCCACCGTCCACCGTCCTCCCCGTCTCTCCTCCGACTCCCCGTCTCTCCTCCGACTCCCCATCTCTCCTCCGACTCCCCATCCCACCACCGTCCACCGTCCTCCCCGTCTCTCCTCCAACTCCCCGTCTCTCCTCCGACACCCCGCCCCTCCTCCGACTCCCCGTCTCCCCTCCGACTCCCCGTCTCTCCTCCGAATCCCCATCGCTCCACCGTCCACCTTCCTCCTCGTCTCTCCTCCGACTCCCCGTCTCTCCTCCAACTCCCCGTCTCTCCTCCGACTCCCCGTCTCGCCTCCGTCCTCCCTGTCTCTCCTCCAACTCCCCGTCAAAAACCCCGTCTCTTCTGCGACTCCTCGTCTCTCCACCGTCCTCCCCATCTCTCTTCTGACTCGCCGTCTCTCCTCCGACTCCCCATCTCTCCACCGTCCACCGTCCTCCTCATCTCTCCTCCGACTCACCGTCTCTCCTCCGACTCCCCGTCTCTCCACCGTCCTCCCCGTCTCCCCTAAGACTCGTCACCTCTCCACCATCCTCCCCGTCTCTCCTCCGTCCTCCCCGTCTCTCCACCGTCCTCCTCATCTCTCCTCCGACTCCCCATCTCTCCACCATCCACCGTCCTCCTCATCTCTCCTCCAACTCCCCGTCAAAAACCCTGTCCACCATCCTCCTCGTCTCTCCTCCGACTCCCCGTCTCTCCACCATCCTCCCCGTCTCTCCTCCGACTCCCCATCTCTCCTCCGATTCCCCATCTCTCCACCGTCCACCGTCCTCCTCATCTCTCTTCCGACTCCCCATCTCTCCACCGTCCACCGTCCTCCTCGTATCTCCTCTGTCCTCCCGTCTCATCTCCGATTCCCCGTCTCTCCTTCGTCCTCCCTTGCTCTCCTCCAACTCTTCATCTCTCCTCCGACTCCCCGTCTCTCCTCCATCCTCCCCGTCTTTCCTCCGACTCCCCGCCTAAAACCCCGTCTGCCGTGCTCCTCGTCTCTCCTCCGACTCCCCATCTCCCCTCCGACTCCTCGTCTCTCCTCCGGCTCCCCATCAAAAACCCCATCCACCGTCCTCCTCGTCTCTCCTCCGACTCCCCGTCTCTCCTCCAACTCTCCGTCTCTCCACCGTCCTCCCTGTCTCTCCTCCGTCCTCCCCGTCACTTCACCAACTCCCCATCTCCCCTCCGACTGCCCGTATCTCCTCCGAGTCCCCATCTCTCCACCGTCCACCGTCCTCCTCGTCTCTCCTCCGGCTCCCCGTCAAAAACCCGGTCCACCGTCCTCCCCGTCTCTCCTCCGTCCTTTCCGTCTCTCCACCGTCCTCCTCGTCTCTCCTCCGACTCCCCATCTCTCCACCGTCCTCCTCGTTTCTCCTCCGACTCCCCGTCAAAAACCCCGTCCACTGTCCTCCTCGTCTTCCTCCAACTCCCCTTCTCTCCACCATCCTCCCCTTCTCTCCTCCGACTCCCCGTCTCTCCACCATCCTCCCCGTCTCTCCGTCTCCCCTCCGACTCCCCGTCTCTCCTCCATCCTTTCCGTCTCTCTACCGACTCCCCATCTCTCCACCGTCCACCGTCCTCCTCGTCTCTCCTCCGACTCCCCGTCAAAAACCCCATCCACCGTCCTCCTCGTCTCTCCTCCGACTCCCCGTCAAAAACCCCATTCACCGTCCTCCTCGTCTCTCCTCCGACTCCCCTTCTCTCCACCGTCCTCCCCTTCTCTCCTCCGACTCCTCGTCTCTCCTCAGACTCCCTATCGCTCCACCGTCCACCGTCCTCCTCGTCTCTCCTCCGGCTCCCCATCAAAAACCCCGTCCACCGTCCTCCCCGTCTCTCCTCCGACTGCCCGCCAAAAACCCCGTCCACCATCCTCCTCATCTCTCCTCCGACTCCCCGTCTCCCCTCCAACTCCCCGTCTCTCCTCCGACTCCCCATCTCTCCACCGTCCACCGTCCTCCTCGTCTCTCCTCCGGCTCCCCGTCAAAAACCCGGTCCACCGTCCTCCCCGTCTCTCCTCCGACTCCCCGTCTCCCCTCCAACTCCCCGTCTCTCCTCCGACTCCCCGTCTCTCCTCCGACTCCCCGTCTCTCCTCCATCCTCCCCGTCTCTCCTCCGTCTCTCCCTCTCCCCTCCGACTCCCCGTCTCTCCTCCGTCCTTTCCGTCTCTCTACCGTCCTCCTCGTCTCTCCTCCGACTCCCCATCTCTCCACCGTCCACCGTCCTCCTCGTCTCTCCTCCGACTCCCCGTCAAAAACCCCGTCCACCGTCCTCCTCGTCTCTCTTCCGACTCCCCTTCTCTCCACCGTCCTCCCCTTCTCTCCTCCGACTCCTCGTCTCTCCTCCGACTCCCCATCGCTCCACCGTCCACCGTCCTCCTCATCTCTCCTCCGGCTCCCCGTCAAAATCCCCGTCCACCATCCTCCTCGTCTCTCCTCCGACTGCCCGTCTCCCCTCCGACTCCCCGTCTGTCCTCCGACTCCCCATCTCTCTACCTTCCACCGTCCTCCTCGTCACTCCTCCAGCTCCCCGTCAAAAACCCCGTCTACCATCCTCCCAGTCTCTCCTCCGACTGCCTGTCAAAAACCCCGTCCACCGTCCTCTTCGTCTCTCCTCCGACTCCCCGTCTCCCCTCCAACTCCCCGTCTCTCCTCCGACTCTCCATCTCTCCACCGTCCACCTTCCTCCTCGTCTCCCCTCTGACTCCCCGTCTCTCATCCGACTCCCCATCTCTCCTCCGACTCCCCATCTCTCCACCGTCCACCATCCTGCTCATCTCTCCTCCGACTCCGCATCTCTCCACCGTCCACCATCCTCCTCGTATTTCCTCCGACTGCCTGTCAAAAACCCCGTCCACCTTCCTCCTCGTCTCCCCTCCGACTCCCCGTCTGTCCTCCGACTCCCCATCTCTCCACCGTCCACCGTCCTCCTCGTCTCTCCTCCGACTCCCTGTCTCTCTTCCGTCCTTTCCGTCTCTCCGTCTCCCCTCTGACTCCCCGTCTGTCCTCCGTCCTTTCCATCTCTCCACCGTCCACCGTCCTCCTCGTCTCTCCTCCGGCTCCCCGTCAAACATCCCGTCCACCGTCCTCCTCGTCTCCCCTCTGACTCCCCGTCTCTCATCCGACTCCCCATCTCTCCACCGTCCACCATCCTCCTCGTCTCTCCTACGACTCCCCGTCTCTCCACCGTCCACCATCCTCTTCGTCTTTCCTCCGACTCCCCGTCAAAAACCCCGTCCACCGTCCTCCTCGTCTCTCCTCCGACTCCCCTTCTCTCCACCGTCCTCCTTCTCTCCTCCGACTCCCCGTCTCTCCTCCGACACCCCGCCTCTCCTCCGACTCCCCGTCTCTCCTCCGACTCCCCATCTCTCCACCGTCCACCGTCCTCCTCGTCTCTCCTCCGACTCCCTGTCAAAAACGCCGTCCACCGTCCTCCCCGTCTCTCCTCCGACTGCCCGTCAAAAACCCCGTCCACTGTCCTCCTCGTCTCTCCTCCGACTCCCCGTCTCCCCTCCGACTCCCCGTCTCTCCTCCGACTCCCCATCTCTCCACCGTCCACCGTCCTCCTCATCTCTCCTCCAGCTCCCCGTCAAAAACCTCGTCTATCATCCTCCCAGTCTCTCCTCCGACTGCCCGTCAAAAACCCCATCCACCTTCCTCCTCGTCTCTCCTCCGACTCCCCGTCTCCCTTCCGACTCCCCGTCTGTCCTCCGACTCCCCATCTCTCCTCCGACTCCCCATCTCTCCACCGTCCACTGTCCTCCTCGTCTCTCCTCCAGCTCCCCGTCAAAAACCCCGTCCACCGTCCTCCCCGTCTCTCCTCCGACTGCCCGTCAAAAACTCCGTCCACTGTCTTCCTCGTCTCTCCTCCGACTCCCCGACTCCCCTCCGACTCCCCGTCTGTCCTCCGACTCCCCATCTCTCCACCGTCCACCGTCCTCCTCGTCTCTCCTCCAGCTCCCCGTCAAAAACCCCGTCTACCATCCTCCCAGTCTCTCCTCCGACTGCCTGTCAAAAACCCCGTCCACCTTCCTCCTCGTCTCTCCTCCGACTCCCCGTCTCTCCTCCGACTCCCCGTCTCTCCACCGTCCTCCCTGTCTCTCCTCCGTCCTAACCGTCACTTCACCAACTCCCCGTCTCCCCTCCGACTGCCCGTCTCTCCTCCGACTCCCCATCTCTCCACCGTCCACCGTCCTCCTCATCTCTCCTCCAGCTCCCCGTCAAAAACCTCGTCTACCATCCTCCCAGTCTCTCCTCCGACTGCCCGTCAAAAACCCCGTCCACCTTCCTCCTCGTCTCTCCTCCGACTCCCCGTCTCCCTTCCGACTCCCCGTCTGTCCTCCGACTCCCCATCTCTCCACCGTCCACTGTCCTCCTCGTCTCTCCTCCAGCTCCCCGTCAAAAACCCCGTCCACCGTCCTCCCCGTCTCTCCTCCGACTGCCCGTCAAAAACTCCGTCCACTGTCTTCCTCGTCTCTCCTCCGACTCCCCGTCTCCCCTCCGACTCCCCGTCTGTCCTCCGACTCCCCATCTCTCCACCGTCCACCGTCCTCCTCGTCTCTCCTCCAGCTCCCCGTCAAAAACCCCGTCTACCATCCTCCCAGTCTCTTCTCCCTCCGACTGCCTGTCAAAAACCCCGTCCACCTTCCTCCTCGTCTCTCCTCCGACTCCCCGTCTCTCCTCCAACTCCCCGTCTCTCCTCCGACTCCCCGTCTCTCCTCCATCCTCCCCGTCTCTCCTCCAACTCCCCGTCTCCCCTCCGACTCCCCATCTCTCCACCGTCCACCGTCCTCCTCGTCTCTCCTCCGACTCCCCATCTCTCCACCGTCCACCGTCCTCCTCGTTTCTCCTCCGACTCCCCGTCAAAACCCCGTCCACCTTCCTCCTCGTCTCTCCTCCGACTCCCCGTCTCTCCTCCAACTCCCCGTCTCTCCTCCGACTCCCCGTCTCTCCTCCATCCTCCCCGTCTCTCCTCCAACTCCCCGTCTCCCCTCCGACTCCCCATCTCTCCACCGTCCACCGTCCTCCTCGTCTCTCCTCCGACTCCCCGTCTCTCCACCGTCCTCCCTGTCTCTCCGTCTCCCCTCCGACTCCCCGTCTCTCCTCCATCCTTTCCGTCTCTCTACCGACTCCCCATCTCTCCACCGTCCACCGTCCTCCTCGTCTCTCCTCCGACTCCCCGTCAAAAACCCCATCCACCGTCCTCCTCATCTCTCCTCCGACTCCCCTTCTCTCCACCGTCCTCCCCTTCTCTCCTCCGACTCCTCGTCTCTCCTCCGACACCCTATCGCTCCACCGTCCTCCGTCCTCCTCGTCTCTCCTCCGGCTCCCCATCAAAAACCCCGTCCACCGTCCTCCCCGTCTCTCCTCCGACTGCCCGCTAAAAACCCCGTCCACCATCCTCCTCATCTCTCCTCCGACTCCCCGTCTCCCCTCCAACTCCCTGTCTCTCCTCCGACTCCCCATCTCTCCACTGTCCACCGTCCTCCTCGTCTCTCCTCCGACTCCCCGTCTCCCCTCCAACTCCCCGTCTCTCCTCCGACTCCCCATCTCTCCTCCATCCTCCCCGTCTCTCCTCCAACTCCCCGTCTCCCCTCCGACTCCCCGTCTCTCCTCCGACTCCCCATCTCTCCACCGTCCACCGTCCTCCCCGTCTCTCCTCCGACTGCCCGTCAAAAACCCCGTCCACCTTCCACCTCGTCTCTCCTCCGACTCCCCGTCTCTCCACCGTCCTCCCTGTCTCTCCTCCGTCCTCCCCGTCTCTTCACCAACTCCCTGTCTCCCCTCCGACTGCCCGTCTCTCCTCCGACTCCCCATCTCTCCACCGTCCACCGTCCTCCCCGTCTCTCCTCCGACTGCCCGTCAAAAACCCCGTCCACCTTCCACCTCGTCTCTCCTCCGACTCCCCGTCTCTCCACCGTCCTCCCTGTCTCTCCTCCGTCCTCCCCGTCTCTTCACCAACTCCCTGTCTCCCCTCCGACTGCCCGTCTCTCCTCCGACTCCCCATCTCTCCACCGTCCACTGTCCTCCTCGTCTCTCCTCCGGCTCCCCGTCAAAAACCTGGTCCACCGTCCTCCCCGTCTCTCCCTCTCCCCTCCGACACCCCGTCTCTCCTCCGTCCTTTCCGTCTCTCTACCGTCCTCCTCGTCTCTCCTCCGACTCCCCATCTCTCCACCGTCCACCGTCCTCCTCGTCTCTCCTCCGACTCCCCGTCAAAAACCCCGTCCACCGTCCTCCTCGTCTCTCTTCCGACTCCCCTTCTCTCCACCGTCCTCCCCTTCTCTCCTCCGACTCCTCGTCTCTCCTCCGACTCCCCATCGCTCCACCGTCCACCGTCCTCCTCGTCTCTCCTCCGGCTCCCCGTCAAAATCCCCGTCCACCATCCTCCCCGTCTCTCCTCCGACTGCCCGTCAAAAACCCCATCCACCGTCCTCTTCGTCTCTCCTCCGACTGCCCGTCTCCCCTCCAACTCCCCGTCTCTCCTCCGACTCTCCATCTCTCCACCGTCCTCCTTCCTCATCGTCTCTCCTCCGACTCCCCGTCTCTCCTCCGACTCCCCGTCTCTCCTCCAACTCCCCGTCTCCCCTCCGACTCCCCGTCTCTCCTCCGACTCCCCATCTCTCCACCGTCCACCGTCCTCCTCATGTCTCCTCCGGCTCCCCGTCAAAAACCCGGTCCACCGTCCTCCCCGTCTCTCCTCCGACTCCCCGTCTCTGTTCCGACTTCCCACCTTTCCACCGTCCACCGTCCACCTCGTCTCTCCTCCGACTCCCCGTCTCTCCACCGTCCACCATCCTCCTCGTCTCTCCTCCGACTCCCCGTCTCTGTTCCGACTCCGCACCTTTCCACCGTCCACCGTCCTCCTCGTCTCTCCTCCGACACCCCGTCTCTCCACCGTCCACCATCCTCCTCGTCTTTCCTCCGACTCCCCGTCAAAAACCCCGTCCACCGTCCTCCTCGTCTCTCCTTCGACTCCCCTTCTCTCCACCGTCCTCCCCTTCTCTCCTCCGACTCCTCGTCTCTCCTCCGACTCCCCATCGCTCCACCGTCCACCGTCCTCCTCGTCTCTCCTCCGGCTCCCCGTCAAAATCCCCGTCCACCATCCTCCCCGTCTCTCCTCCGACTGCCCGTCAAAAACCCCATCCACCGTCCTCTTCGTCTCTCCTCCGACTGCCCGCCTCCCCTCCAACTCCCCGTCTCTCCTCCGACTCTCCATCTCTCCACCGTCCTCCTTCCTCATCGTCTCTCCTCCGACTCCCCGTCTCTCCTCCGACTCCCCGTCTCTCCTCCAACTCCCCGTCTCCCCTCCGACTCCCCGTCTCTCCTCCGACTCCCCATCTCTCCACCGTCCACCGTCCTCCCCGTCTCTCCTCCGACTCCCCGTCTCTGTTCCGACTTCCCACCTTTCCACCGTCCACCGTCCTCCTCGTCTCTCCTCCGACTCCCCGTCTCTCCACCGTCCACCATCCTCCTCGTCTCTCCTCCGACTCCCCGTCTCTGTTCCGACTCCCCACCTTTCCACCGTCCACTGTCCTCCTCGTCTCTCCTCCGACTCCCCGTCTCTCCACCGTCCACCATCCTCCTCGTCTTTCCTCCGACTCCCCGTCAAAAACCCCGTCCACCGTCCTCCTCGTCTCTCCTCCGACTCCCCTTCTCTCCACCGTCCTCCTTCTCTCCTCCGACTCCCCGTCTCTCTTCCGACTCTCCATCTCTCCACCGTCTTCCCCGTCTCCCCTCTGACTCCCCGTCTCTCTTCTGACTCCTCGTCTCTTCTCCGACTCCCCATCGCTGCACCATCCACAGTCCTCCTCGTCTCTCCTCCGACTCCCCATCTCTCCACCGTCCACCGTCCTCCTCGTCTCTCCTCCGACTCCCCGTCTCTCTTCCGTCCTTTCCGTCTCTCCGTCTCCCCTCCGACTCCCCGTCTCTCCTCCGTCGTTTCCATCTCTCCACCGTCCACCGTCCTCCTCGTCTCTCCTCCGGCTCCCCGTCTCTCCTCCGACTCCCCGTCTCTTCTCCGTCCTTTCCATCTCTCTACCGTCCTCCTCGTCTCTCCTCCGACTCCCCACCTCTCCACCGTCCACCGTCCTCCTCGTTTCTCCTCCGACTCCCCGTCAAAAACCCCATCCACCGTCCTCCTCGTCTCTCCTCCGACTCCCCTCTCTCCACCGTCCTCCCCTTCTCTCCTCCAACTCCTCGTCTCTCCTCCGACTCCCCATCGCTCCACCGTCCTCCGTCCTCCTCGTCTCTCCTCCGGCTCCCCGTCAAAAACCCCATCCACCGTCCTCACCGTCCCTCCTCCGACTCCCCATCTCTCCTCCACTCCCCGTCTCCCCTCCGACTCCCCGTCTCTCCACCGTCCACCATCCTCCTCGTCTTTCCTCCGACTGCCCGTCAAAAACCCCGTCCACCGTCCTCCTCCACTCTCCTCCGACTCCCCTTCTCTCCACCGTCCTCCTTCTCTCCTCCGACTCCCCGTTTCTCCTCCGACTCTCCGTCTCTCCACCATCCTCCCCGTCTCCCCTCTGACTCCCCGTCTCTCCTCCGACTCCTCGTCTCTTCTCCGACTCCCCATGGCTGCACTATCCACAGTGCTCCTCGTCTCTACTCCGACCCCACAGCTCTCCACCGTCCACTGTCCTCCTCGTCTCTCCTCCGACTCCCCGTCTCTCTTCCGTCCTTTCCGTCTCTCCGTCTCCCCTCCGACTCCCCGTCTCTTCTCCGTCCTTTCCATCTCTCTACCGTCCTCCTCGTCTCTCCTCCGACTCCCCACCTCTCCACCGTCCACCGTCCTCCTCGTTTCTCCTCCGACTCCCCGTCAAAAACCCCATCCACCGTCCTCCTCGTCTCTCCTCCGACTCCCCTTCTCTCCACCGTCCTCCCCTTCTCTCCTCCAACTCCTCGTCTCTCCTCCGACTCCCCATCGCTCCACTGTCCACCGTCCTCCTCGTCTCTCCTCCGGCTCCCCGTCAAAAACCCCATCCACCTTCCTCATCGTCCCTCCTCCGACTCCCCGTCTCTCCTCCACTCCCCGTTTCCCCTCCGACTCCCCGTCTCTCCTCCGACTCCCCATCTCTCCACCGTCCATCGTCCTCCTCGTCTCTCCTCCGGCTCCTCGTCAAAAACCTGGTCCACCGTCCTCCCCTTCTCTCCTCCGACTCCTCGTCTCTCCTCCGACTCCCCATCGCTCCACCGTCCACCGTCCTCCTCGTCTCTCCTCCGGCTCCCCGTCAAAAACCCCATCCACCGTCCTCCTCGTCTCTCCTCCAACTCCCCACCTCTCCACCGTCCACCGTCCTCCTCGTTTCTCCTCCGACTCCCCGTCAAAAACCCCATCCACCGTCCTCCTCGTCTCTCCTCCGACTCCCCTTCTCGCCACCGTCCTCCCCTTCTCTCCTCCGACTCCTCGTCTCTCCTCCGACTCCCCATCGCTCCACCGTCCACCGTCCTCCTCGTCTCTCCTCCGGCTCCCCGTCAAAAACCCCATCCACCGTCCTCCTCGTCTCTCCTCCGGCTCCCCGTCAAAAACCCCGTCCACCGTCCTCCCCGTCTCTCCTCCGACTGCCCGTCAAAAACCCCATCCACCGTCCTCCTCGTCTCTCCTCCGACTCCCAGTCTCCCCTCCAACTCCCCGTCTCTCCTCCGACTCCCCATCTCTCCACCGTCCACCGTCCTCCTCGTCTCTCCTCCGGCTCCCCATCAAAAACCCCGTCTATCATCCTCCCAGTCTCTCCTCCGACTGCCCGTCAAAAACCCCATCCACCGTCCTCCTCGTCTCTCCTCCGACTCCCCGTCTCCCCTCCAACTCCCCGTCTCTCCTCCGACACCCCATCTCTCCACCGTCCACCGTCCTCCTCGTCTCTCCTCCGACTCCCCTTCTCTCCACCGTCCTCCCCTTCTCTCCTCCGACTCCTCATCTCTCCTCCGACTCACCATCGCTCCACCGTCCACCGTCCTCCTCGTCTTTCCTCCAGCTCCCCGTCAAAAACCCCGTCCACCGTCCTCCCCGTCTCTCCTCCGACTGCCCGTCAAAAACCCCATCCACCGTCCTCCTTGTCTCTCCTCCGACTCCCCGTCTCCCCTCCAACTCCCCGTCTCTCCACCGTCCACCGCCCTCCTCGTCTCTCCTCCGGCTCCCCATCAAAAACCCCGTCTACCATCCTCCCAGTCTCTCCTCCGACTGCCCGTCAAAAACCCCGTCCACCTTCCTCATCGTCCCTCCTCCGACTCCCCGTCTCTCCTCCACTCCCCGTCTCCCCTCCGACTCCCCGTCTCTCCTCCGACTCCCCATCTCTCCACCGTCCACCGTCCTCCTCATCTCTCCTCCGGCTCCCCGTCAAAAACCCGGTCCACCGTCCTCCCCGTCTCTCCTCCGACTCCCCGTCTCTGTTCCCACTCCCCATCTCTCCACCGTCCACCGTCCTCCTCGTCTCTCCTCCGACTCCCCGTCAAAAACCCCGTCCACCGTCCTCCCCGTCTCTCCTCCGACTGCCCGTCAAAAACCCCGTCCACCGTCCTCCTCGTCTCTCCTCCGACTCCCCGTCTCCCCTCCGACTCCCCGTCTCTCCATCGTCCTCCCCGTCTCTCCTCCGTCCTCCCCGTCTCTCCTCCAACTCCCCGTCTATCCTCCGTCCTCCCCGTCTCTCCTCCGACTCCCCGTCAAAATCCCCGTCTCTCCTCCGTCCTTCCCGTCTCTCCTCCGAATCCCCGTCTCTCCTCCGACCTCCCCGTCTCTCCCCCAACTCCCCGTCTCTCCTCCGACTCCCCGTCTCTCCACCGACTCCCCGTCTCCCTTCCGACTCCTGGTCTCTCCTCCGACTCCCCGTCTCTCCACCGTCCTCCCCGTCTCTCCTCTGACTCCCCGTCTCTCCACCGTCCTCCCCGTCTTCCCTCCGACTCCCCGCCTTTCCACCGTCCTCCCCGTCTCTCCTCCGTCCTTTCCGTCTCTCCACCGTCCTCCTCATCTCTCCTCCGACTTCCCATCTCTCCACCGTCCACCATCCTCCTCATCTCTCCTCCGACTTCCCATCTCTCCACCGTCCACCGTCCTCCTCGTCTCTGCTCCAACTCCCCTTCTCTCCACCATCCTCCCCGTCTCCCCTCCGACTCCCCGTCTCTCCTCCGACTCCTCGTCTCTCCTCCGTCTCCCCATCGCTCCACCGTCCACAGTCCTCCTCGTCTCTCCTCCGACTCCCCGTCTCTCTACCGTCCTCCCCGTCTCTCCTCCATCCTCCCCGTCTCTCCTCCGACTCCCCATCTCTCCTCCGTCCTCCCCGTCTCTCCTCCGACTCTTCGTCTCTCCTCCATCCACCCCGTCTCTCCTCCGACTCCCCGTCAAAAACCCTGTCTCTCCACCGTCCTCCCCATCTCCCCTCCGACTCCCTGCCTCTCCACCATCCTCCCCGTCTCTCCTCCGTCCTCCCCATCTCTCCTCCGTCCTCCCCGTCTCTCCTCCGACTCTTCGTCTCTCCTCCATCCACCCCGTCTCTCCTCCGACTCCCCGTCAAAAACCCTGTCTCTCCACTGTCCTCCCCGTCTCCCCTCCGACTCCCCGTCTCTCCACCGTCCTCCTCGTTTCTCCTCCGACTCCCCATCTCTCTTCCGACTCCCCGTCTCTCCACCGTCCTCCCCGTCTCCCCTCCGACTCCCCGTCTCTCCTCCGACTCCTCGTCTCTCCTCCAACTCCCCGTCTCTCCTCCGACTCCCCATCGCTCCACCATCCACAGTCCTCCTTGTCTCTCCTCCGACTCCCCGTCTCTCTACCGTCCTCTCCGTTTCTCCTCAGTCCTACCCGTCTCTCCTCCGACTCCCCGTCTCTCCTCCGTCCTCCCCGTCTCTCCTCCAACTCGCCGTCTCTCCTCCGTCCTCCCAGTCTCTCCTCCGACTCCCCGTCAAAAACCCCGTCTCTCCTCCGTCCTTCCCGTCTCTCCTCCAACTCGCCGTCTCTCCTCCGTCCTCCCCGTCTCTCCTCCGACTCCCCGTCTCTCCTCCGTCCTCCCCGTCTCTCCTCCAACTCGCCGTCTCTCCTCCGTCCTCCCCGTCTCTCCTCCGACTCCCCGTCAAAAACCCCGTCTCTCCACCGTCCTCCCCGTCTCTCCTCCGTCCTCCCCGTCTCTCCTCCGACTCCCCGTCAAAAATCCCGTCTCTCCACCGTCCTCCCCGTCTCTCCTCTGACTCCCCATCTCTCCTCCGACTCCCCATCTCTCCACCGACTCCCCGTCTCTCCTCCGACTCCCCGTCTCTCCTCCGTCCTCCCCGTCTCTCCTCCGTCCTCCTCCGACTCCCCATCTCTCCACCGTCCTCCTCGTCTCTCCTCCAACTCCCGCCAAAAAGCCCGTCCACCGTCCTCCTCGTCTCTCCTCCGACTCCCGCCCAAAACCCCGTCCACCATCCTCCTCGTCTCTCCTCCGAGTCCCTCCGAAAATTCCAATCTCACTGACAAGTATCCATCGTACGGGTAATCACCATCACTTATGCCCCAAATCTCCAGTGCGTTAAACGGAGTTACTGGCAAATGCTTCAGATATTTGTTGTAGAACGACCGGTACAGTAAGGTAACCTGCGACCCGGTGTCAAGGATGGCTTTCGCAAAGATTCCCTCTATCCGTAGGAACATGCTGGAACGGGGTCCCACCAGTCCATCAGGAATTTGGGCTTGTTCTTTCTGGGGTTCCATAGCTGTTTTCTGGGAATGTGTTCCTCCCGAGACTCCAGTCCGTTCGCTCACTGAGCCTCTCCTAAGTTTCCCAACACTTCTCCCTTCTTGGTGGCCCGGGGGCCCTCCCCCCTCGGAGCATCTCGTCTCTCACAATCCCTCCACAAGTGGCCAGCTTCCCCACAACGGTAGCACGCCCCCGGCCACTCACACTCCCGCCGGAAATGCCCCTCTCTCCCACAGTTATAGCACCCGCTACCCGCCGCCTCTCTCCTCCCGATACGGCCCCCCGGGGACTCCTTGGATTTCTCTGATCTCACCCCGGCTACCACCTCCTGAACCGCTGAAGACCGTCCCTGAGGATCCGAGCCCCCTGGTCGGCCCAACGCACATTCCTCGGCCCGTACCTCTCGGATCAGCTGTCCGAATGATGGAGGGGGGCTCCACTTAAATGACTGCCGTACACTCCAAGCCACCCTGTCATCCTCCCGGGAACCGCTACAATTGTAAATTGGAGCATGATTAAGCTTGGGTTTATTCAGGGGTTGCTTGGCGGCACAGCTTGAAGGGTCAGCAGGGCCTCTTCCATGCTGTATCTCAATAAATATATAACTAATGACCCCTTATCTAAGAAAGGATGTGTCAGCATTAAAGTGTGTTCAGTTGAGGTTCACAGGAATGGAAGGGTTAATGTACGAGGAGTGTTTGATGGCTCTGGGCCTGAACTTGCTGGAATTTAGAACGAGAGATCTTACTGAAACTTTTTGAATATTGAGAAGCCTAGACAGACTGGATGTGGAGAAGGCGTTGCCTATAGTGGGGGAGTCTTGGACCAGAGGGCACAGCTTCAGAATAGAAGGGCGTCCCTTTAGAACAGAGAGAAGGAGGAATTTCTTGAACCATCTGTGAAATTCATGCACAGCCAACTGTGGAGGCCAAGCCAATGGATATATTTAAAGCCTAGTTTGATGGGTTCGTGATTACAGGTTCCAGGAGAAGGCAGGAGAATGGAGATGAGAGGGATAATAAACCAGCCATGATGGAATGGCAGAGCGGGCTTGATGGGCTGAATGGACTAATTCTGCTCCTGTGTCTTATGGTCTTAAAAATTACAACTTTGGTTTTATTGTACAGGAGTTCTAGCTTTAGTCATGGTTCCTTCCTCCACCATAACCTAAGATTTCCCAGTTTAATTTGTTGTATTGTTCCAGGAAACTCCACATCTTTAAATTTATTCAGCAGCCCACTTACCCTACTGTGGTCTCACAAAATCAGATTACACCACTTCCTGATATAGACTTAAGAGAATGTAGAATAGATACTTTCAGGGCATTTAAGGGACTCCAAGAGAGGCACACGGATGAGAGGAAAATGCAAGCCCATGTGGGAAAGAAGGTTAGATTGATCTTGGTGTAGATCATAGCAGTATGGTCCCTTCAGCCATACCTTTCAATCTACTCCAAGATCAATCTGACCCTTCCCTCTTACATAGGCATCCATTTAGCTAAACAGTTGTGAACTGTTTAAAGATAAGGGCACCACGGTAGCGTTGCAGTTAGCATGACATCATTACAGCTGGGGGCGCCAGTGCTTGGAATTCAACTCCGGCGTTCTCTGTAAGGAAGTCTGTACGCCTTCCCCACGTGCAGGTAGATTTCATACAGGAGGATAGTTGTTCATAAATTCTATTGCATTTCTTTATTTTCCTGTAAATGCCCGCAAGAATATGAAATATACATACTTTGATGATAGATTTACCTTGACTTATCTTAAGTTTCTTTCACCAGACAGTAACACCTCCACCCACTAACCCACCCCTCCACACCCCACATCACTTTATAGACATACAATCCACGTATTTATATTTATTGTCTTTTTTCTATTAATCCATTCTTTATCTTATTGTGTTTTTTTTTTGGGCTGCATCAGATCCAGAGTAACAGTTATTTCATTCTCGTTTACACTTGTTTATAAATGACATTAAACGACCTTGATTCCTAAATCTTGACTTTCTCCAAAAGAGCCAGCTGTTTCCAATTATTTGTATGTAATGATACGCCTTCTTCCAGTGTGATTACCAGGGCATATGACTTCCTCTCTCAGCCTCTAACTGAAGACTACCGGTCTCAGAGAGCAGCCACAAGTAATAACAATAGTGATCATTAATTCAGGCACAGACAGGCTCAGCGAAGTGGCCACGCGTTTACTGCTCCTGCACAGCAGCAGAGACCAGATCCAAATCTTGTACACACGAGATTCTGCAGATGCTGTAAATCTTGAGCAATACACACAAAATGCTGGAGGAAGTCAGCAAGTCAGGCAGCATCTACAAAGGGGGATAATCAGTTGATGTTCTATCAACTATCAGCTTTTTCCATTTTCTTTCCAGTCCTCATGAAGGTTCTCACCCCGAAATGTTGACTCTTTATTCCCCTCCATAAATGTTGAATTCCTCCAGCATTTTGTGTGCGTTGCTCCAAACCTTGTGTAATTGTCACACCTCGCTGTCGGGCGTGGCTAAGTGTGCCCAACAAGGGTCACCAGTTGTGGGGGGTGGGGACAGATGGTAAGCCATAACAGCACATTAGTGCAAGGCCTTTTATTTAGTACCAGGTGAAAAAAAATCAAAAGCTGCCCAAAAGTTGTGAAAAAAATATTGAAAACGAAAACAAGCATGTTCAAAAATTTACAAATATACAGAGCCTTTCTCCACAGCACAACTTATCATTAAATTTCCTATATAACTATTCACCACCCATCAAATCCAACCTCCACATCTCTCAGCAAAGCCAAACAGAGGGTTTAAATCTGCCTGTGTAGGGTGTGGTGCGCCTGCTCCCTCTAACCCAGGCGGCATTATTTTAGGACGCCCCAAACTGTCCCTTGGGTCTTTTGGGGCTGTTCTGATGCCTGCAAACTGATGTAACGGTGTGAGTGAAAATAAATGAAACTGTTTGGAATGCTTGTGTCAAGAATCCTTATTTTTACTAGTTATAAACCAGCAGACTACATTAACTGAAGGGATTGTTTTGATTAGTCAAGCTAGCAATTGTTTTGCTGTTGGGTGTGTAAATGGTGAACTCCCAAGAACTGCAGACTGGAGGGTAAAGTGTGTGACCTGCTGGGGAAATTAGACCAGGGACAGAACGAGGAAGAGAAACTAACCGGGCAAAGGGGCAAGGTTAGCAGGAGAATTAGCATTGCCAACCTGTTCTGTCGCAGTAATGCTTGGGTGCAGTTGGCTCTATCTATTCAGTTCTAGTTGCTTCCTTACTGGAACATAGTGAAATTTTTAGACATGGTACAAAGGGGATTGCTGGGTTATGGGCTGAAGGGTCTGTACTGTGCTCTACTCTTCTATGTTGTATATTCTATGATATATGTTTTATAACTCCCTGTGAATGCATGGGTTTCCCCCACCAAAATAAGTGCTGGAAAGGGGTTTAAAGTGGCTGCTGTAAACTGCCGCAGTGCAGATGGATGTCAGAAAAATTGGAGAAGTTATTGGGCACGCAAAGAAAGAAGAGATTGCAGGGTTTAAGAGAATGAACTAGATCAAGAGAATGCTTAAGGACCAACATTAACTCCTCTGTCATAGAAAGTGGAGAATGTTATGAAATATGAAATATTTATGGCTACCAAGTGGATGCAGCTCAGTGCTTTAATCTTGATGTGTAAATATTTATATTCTAGTCCAGAGTGACACTACCAGCAGGAAAACCCACAAAGGATCATGACATTTTTTTCTAAAAAAAATATAAATTGGCAGGGAAAATATATTAATAATTTTATTTTGCAAAGCTATCAACTTTAAAATATATGAAGCTTGATCTTCAAAGATCCCTGCTCTGCTTAGACATTCACTCAGTCCACCCTTCACTGTTTCTTTCAAAAATAATTACTTTCCCCAAGCCATCAGGCTGATCAACACCTCCACCTATTAACTCACCTCTCCAACGCTACTTTATCATTTTCCGTCAGTCACCAGATGTAAAGATATTCTTGTATCTAGTGTCACACTGTGTATATAGAATCACTCCATGTATACAAGTTAATCTTATGTACTTATATTTATTGTGTTCTTTATGCTTTTTTTAAACAATGAGGTGGGTGGCAGGTGCCGGGTTCGATTCCCACCGCTGTCTATAAGGAGTTTGTACATTCTCCCTGTGACCGCATGGAATTTCTCCAGATGCTCCCATTTCCTCCCACATTCCGAAGGCGTACGGATTAGGTTAACTGGTCACATGGGTGAATTTGGCCGCTGCGGGCTCATCAGACCGGAAGGGTCTGTTTTCGTACTCTTATCTCTAAATAAAATAAATATGCTCCCTTGGATCTGGAGTAACAATCATTTCATTCTCCTTTACCCTTGTGTACTGAAGAATGACAACAAACACCCGATTTAGGAAAGGCTCCTATTCAGCATGTTTTTCCATGATGTACCATATGGCACTGATCTGGAATTCTTTCATTTCAAACTTGGTCAGCGGTGTTTCATGAAGCGAATTGGAAAATGTTACTCCAATGTTACTTGGACACATCATATAGCACAAAGCTCTGGATCAAAGACAAAGGATCTATTTAATGTTGTGCAGAATTACAGTTGTTAACAAGGAACAAACAGATTATCAGCTCTTACAGTAGCTGCTTGTGGTTACCTGAAGTCAGCACCACAGACTCTGGATCTTTCATCTTTCAACGACAACATCAGTAAGACCAAGGAACTGACTGTGGACTTTAGGAAGGGGAAGTCGAGGGAACA
Source organism: Mobula hypostoma (assembly GCF_963921235.1). Classification (NCBI taxonomy): domain Eukaryota; kingdom Metazoa; phylum Chordata; class Chondrichthyes; order Myliobatiformes; family Myliobatidae; genus Mobula; species Mobula hypostoma. The sequence continues at coordinate 149,998,427 of NC_086098.1, forward strand.
CACACATATCCTGAGTGAGGGGCCAGCAGTGGAAAAAGTGAGCAGTTTCAAGTTCCTGGGTGCCAACATCTCTGAAGATCTATTCTGGGCCCAGCATATTGACGCGGTTATAAAGGTGGAATGCCAGTGGCTATATTTCATTCGAAGTTTTACAGATATCCATGATACTGAGGAGGCTAGTGCCCATGAAGGAGCTGGCTGAGTTTACAATCTTCTGCAACATTTTCCAGTCCTCTGCGGTACCCCCTCAACACCAGATGGTAATGTAATCAATCAGAATGCTCTCCACGGTACATCTGTAGAAATTTGCTAGAGTCTTTGGTAACCTACCAAATCTCTTCAAACTCCTGATCATTTATTTTTTTAGAGATTGAGCAAGGAAGAGGTTTTCCCAGTCCAGTGAGACATACCACCCAGCAACCCATCTATTTAACCCTATCTTAATGACAGGACAATTTACATTGGCCAATTAACCTGCTAACTGGTATGTCTTTAGACTGCATGGGGAAACGCACACAGTCATGAAGAGAACGTACAAACCCCTTACAGACAACGGCAGAATTGAACTCCAAACTCCGGACTCTGAATGCTTCAAACTGTAACAGCATCACGCTAACCACTACAGTACAGTGGTTTCCATATGTAAACTATGAAGTGCAGAGTTTACGGCATTTACGGCACTATAGCGCTATTGTGTTTATAGTATATATGGTACTGTGGAGTTTCAAGTATTTACAGCAGCGTAGAGTTTCTAGTATTTATGATTCTGTGTTTATAGTATTTATGGTATTGTAAAGTTTATGATGTTTACCACACTACAAGGTTTATAGTAATTAAAGCACTGTGAAGACTGTAATATTTATGGCACTGTAGAACTTGGAGTACTTCTGACTCTGTAGCTGTAGTGTTTGTAGCATTTACAACATTGTAGGCTTGATAGTATTTACAGCATGGTAAAGTTCATGATATTTATTACACTGTAGACTTTATGGTATTTACGGCACAGTGTTTATAATATCTATAACACGGTAGAGTTTATGGGATTTACGGTACTGTAAAATTTAGTATTTATCGCAAGGTAAAGTTTATGATATTTATGATATTGCAGAGTTTACGGTATTTTCGGCACTGTGGAGTTAACGGTATTTCGGGACTGTGGAGTTTACGGTATCTACGGGACTGTAGAGCTTACGGTATTTATGAGACTGTGGCATTTATGGTATTTATGGGACTTTGGAGTTTACAGTTTTTACGGGACTTTGGAGTTTACGGTATTTATGGCACTGTAGAGTTTATGGGATTTCTGGCACTGTAAATTCTACTTCATTTTTTGACAAGGCCTCAAAAAAGTCAGGAAAGCATAGGACAAATTTTTCCATTCTGACAAATTTTCCATTCATAATTGTTGGCTAAAATGTGGATTCTAAGCTTCAGATTGGTTCGCTGGTTGTACATGTCAAGATTAAGTGTCCCTGGTCATTTTAATGGGGAACATTCTGTTTTCTGACCTTGCACATCTTGTGCTGATGATATGATGTCACATCAACACATGTTGGGCAAAGAAGTGTACTCTTTCTATCAATCTTGCAGTCTATTACTACATATAAATAACCAACTCTCTGACACAATCAGATAACTGAAATAGAGATGAACATAGAACATAGCACATTTCAGCACAGGATAGACCCCTGATGTTGTGCCCATCTTTTAATCCACTCTAAGATTAATCTAATCCTTCCCTCCTCTATAGCCTTACATATTTCTTTTTTTTTTAGTTTTATTTTTATTTGGATAAGGAGTTCACAAATATCATGTACTTTTTCACACATATAACCTTTTCCATTTTTTTATATGTATAAAACTATAATTATTTATACATTCTTAAGTACACATTGAGATGATATAAAAGGAAATTAGACACTTAAATAGATAAATATGTACTGTGGTAATTCTAATCTATTAGGCTAAGTAATGGTATTAGTTGTTCAGAAAAATGGTATTAATAGTTTCCATATAACTCTTCTGGACCATTTCCACTGGTCCAAAATGTTGTATATAAGCCTATGTAACAACCATTGTAGGTGTTTATATCCTAATTTGTTCGTGCTAGTTCCTGCCCGCAGACATAATTATCCAATCCCTATGTACTTATTTACTTAATTTTTCCATTTTTTATCCCTTTCCCAAATCTTTCCCTTTACTTGTGTTAATTCTCTATTTTCCAAAAGAAAACAAAAAAAAAGACATTTAGACTAGGGGTGCTTACGTTAGCAATATTACTGTGTTGATGAGAAGAGCAGTATAAATCATTAGGAGAGTCATCTAAAGTCTGCTCGCATTGGGGTTATATACACAATCCATTTATTCCAGATTTGATAAAATTTTTCTTTTTGAATTCTCAGGGAATAAGTCAACTTTTCCATTTTAAATATTTCCAAGATAATTTCGTGCCAATCTTCTAATGTAGGTGGAATTGGATTTAGCCACTTTCTAGTGATTGATTTCTTTCTTGCCGCTAAGAGGGCCTGCAGCAACTTTATATCTTCCTTCTGTTCAAGAAACAATACATGCCCCAAATAGAGCGTCTCAAAGTTCAGAGGTATCTGGGACCTAAGTACCTTAACTAATGTTCTATGAATACCTTCCCAATATAGACTTAATTTAGGGCAATCCCAGAAAATATGAAAATGATTTGCCTCCTTGGAGCCGCACCTTCTCCAACACGTCACGTTTGTATCTTTATATTTTTCCTGATATGGGGTCTTGAAGTATCTTATAATGTTTTTCCAACAATGTTCTCTCCAAGTCAAAGAATTAGTCGAGGACCATTGAAAGCTGCAGATTATCCCCCAAGCCTCCTCTGAAAGTACCAACCCCGCTTCTTTCTCCCACTTCTCTTTATTATACAGTGTATTTACATTTTTAGCATGGGAGAGTGCATTATATACTCGAGAAACTGATTTACTAGATATTGAACTGCAAGCCGAATTCAGAATCTTGAAAAATTCTAATTCTACTGTTGATAGGTCTGTATATCTACAACTCTGGTTAACATAGTTTCGTACTTGAAGGTACCTAAAAAAGTCATTATGTTCTAGGCCATGTTTGTCCTGCAGGATTTGGAAACTTTGTAATACTCTTTTATCTATAAATGAGAGGTAGGTTGTAAGACCTTTCTTTATCCATAACTCAAATCTTTTACCTCCTCTGTTGGGAAGGAATTCGGTATCATATGCACACCATCTAAAGAGTTTTAACATGTTATTAACTCCACATGAATTAACCACCTTCTGCCATACTTTTAATGTAAGATTTATCCAACTGTTTTTAAATTTTTCTAACTGGGCCATCAATCCTTTGTCAGCTATTGAGGCCTGTAGAGGAAAACTGTCAACTAATCCAAATTCTATTTCCTTCCATCTAGCCTTATATTCCCTATTACACCAATATAACAGAGGGGTTATCTGTGAGGCATAAAAATAATTTCTCAGGCAAGGAAGAACCATACCTCCTCCTTCCTTCCCTAACTGTAAGGTGTTATATCGAATTCTAGGTTTCTTTCCTTGCCAAATGAAGCGGGAAATCCATTTGTCCCATTCCCTGAATTGATTATCATCCACCTCCACCGGTAAAGTACGGAAAAGATACAATAGCCTTACATATCTCTTTCATCCATGCGCTGATCTAAGAGTCTCTTAAATGTGCCGAATGCACTGTATCCGCCTCCACCACCACTCTTGGTGGGGCATTCTACACAAACCAGCACTCTCTGTGTAGAACACTTGCCTCTGACACCCCCCCCCCAGTAGACTTTACTCCATTCACATTAAAATTATGCACCCTTGTACTAACCATTTCCAGCCTGGGGAAAAAAGTCTCTGGTTGTCCACTCGATCTGGACCTCTTATCATCTTGTACACCTCTATCAAGTCACCGCTTATTGTCTCATCCTCCTTTGCTCCAAAGAGAAAAGTCCCAGCTTGAGCAACTTATCGTCATAAGACACGTTCTCTAATCCAGGCAGCATCCTAGTAAATCTCCTCTGCACCCTCTCTAAAGCTTCCACATCCATCCTATAATAAGGCAATCAGAACTGAACACAATACTCCAAGTGTGGTCTAACCAGGGTTTTATAGAGCTGCAACATTACCACGTGGCTCTTGAACTCAGTCTCCTGACTATTGAAGGCCAACACACCATATGCATTCTCTACAGCCCTATCAACTTTACAGAAGTTTCTGTATATCTCCATTCAAACAAGTGTGGACAAAAACCTCTGTGTACTTATGGTTCATTAGACGTTGGAGGAGGTTTGGTCTGTCACCAAAGACTCGCAAATTTCTACAGATAATTTTTGACGTTGACTCAGACCATGAGAGGCCTGCGTCGGGCATTTTCATGCCTTAAAAGGTGCAGATTGGAAGTCTGTGTGGGACGCCACTCCTCACACAGACACTAGAGCAATGTGTGGTTAAGTGCCTTGCTCAAGGACACAAACACACTGCCACAGCTGAGTTCAAGAACTAGCGACCATCAGATCACTAGACGAATGCCTTAACCATTTGGCCACGTGCCCATCAGACGTACTGTGGAGATAATTCTGACTGGTTGCATCACTGTCTGGTATAGAGACTCCATTGCACAGGATCGGAAAAGCTATAGAGGGTTCTAAACTCAGCCAGTCCTATCAAAGGCACAAACTTCCCCACCATCAAGGGCATTGAGAGGTGGTCCCTCAAGAAGACGGCACCCATCATTACTATTCTTCACTCATTACAATTTCATTATTATCATCAGAGAGGAGGTACAGGAACCTGACGACTCATTCTCAACATTTCAGGAACAGCTTCTACCCCTTCACTATCAGATTTCTGAACGGACTATGAACCTAGGAACACTACCTCACTATTTTGCTCGTTTTTTTGTTCTACTTATTTATTTTTATATGTGTCGCTTATTGTTACATCGTACTTCTTTAGGTCTTGTACTGTATTAGAACCCAAATCAACAAATTTCACAACATATATTATGTCAGTGATAATAAACCTGATTCTGATTTACCACAGCAGCAACTGGACAATATTTTACCCACACATTTAAAATGCTTTCATTTATGTATACTTCATCAATGCTTTCAACTTTAATTAAATCAATAGATTTTTTTTAGTTCCAATAACTACAGCTATTGTAGTCATTCAGTGAACTTCATAACCTGGAACACTCATTTCAGCTCTCCTTACTAACTTACGCACCAATTGTTCTATTTAAAACCTAAAAAGAAATCATAGTCTAACAATAGCTCCTTCAGAAACCTCTTCACATCAGCCTGCCATTCCTTTTTTTTCCCATTCAGTACATAGAGAATGGGTAGAATAGTAGGTTTGTTTAACCGGCAGATGTATGACTAATGAACTAGCTTGAAATTTCATCTCTGATATTACCTGGGCAATCTGAGCATAAGCCAGTGTTCCCCCAGGATTCACTGAATAGTTGATTGACTACATCATATGCAGGGCCAGAGTTTCTGAGCCACTGTATTGCAGTATCACATCTTGGAGTTTTTCTTTCAATTGATGATTTCAATTTGTTTAAAGAAAATTCAGCCATTAATCATAACTGCACCAAGCACAGAGAAAATTTATCATCAAGATACAAAGATGTCACCACATACAACCCAAAGAATCATTTTTTGCAAGTATTTACAGTTAAGAAATAATACAATTTGTGTTAAAAAATCTACGTATAAATAAAGAGTGAGAAACAACAAATGTGCAAAAGAAGACAACTTGTGCAAGTAAAGGAATAAATTTACATATATGGATATATTGTATATAATACTGAGATATGCGTAGGTTTCCTCCCACAGTCCAAAGACATACCCAGTTAGTAGGTTAATTGGTCATTGTAAATTGTCCTGTGATTAGGCTCGGAGTTAAATTATGGGATTGCTGGGTGACACAGCTTGCAGGGCCAGAAAGGCCAATTCTCACTACAAATCAATCAATATATAAATAAATGATACTGATAGATACATTTATTATAGAGAACTTGAACTGTAGAGTCCTTGAAAGTGAGTCTGCAGGTTGCAGAATCAGATCAGAGATGAAGTGAATGAGTAGAATCTAATGACATTTTCATTCTGTCATTTCACATTTTGGTAAAATTTGAATCTTTCTGGAAATAAAGCATTGCAGAAACTCCTCCCTCACTTCAAGGTTAGTTTGCTCATTAGTTATTTTGAGAGCCTTAATTCAGAAGTTACAATTTTCCATTCTGATTACATTACTGAATACTTAAAGAACAGGGGGAGTCTGACGGATTCTGGCCTTACACAATCCTGCTCTTTCAGGTGCATCAGTTACGCTGACTGCCTGCTTGGAGAGGTCGTCTGAGGTGGGAGTAGGACTGAAAACCTTTTCTGGTTCCCGTTACTTGGGTCGACATGTGCATTGGTACACAGGCGCTAAAACATATAATCTTACATTAATGTAGGGTTGTCAGTCAATGGAAAAATTATGGAAACTGTTAGTGCCGTTGTGAAGCATTTCCCATGTCTGTTCCCTTCTTGCCTTACATCCCATACCACTAAGTTCAAGAACCCTTCAACCATCAGGCTCCTGAAACATCATCAAAGACCCCCACCATCCAGGCCATTCCCTCTTCTTGCTACTACCATTGGACAGGAGGCACAGAAGCCTTAGGTCCTACTCCATCAGGTCCAGGAACAGTTATTACCCTACAGCCATTGGGCTCCTAAACCAACATGGATAACTTCACTCATCTCAACTCTGAGCTGATTCTACAACAGTCTGTAAAGATTCGGTATATCTAAAGCATTTCAGTAGATGTGCTGTGGAGAGTATCTTCCACAACTTTCAAGGACTCTACAACTCATGTTATTTATTTATTATTTGGTTTTAGTAGTTGTTATAACTCATGTTATTTATTTAATAAATAACTCGTGTTATTTATTTATTATTTGGTTTTAGTAGTTGTACAGTTTGCCTTCTATTGGCCACTGGTTGTTTGTCCATCTTTGTGTGTAGTTTTTCATTGATTCTATTGTTTTTCTTTGTTATACTGTTAATGCCTGCAAGAAAATGAATCACAGGGCAGTGTATGGTTACATAGATGTACACCGATAATAAACTTACTTTGAATTTTGCCATTTTTTGACAAGGCATAGTTCAGTGTGGGCTATTTATTATCTTAGGAATCTGCATAAATGATTTCAGGTGGTTTCTCCAAAAGTACACTGCACAGGCTCAGATGCTCTATGCCTTTGAAGCTGCTGCAGGTATGCTTATCACTGCACCCATGTACACGTGTACAGAAAGCAAGGCAGCGCCTCTACTTCCTTAGAAGTTTACGAAGATACAGTATGACATATAAAACTTTGACAAACTTCTATGTTAACTGACTGCATCACAGTCTGGTATGGAAACACCAATGCCCTTGAGTGGAAAATCCTACAAAAAGTAGCGAATATGGCCCAGTCCATCATGAGTAAAGCTCTCCCCACCATTGAGCACATCTATGTGCGCACCGTTGTAGAAATCATCAAGGACCCCCACCACTCAGGCCATTGTCCTCTTCTCATTGCTGCCATCAGGAGGAAGGTACAGGTGCCTCAGGACTCACACCACCATGTTCAAAACAGTTATTACCCCTCCAATGACAAGATGGCAGAGTTTGCCATCGAAACATTGGTTATAATCGACACCTGTACCCGCTGGAAGCCCAAGACGAGTTTATTTGATTCACATGGATATTACTGAATAGCCCTAATTGTTTAATGCTATTGTGTAGTGTCTTTGGGATGACACCAGTTGTAGATATCACTATTGGGACAATGTATACCCTGTTCATGTTCCAAAGTCTTTCAATTTCCTCTTTTAATTCAGCATATTTCTGGTGTTTTTCACTTATCGATTTCTGTAAGTTATGTGTGTTTCGAATGGCTATATCCATTAAGTGAGTTGATCTTGCTTATTTATCCTCTATTATTATATCCAGATGGCTGTTGCCTTTTGCAGATTGGTTGTTTGTCTGTGCTGTTGGGCATGGTCTTTCACTGATTCTATTGTGTTTCTTAGAAATAGTGTGTATGCCCACGTCTGGTGACGTACTGTATGTGTACTTTGTTAATAAATTTACTGTGAACTTGTGTATATGACAATAAACTAGAATATCCAGGGTGTCTTAGCCAATGTCAACATTACATTCCTAAGTCAGAGTCAAAGTACAATTCATTATCAAAATACATTAACATTGAACCTTGAGGTTCATTTTCTTGTGGTATTGCCAAGAAAATAAAGAAATACAACAGAATTTACAAAAACCTAGACATAAACAAAGACTGACAAATAACCATTGTTCAATAGAAGACAAACTGTGCAAATAAAACACGAGATTCTGCAGATGTTGGAAATCTGGAGGAATTGTTGGAGGAACTCAACAGGTCAGGCAGCATCAATGGAGAGGAATAAACAGTCAACATTTTGAGCTTAGACCCTTCATTAGGAATGAAAAAAAAGGGGGAAAAGATAGAATATTAAGTTGTCAGGAGGGCAAGGATTACAAGCTAGAATGTGGTAAGAGAAGTTGAGTGGGTGGGTAGGGAGGGAGGATGAAGTGAGAAGCTGGGTGGTGATAGATGGAAAATAAAAATAATACTGAAAAATGAGTTCCAAAGAGTCCTTCAAAATAAGTCTGGGGGTTGTGGAATCAGTTCAGAGTGCTGGTGAGTGAAGTTATCCACACCAGTTCAGGAGCCTGACGGTTGTAGGGTAATAACTGTTCCTGAACCTGGTGGCATGGGACTTAAGGCTTCTGTACCTGCTGCCCAATGGCAGTGGCAAGGAAGGGAATGCCATGGGTGATGTGGATCCTTGATGCTTGCCTGTGGCAGCACTCCTTGTAGATGTGTTAAATGGTGGGGAGGGCTTTGCCTGTGCTAGACTGGGCTTTCTGTAGACTTTGCCATTCCTAGGAGTTTTTTTTTTCATCTCCAGACTTTGTTCTACTCCATGTCTAATTATACATATTGTGATTTAAGTTTCCATAATACATAGCAGCAGTGTTAGGGCCATTCGGCAAATTGAGACTACTTCGTCATTCAATCATGGCTGATCTTTCTGATCTCTTTCCCCTCTTAACCCCATTCACCTGCCTTTTCTCCATAATGTTTGATGCCCTTACTAATCAATAAACTATCAACTTCCCCTTTAAATATATAATGACTTAACCTCCTGAGCTGCTTGTGGTGATGGATACCACAGATTCACCACCCCCTGGCTAATGAAATTCATCCTCATCTCCGTTCTAAATGGATATCCCTGTATTCCGAGTCTGTGCCCTCACGTGTTAGGCTCCCACGCCATTGGAAACATCCCTTCCACATCAACTCCGTCTGCGCCTTTCAATATTCGGTGGATTTCAATGAGACCCCCTCCACCCCTTCACTCTTTTAAACTTAGGGACAGTGGTGGGTGAGTAGAACAAGCCACCAGAGGAGATGGTAGAGTGGGTGGACTGATAATGTTTAAAAGACATTTGGACAAGTACATGAACAGCAAAGCTTTAGAGGGATATGGGGCAGCTTGTTACCACAAATTTTGCAGTCCAGTATCCCACATTTGGAAACATCGCAGGCGTCAGCACACCCGGAGTGCAATGGGATAGCCTTGTCCTGGAACCTCGGCCCTCCAGATCACCGGCGGTTCCCTGCCAGGTAAGTCCTTCCAGGTGAGGCGACACTTCACCTGTGAGTCAGCTGGGGTGATATACTGCGTTCGGTGCTCCCGATGTGGCCTTCTATATATTGGCAAGACCCGACGCAGACTGGGAGATCGCTTTGCTGAACACCTACGCTCTGTCCGCCAGAGAAAGCAGGATCTCCCAGTGGCCACATATTTTAATTCCACATCCCATTCCCATTCTGATATGTCCATCCACAGCCTCCTCTACTGTAAAGATGAAGCCACACTCAGGTTGGAGGAACAACACCTTATATTCCTTCTGGGTAGCCTCCAACCTGATGGCATGAACATTGACTTCTCTAACTTCCGCTAATACCCCACCTCCCCCTCATACCCCATCCGGTATTTACTTATATATACAATTCTTTCTCTCACTTTCCTTTTTCTCCCTCTGTCCCTCTCACTGCACCCCTTGCCCATCCTCTGGGTTCTTTCCCCCCCTCCTTCTCCCTGGGCCTCCTGTCCCGTGATCCTCCCATATCCCTTTTGCCAATCACCTGTCCAGCTCTTGGCTCCATCCCTCCCACTCCTGTCTTCTCCTATCATCTTGGATCTCCCCCTCCCCCTCCCACTTTCAAATCTCTTACTAGCTCTTCCTTCAGTTAGTCCTGACGAAGGGTCTCGACCCGAAACGTCGACTGTACCTCTTCCTAGAGATGCTGCCTGGCCTGCTGCAATCACCAGCAACTTTGATGTGTGTTGCTTGAATTTCCAGCATCTGCAGAATTCCTCGTGTTTACAGCTTGTCATTTGTCTTTTTGTGGTCAGTGTGGCTAAATTTACTCCATTAATGCCAAACTTTCTGGATCTTTTTCCCGGTTATTCTCTCCTCATGCCCTCCAGTCTTGGTTAATTTTACAGTATTAATTTTCTTACCACTCTTTCATCTAAACACAACCAGGTCAGCTGAGTCAACTCTTACAAAGCAGCAAAGACAGACTACACTAGAGCAAACATGTGTTTTCCATTGCTGCCTGGTCTCATCAGGGGTTCCAAAGAATTTTTCAAATGTGGGAGGGAAATTTGGAAAAGGCAAGCTCGAGACAAATTTGCTTACTATGCTCAAAATTATTTTCTGGTCTTGTAACATCAATTTCACACAGGACTCCTAAAGATGGCTGAGGGATCTCTAATTAATTCCAATCCAGACTCAAGGCTTCCTAAACCACTGCCTAAACTATGCAATAAAAATTCTTAGATGTTCAAATGGTGTTGTAATTGGAGAGGTAAGATTTAGTGTGTAAAGTTGTGTGTGATTCACTGTGGGATTTATGATTCCAATAACATAATTTTTTAGGCAATCATTTGAGTAATGATATTACATTTTTCAAAAGTGAGCCGGAAAGATAATTTTGCCACCATATTAGCTTAACATTGCACAATTTTCAAAACTTTAAAACTTCAGATGTGCTATTCAGATGGAATTTAATAAAATAATTCTAAATGAGGTATCTTCAAATCAGAGTTTAATTAATACCTGATCCAAATCTTGCATTGCATACCACTGTATACACTCAGTGGGTACTTCATTAGGTACCTCCTGTACTTAATCAAGTGGCCTCAGTTGCTGATCTGCAATAGCATTACACAAACCACTACACTGTCATTCTGTCCCACATGCATATTTCCCAAAACTTAAATATTATTTTGAAGTTGTACAAGAAATCAGTGAGGCCTAATTTGGAATATCGTATGCAGTTTTAGTCACCTACCTACAGGAAAGATGTAAACAAGGTTGAAACTGTACAGAGAAAACTTACAATGATGTTGCTGGGTCTGGAGGACCTGAATTATAAGATTGAAGAGGTTAGGACTGTACTCTATAGAATGTAGAAGTAATGGCGAAAAGATGTATCTTACAACATTGGAAAGAGCTTAATGCTCCAACTACCTTTTTTTGGTTTTCTCAGACGATATTACGCTTGAACTTGGAGAAAATTAGAAGCAATCTTTATGACTCCTCATTTAAATTTGAACAGACTTGGAGATCTTTTATTCAATATTTTCATTTAATGTAATATATACCCTTCTTGTTTTTTTCACTGTTTTTAATGGAGGTCGGGATTGAGGACGTGATTTTAAGTTTAACTCTGTTTGGTTTCAAGTTAGCCCATTGCTTTGCGTTGCTTTTAGTTAGTTGCACGGTGGGTTTTTTTGGGTTTTTTTTTTCTTTTTCTCCATTGATATATATATAAAATTAGTATACTATTATGTTACCTTGGTATGTTATGTTTAAATTACATTGTTTGTAATTTTTTTTGTATTAATATCTTCTGTAATTTTATTATATTCTAACAATGTATTAGTGTCTATATGGCTTACCTTTTTGTATACTTATTTAATAAAAAGATTTAAAAAGAAAAGAAAGAAAGAATGTAGAAGATTGACAGGAGATTTGATAGGGGTATACAAAATTATGAGGGGTGTAGGCAGAGTAAATGCCAGCAGGCTCTTAGCATTGAGGTTAGGTGGGACTACAACCAGAGGTCATGGGTTAGGGGTGAAAGGCAAGAGAGTAAGGGGAACATGAGGGGAAACTTCTTCACTCAAGGGATTCATAGGGGTGTGGAATGAGCTGCCAGCACAAGTGGTAAGGTGAGCTCGATTTCGACACAAGAGAAGTATAGATAGGTACATGGATTATCAGGGTAGGGATGGCTACGGTCCCGGTGCAGGTCAATAGGAGTAGGCAGTCTAAATAGTTTGGAATGGACCAGATGGGCTGAAGGTCTTGTTTCTGTGCTGTACTTCTCTATGGCTCTATATTCTGGTGTGCTGATGGATGTGTTTGACACTTGTCATAGTGGTATGTTGGTGGGGCTTTATTACTGAATGGGAGTTATCTTTTTTCTCAGATGAAACCAGCCCAAGGCCAGGGAGAAGAGAGAATTGGAGAACAAGGGGCTAGTGAATATTGGCTTAATTGACACCTTAGACTAGGATCACCTACCAGATAATTGGCTGGAGTTACGGTTTGGAGATCAGGGTTTCTATTGGCGACAGTGGGTTGAGATTGAGTGGGTTGAGAACTTCAAGTTCATTAAGTCAACAAGCGTTGCATTCTTGCACTTGTTGCAATAAGAGAGGTTTGAACCTATAGTCCACAAAGGGCTTGTAGTATAGTCCACTTTGAAAAGTTATTAAACAATACCCCAATATACTTAGGTTGTGTCCTTTGTCCCCTACTAGACTCCCTGTAAACATCCCTGTGTGGCTAGATTCTGCTCTAACTCCATCCACAAGTTTGCAAATAACACCATCATAGTAGACCATATCTTCAGTCAGAATACAGGAAGGAGATAGAAAGCTTAGAGGCATGGTGTCATGACAACAACCAAACAACAGTGTGGGTCATTGACTTCACTAAGGGGTTGGTGCACATGCTCCTGCTCCTGTCTACACGAATGGTGTCGAAGTTGAGAGGGTGAGGGTGAGGGCGAGGGCTTCAAGTTCCCAGATGTAAACATCACAACAGTCTATTCTGGTCCAGCCACATTGATGTCATGGACAAGAAAGCTCACCCATGTCTCCGCTTCCTCAGGGCACTAAAGAAATTCTGCATTTCCCCGTTGAATCTTACCAATTTTAATCAGTGCATCATAGAAAGTGTTCTGCCTTTGGACAGATGGACTGGGACAGGGATCATAGGAGTGGAGACTGAAGAATAAATGCCAGATATCAAGTTACTACAGTGAGGTCCCAGATCATTGTTGTGCTATGGTCTCTGAATTGACTAGGGACTTCCCATCAATTGTTACTCCAGGGACAAAGCTTCAGGAACCTTGCATGGGAATAACATTAACACAAGAGAATCTCACACACAAAATGCTGGAGGAACTCAGCAAGTTACATAGCATCTATGAAAGGGAATAAACAGTCAATACTTCTTGTCAAGACCCTCATTTAGGTCCTGACACCAGAAACTTTATCTATTAATGCCCTTCCATAGATGCTGCCTAACTTGCTTAAGCTTCTCCAGTATTTTGTGTGTGTTGCATGGGAATAATACTGTTTGAGGTAGTAATTGTGTCAGACATCTGCACAATGTACTCCAGGCCGTGTTCAACTGAAATTCCAATATATTAACCAAAATTGTAGTTGTAGTGCCCTCACTCAAGTAAGATGTTCCCCTAAGGTGCTGGCTGTTGGTTGCTCTTCGGGTGGCTGTAGAGGCCGATCCAGGATCTACATTAATAGAGAACACCTGGGCATGACTTTGTTCAACAGGGGGAGGCTGATGCATGGGCAGCCACCACACAGTCCTTGACAGGATGGGGTCAGGGTCCGGTGGCTTGGAATACAAGATGACTGGGGACCCTTCACTGCTGCAGCCTTCCTCCATATTCACCGCCATTGTGATGTGTCATCATCTTCCACCAGCTCCACCGGTGAGGTCTTGGTTGGATCGCTCTTTGTCTGAAAACTCCCCTTTGACCTCACCATTATAGATGACCCTACCAAGAACTAAGCACAGATGCCAAACTCCAGGTGACGTCACTCTCAGGATCTCAGAAGTTCATCAGCCCCTCCGTCACGATAAGGTGACAATCCTCAGAGGAGACTGATCAAAATGGTGCATGGTAAGTATATGCTCATTTGAATAGCACTGAGAGGCACTGTATTATCTAATGTCTATTTTGTCACTGGAAAATGGTCTTCATATAATAGTGACAAAAGGCTTAATTGACTCGAAGTCATTATCTTAAGGCTGTTTTATTTGGTGGAGTGACAGACATTCCAGGCCCATCCGTTTACACTTTCATTAGCAACCATATTTATTTCTAATTCCATACAACAGTAAATAGTGACCTTCTTCATGCTGTAAGGACTATTTGTTCTATGGAGGAGAGACTAGTAGATAGAATACAGTGACAGGAAGTGCATACCCATGCACTTTGGTAGAAGAAAAAAAAGCATATACTATTTTCTAAATGAGAGAGAATTCAAAAATCTGAGATGCAAATGGACTTGGGAATCCTTGTGTCAGATTCCTGAAAGGTTAATTTGCAGGTTGAGTCTGTGGTGAGGAATGCAAATGCAATGTTATTTCAAGAGAACTGGAATATAAAAGCAAGAATGTAATGTTGAGGCTTTACAAAGCACTGGTGATGCCTCACTTGGAGTATTGTGAGCAGTTTTGGGCCCTTATTCAAGAAAGGATGTGCTGACATTGGAGAAGGTTCAAAGAGGGTTTATGAAAATGATTCCGAAATTGAAAGGGTGGTCATCTGATGGCTCTGGGCCTGTATTCTCTGGAATTCATAAGAATGGGAAGTGACTTCGTTGAAACCTATCAAATGTCGAAGAGTCTTGAAAGAGTGGATGTGGAGAGGATGTTTCCTGTGATGGGAGAGTCCAGACCAGAGGATGCAGCTTCAGGATAGAGGGGTGTCCTTTTAGAACAGAGATGAGGAGGAATTTCTTTAGCCAGCGAGTGGTGAATCTGTGGAATTTGTTGCCACAGGCGAATGTGGAGGCCGAGTCATTGGGTATATTTGAAGCAGAGGTTGATAGATTCTTGATTAGTCAGAGCATGAAGGGTTACAGGGAGAAGGCAGGAGATTGGGGCTGAGAGGGAAAATGGATCAGCCATGATTAAATGGCAGAGCAGACTCAATGGTCCAAATAGCTTAATTCTGCACCTCTATCTTATGGTCTTATGGTGATTAGGCTGGGGTTAAATCGGGAGCTCTTGTGCCAGAAGGGCCTATTCTATGCTGTATCTCTATAAATGCATATGTAATGTCCTGGTTCATATTTTTACTGTTATGCTGTATGTATTTCATTTTGGCAGTTCTGTAAGAGCAATCTGTTCTGCTTTCATGCTTGTTTGGATTACTGTTGGAGATAACAGATGAGGAGAAATGTGTGCCACCCAATTAAGATGGTTGGATTAAGGGGAGGTTTCTCTGGTGAGGGACACCAAGGTTGGGTTGGGCTTTTGTTCGAGAGGAGATGAAGAGAGAATATGCTGAGGAAAACGGTCGTAGCATATGATCCGGTGGGAGACTTGTTCGTTCGAGATGGATTGCGAGCGATGTTTGGAAGGTGGTGTGTGCTTTCACATTGAATGAGGCCCCAGCGCATGAGTGACCGAGAAGTTCAAGCTGAGCTCCAATTTGTACACATTTGACTGTTTAATCAGAATGAGCTGTTTTTGTTATTCTTTACTAACCCTTCAGTTGAGATTCATAAATATAATTCCTTTAATCGTATGCACTGTACTGTCTGTTATTTCATGGCACTAATTTGTAACAGGGTAGCAATTAACACAGCATCCACACAGACCAGGGTTGGGGTGGGATCCAGCAAGCCTCAATGTCACGAGTTTGGCGGGGCCAGAGGTTGTCTTCCCTAGACTTACGGAGCCAAGGAAACCGGGGTGTTTCATATAAATACACACAAAATGCCAGGGGAGTTCAACAAGTCGGGCAGCAAAAAGCTCAACACAAAATTTTAGCCCAAGGATGTCTGTTTTCAGCTTTTCTCAAAATGAAAGGATTGCAAAATGCTACATGCCAAGAGCAGATGATATATTGTGACAAGCTGTCATGTAATTTCTGTATGATTAGAAAAGGACTTGTACATACATGTGTTCTTAAGCGTGTGAGCAATTTACTTCATGCCTACTGACACTGATCACACGTTACTTTGTCAACCCAGGTGGAGAAACAATAGTTCACTTATTACAGTGGTGAAACCGATAAGCTCTGTATCTCCCAGACAACAGAGCGATTTGGGAATACAGATCCATAATTCATTGAAAGTGGCCTCACAGGTAGGTAGGGTCTTAAAAGAAATCTTTTGTCACATTGGCCTTCATAAATCAAAGTCCTGAGTACAGGAGTTGGGATGTTCTGTTGAATTTGTATAAGACATTGGTGAGGCCTAGTTTGGGGTGTTTTGTCCATTGTGGGTCACCTACCTCCAGGAAAGATGTCAATAAGATTGCAAGAGTGCAGAGAACATTTACAAAGACGTTGCCAGGACTTGAAGATTTGAGTTACATGGAAAAGTTGAACAGGTTAGGATTTTATTCCCTGGAACATAGAAGAATGAGGGAGATTTGATAGAGGTATACAAAATTATCAGGGGTATAGTTAGGTAAATGCAAGCAGGTTTTTTCCACTGAGGTTGAGAGATGAAGGTTAAGTATTTCAGGAGAACATGATGGGGAACTTTTCCACTCAGAGGGAGGTGGGAGTATGTGGAACAAGCTGCCAAAGGAAGAGGTAGATGTAGGTTTCATTTCAATACTTAAGAGAAATTTAGATAGGTACATGGATGAGAGGGATAAGGAGAGCTATGGTCCAGGTGCCGGTCAATAGTACTTGGCAGATTGTGACCAGCTGAAGGGCCTGTTTTTGTACTGTAGTGTTTTAAAGCTCTAAGATATATTTTGGGTTTTATGTTCTATGGTCACCTTCTGCATGTAAGAACAGTGAAATCAATGCATACTTAAACTGGTATACATCATTTTGCTCCCAGAATCTATACTGCAGTTCTTCAGGCAGCAATAGTTAATACAGTGGATTCTGGTTTATTTACACCTTTCGAGGCTAGTACATTTTTGGCCCAATTAAGCAGCTGCCCTAATTAGTCAATTTTTCATGGAAATAGCTGAAAGGGTATAAAAAGGCAAACTGAGTTAGAAAAAGTACAAAGTTAGTGAAATACAGAACAAACTAGAACACTACCAATATTATTTACAGTACTATAAAACTGTATTAGCTCCTAATCATTATCGACAGAGAAATGTATCCAGTGTATGCTGCCATGTTCTTTTGATTGACAGTAAATGAACAAAATCAGTGCAGACTTCTAATATGGATAATGGACTACTTTTGACGATTGTATCCTCCAAATCACCATTTTCATTGTAACATTCAAGATAATTGTTGATACCTTCAAATTCTTTGTAGTTCCTAACTTGTTGAAATAGTGAAATCATTTCATTTGCACTCCCAGACGTTTCTGGCATCTTTAAGTCTGAATGCTTGGAACTGCAGTGAGCAAAACAGTTCTGAATTGTCTTACTGAATATTTCTCACCAATTATCAGTGACAAAAATCACTGTTTTTGAAAACAAACACAAGCAAGTGATGCTATTTAAAAACCTTGTGCTTGAGGCACAGTATAGTGTCTAATGGCCAAGCAAATGCACACAACTGACACTAGTTAGAAACTGTTCAGCAACAGTCCACTGTCCCAATTAAGCAACACAATATCCAAAATAAATGAAGAGAATCTCAGCTATTTTCACAGTTAGTTTTTGTTCCTTAAGAGTTGTCCCAAATAAATGGCTCTCCCAAATAAATGGCTGTCCCAATTAACCAGAATCCAATCTACATCATTCAGTTCACGGAGTCTATACTGCCATTATTCAAACACTAGTGGTTAATAGTTAAAAGGCTAAGTTTTGCACTGAAAGAGTTACACTACTTTGAAAGAAGCGGTTTTAATAATAGTCACAGATGAGTTTCACTTGAAGGCCGTCCAATCACTTGTTATTCTCATTGTATTTTATGATGAGTTTTCATTCACACCACACCAGAAACAATTCATGATTAAATGTTAGGATGAAAGAAAGCACATTCCTTGAGATAAAAATAACAAAAAGGTGCAAAAAGTATTCATCAGCAGAAGAATAAAATTGCATTTGGACAGTTTCAAGTGTTGACATGTTAATGTCAGGAGAAATAATCGAAAAGCTGCCAAAAAAAAAATCCGACAGCAACTTCCCTGAACAACTTGATGTTTTGCCAAGTAATATTATATACTTCAAAAAAATTAAAACAAACTTTAAATTTTAAGCTGCCTAAACAAACAATGGATCTTAAAGCAATGAAGAAAACCTGTTGTGACAGGCACACTCTGATCGTGACATGAGTAACTGTAAATGGGGGAGCTGAAAATTGCTTAAATCAGGCACACGGTATTGATGGACTGTCTCTTTCAAGTTCTTGCAGGGCCTCAGATAATCCTCTCTGGTATAAAGCTATCAGTTCTCATCGAGCAGCACTGAACTGACTAGAATAATCATATCCTAGACCAATAATGAGGGGGAATTTCTTTAGCCAGCGGAAAGTGACTCTTCAGAATTCATTACCACAGACAGCTGTGGAGACCAAGGCATTGTATAGTTATAGTGATTCCTGGAGTGGACCATTCAGGGCCCCAAACAGTTTTTCCGGGTGAGGCAACACTTAACTTGTGAGTCTGTTGGGGCCATCTATCACATCCGGTGCTCCCGGTGCGGCCTCCCCTACATCGGTGAAACCCGACGCAGATTGGGGGACCGCTTCGTCGAGCACCTCCGCTCCATCCGCCACAACAGACAGGATCTCCTGGTTGCCAACCACCTCAACTCTGCTTCACATTCCCGTTCGGAAATGTCCATACATGGCCTCCTCTACTGTCATGATGAGGCCAAACACAGATTGGAGGAGCAACACCTCATATATCGTCTGGGTAGTCTCCAGCCCCTTGGTATAAACATTGAATTCTCCAACTTCTGATAATTCCCTCCCCCTCCCTTCCCCCATCCCAGTTTCACTCTGCTCCCTCCCCCAGCTGCCTATTACCTCCCTCATAGTTCCGCCTCCTTCTACTACCCATTGTGCTTTCCCCTATTCCTTCTTCACCTTTCCCTCCTATCCCCTCCCTCACCCCTTGATCTTTCCCCTTACTGGTTTTTCACCTGGAACCTACCAGCCTTCTCCTTCCCACCCTGTCCCCACCTTCTTTATAGGGCCTCTGCCCCTTCCCTCTACAGTCCTGATGAAGGGTTCCGGCCCGAAACGTTGACTGACCGTTTCCACGGATGCTGCCTGACCTGCTGAGTTCTTCCAGTGTGTTGTGAGTATAGTTATAGTGAGGTTGATAGGTTGTTGATTAGCCAGGGTGTCAAAGGTTACAGGGAGAAGGTAGGAGAATGGGGATGAGAGGGATAATAAATCAGTTATGATGGAATAACAGTGCTGAATGGTCTCATTCTGCTCCTATGGCTTATGGTCTTAATTTTCAATTACTTAACCTGCAATTTCTTAGATAACTAATATTCTGATCCCGGGTTTAAGATGGAACTACCAAACACATGGGACAGCTCACAGTTAGTTCAAAAGGCAAGAAATTCAACTAAAAACATGACTAATCACACCTTTTTCTGAAGTAAATTGTGGTAAACTATCACCGCAAATAATGAAGGGGCAAGTGAAGGGATGAACTGTGCTGGTACATTGCAGAATCGATGCAGATGGAGTGAGCCATGCAGGGGGGAGTCGAGGCAGAAGAGTTCCAATGACTGTACAACTGGCTCGGGTCTAAGGTTGGATCGCTCGGGGTGCTGAGCCGATTTGGAGAAATCGAGAGCGGCTTCGGGCTGGATGGCAAGATCTGGGTGGCACGTTCTGTGCCCAGAGCGAGTCACTGGGCAGTGCTTTCCAGGCCCGAAGATTTTTCAGTGCAGCGGTGCCCGGGTCCAACCGCAAGGTACTACACACGGTTTGGACAATTTAAACGCTGGCCCAGATAAACTGGGAAGACAGCGTGTTGGGATCAAAGGCAAGAGCAGATTTTGCTCGCTCTCTGCAATGGTCACTCCTCCCTCTATGGCGTTGAGACTATGAAGACAGCCCTGGCTGCCGTGCTCTGTGCCCACTAATATGATGGACTGATACCGAGTCTGCGGGCCTACTCCAGGATTTGATCTAAGGACTCATTTTAGTTCAGGATGTTGTTGTTTGCTTCTGTTGTTTGCATGATTTTGTGTTTTTTCTTCCCCTTTCTCTGTGCATCAGCTGTTGGACTTTTTTTTAAAATTGGATTCTTTCGGGTTTCTTGCTTTGTGGCTGCCTATAAGCAAACAATTCTCAAGAATGTATAATTTATACATTCTTTGATAATAAATGTACTTTGAAACTTCAAAACTTTGAAATTTAATATTCAGGCAGTTATACAAAACTATGCAATGTTCAATATATTAATATAGTAAATTTCTCAGGTAACTTACCCTTGCGGCGTGCCAACATATTACACTGGGTAATATTCCTAAAGATAGATATTTAAATCTATACCTTCCACTAAATCACAACAGTTTTCAAACCTCATGCTTTAAGTCAGCCCTCTCATTCTCATTTCTTTCCATTTTATACACTCTATCCCACCTCCATTGTTTTGGCTTTGTCCGTGGGATGGTCAGTTGTATTTGTTCTTGGAAGGGTTGACTTCCTGGCCAGGAAATTTCTGAATTAAATTCTAGTATTGGCATCTGCTTGCCTTGGTTGTTGTGCCGACCAGGCCCTCGTGCCACAATGTCACCCGCTATAGCCACCCAGGAGAGGATATGCCAGAGGCAACGCGAGAGAAAACAGAGGCCTATGAGAATACACTAGAATCCATGCTGGTTTGAGGGCTGACCCTTCCCGTTGGTGCTGCTCTCCGGTGTTCGCTCGGTGAAAGAAATTCCTGTTGGTGCTGCCCTCCAGTGTTTGCTCAGTGAATGACATGCTGGATTGCATTCGGCTGCAGCTGCATGAGTGCATGTTGAGGAACTGCTGCATGCTTGTTCTTGCAGAAAGGTAGATCCAGGACAACATCCCATGCACCATCAATCTACAGACCATGACACAGGATCTTGGGGCTTTATTATTTGTTTTGTGACCGTATGATTTTCTGCTATCATAACTAAGTGCTGTGTGTGACTGTTGGGACTACGTTTTGCACCTTGGCCCCAGTTGTTCCATTTGGATGTACACCTGTGTATGGTTGAATGATAATTCAACTTGAACTACATTAAAATGCACCATTAAACTTTTAATTCCCCAGTGTGCATGAAAATCATTACCTGACTTGCTGAGTTCCTCCCGCATTTCGTGTCTGTTACTCAAGGTTTCCTGCATCTGCAGATTCTCTTGTGTAACAATATTTGGAGGCTGTCCTAATAAAATCCCAATTTCAATATCCAAATAAGGCAATGTTGGTACATCAGAAAAAAACTGATACATTCTTCTGAAGGCACCCAGTTCCAAGAGAACCAAAAACTGTCAACATTCTACTCACACTATCTTTGTTTTGCCGTGATCCAGAGGAAATTTTGCTTACCACAATTAATTATCCTCATAAAGGAGGTTACACTTTTCGATCTCGAACTTAATCATGATCAGCCAAACGTTAGAGCATTTTCCAAAATATATGCTCACCACATTATTGAAGTATTTCAAGTTCACGTTTACTTGTTGTTTGACTGTACACAGGCATTCAGCTAAACGAAACATCACTCCTCTGGGGCCATGGCGTAAAACGCAGTACATACAGTATCACACAGCACATGTAGTTATGATAGCACATACAGTCACAAAATAGTATTAGCACAGGTAATATAAACAATATAGGCACAAATAATATTAACTTAATAGCAAATTAATAATTAACGTATATGACCATGGAACTTTTCTATATACTAAGGGTGTTCAAAAAACTGATAGTAAGTGGCGCCCAATAATGGGAAAATGAATATAGACAGCAATGATCTATTAAAGAGCCCAAATGAGATGGAAAGATCAGAGGCACAAGAGCTTTTGCAGATGCTGGAAATCCAGATTAACACACACAAAATGCTGGAGGAGCTCAGCAGGTCAAGCAGCATCTGTGGAGATGAATCAACAGCCGGCATTTTGGGTTGAGCCCCTTCATCAGGACTAGAAGGGAAGGGGGAAGAAACCTGAATAGAAGGTGGGGGAGGGGGAGGAATATAGACTACAAGATGATAGGTGAAGCCAGGTGAGGGGAAAGATGAAATGAGAAGCTCTTACCCCTTCACTTCTGCTCACCTGCCTATCACCTCCCTCTAATGCTCCTCCTCCTTCCCTTTCTTCCGTGGTCCACTACCTACTCCTACGATATTCCTTCTTCTTCAGTCCTTTACCGTTTCTACCCATCACCTCTCAGCTTCTCACTTCACCCCCTCCACCACTGATCTCCCTCCTGGCGTTTATCCTTGCAAGCGAATCAAGTGCCACACCTCCCCATATACCTGCTCCTTCACTACCATTCAAGGCCACAAACAGTCCTTCCAGGTGAGGCAACACTTCACCTGTGAGTCTGTTGAGAACATCTACTGCATCCTGTGCTCCCAGTGTGGCCTCCTGTATATCGGTGAGACCCAAAGTAGATCGGGAGACTGCCTCACCATTCACCTATGCACCATCAACCAAAAAAAGCGGAATCTCTTGGTAGCCATCCATTTCAATTTTATTTCCCAGTCCCATTCCAATATGTCGGTCCAAGGCCTCTACAGCTATGATGAGGCTCACTCAGGTTGGAGGAACAATACTTCATATTCCATCCGAGTCATCTCCAACCTGATGGCATGAACATCGATTCCTTGAACTTCAGGTAACTACCCCTCCCCCTCCCTGTTTCCCTCTCCCTCCTATCTCCGTACCTGCCCATTACCTCCCTCCGGTGCTCCTCCCTCTTTCCTTTCTTCCAAGGTCTTTTACCCACTCCTGTCAGATTACCCCTCCTCCAGCCCGTTATCTCTCGGTTTCATCTATCACCTGCCGACTTGTGCTTCTTCCTATCTTCCACCCCACTTCTTGCTCTGACTTCTCATCTTTCTTTCCAGTCATTATGCAGAGTCTCTGCCTGAAACTCTGACTGTTTACACTTTCCCATAGGTGCTGCCTGACCTGCTGAGTTCTTCCAGCACTTTGTGTATGTTAAAAGATCAGTGATCTGGATAGGTTCTAGTAAAAATCCATGGATCACTCTGTGGGTAATCTATATTTGATTCACCATGTTTTCAAGCTCACACAACATTATGGAAATAAAAACATACCCTGGATATCATCGTTGAAAGTGCAGTATTTGTTACGGTACTTGTCCAATAGATGAAATGCATTGGCGTTACCAAAATCCTCAAACTGAATGAGGCAGTTTTGACCATATCTAAAAAGCAAAAAAGAAGTGTTGATTGCATGAATAAATGTTTTTTTCTGGTAATTTAATTGAACAATCACAAAATGGTTATAGCACTGAAGGCTGCCATATGACCCAGCTTTTCTGTGAGAGCTCGCTACTAGAGCAACTCATGAGTTTTATTCTCTGGTCTACTCTACATAACTTTGCAATGTTTTTCTCACCAGTTTTGCCCATTTCCCTCCTTTAGGCCACAATGGAACTGTCTTCCATTCCCCACTCTGTCCTCTTACCTCCTTTCTTCCCCTACCTATCGCCACCACTGGTGCTCCTCTTCATTCCCTTGGTCCTCTCTCCTCTCCTATCAAACTCCTTCTTCTCCAGCCCTTTGCCTTTTCCACCTATCATCTCCCAGCTTCTCACGTCATCCGTCCACCCACATTGCTTCATCTATCACCTCCTAGCATGTCCTCCTTCCCCTCCCCCCACCTTCTTATTCTGTCATCTCCCCCATTCCTTGCCAGTCCTTGTGAAGAGTATCGGCCTGAAATATTCACTGTTGCTTCATTTCGATAGATGCTGCCTGATTTGACGAGTTCCTCTGGCATTTTGTGTGCATCACAAAGGAACCTGCCTTCACCCCATCTGTACTTATTGTACAGTATTTCAGATTCCACCATTTGCCACACAAAAAAAATCTCATGTCTCTATTAATTCTCTTCTCTTTTATTTTAAACTGTGACCTCTAGTACTGAACCACTTCACCACTGAGAAGATTCTCCACTAAATAGTTCAAAATTCTCAACTTTTCCTGAACTTCTCCCAGACACCCTCACCCCCACCCCCCGACCCCAGCCTTCACTTGGTGATAAACGACCCCTGTCTATCCAGACTATCTTTGTAACCATTGTGCTTTAGCCAGGAATGATTCTCATAAATCTCTTCTGAACTTCCCCAAAGCCTTCACATCATTCAGATAAGAAAGGTCATTGGATTTAAACACAATACTCCACTTCAGCACAATAATGCACCATAAGACATAGAAGCAGAATTGGACCATCATTGGTCCATTCAGACCATCAAGTCTGCTCCACCATGGCTGATTTATTATCCTTCTCAACCCCCATTCTCCTGCCTTTTTCTCTTAATCTTTGACAACCTTACTAATCAAGGACCTATAAACCCTTGCTCTAAATATACCCAGTGACTTGGCCTTCACAACCATCTGTGGCATGAATTCCACAGATTGACCACATTCTGGCTAAAGAAGTTACTCCTCATCTCTGTTCTAAGGGTATGTTGAGGGTGTGCCCTCTGGTCCTAGACTCCCTGACCACTGAAAACATCATCATCCACTCTATATTCAAGGTATTTTCAATATTCAATAGTTTTCAATGAGATCCCTTCTCATTTTTCTAAATGCCAAAGAGTATAGGACCAGAGCCAATTAACACACCTCATAGATTAAAACTTCCATTTCTGGGATCATTCTCATGAACCTTCTCTGGAGTCTCTCCAAAGGCAGCACATCCTTTCCTAGATAAGGAGCCCAAAACTGCTCACAATATTCCAAGTGCAACCTGACCAATGCCTTATAAAGCCTCAGCATCTCATCCTTACTTCTATATTCTAGTCCTCTTGAAATGAATGCTAACATTGCACTTCCCTTCCTTACCACCGACTTAACCTTTAATCTTTAAGGAATCGTGTACAAGGACTGTACAATTTCTCTGTTCGTCATCAAAACTGTTCTGAATTCTGCACTATTATTAGCGTTGTGTCATTGGTTCTTTGTACTGATCTGACAAACTTTACACTCAAAGTACAAAGTAAATTTATCATCAAAGTACTTGTCCGGTTCTTTGAGTTTGTCATAGCGGGGGAGGTAGTGGGGAATATGCTCCCATTCCCACATCCTCAAAGAGCCTCTGACAATCAAGTCCAGCTCTTGGTCTTCAGCATGGCTGGCAGCTCAACTAGGAGAAAGAAAACTCTGACCTCAAACCTCTGTTCCCTTGCAAATCTACCCACTCATGGGGAAGACTTTGGAAGTAAATCCAGAGGAAAAATCAGGAGCTGGAGTCCCTACGTTGAGTTTAACACTGACTGGCAACTCCTGTGATGCCACTGGTGCCAACCTCTATAGGTCTCTGCCGTTCCCTTCAATTCATCAGTTGTGTGGAGAGGGGGAGCTTGCTACATGGGCAACAGCTTGCTCCCCATATTGTACTGTCCTGTCTTGTGCACTTGGCTTGCATATCACATCGACAGTTTTATCCTTGGTTGACTCTGACTAACAGAGGGCCTCAATCATATATATGATCATATTCTACCCTCAGGTTCATTTTCTTGCAGGCATTCACAGTAAATATAAAGAAACAGTGCAGAATCAATAAAAACCGCACACAAGGTGAACAAACGACCAATATGCAAAAGACAACAATCTGTGCAAATACAAAAAATAACTAAACAACAATAATAAATAAATAAGCAACAAATATCAAGAACATGAGATGAGGAGTCCGTGAAAGTGTGTCTATAGGTTGTGCGAACAGTGCAGTGAAGGGGCGAATGAAGCTGAGTGAAGTTAACACCTCTTGTTTAACAGCCTGATAGCTGAGGGATAATAACTGTTCCTCAATCTGGTTTTGTGGGTCTTGAGGTTTCTGTACCTCCTTCCTGATGGCAGCAGTGGTGTGGAGAGGGGGAGTTTATTACATGGGCAACAGCTTGCTCTCCATATTGTACTGTCCTGGCTTGCGCATCACATAGACAGTTTTATCTTTGGTTGCCTCTGACCAATGGAGGGCCGCAATCATATATATCACCACATTCTATCCCAAGATTAATTTTCTTGCAGGCATGAAAGGGGATGGTGGGGGTCCTTGATGATGGATGCTGCTTTCTTGCAACAGCGCTCCATGTCGAGGTGCTCAATGGTGGGGAGGGCTTTATCCGTGATGGGCTGGGTCATATCCACTACTTTCTGTAGGCTTTTCTATTCAAGAGCATTGGTGTTTCCATGGATGCAACTAGCCTATAGTCTGCCCACTGCACATCTATACAAGTTTTAGATGACTTGCCAGATTTTCACAAACCTGCCATCTGGCCAGTGTTTCCTCAGATCTCTGTTTTTGTGTCAGAAGGACACCTAATTCAAAAGGTGTATGTGTTAGTAGTTTAATTAGTCACGTGGGTATAACTGGGCCATGGGCTGGTTGGGCAAGGAGGGCTTGCTACTGTGCTGTATCCCTAAATAAAATAAATTAATTAAATTAATCTGAATCCATGTCGGCCTAGATTAATCAGCTCAAATCCCGGAGTTGCATTTCAACCTACAATTTACCAAGTCAAATATGGAATGCTAACAACTAAACCAAGACGTCAATAAAGCAGGTTCCTAAGTCCAGCTATCGGGTTAAAATAAGCGGAAGGCACAGGGTCAGTTTATATTTGTTAAAACCATTAAATTATATTTAACATTATGCCTGTCGTATTCTGCAAGTCTATCCAAGTCAGACAACGTCTACGCAGGAGAATAAATAGTTGACATTTCAGGCTGAGACCCTTCATCAGGACTGGAAAGCAAGAGAGAGAATTAAAAGGAGGAAGGGGAAGGAGTACAAGTTATAAGGTGAGAGGTGAAGACGGGTGAGGGGGATGGTGGGTGGGTGGGGGAAGGGATATAAAGTGAGACTCATGGAGGAGATAAGTGGTAAAAGTCTACTACCTTCCTCTGGCGCCCCTCCTTCATCCCTTTCTCCCATGGTCCACTCCCCTTTCCTATCACATTCCATCTTTTTCAGTCCTTATCACACCTCACTATCTGGTGCCTGACGAGGGTCACCAGTTGATAAAAAAAAGGGGGTTTGTTTGGCACTAGGGGGAAAAAGTGCAAAAGCTGCCATAAAGTGGTGAAGAAAAATATTTACAGGTAGACAAATGAAAAATAACATGCTTGTCCAAAATTTTACAAATATACAGAGGCTTTCTCCACAGCCCACTTCATCTTCAACTTTTCAATATAAATAAACAAACTATTATTTACCAGCTGTCTACTCCCAACCTCTCTAGCAAAGCCAGACTGAGTATCTGAATCTGCTTAAGTCTGGCCTAAAAGGACCAGGAAATTCTGCTATTGGTCTTGGGTGGTGGGGGGGGGCAATAATCATATGATCAGACTATAATAACTATTTCAGACGCAGAGGCGGAACATTTTAAACAGGGATTCTAATATCCTATAATTTTATTCCACAACAATTGAATTAGTCAAACTCACAGATCAGTGTCCACATGCTCAGATGAATATAAAAGAATAATGCTTCCGCACCAGTGGGGATGTCTGTGTAGGGTGTAGTGTGCCTGCTCCCTCTAACCCAGGCATTATTTTAGGACACCACAAACTGTCCCTTGGGTCTTTTGGGGCCATGACTCGAAGGAACAGGAATTGAACCAGGGCAGCCATCTTCATCAGACCAGTCTCCACAGCCGTTCCCCCATCACATTTCCATTCTGCATCTGAACTGAAAATACTTCACACAAGAAGGGGCTTTAGTGGGATATCTACTGTTGGCTAGAAAGAACAACAGTCTACAAATCAGTGAATTCAAACGAATCGAGGACAGTGGAAGCACACAGACTAATTGTCTTTGTTTTTGCCGCGTGCTTGGTGATGGAGGCTGCCATTTTGTGAAGACACTCTATTCTCCATTTTGTGAGCTTGACATGCTGGGGTTGATCAATGTTTTAAAGAAGACACAATGATGCATCAGGTAATCTGCTGGACTGGAGATCATTTCCAAATAAGAAGTTATTTGTGAGGTGTTCTTTGGTTGGATATAACATGCAGGATTGTGAATGTTGGGGTTGGTGTCTGCCTGGAGTGATTCCAGCTCTTTGCTGATTGACAACAAAACGCCATAAATTATCGACTGTCACTTGACGGGAAGAGGGCAATAAATGGATAGCAACATACACAAAATGCTGGAGGAACTCAGCAGGTCAGGCAGCATCGACGGACGTTTCAGGCCTAGAGATGCTGGCTTGGAGCAGAGCCAATAACAAGGTGTTACAGGTCAGACACATGACCTGTAGCCAATGACACTTGAATGCAATATTTGAATTGATAAGGAATTGATATAAAAGTGGATGCTCCGTGTGTGCTGGCAGCAGTAACTTCGAAGAATAACCATCGCAGATACAAGCGTGATCAACCCCACGTGGTGAGTGAATCGGGACCACGAGGTTATCCTGGACAGCGTAGAGTCCTTTGCCCGGGTAATACCTTTGCTATTCTTTGACTATTCAGGAGAGTCAGGGATACTTAGCGGGTGTGCACACAAGGTATTTAGTGTATGAATTCATCTACTTGTCAGTAAATACAGATCTCTCTGTGCCTCACTAATCATTGTTGTAAGGGGTATTTTTTTTCCCAACACTACAATTTGTTTCCTCTGAGTAGTCTCCATAGGCATCCGCCTCATCGCACTTGCCAACGCATTCTCCGTTCGAGAGGTAATGTGTGTGACGGGTGCCATTCTGCTGTCTACAAACAGATGTAACGGTATGAGTGAAAATAAATGAAACTGCTTGGATTGCCTGTGTCTAGAATTCTTATTTTTATGAGTTATAAATCAGTAGAGCATGTTAACTGAAGGGATGGTTTTGATTAGCCAAGCTAGCGATTGTTTTACTGTTGGGGTGTATAAACGCTTAACTCCTAAGAACTGCAGAAGGAGAGGACAAAGTGTGTGAACTACTGAGGGGAAGTAGAACAGGGACAGAACGAGGAGGAGTGACTAACTCCAGGGCAAGGTTAACAGGAGAATTAGCATTGCCAACCTGTTCTGTCACAGTCCTTTACCTTCTTCCCAGATATTTACTTCATTCCCCGCTCCCACCCACTAAACTTTCCCCTCACCTAGTCTCACATATCACCTGCCATCTTGTACTTCTCCCCCTCCTCCCTTCTTATTCTGAGTTTTGCACCTTTCCTTTCCAGTCCAGGTGCTGGACCTCGGCCCAAAACATTGATTGTTTATTCCTCTCCCTAGATGCTGCCTGACCTGCCGAGTTTCTCTAGCACTTTGTGTGTGTTGCATGTGATTTCCAGCTTCTGCAGCATCTCCAGTGTTTGTGTCTGTCCAAATTCCCTACAGTAAGTAGATTACTCTTGAAGTCTGTCCACTTCTACATTGCCATAAGCAGTAAAGTAGTTATACACAGCAAACTTTCTGCTGGATGCGTTCGAGAGAAAAGCAGCAACGTCGGTGGCCTAGATGCAAAAAAACGAGGCAGATTTCAAAACAGAAGCATGAGACAAAATATAAAATTAATGGACCAAGTCATAAAAGGCCTTTAGTTTTTGGAAACACAATACTTTATTTCCATAGTTCTGACCATCAGAAATGAGTACTGGGAAATGCCTTTTCATGTCATCCTCCAGCAATAAGAATACAAAAGCCAAGAACAGCACATCAGTCTCTTGCTCATTCAATTGGCATTGGCCAAGTTTTTTTTTCCTCAGGGGCTACATTTCATTCTTATTCTACAAGAAAACTGAAAGCATGTATAATCAGTGCTTATACCCTTGGATGGTGATGTGCAACGTTAAAGACCTAGCACCTGCAAAGACAATGAACTATTGTGAAGATAAACAAGGAAGAATTCACTCTGTTGGCATGAGCCCAGACCAAGCCAGACTGCATGAAGTGCTTTCTGCTCAGTCTCCTGAAAAACAATTCATGAAAGGCAAAAGACACAAAATGCTGGAGGAACTCTGTAGGTCAGGCAGCATCCATGGAAATGAATAAAGAGTCAACGTTTCCGGTTGAGGCCCTGGATCAGAACTGGAAAGAAAGGGGGAAGATGACAGAATAAAAAAGTTGGTGGGGGTGAAGGAGGACAAAATAGAAGGTGATAGGTGAAGCCATCTCGAAGTAAGAATCTGGGAGGCGACAGGTGGGAAAGGTAAAGGGCTGGAGAAGAAGGAATCTGATAGGAGTGGACCATGGGAGAAAGGGGAGGAGGAGGGACACCAAGGGGAGGGGATAGGTAAGTGAGAAGAAGAGGGCAGAATGGGTAACTGAAGAAGAGGGAAGTGTGAGGGAAAATATTACCGGGTGGTAGAGAAATCAATATTCATGCCGTGAGTTTGGAGGCAATCTGGACGGAATATGAGGTATTGCTCCTCCAAGTTGACAGTGGCCACATCATGGCAGAAGAGGAAGCCATGGACCAACATGTCGGAATGGATATTATGAAAAGCAGCTTTGGCTACAGTCTAAGAACAGGAGACAGATTGAGAGCTGCCTCTTTGGGATCTGGGCTCAGGTTCCAGTCTCATTAATTAATTGTGAATCTTCACCGACTGGTTCAGGTTAAAAGAGAGGAGGTAACCTTAACCCACTTTCAAACAACTACAAGCAGCCACAAGAAACAGTAAACGGACATACAGAGTTGAAGTCTCAGCTACATTGATAATGGGCACAACCCTCCCCTCCTTTGAGGATGTTGTTAGAGAGGCAGTGCCCCCACCATCTGAGATATGCCCTCTCCTCATTGCTACATCAGGAAGGAGGTACAGGAGCCTGAAGACCCACACTCAATGATGCAGAAACAGCCTCTTCAGCTCCGCCATCAGGTTTCCGAATCATCCATGAATAAGACCCCGTTATCTCTTGTTTGCATTTTGTTTTGTAACTTACAGTAAAGTTTATGTCTTTGCAAAACAATATTTCATACAACATAGACCATTACAGCACAGTACAAACCTTTCGGCCCACAATGTTGTACAATCTTTTAACCTACTCCAAAATCAACCTAACCCTTCCCTCCCACATAGCATAGGCCTCCATTTTTCAAAGGTTCAAAAGGTCAATTTTATTATTAAAGTATACAACTCTGAAATTCTTCACAAACAAGAGAAAATCTGCAGATGTTGGAAATCCAAGCAGCACACACAAAATGCTGGAGGAACTCAGCAGGACCGGAAGCATCTGTGGGAAAGAGTACAGTCAACATTTCCGTCTGAAACCCTTCGGCAGGACTGGAGAAAAAAGCTGAGGACTAGGTTTAAAAGGTGGGGGAGGGGAGAGAGAAGCGGCAGGCGACACGTGAAACTTGGACGGGAAGGGATGAAGCAAAAAGCTAGGAAGTTGATTGGTGAAAGAGACAGAAGGTCATGGAAGAAAGAAGAAGGGGAAGGGGGAGGGAGGAGCACCGGAGGGAGGGAGATAACATGAGAGAGGGAAAAGGGGATGGGAAATGGTGAAACAGGGAGTGGAGGCATTACTAGAAGTTTGAGAAATCAATGTTCATGTCATCAGATTGGAAGCTACCCAAACGAAATATAAGGTGTTGTTCCTCCAACCTAAGTGTGGCCTTATCCCGACAGTGGAGGATCATCCCTCGCCCTCCAAGTTTCACCTAACGCCTGGCGTTTCTCTCTCCCCTCCCTCCACCTTTCAAACCTACTCCTCAGCTTTTTTCCTCCAGTCCTGCCGAAGGGTTTTGGCTCGAAATGTCGACTGTACTTTTTTCCATAGATGCTGCCTGGCCTGCTGGGTTCCTCTAGCATTTTGTGTGTGTTTCTCTGAAATTCTTCAATTCTCCGGGTAGCCATGAAACCAAGAAAGAAAAGAAAGGCAGTACGATCATCAACCCCCAAATCCCCCAACCCTGCAAAAAAAAATGAACAAAACTGGAACAAGCACATCAACCCCAAAATCCCTCCTCCTGCACAAAAACCGAGCAAAACAGATCGGGTACATCGACCGCAAAATCCCTTCTCCCTACAAAAAAAATTGCACAAAACTGATCAGGCACATCAACCCCAAAATCCCTCTCTCAGCACAAAAAAAACCCCGAGAAGATTGTTTTTTTTTCTTTCAAAGTTCAAAAAAGATGAAAAAGTTCACAATAAATTTACTATCAAAGTATATACACATCACCATATACTATCCTGAAATTCATTTTCTTGCAGGCATTCACAGTAAATACAATGGAACAGGGTAGAATCAATGAAAAATCCACACACAAGACAGAAACACAAACTGTGCAAATACAAAAAGAAAATAAAAACAAATGAGTAATAATATGTAAACATTAAATATCGAGGAAATCAGATGAAGAATCTTTGAAAGTGAGTCCATAGGTTGTGGGAGCAGTTCGGTATTGGGGTGAGTGAAGTGTGATGGTCCAAGAGCCTGCCGGTTGAGAGGTAATAACTGTGCTGGACCTGATGGTGTGGGTCCTGAGTCCATGTACCTATCAAAGAGCCTCTTAAGTGTCTCTAATGTATCTCCCTCTCCCAGCACCCTGGCAGTGTATTCTCTCAGTGGGATTTGTCTCAAGTTGTCGCACAGTAGGACCAGGGGAGCTGGCTGGATTTGCACTATCTCAGATTCAGATTCAGTTTCAATTTCTTATCACACGTCCATCAAAACACACAGTGAAATGAGTCATTTGCTTCCATTCAAATCAGTGAGGTTTGCCCGCTAATATCGCCACACTTCTCAGGAACTGCTGAAGAAGCAGAAGACCACAAATATGCACTCAGTGGCAACTTTATTTGGCACAGGAAGTACTGAGACAGTGGCCATTGAGTGTAAGTGATTCATTTGTTTATCACATCTACATCAAAAGATTTGGTGAAATATGTAATTTGTGTTACAACCAACACAACCTGAGGATGTGCTGGGGGCAGCCCACAAGTGTCGCCACACATCCTGGTGCCAACACAGCACTCCCAGAGTGTTCAGGAGAACAACACAAGAAACAATGACAACCACAACAACAACAGCAATGATAACCCAACAGCAAAACAATAGCTCATTTGCCCTTGAAAGTTGTCAGAAAGTAGTAGAGATAAATGTGTAGGTCGTTTTCTAAATGGGGAGAAAATTAAACAATCTGAGATGCAAAGGGACTTGGGAGTCTTTGTGCAGGACACCCTGAAGGTTAACTCGCATGTAGAGTCGGATGCAACGTTAGCATTCATTTCAAGAGGTCTAGAATACAAGAGCAAGGATGTAATGCTGAGGCTTTATAAGGTACTGGAGAGGCCTTACCTTGAGTATTGTGAACAGTTTTGGGCTCCTCATCTAAGAAAAGATGTGCTGGCATTGGAGAGGGCTCAGAGGGGGTTCACAAGAATGATAAAGGGTTATCATACGAGAAACATTTGATAGCTCTGGGTCTGTACTTGCTAGAATTTAGAAGGATGAGGGGGAACTCATTGAAACCTTTCAAATGTTGAAAGGCCAAGACAGAGTAGATGGGGAAATGATGTTTCCCATGGTGGGAGAGTCTAGGATAACAGGGCACAGCCTCAGGATAGAGGGCATCCATTTAAAACAGAGATGCAGAGAAATTTCTTTAGCCAAAGGGTGGTGAATTTGTGGAATTTGTTACTACAGGTAACTGTGGAGGCCAGGTCATCGGGTGTATTTAAGACAGAGCTGGTCGGTTCTTGATTGGACATGGTATCAAAGGGTACAGGGAGAAGGCCGGGGAGTGGGGCTGAGGAGGGTAAAAAAGAATCAGCCATGATTGAATGGCAGAGCAGACTCAATGGGCCAATGGCCTAATTCTGCCCCTCTGTCTTATGGTCTCATGGAAATGTAATGCAAGTTACATGCAAATTCCCTTCACGTGACCGCATGATCATTTAACAGGAAATTACTTCAAAGTTCAAGGTAAATTTATTATCAAAGTTTTATTAAGTACAGTGGCCATTATATTAAGTACACCTGCTCATTAATGCAATCATCTAATTAGCCAATCATGTGGCAGCAACATCATGTATTAAAGCGTACAGACATGGTCAAGAGGTTTAGTTGTTGTTCAGACCAAACATCAGAATGGAAGAAGATTGCGGGGGGGGGGGCTGACCTTTAGAACCATCTGTACAAACTGGCACTTTTGCAGTGAGAACTGAAGTCTCGAAAGTGCACAACATCTGCGTTGTGGTGCGTGCAGGCCAAATTGAGGTGGCAGGCAGGAGAGCAAGGAACGACCTGTGGTTTGGACGATTTAAGCACCAGGCCAGATTGAAAATGTTAGGGTGTTGGGGCCAGAGGTAAAGGACTGGCCTATTAAACTCACTGCTCCATGAGGTTTACTCGTCTCTGTGCTGAACTGAGGCTGCAGACTGCAACTAATGGGCTCCTGAATTGGCTGCAGTGATGACAGGCTTCGTGGCTGTAGACTCACTCTCCTGAACTTCAGTTCTCAATGTAATTTGCTTATTTTTATTGTTTGCATGATTGTTTTTTCCACACATTGAGTGTCTGATGGTCTTCCATTTTTTAATGGGTACTATTGGGTTTCTTTGTTTTGTGGCTGCCTGTAAGGAGACAAATCACAAGCTTGTACATGGTATACATACTTTGATAATAACTGTACTTTCAACTTTGAGATGTGATATAAGTGACTTTGACTGTGGAATGATTGTTGGTGCCAGACAGGGTGATTTGTATGTTACCATATACTACCTTGAGATTCATTTTCTTGCAGGCCTTAAAAGGAGAATAAAGAAATGCAATAAAATGCATTAAATACTATAAATAACAAAGACTGAAAAAATGACCAATGTGCAAAAGAAGACAAATCCTGCAAATAATAAAAATGTACATAAATAACACTGAGAACGAGTTGCAGAGTCCTTGAATGTGAATCTGTACACTCAGTGGCCACTTTATTAAGTACACATGCTCATTAATGCAAATAGCTCATCAGACAATCATGCATAAAAGCATGCAGGCATGGTTAAGAGATTCAGTTGTTGTTCAGACCAAATATCAGTACGGGGAAGAAATGTGATATGAGTGACTTTGACCATGGAATGAATGTGGGTGTCAGACAGAGTGAAATAAGTATCTCAGAACTTGCTGATTTCCTGGGAATTTCACACATAACAGTCTCTAGAATTTACAGAAAATGATGCAAAAACAAAAAACATCCATTGAACAGTTGTTCAGTGGGTGAAAATGCTCTGTTATTGAGAGAGCACAGAGGAGAATGGTCAGACTGGTTAAAACTGACAGGAAGACGACAGTAACTCCAGTAGCACCCATTAAAACAGTGGTGTGTAGAAGAGCATCTCTGAACACACAACACACCGAACCTTGGAGTGGATGGGCTACAGCAGCAGAAGACCATGAACATACACTCAGTGGGCAATTTATTAGGTAGAGGAGGTCCATTATAAAGTGGTTGCTGACTATAGGTTGTGGAGTGCTACACATTTTCTAGCTCAAGTCTTATCTGTGAGATCTTAGCTGACATGCGATGGAGCAGGGAGCAGTGGTAGAGGGTGGCGACTGGATAGATGTCCACACATCTTGAGCCAAATGAAAAAAATCTGTGAGATAACCCATCTAAATTTCTGTCCAATCTGCTGCAAGACTTAGCTTGCTGATGCCAATTGCTCCTCAGACTGGGACCAGATCCAATGACAGTTTGCTGAATACCCAGATGGAATTCATCAAGATTTATCCATAAATAATGCACTTCTGAGACAGTCACTGGAGGTCAAAAAAGATATTGTTATTTTTAGTCTATGCTGCCAAATATTAGACATTTATTTTCGGAACTAAATATATTTCAAACAGAGTAATAGTGACAGTTGAGAAAAAAGTGGAAGATATCGGTGAAATTTCACGATCATGAACCCCCACATGTGCCAAGGAGGTGTAATGGTTAGCATGACACTCAGCGCATCCGTGTTCAGAGTACAACTCCGATGTCCTCTGGAAAAATATACAATGCAGGAGTATTGTATATTTTTGTGTGTTTAATATTTCAGTAATATTTGAGTATTAATGCAAATATATTGTTTAAGTATTCTTTGTTGTTTACTCAATATATTGTGGGTTAATGTGAAGGACATAAATGGCATACGTCACAAGTATGTGCCTCATTTAAAAGTTAAAACAAATATATACCAGTTATCTCCCAGCTCCCTTGTTTTCCCCTCAATTAATTTTTATCTTTTGGAGCTACAAAAAATAACACATTGGAACCACAAAACGTCTTGCAAAACAACTTCCCCGCTTCAAGCCCCATCTCAGTTATTTTATGAGAAATTTGCGATCTCAACACTAAATATTCCACGTTGTTTCTAAAAGTGCTCAGCTCAATGCCAAATTTCACATAAATGTGATCAGACTTCTCAGGAATGCTGTTAGGGGTCTTATGACAGGTACCAGTAACTTTTTCGGCAGCTATGTTTATTGTATAGATTTTATGTGGAATGTTTCACTCCTGGACAATTTATCTCAGGCTCATACTTTCCCCTTCAATTGTTTGCACTGGGGACAGTAGTATTGAAAAATAACTGGAATATTCAAAAGGGTTTCAAATTATTCCCATTAGAGGCAGATGGAAGCCAGGCAGCTACTTGAGCCTGGTCTGTCATTCACTGGAGATCATGACTGATCCTGTGCTGAAAGTCGACTTTCCCTTATTTCCTTCATCTCCAAATACAGTATGTGCTGGTTTCAGCCTTGAATAGAGCCTGACTCAGCACTGATTCCTTTCTGAAGTAGAGAATCCCAAAGATACACAATCTTCCAGTCCTGAAATTCCTCAAAAGCAGAAGATATATACAGTACTGCAAATGTGAAACAAGAACAGGATCCGCTCAAATTGCTAATTGGCTAAGCAGCACCTGTAGAGAGACAAGGTGATGTAATATTTCAGGCCAATAACCTTGCAAAGACAAAGAAAAATTAAAAACTAGAGGGGCTTTAAGTTGCTGAAAAATGGAAATTTATCACGATTATATTACCAGGTTCCGGCAGGGTTGCTAAACTCTCCAGAAACTTTGCCACTACTTATTGCTTAACAGTAACACAGATGTCACTAAGTCACATGTGATCATGACTCATTTACATATACCACACGAGGCAGGCTCACTTTTTAAAAAAAAGGCAAAAGAGTATGCCTGCCCTTATCAACTAATCAGTATTTTTAAAATTAACTTTAGAGCTGCCTTTGGTATGTCACAAAGTCTCCCCTATCCCTCTAGTTCAGTCTCTTCCTACCTACATCCATAACACTTCACATGCTCGGGATCTTTTCAATGATTTCAGGTTCCCTGGCCCCCATGATTTTATTTTTACAACCGATGTCCACTCCCTGTAACCTCCATCCCCCACCAAGAAGGCCTCAAAGCTCTCCGTTTTTTTCTGGACACAAGACCTAACCCATTCCCCTCCACCACCACTCCCCTCCGGCTAGCAGAACTAGTCCTCCCTCTAAATAATTTCCCCTTTGGCTCCTCCTACTTCCTTCAAACAAAAGGTGTAGCCATATGCACTCGCCTGAGTCCTAGCTATGCCTACCTGTTTGTCGGCTATGTGGAACCGTCTATGTTCCAGGCCTACACTGGTGACCGTCCCGCACTTTTCCTACACTACATCGATGACTGCATTGGTGCTGCTTCCCGCACCCATGCTGAACTCATCGACCGTCCACTTCGCCTCCAACTTCCACTTTGTCCTCAGATTTATCTGGTCCATTTCTGACACCTCCCTCCTCTTTCTCAATCTCACTGCCTCTATCTCCAGAGATAGCTTATCCACTGACATCTATTATAAACCCACGGACTCTCGCAGCTACCTGGACTATACCTCTTCCCACCCTGTTTCTTGTAAAAGTGCCATCCCCTTCTCTCAATTCCTCTGTCTCCATCGCATCTGCTCTCAGGATGAGGCTCTTCATTCCAGAACAAAGGAGGTGTCCTTCTTTTTCATAGATAGGGGCTCCCCTTCCTCCACCATCAACACTGCCCTCAACTGCATCTCTTCCATTTCGCGCATGTCTGCTCTTACCCCACCCTCCTGCCACCACACCAGGAACAGGGCTCCTCTTGTCCTCACCTACCACCACATCAGCCTCCGTGTACACCTCCTCCCCTCTACCATTCAGGGCCCTAAACAGTCTTTCCAAGTGAGGCAACACTTCACCTGTGAGTCTGTTGGGGTCACATTCTGTGTCCGTGCTCCCAGTGTAGCCTTCTGTTTATCAGTGAGACCCAACGTAGATTGGGAGACCCTTCAATGAGCAAATACGTTCCGTCCACCAGAACAAGTGGGATCTCCCAGTGGCCACTCATTTTAATTCCACTTCCCATTACCATTCCGATATGTACATCCATAGCCTCCTCCACTGTCGTGATGAGGCCCCACTTAGGTTGGAGAAACACCACCTTAGATTCCATTTGGGTAGCCTCCAACCTAATGGCAGGAACATAGATTTCTTGAACTTCCAGTAATGCCCCCCACCTCACTTTACCATTTCTCATCCCCTTTTTCCCTCTCTCTCCTTATCTCCTTGCCCGCCCATCGCCTCCCTCCGGTGCTCCTCCCCCTTTTCTTTTTTCCACGGCCGTCTGTCTCTTTCACCATTTTACTTCCCAGCTCTTTTACTTCATCCTTCCCCCTTCAGGTTTCACCTCTCACCTTGTGTTTCTCCCTCCCCTCCCCCCACTTTTAAAATCTACTCCTCAGTTGTTTTTACTCCAGTCCTGCTGAAGGGTTTCCGCCTGAAATGTTGTGGACTCCTTTCCTAGATGCTGCCTGGCCTGCTGAGTTCCTCCAGCATTTTGTGTATCGATCAGATTTCCAGCATCTGCCGCTTTTCTCTTGTTCAGCAAAGTCTCCAGCAAGTTTCTGCAGATGTACTGTGGACAGCATCGCTGTCAGTTAGGGAGGGGCCACTGCACAGCATCAGAAAAAGTTGCAAAGGGTTGTAAACTCAGCCAGCTCCATCGTGAGCACCAGCCTCCCCAGCATCGAGGACACCTTCAAAATGCAATGCCTCAAAAAGGCGGTATCCATCATTGAAAACACCCATCACCCAGGACATGCCTTCTTCCCTTTACTACCACCAGGAAGGAGAAACAGAGGCCTGAAGAGACACACTCAGTGTTTCAGGAACAGCTTCTTCCCCTCCGCCATCAGATTTCTGAACAGACAATGAACCCATGAACACCATCTCACTATATTGCTCTCTTCTTGTACTACCTATTTAAATTTTATTAATATTTCTTATGCTGCGCATGTATATATATATTTTTTCATGAATAGCACTGTACTGATGCCACAAAACGACAGATTTCATGACATCTGTCAGTGATAATGAACATGATGCTGATTCTGGCTTGTTGACTGCTAGTATTTCACTGCCAGTTTCAAATTCTCTGTCTATGTCTGATCAGAAGATTAACTGGCAACTTGCACCTATCTGTTGCTAGCCAAGGAAATGACTGGGCTGTGGACTTCCTCTGTAACTCTGAGCTCCTCTGGCAGTAACTCCCTCAGGAAACTGGCCATCACTCCTTCCTTCCTGGGTTGGGATTCATTTTTCCAGATTTCGTTTTCTTCCTCATTTTGGAAGCAATGAACCTTTCATAGTCTTGGCTAAATCCTCTGAGTTCACTGGAAGGAATACTCTGCAGCACAGAGCACAGAAACAGGATCTTCAGCCCATCTAGTCTATCGTTCTGCCTAGTCCCATCGACCCGCAGCTGCACCATAGCCCTCTATACCTCTCCCTTTCATATGTTGGGGAGTGGGGCCCTGCGCCCATCCTGTGCTGGCAGACAGTGCCAAGGTAGGAACGGGAATGGCCAGCTGCAGTGAAAGGGTTGGAGTAAGTGAGGTGTGGAGGAGGTAGCGACATGGCTCGGTAACCTTCGTGGCGGTGCTCCAAGAAGACGGCATCCATCAGTAAGGACCCTAGCACTGGGACACGCCCTCTTTTCCTGACTACCATCGTGGAGAAGGTGCAGGGGCCCAAAGACACACACTAATCATTCAGTAACAGCTTCTTCCTCTCTGCCATCAGGTTCTTGAACACGACTTCATATCAATTTCTATTCACTATCTACTTACATGGAACACAGAACATTACAGCACAGTACAAGCCCTTTGGCCCACAATGTTACACTGACCTTTTAACATACTCTAAAATTAAGCTAACAGTTCCCTCCTACATAGCCCTCCATTTTTCTATCATCCATGTGCTTATTTAAAGGTCTCTTAAATGTCCCTAATTTATTGTACTTTATCACCATGCCATATACCCATCACTCTCTGGATAAAAAAAAATTACCCCTGACATCCCCCCGATACTGTCCTCCAATCATCCTATATGCGGCGGGAGGAGAAAATGACGGCGCGCCATGCGTGCGCAGCCCTCCGGTGAAAAATGATATTGTATCTGTTAATGATGTGTTGGAGAGTTGATCAGAGCTCGAAGTTTTCGGATGACTCAGAGTCGGATTGTGGTCAGCATGGCAGGGAGAGTTTTTCTTCCTTCTCCTGTCTGCATGAGATGTGGAACATTTGAGAAACTTTGAACTTTACTGTGCTCACGGACTTCTTCATCAAGTTATGGTATTGTTACACTGTTTGTAACTATATGTTATAATTATGTGGTTTTGTCAGTTTTTCAGTCTTCGTTTGTCCTGTGTTTTGTGATATCACACCGGAGGAAATATTGTATCATTTCTTAATGCATGCATTACTAAATGACAATAAAAGAGGACTGCGTGTCTTCATAATCATTAAACGCCCTCATATTAGCCATTTCCACCTTGAGGACAGGTCTCTGGCTGTCTACTCAGTCTATGCACCTTATCATCTTTACACCTGTATCAATTATCCTCCTCACTCCAAAGAAAGATTCTCTCCAAAGAAAAAAAAAGTTTGTGATTTTTGCAGTAAGAGGCTGCAGGGTTGTAGATTCAGCCAGCTCCATCATAGACACAAGCCTCCCCATCATCAAGAACATCCTGTAAATTTCCTCTGCACCCTCTCTAAAGCTTACAAGTCCTTGCTATAATGAAGCGACCAGAACTGAAGACATTTCAGATCAAATGACTACATTTGAAAAGTGCACAATTGATTACTGAAGTAGTTTGGAAAAATAAACACAATATAATTGAGCTAACTCCATATTAAATTGTTTTACCAGTAGTATAAGTTCATCCTTGTAGGATCGTAAAAGTAGTCACATGAATTCCTCATCTCAGTATCAGTATCTCTGAGAATCTAATATAGTCCCAACATATCGATGCAGTTATAAAGAAGACAAGACAACAGCTATATTTCATTAAGAGTTTGAGGGGATTTGGTTTGTCACCTAAAACACTTGAAAACTTCTACAGATGTACTGTGGAGAGCATTCTAACAGGCTGCATCACCACCTGGTATGGGGAGGCTACTGCACTGGATTGAAAGAAGCTACCGAGAGTTGTAAAATTCCTCAGCTCCATCATGGGCACTAGCCTCCATAGTATCCCAGACATCTTCAAGGAGTAGTGCCTCAGAAAGACAGTGTTCAATATTAAGGATCCCCATCACCCAGGACATGCCTTCTTCTCATTTTTACCATCAGGAAGGAGATACAGAAGCCTGACAGCACACACTCAGCAATTCAGGAACAGCTCTTCTTCCCCTCTGCCATCAGATTTCTGAATGGACTTTGAACCCATGAACACTACTTCACTTTTTTTATTATTTTTATTTTAGCACAAATATACATATATATATCTACTCTAATTCAATTTTTCATTTTTCTATATTTATCATGTATTCCATTGCACTGCCATCGCTAAGTTAAAAAATTCCATGGTGATATTAAACCTGATTCTGGTTTTGATCTCCACGTTGTTCTTATCCACCAGTCTAGAATGGTGGAACTCAGCTAAAGGAATGTCACTGGCCTGAAAATTCAAGATTCAAGATTGTTTAATGTCATTTCCAGTACAACAAAATAATGGTTATTCTAGATCTGATAGCACAAAAATAACACAATAACAGTATATAGAAATACACAATAAATGTAAATAGATAAGATAGCTTATTAAGCACAGGAGTGTCTGTACATAGGTGACTGACAGGAAATGATAAAGTAGTGGTAGTTCGGGGTGTCGAGGGGTGAGTTAGTGGGTGGAGGTGTTGATCAGCCTTACTGTTTGGGAGAAGTAACTATTTTTGAGTCTGGTGGTCCTGACATGGATGTCACATAGCCTCCTCCTTGACGGGAGTGGGACGAACAGTTCACAGCAGGGCGGGTGGGATCCTTCATGATGTTACTGACCCTTTTCCAGCACCTTTCTGTATAAATGTACCCTTTTACCAGATCCATACCTTGGCTGTCAGTATATTAAATATAAGACAACCTTTAAAAACCTCAAGGATAATACCAGTCATTGCTACAAGGGGACTTGATGAGCAAGGTCATAAGTCATGTTTATTTTTCTCACAGCATTGGAACTGAGCTGTCCTATGCCTTCAGCAACCTTGGAGTGGATTGTGTTTGGCTGGAGTCTTCACAACCTTCCACTACAAATTCCAATGGGGTGCACATTTAGCATAGAACTGTCCAGGATCAAAACTTTCCTCTGCAGAAGTCCATGGATGAATGTGAATGCCTCTTCTGCTCCTGCATTTCAGCCCTTCCTGCACAATCCCACCTTCAAGAGTCCTCCTAC
This sequence comes from Mobula hypostoma, assembly GCF_963921235.1. Classification (NCBI taxonomy): domain Eukaryota; kingdom Metazoa; phylum Chordata; class Chondrichthyes; order Myliobatiformes; family Myliobatidae; genus Mobula; species Mobula hypostoma. Next base: position 150,041,615 of record NC_086098.1, read on the forward strand.
CTCTTGCAAATTTTTACAGACCTACAGTGAAGAGCATTCTAGCAGTTGCATCACTGTCTCTGGAGGGACCACGGCACAGCATTGGAAACTCAGCCAGCTCCATCGTGGGCACTGGCATCCCCAGCATTTGGGACATCTTCAAAAGGCAATGCCTCAAAAAGGCAACATCTGTCACTAAGGACCCCCTTCAGCCAAGACATGCTCTTTTCTCATTGCTACCATTAAGGTGGAGGCACAGGACCCTGAAGGCAGAAACTCAACATGTTATGGGCCACTTATTCCCCTCCACCATCACATTTCTGATCTGGCAATGAACCCTCACTATTTTTTTCCCTTTTTGCTCTCTTTTTGCATTACCCATCCACTTGGCCCATCAAATCTGCTCCACCATTCCATCATGACTGATTTATTATCTCTCTCAAACCCATTCTTCTGCCTTCTCCCTGTACCCTTTGACACCCTGATTAATCATAAATCTTTCAACCTTCACTATAAACATACACAATGGCTTGGCCTCCACAGCCGTTTGTGGCAATGAATTGCCCAGAATTACTCTCTGGCTAAAGAAATTCCTCTTCAACTCTGTTCTAAAGAGATGCCCTTCTAGTCTGAGGCTGTGCTCTATTCCATAACTTTATTTTGTTACTTAACCTGTCAAAAAAATTCTTCCTTATTCTAAAATGATGGCAGAAAATGGTTCTCAAAATATGTGAAACTTCTGAAATGAGGCACATGTAGAATCGTGCAAACTTGATTCTGTCTGAAATATTGCTAAATGTCTACACCTCTTATTCAGGAAGACCAAAAAAAAATCTTAACACTTTTGGCTAGACGACCAGTATTTGCAAAAAGTAGCTGATCTGTCTTCAATAACAATAGAAATAGTAACTCAGCATTCAATTCAGCTCAGATTATATTGACAGCAGACACATTATTTTACTTTCTGGTCTCAGTGCTTTAAGCTTTGAAAGAGAACAGGCTAACAATTTCAAAAGCACCACAGAGTCAACAAAGTATTTTCAAAATGTGGAATTATACACACAAAAAACTGAAGGAACTCAGCATGTCAGGCAGCATCTACAGAGAGGAATAAACTGTCAATGTTTCAGGCCAAGACTCTTCAACAGGATCAGAGTAAAACACAAAATGCTAGAGGAACACAGCAGGTCAGGCAGCATCTATGGAAATGAATAAATTGCCATGAAGCCTCTGCACCTCCCTCTGCAATTGGATCCTCAACTTCCTAACCGGAAGACCACAATCTATGTGGATTGGTGATAATATCGCCTCCTCGCTGACAATCAACACTGGTGCACCTCAGAGGTCTGTGCTTCGCCCATTGCTCTACTCTCTCTATACCCATGACTGTGTGGCTAGGCATAGCTCAAATACCATCTATAAATTTACTGGTGATACAACCATTGTTGGTAGAATCTCAGAATCTCAGACGGAGACGAGAAGGCATACAGGAGCGAGATATGTCAACTAGTGGAGTGGTGTCGCAGCAGTAACCTGGCACTCAACATCAGTAAGATGAAAGAGCTGATTGTGGACTTCAGGAAGGGTAAGATGGAGGAGCACATACCAATTCTCATAGAGGGATCAGAAGTGGAGAGAGTAAGCAGTTTCAAGTTCCTGGGTGTCAAGATCTCAAAGAATCTAACCTGGTCCCAACATATCGATGCAGCTACAACGAAGGCAAGACAGCGACTTTACTTCATTAGGAGTTTGAAGAGATTTGGTAACAGGTGTTGGTGCGTGGCCAAGTGGTTAAGACATTCGTCTAGTGATCTGAAGGTCGCTAGATTCGAGCCTCAGCTGAGGCAGCGTGTTGTGTCTTTGAGCAAGGCCCTTAACCACACATAGCTCTGCGATGACTCTGGTGCCAAGCTGTATCAGCCCTAGTGCCCTTCCCTTGGTCAACATTGGTGGTGTAGAGAGGGGAGACTTGCAGAATGGGCAACTGCCGGTCTTCCATACAACCTTGCCCAGGCCTGCACCCTGGAAAACTTTCCAAGGCGCAAATCCATAGTCTCACGAGACTAATGGATGCCTATGGTAGTCAACAAAAACACTCAAAAACTTCTACAGATGTACCATGGAGAGCATTCTGACAGGCTGCATCACTGTCTGGTATGGGGGTGGGGGGGGGCTACTGCAAAGGACCGAAAGAAGCTGCAAAGGGTCGTAAATTTAATTGGCCTCCATCTCAGGTACTAGCCTACAAAGTACCCAGGACACCTTCAAGGAGCGGTGTCTCAGAAAGGCAGCGTCCATTATTAAGGACATCCAGCACCCAGGGCATGCCCTTTTCTCACTGTTACCATCAGGCAGGAGATACAGAAACCTGAAGGCACATACTCAGCGATTCAGGAACAGCTTCTTCCCCTCTGCTATCTGACTCCTAAACGGACATTGAACTTGTGAACACTACCTCACTTTTTTAATATATGTTATTTCTGGTTTTTGCATGATTTTTCATCTATTTAATATACGTATACCGTAATTGATTTATTTATTATTATTATTATTTTCTTCTTCTTCTATGTTATGCACTACATTGAACTGCTGCTGCTAAGTTAACAAATTTCACGATCATTTAATCTGATGGCCAAAATGCTCAATTCTGGTTTCATCAGACCATAAACCTTCTTCCAGCTGACTTCAGAGTCTCCCACGTACCTTCTGCAAACTCTAGCCGAGATTCCAAGTGAATTTTTTCCAACAGTGGCTTTCTCTTTGCCACTCTCCCATAAAGCTGCGACTGGTGAAGCACCCAGGCAACAGTTGTTGTATGCACAACCTCTCCCATCTCAGCCACTGAAGCTTGTAACTCCTCCAGAGTTGTTGTAGGTCTCTTGGTGGCCTCCCTCACTTGTACCCTTCTTGCACGGTCACTCAGTTTTTGAAAGCAGCCTGCTCTAGGCAGTTTTACCGCTGTGCCATATTCTTTCTATTTATTGATGATTAATTTAACTGTCTTCCAAGTTACTTGGAAATTTTCTCGTATCTATCTCCAGGCTTGTGCTTTTCAATAACCTTTTTGCAGAGTTGCTTGGAGTGTTCTTTTGTCTTTATGGTGGAGTTTTTACCAGGATACTGACTCATCAGCAGTTGAACCTTCCAGATACAGGTGTATCTCTGTTTAACTAGTTATGTGACTTCTAAAACCAACTGGCTACACCAGTGAAGTCATATTAAGGGGGTGAATACTTATTCAATCAATTATTTTGTGTTTAATATTTGTAATTAATTTAGATCACTTTGTAGAGATCTGTTTTCACTTTGACATGAAAGAGTCTTTTTCTGTTGATCAGTATCAAAAAAAGTCAAATTAAATCCACTGTAATTCAATATTGTAAAATAATAAAAACATTATTGTGTTCTTTATCTTATTGTGTTTTTTTTGTGCTGCATCAGATCCAGAGTAACAATTATTTTGTGTCCCAATACACTTGTGTACAGGAAATGATATTAAACAACTTGAATGCTGAATCTTGAATAAGCACAAAATACTCTGCAGCTGATGGTAAACCAATCTCTTTGACTGGATTAATCACAATCTCTTTGACCCCCTACCATCAGGCAGGAGGTACCATAGCATTAAAACAAGAGCTGTTAGCATGGGAAACAGCTTCTTCCCACAGGCTGGAAGACGACTGAACTCCCTGTCACCAGTCGGGTGTCATCACATATGAAGTGCTAGTGTCGTTACACTGTTTTACTTTTTAACTTGTGTCATAACTGCACCTTGTGCTAAACACCCATCTGCTGGAGTATATTTTATTTGTTAATCTATTTGTGGTAATACTACTTTATGTGTTGTGTGTGTGTGAGTGCACCTTGGACCAGCAGAATGTTGTTTTGTTTGGTAGTATATTTGAATGACAATAAACTTGAACTTGAAATCCAGAGCAACACACACAAAATGCAGGAGAAACTCAGCAGGTCAGGCAGCATCTATGGAGGGGAATAAACAGTCAGGACCTGCTGAATGGCCTTGGCCTGAAACGTTGCCTACTTATTCCCCTCCATAGATTCTACCTGATCTGCTGAGTTCCTCCAGGAATTTGTGCGTGTTTTAGATATTGATGCAGGAAATACTTCAGCTAAAAAAGTAGGAATAATGCCCCTGCTCTCCTTTAAATACAAAAGGAGTTAGATGGGATCTTCCGACCACTGAGTGAGTTTGAACTAGTTTTGGTTGAAATAAGACCATATCCAGGAATATAAAACTTGGAACAAATTAGTGATTTGAAACTTAAACCCATAACCTTCTGATCCAAAACTGAACGGATCCCCGATTAAAGACACAATTGATATTATCAACCTGAACAAAAATGATATTTGGCCAAAGAAAATTTTGCTAAAGATTGAGGCACGAGTGAATTACTTAGCACTTCACATCTCGAATTAAGATCACGGCTGATATTAAGTTTTTAAAAGCTTACAAAAGAAAACTAAGAAGGTCATTAAGAGGGAAAAGATGAACTATGAAAGGAAGCTAGCAAATAATATCAAAGAGGATATTGAAAGCTTTTTCAAGTATATAAAGAGTAAAAGATAGGTGAGGGTAGATATAGGACCGATAGAAAACGATGCTGGAGAAATTGTAATGGGAGATAAGGAGATGGCAGAGGAACTGAACGAGTATTTTGCATCAGTCTTCACTGAGGAAGACATCAGCAGTATACCGCACACTCAAGGGTGGCAGGGAAGAGAAGTGTGCACAGTCACATTTACGACAGAGAAATTACTCAGGAAGTTGAATAGTCTAAAGGTAGATAAATCTCCTGGACCAGATGGAATGCACCCTAGTGTTCTGAAGGAAGTAGCTGTGGAGATTGTGGAGGCATTAGCAATGATCTTTCAAAAGTCAGTGTAGATTCTGGCATGGTTCCGGAGGACTGGAAGATTGAAAATGTCACTCTACTATTTAAGAAGGAAGCAAAAAGGAAATCATAGACCTGTTAGCTTGATATCAGTGGTTGGGAAGTTGTTGGAGTCGATTGTCAAGGATGAGGTTACTGAGTACCTGGAGGCATATGACAAGATAGGCAGAACTCAGCATGGTTTCCTTAAAGGAAAATCCTGCCTGACAAACCTATTGCAATTTTTTTGAAGAAATTACAAGTAGGCTAGACAAGGGAGATGCAGTGGATGTTGTATATTTGGATTTTCAGAAGGCCTTTGACAAGGTGCCACACATGAGGCTGCTAAACAAGATAAGAGCCCATGGAGTTACGGGAAAGTTACATACGTGGATAGAGCGTTGGCTGATTGGCAGGAAACAGAGAGTGGGAATAAAGGGATCCCATTCTGGTTGGCTGCCAGTTACCAGTGGTGTTCCACAGGGGTCCGTGTTGGGGCCGCTTCTTTTTACATTGTACATCAACAATTTGGATTATGGATTAGATGGCTTTGTGGCTAAGTTTGCTGATGATACAAAGATAGTGCTGAGGAAACAGAGAGTCTGCAGAGAGGTTTGGATAGACTGGAAGAATGGGCAGAGGAGTGGCAAATGAAATACAATGTTGGAAAGTGTATGGTTATGCACGTGGCCAAGTGGTTAAGGCATTCGACTAGCGATCTGAAAGTCATGAGTTCGAGCCCCAGCCGTGGCAGCGTGTTGTTTCCTAGCAAGGCACTTAACTACACAGTGCTCTGCGACGACACTGGTGCCAAGCTGTATCGGCCCTTGCCCTTCCCTTGGACAACATCGGCGTCGTGGAGAGGGGAGACTTGCAGCATGGGTGACTGCCAGTTTTCCATACAACCTTGCCCAGGCCTGCGCCCTGGAGAGTGAAGACTTTCCAGGCGCAGATCCATGGTCTCGCAAGACTAACGGATGCACTTTGGTAGAAGAAATAAACGGGCAGACTATTATTTAAATGGGGAGAGAATTCAAAGTTCTGAGATGCAACGGGACTTGGGAGTCCTCGTACAGGATTCCCTTAATGTTAACCTCCAGGTTGAGTCGGTAGTGAAGAAGGCGAATGCAATATTGGCATTCTTTTCTAGAGGAATAGAGTATAGGAGCAGGGATGTGATGTTGATACTCTATAAGGCACTGGTAAGACCTCACTTGGAGTCCTGTGTGCAGTTTTGGGCTCCTTATTTAAGAAAGGATGTGCTGACGTTGGAGAAAGTTCAGAGAAGATTCACTAGAATGATTCCAGGAATGAGAGGGTTAACATATGAAGAACATTTGACCGTTCTTGGACTGTGCTCCTTGGAGTTTAGAAGAATGAGGGGGGACTTCATAGAAACAGTTTGAATGTTGGAAGGCATGGACAGAGTGGATGTTGCAAAGTTGTTTCCCATGGTGGGGGAGTCTATTATGAGAGGGCATGACTTAAGGATTGAAGGGAGCCCATTCAGAACAAAGATGCAAAGAAATATTTTAACCAGAGGGTGGTAAATCTATGGAATTTGTTGCCAGGGGCAGCAGTGGAGGCCAAGTCATTGGGTGTATTTAAGGCAGAGATTGATAGGTATCTGAGTAGCCAGGGCATCAAAGGTGATGGTGAGAAGGCAGGGGAGTGGGATTGAATGGGAGAATGGATCAGCTCATGATAGAATGGCAGAGCAGACTCGATGAGCCGAATGGCCGACTTCTGCTCCTTTGTCTTATGGTCTTATGCGGCAGCACGGTAGTACAGTGATAGCCGCTAATACACCAGCAGCAGTAAGATCACGGTTCAATTCCCACTGCAGTCTGTAAGGAATATGTACACTCTCCCCGTGACCACATGGGTTTTCTCCCACATTTTAAAGATGTACAGGTTCGGGTTAGTAACTTGAGGGCATACTATGTTAGCGCATGAAGTGAGGTGGTACTTGTAACCGTAAGTTGCAGTGTACATGTGACAAATAAAGCTAATCTAATTTTATCTCAACACAGCACCATTTTCCTACATGAACCCCCTCCCCCTCACCTTCTGTTCCAAATGCTTCCATCTCCATTTGTCTGCCGCAGGAACCCAGCCTAAGGTGATTCCATTTTAGAAAATGGTTTGAAATAGGTTGAGCAGCTGTCGAATCTTTCTGAGAGCCAGACAACAACACCAAGCATTTTGCAATAAATTGGGTCAGATTTTACATATAATCGTTTTTACTGCTCCCTGATTGCAGCCCCTCTATCGTCCCACCAGCCCTCTGACATCTATCTGAACTTTTCATTAAGATTTAAACAATGACATAAGTTTGTGAGTTTGCTAAAAGTTGTTCAAGGCACTTGTAATGCACTTTTTGGGGTAAATGGAATGACGCAGATGGAGAGGATCCAGAGAAAGTTCTCGAGAATGATTCTGGGAATGAAAGGATAATGGAGCATTTGATGGCTCTGGGCCTGTACACACTGAAATTTAGAAGAACGAGGGGGGATCTCATTGCAAATGATCAAATATTGAAAGGCCTGGATAAAGTGCATGTGGACAGGATGTTTCCTGTAGTGCTGGGAGAGTCATGGACCAGAGGCAACAATCTTAGAATAGAGTGATGTCAATTTAGAACAGAGATGAGGAGGAATTTCTTTAGCCAGAGGGTGGAGAATCTGTGGAATTCTTTGCCATAAACGGATGTGGAGGCCACATCATGGAGTATATTTAAACTGGAGGTTGATAGGTTCTGAATTAGTTAGGATGTCAAAAGATAGGAGGAGGAGGCAGGAGAATGGGGTTGAGAGGGATAATAAATCAGTCATGATGGAATGGAAGAGCAAACTTGATAGGCTAAGTGGCCTAATTCTGCTTCTATGTCTTATGGTCTGATGGCTTTTATATGTCAGATTAAGATGCTATCTTTAGCAGTTCATTTGCCAAAGATTGCATCTCACTAGAAGCAGTATGATAGATTGAGCCAGAGGTTAAGGAATTTGTATAAACACACATTTCATTCTCAGCTTTTATAATGCCAAGGGAACTTCAGTTTGCCAAGTTGAGCACATTTAATTCAGGTCATTTTGGGACCAGTCTGTATCAAATCCATTTAAATTGCCTCAACCAGGGAAAGTGGTTTACATTAAAATTCAAAGTCACTGTAGTTAATTCAACTCCTACTCTTCATTTATTAAAATAATTTCATCTCTGATCTTGGTTATAAACAGCTTAACCATGTACCCTGTTATAAAGTTGCTGCATTTATTTATACCAAAGAGCTCTTGAAATTCAAGGCTTGAAACTACACCACATCGAGATGTGGTTTTTGATATATATTGATTCCAAATTGTAAGGTCTCCTCCCACAATCCAAAGACATACAGGTTAGGGATAGTGAGTTGTGGGCATGCTACGTTGGCGCTGGAAGTATGGGCTGCCCAGCACAATCTTCACTGATTTGATAAGAACATAGAACAGTACAGCACAGTACAGGCCCTTCAGCCCACAATGTTGTTCTGGCCTGTAACTTACTTGAAGATCAATCTAACCCTTCCCTCTTACATAGCCCTCCATTTCTCTATCATCTGTGTGCCTAATTTTCATAAGTGCCAAAGACAGCAAAAAAAGAAAAATAGTGAGTGGTGTATAGGGGTATATTGACCATTCAGAAATCTGATGGTGGTGGAGAAAAAGCTGTTCCTAAAACATTGTGCATATGTATTCAGGGTCCTGTACTGATGTATGTTTTTTGTAGAAATGAATGTCTTGTTTTTCATCTAGAACATAAAGCATAGAACACTGGAGCACAGTACAGGCCCTTTGGCCCATGATGTTGTGCTGACCTTTTAACCTACTCTAAGATCAATCTAACCTTTCCTCCTACATAGCCCTCCATTTTTCGATCATCCATGTGCCTATCTAAGAGTCTCCCAAATTATTCATAATGTATCTGCCTCCACTCGTGGCAGAATGTTCCGCATAACCACCACTTAAACCTCATAGTTCAAAAGTTCAAAGTAAATATATTATCAGAGTATTATACTATATACAAACTTGAGATTCACTTTCTTGCAGGCACACACAAGAAAACAAACAAATACAACAGAATCCATAGAAAAATACACACACACAACAAAGGCTGAAAAATATCCAATGTACAAAAGAGGATGAATCATGCAAATAATAAAAAAAAATAAGCAACTAAAGCACAGAGCTTGAGCAGCGGAGCGCCCAGCAGTGAGTCCACAGGCTGAGGAGTCCGTCCAGTACCAAGGTGAATGAGGAGGGTCCAGAAACCTGATGGCTGCAGGGTATTGACTCCTGTTCCTCCTGTTTGATGGTAATAGTGAGGTTCAGGAGTCTCGGATCACAAGCCACCAGGTTAAGGGGCAATTACCTCTGACATCCTTCTCATTCACTGTATATGCATGTGACAAATAAAGCTAGTTTTCTTTTACGTACCCACCAGGCCAGACTATGAAATGAAGAAAGAATAACTGAGCTAAGTTAATGACCTTATTCTTTCTTTTAGTCAATTACCTGGTACGATCTTAGCAAGTTTGCTGGTTCACTTTGACACAATAAGGTTATTGTTTAGTGGAGTGATATTGCAAGCAAGTCCAACACATGGAGGAGAACGTAATTATCACAAAGATGACCACTTTCAGATTTACTAGAGCCTGAACCACATTTGAAATGACGTGTCAATCACCAGCATTGGTGTGTGCTGACAAATGCTTAAGCAGTAGCAAAAGGCCAGTGGTAACCAATTCAAACACCAGTAAAATCATATACACAAGAGAGTCTGCAGATGCTGGAAATCCAGAGCAATGCAGACAAAATGCTGGAGGAACTCAGCAGGTCAGACAGCATCTATGGAAATGAATAAACAGTTGATGTTTCGGGCCAAGGCCCTTCATCAGGACTGGAAAGGAAAGGGGAAGAAACCAGAATAAAAAGGTCAGAATTAAAGTCAAAATAAATTTATTACCAAAGTACATACAGTGGCATGCAAAGATTTGGGCACCCCTGGTCAAAATTTCTGTTACTGTGAAAAGTTAAGTGAGTAGAAGATGAACTGATCTCCAAAAGTCATGAAGTTAAAGATGAAACATTCTTTTCAACATTTTCAGCAAGATTAGTGTATTATTTTTGTTTTGTACAATTTTAGAGTGTAAAAAAGGAAAAGAGCACCACGCAAAAGTTTGGACACCCCAAGAGATTTGAGCTCTCAGATAACTTTTACCGAGGTCTCAGACCTTAATTAGCTTGTTAGGGCTATGGCTTGTTCACAGTCATCGTTAGGAAAGGCCAGGTGATGCAAATTTCAGAGCTTTATAAATACCCTGACTGCTCAAACCTTGTCCCAAGAATCAGCAGCCATGAGCTCCTCTAAGCAGCTGTCTAGCACTCTGAAAATTAAAATAAATGATGCCCACAAAGCAGGAGAAGGCTATAAGAAGATAGCAAAGTGTTTTCAGGTAGCCGTTTCCTCAGATCGTAATGTAATTAAGAAATGGCAGTTAACAGGAACAGTGGAGGTCAAGTTGAGGTCTGGAAGACCAAGAAAACTTTCTGAGAGAACTGCTCATATGATTGCCTGAAAGGCAAATCAAAACCCCCGTTTGACTGTAAAAGACCTTCAGGAAGATTTAGCAGATTCTGGAGTGGTGGTGCACTGTTCTACTGTGCAGCGACACCTGCACAAATATGATCTTCATGGAAGAGTCATCAGAAGAAAACCTTTCCTGCATCCTCACCACATAATTCAGCATCAGAAGTTTGCAAAGGAACATCTAAACAAGCCTGATGCATTTTGGAAACAAGTACAAGTCCTGTGGACTGTTGAAGTTAAAATAGAACTTTTTGGCTGCAATGAGCAAAGGTATGTTTGGACAAAAAAGGGTGCAGAATTTCATGAAAAGAACAGCTCTCCAACTGTTAAGCAGGGGGGTGGATCGATCATGCTTTGGGCTTGTGTTGCAGCCAGTGGCACAGGGAACATTTCACTGGTAGAGGGAAGAATGAATTCAATTAAGTACCAGTAAATTCTGGAAGCAAATATCACACTGCCTGTAGAAAAGCTGAAGATGAAAAGAGCCACACACTTCAAAGTTGCTGGTGAACACAGCAGGCCAGGCAGCATCTCTAGGAAGAGGTATAGTTGACGTTTCGGGCCGAGATCCTTCGTCAGGATGAAGGAGTCCTGACGAAGTGTCTCAGCCTGAAACGTCGACTGTACCTCTTCCTAGAGATGCTACCTGGCCTGCTGCCTTCACCAGCAACTTTGCAGTGTGTGGCTTGAATTTCCAGCATCTGCAGATTTCCTCATGTTTGTGGAGATGAAAAGAGGATGGCTTCTACAACAGGATAATGATCCTAAGCACACCTCAAAATCCACAATGGGCTACCTCAAAAGGTGCAAGCTGAAGGTTTTGCCATGGCCCTCATAGTCCCCCGACCTAAACATCATCCAAAATCTGTGGATAGACCTCAAAAGAGTAGTGCATGCAAGACGGCCCAAGAATCTCACAGAACTAGAAGTCTTTGCAAGGAAGAATGGGCGAAAATCCCCCAAACAAGAATCGAAATACCCTTAACTGGCTACAGAAAGCATTTACAAGCTGTGATACTTGCCAAAGTGGGTGTTACTAAGTACTGACCATGCAGGGTGCCCGAACTTTTGCCTCGGGCCCTTTTCCTTTTTTGTTATTTTGAAACTGTAAAAGATGGAAATAAAAAAGTAATCTTGCTTAAAATATTAAAGAAATATGTCACTTTTAACTTTATGCCTTTTGGAAATCAGGTCATCTTTTACTCACTTAGCTATTCACAGTAACAGAAATTTTGACCAGGGGTGCCCAGACTTTTGCATGCTATTGTATACGTCACTATATACTACCTCAGGATTCACTTTCTTGTGGACATACACAGTAAACCCAAAAAGCACAATGGAGTCAATGAAAGACTGCACCCAATAGGACAACCAATGTGAAAAAGACAAAAAGTCTGTGCAAATACAAAAAAAAATAATAAATAAATAAGCAATAAATATTGAGAACATGAGTTGAAGAGCTTTTGAAAGTGAGTCCATAGGTTGTGGGAACAATTCAGTGATGGGGTGAGTGAAGCTATCCTCTCTGGTTCAAGAGCCTGATGGTTGAGGGGTAATAACTGTTCCTGAACCTGGTGATGTGGGTCCTGAGGCTCCAGTACCTTCTTCCTGATGGCAGCAGCAAGAAGAGAGCATGGCCTGGATGGTGGGGGTCCCTGATGATGGATGCTGCTTTCCCTCGACTGCGCCCTGTGTAGATGTGCTCACTAGTGGGGAGGGCTTTACCTATATCCACTACTTCTGTAGGGTTTTCCATTCAAGGGCATTGGTGTTTCCATACCAGGCTGTGGTGCAGCCATTCAATGTATGCTCCACCACACATGGACAGAAATTTGCCAGAGTTTTAGATGACATGCCGAATCTTCACAAACTCCTAAGGAAGTGGAGGCGCTGCCGTGCTTCCTTTGTAATTGCACCTACATTCTGGGCCCAGGACAGATCCTCTGAAATGCTAACATCAAGGAATTTAACGATGCTGACCCTCTCCACCTCTGATCCTCTGATGATTCACTGACTTCTCGTTTCCTCCTCCCCATGTCAATAATCAGCTCCTTAGTCTTGCTGACATTGTGAGAGGATGTTGTTGTGACACCACTCATTTGTCACCACCTTTGATTCGGCCAACAACAGTGGTGTCATCAGCAAACTTGTAAATGCCATTGGAGCTGCACTTAGCCATGCAGTCGTAAGTGTAAAGGGAATAGAGCAGGGGACTAAGCACACAACCTTACAGTGCTCCTGTACTGACAGAGATTGTGGAGGAAATGTTGTTGCCAATCCAAACTGACTGGGGTCTGCAAGTGAAGAAATCGAGAATCCAGTTGCACAAGGAGGTGTTGAGGCTTAGGTCTTAAAGCTTATTGATTAGTTTTGAGGGGATGATAATATTGAATGCCGAACTGTAGTCAATGAAGACCATCCTGATATAGTCATCTTTGCTGTCTAAATGTTCCAGGATTGAGTGAACAGCCAATGAAATGGCATCTGTTGTTGACCTGTTGTGATTGTCGGCAAATCGGAGGTGCGGGGAGTACAAGCTGGAGGGTGATAGGTGAATCCAGATGGGTGGGAGAGCGGAATGAAGGAAGAGTCTGGGAGGTGATATAGGTAAAGGGCTGGAGAACAACAAATCTGATAGGAAAGGAGAGTGGACTACAGGGAGAAAGGGAAGGAGGGATGAGATAGGCAAGTGAGGGGAAGAAGGAAGGAGGGATGAGATAGGCAAGTGAGGGGAAGAGGGAAGGAGGGATGAGATAGGCAAGTGAGGGGAAGAGGGAAGGAGGGATGAGATAGGCAAGTGAGGGGAAGAGGGAAGGAGGGATGAGATAGGCAAGTGAGGGGAAGAGGGAAGAGGCCAGAGTGAGGAACTGAAGAAGCGTTGAAGAAGAAACTGAAAAATCATATTTTATTTTTTCCCGTGCTTTTATTTGTTGCCTTCCAAATTAAAAATAAACCTCCTGTTTTTACACTGATTTTTAAATTACTTTAATGTGTGTTCCTGAATGGAATAAAAATGATAGTTGTTTCAGGATTATAAGATATTAGACAAAGCCAGAGAGGAAATAAGACATTCTGGATCCTGAGGGCAGGCTATTGATAAAAAAATAACAAATAGCAAAATATGCCTCACTGGGACTGAAAAATTAACGAAACAATAAAGTTTGCGACATAGTTCTGAAAAATCAGTTTCAGTAAGTTAAGTCGTCTCACACGTACACAATGAGTGTCTGCTCCAGGGAACGGGAACTGTGGGTGAGAAACAGGGCCAGTAAGTATTTATATACACACACACACACACACACACACACACACACACACACACACACACACACACTCACTCACTCACTCACAGAGTGTCTGTTCCAGTGAACAGGAGCCTGTGGGTGAGAAATGAGGTGCTGAGTAAATATTCCTACACATTAAACAGACATGGAATGTAATCTGTATGAAAAACTCCTCCAGGGACCGATTAAGTTACAAGAAGACAGTACAGAAAATAAAAGGGTCTCTGAAATCCTCAGACAATTCTGGAAAGTATGTCTGGAAAGCTTCAGGCTACAACCCATGAGTAACACTATCCAAGTCATAAAGAAGCAAATTTAGACTTTTTTCTCTTTGGAGCATAGGAGGATAAAAGGTGTAGAAGATGATCAGAGGCATAGATCAATGGACAGCCAGAGACTTTTTCCCAAGGCGGAAATAGCTAATAAGAGGGGGCATATTTTTAAAGTGATTAGAGGTAAGGAAGTGGGGCTGTCAGACGTAGGTTTTTTTCTACAGACAGTAGTGGGTGTATGGATTCAGGCGTCCAGGAGTGATAGGAGAACCACAGGGTAATGTTGCAGCTCATTAAAATCCTAATATCCTGGTTAGACACACTTGGAATATTGTGTTCAGTTCTGGTCATGTGATTACACTGAACAAGAAAGATTTTGCTTCCTGAACACTTTTCAGTGCATCTTACGGATTTTGGGCTGCTGAACATGAAAATCACCATGAAATTTCCCTATCACACGCCATTGTTTTGAAATCATCTATATTTGTTAATTCAATTCACAATTCAGGTCAATTAAAACGTTGCCACAATGCAAGCTGAGAAGTTTCCTATCTTGTCCAGACATGCTTAGGCAGGGTAGCTGCTGCATGGCAGGACAAGTTTTAGAAAGGCTATAAATTTCCGTGAAGGATTTCAATATTTGATACAGATGTTCCCCAGAATAACTGATGCCAAGATTACAGTAGGCATTTTTGTTGGTCCACAAATCAAACAGGTCATCAATGACTGGCAGTTCAAAGAACATTTACTGGGACCGGAGAAAATCACATGGAATGCAAACTGCATGCAGCTGCTTGGCAATACACATCAAGCATATAAAACTATGAAGTGCAACATGTCACTAAAGATTCATTTTCTGCCTTCCTATTTAGACTTCTTCCTTGCAAACCTCTGTGCTGTCAGTGACAAGCATGGTGAAAAGTTTCACCAGGACACTGAAGTCATGGAGAAACAGTATCAGAGCAACTGGAATCCATCAATGCTGGCTGATTACTGTGGGGCATTTAAGTGAGAAGCCTCAGACACTGAGTACAAATTAAAATCATCAGCAAAACATTTTTAGCTTAGTTGAATATTGCAAAGCATCTGCACTGTTATGCAATTAAACACATTATATTCAATAAAAGTTAATTTCTTAAAATTTCATGATTATGATACAAGTAGTCTGAAATTATATATCTGTTTAGCAACAAGCTGTCCATTAAAAAACAAAAAATATAATGAGGAAGCAACACTTCTGAAAAAAATGCTCTCCAGTGTTATAGGAAGGAGACGGAAGCTTTGGAGAGGGAGCAGTGAAGATTTACCAGGATACTACCTGGGTTAGGGAGCATGTCTTACGAGGATTGGTTGAGCGAGCTAGGGCATTTCTCTCTGGAGCGAAGGAGGATGAGAGGTGACTTGACAGAGGCGTACAAGATAAGAGGCATAGATCAAGTGGACAGCCAGAGACCTTTTCCAGGGCGGAAATGGCTAATATGAGGGGGCATCATTATAAGGTGACTAGAATAAAGTATGGGGGAGGGGGTGTCAGAGGTAGGATTTTCACACAGAGAGTGGTTGATACAAGTAATGCCCTGCCAGGGGTGCAGATACATTACGGCCATTTAAGAAATCATAGATAGGCACATGGATGAAAGCAAATTGGAGGGCTATGGGGGAGTTGGTTTGGTTACTATAGGTGTTAATTTGAACTTGATACAAGTTAAAAAGTCAGCACCACATCATAGGCCAAAGGACCTGTACTCTGCTGTTATGTTCTATGTTAAATTAGCAATATTGACCAGACAGAATTAATAAATACAGCAGACTCTGCAGACGCTGGAACTCCAAAGCAACACACACAGAATGCTGGAGGATCTCAGGTCAGGCAGCACCTATGGTGGGAATAAAAAGTCAATGTTTTGGGCTGAGACCCTTCATCATAAATGGAGAATAAAGCTGACTATAAGTGAAACTGCTCGGCGCAGCTGAACAATATTGCACATTAATCTCCTGTGCACCATAGAAGGAAGCACATGGCAAATGAAAAATACACAAACCTCTCAGTTACTGCCTGCATAAACTCTTCCAAAAGATCATCATATTCTTGACCTCTTATTCTTTTGTGCCTCAGTCCAATGTACAGAGGATCTTTCAGCAACTCCTGCCAAAGGACAAAGCAAAAGTTTCAGTTTCAAATTATTGAATGCAAACACAAGAGGCATTTTTTCTGTTAATGAATATATTTGTTCTGTTAATAAATGAATCTCAGGGTAGTATATGGTGACATACTGCATATATAATTTTATAAAAAAATTACTTTGAACTTTGAACATTAAACTTCACTCTTAAAGCCGCATAGACTAGAGTCTGATAAGAAATTGAGACATTACTATAATTCTTAATTTTCAGAACACATTCACAAAAGTGCCACATCTTTATCAAGATGGAAAATTTTTAAAAATTCATATGGTGGGAATCTAAGAAAAAACTGAAAATGTTAGAAGCACATATATCAAGCTGCATATATAAAGAATGAGAAATAGAATTAACAGAGATTCTTCACCAGAACAGATAGGTGATTGTTGACCTGCAATGCCATCCCTTTCCACAGATGCAGACTAACTTTTTGAGTGTTTCCAGAATTTACTCCCTGAACACCCACAACTGCATGCCAGACTCTGCTCCTCTGCTCTAGCTCCATCTACAAGTTTATATACGGGCACCGCCATAGTGCCCCTGTCATGGTTGTGGTACCGGGAAGCTGATCAGCTGTGGATAACACAACACACGAGAGACAGGGAGGTGAGGAACACACGTGCACCTGTTTATTTTACTTGTAAGCCATCTACCCAGAATGCCCTCTCACATTTCGTTCAGTACGTAACCCAGGGGAAGATTGGCAGCAACCTGTAAGGGTCAAAATGTGCACGAATATGTAACGGGGCCGTATGTCTTACGTGTGGCATGATCCCTCTGGATGGCGGCCAAGAGCGATTACTGTAACACTGTTACAGCGGCCAGCAAGCCGGAGTTCAATTCCTGCCGCTATCTGTAAGGAGTTTGTATATTCTCCCAATGGCCACGAGTGTTTCCTCTCACATTCCAAAGACGTACTGGTTAGTAGGTTAATAGATCACATGGGAATAATTGGGCAGCGGGGGTTCACTGGATCGGAAAGACCAGCTGCCATACTGTATCTCTAACTAAGTGATAGCATTTCACTGTATCTCAATAACAAAGCAATGGTAACCGATACTAATAATCATCCTTGCAAAGTCAAAATATCTTCAAAGAGAATCTTCTCTACAAACTGAAACATACTGCGCCCCCATCACCCAGGACATACCCTCATTTCATTCCTACCAAGGAGGAGGCACAGGAGCCTGAGGACTTACACTCAATGTTTTAGGAACAGCTTCTTCTCCTTCGCCATCAGATTTCTGAACGAATAATGAACCATGCACAAAACATTTTTTGTTCTCTTTTTGTACTACTTATTTAAATTAAGTATATATATATATTTCTTACTGTAATTTGTATTTTTATTAATGATCAGAATCAGAATCAGGTTTATTATCACCAGCATGTGTTGTGAAATTTGTTAACTTAGCAGCAGCAGTTCAATACAATAGACAATAGACAATAGGTGCAGGAGTAGGCCATTCAGCCCTTCGAGACAGTACCACCATTCACTGTGATCATGGCTGATCATCCACAATCAGTACCCTTTTCCTGCCTTGACTCCACTATCTTTAAGAGCTCTCTCTAACTCTTTCTTGAAAGCACCCAGAGAATTGGCCTCCACTGCCTTCTGAGGCAGAGCATTCCACAGATCCACAACCCTCTGTGTGAAAAAGTTTTTCCTCAACTCCGTTCTAAATTGTCTACCCCTTATTCTTAAACTGTGGCCTCTGGTTCTGGACTCCCCCAACATTGGAAATATGTTTCCTGCCTCTAGCGTGTCCAATCCCTTAGTGATCTTATATGTTTCAATCAGATCCCCTCTCATCCTTCTAAATTCCAGTGTATACAACCCCAGTCGCTCCAATCTTTCAAGATACGACTGTCCTGCCATCTCGGGAATTAACCTCGCGAAACTACGCTGCACTCCCTCAATAGCTAGCATGTCCTTCCTCAAATTTGGAGACCAAAACTGTACACAATATTCCAGGTGTGGTCTCACCAGGGCCCTGTACAACTGCAGAAGGACCTCTTTGTTCCTATACTCAACTCTGCTTTGTTATGAAGGCCAACATGCCATTAGCTTCCTTCACTGCTTGCTGTACCTGCATGCTTACTTTCAGTGACTGATGAACAAGGTCTCGTTGTACTTCCCTTTTCCTAACTTGACACCATTCAGGTAGTAATCTGCCTTCCTGTTCTTGCCACCAAAGTGGATAACCTCACATTTATCCACATTAATAAAGAAGAAAAAAAAGTAAAAATAAGTAAATAAATAAATCAGTTACAGTATATGCATATTGAATAGATCAAAAATCATGCAAAAACAGAAATAATATATATTAAAAAGGTGAGGTAGTGTTCATGGCTTCAATGCCCATTTAGAAATTGGATGGCAGATGGGAAGAAGCTGTTCCTGAATCGCTGAGTGTGTGCCTTCAGGCTTCTGTACCTCCTACCTGATGGTAACAGTGAGAAAAGGGCGTGCCCTGGGTGCTGGAGGTCCTTAATAATGGACGCTGCCTTTCTGAGACACCGCTCCCTGAAGATGTCCTGGGTACTTTGTAGGCTAGTACCCAAGATGGAGCTGACTAAATTTACAACCCTCTGCTGCTTCTTTCGGTCCTGTGCAGTAGCCTCCCCATACCAGAGGGTGATGCAGCCTGTCAGAATGTTCTACTAGGTACATCTGTAGAAGTTTTTGAGTATTTTTGTGAAACATACCAAATCTCTTCAAACTCCTAATGAAGTACAGTTGTTGTCTTGTCTTCTTTATAGCTGCATTGCAAAGTACTGCTGCCACAAAACAACAAATCTCATGACATATACCAATGATACTAAACCTGATTCTGATTCTAACAAATCAAGCAGGCCATTCAGTCCAACAGGTCCATGACCACCTGTGTTTCCTCTTACCTTCTTCACTAAATGGTACCTTTCTATCGTTTGAAATTAGTTACTTTCTGACAAAATGTATCTGCAATTTGCCTCAACTCTTCCACACAGAAGTAAGAGCCATATTCAGTGGTGTGCCATCACCACTGAACAGTGAGCAAAGATCCATCCTGTACTTCCCATCAGAGAACCACATCAGCCAGCAACAGAAGAGAAGGTTATCTTGGCTCCAGCATTTTATTTATTTATTTTAATTTAGAGATACATCACGGTAACTGGCCATTCTGGGCCATCCAGACCATGCTGTCCAGTTACACCCATGCAACCAATTAATCCACTAACCTTTATATTGAACATGGGAGGAAACTGGAGCACTTAGATGAAACTCATGCAGTCATGGGGAGAATGAACAAACTCCTTACAAACAGCGGCAGGAATTGAGCCCAGTTCAAGAATCTGGGGCTGTCTTGTGCTTTTTGAAAATAGTTATTTCAATCTCATTTTCCATAACAGCAAAGAATATAAAAGCAATTAATATAATGTGCACATATTATCTCCAATCCTGACGTAACATAGTGGGTATCTTAGCATTTTATAGCACCAGCGACTAGGGTTAATTTCCCACTGCCGTCTGTAAGGAACATGTGTGTTCTCTCCCTGTCTATGTGGGTTTCTTCTGGGTGCTCCACTTTGCTCCCAAATTCCAAAGACGTACAGGTGGGTAGGTTAATTGGCTACACAGTGTGGCACATTTAATATTTCAGTAATATATGAGTAATATCGTAAATACATTGTTTGATTAGGTATTGTAAGAAGTACATAAATGGCATATGTCATGATGCCACCAAATCATATGCACGTGCCTCACTAAAGTAAAAACTAAGTGGACACTCCTTCCCAGCTCTCGTGTTTTTTTTCTTTTGGTTAGTTTCTGGAGTTACAAAACATAACAGTGATGATGACGCAAACACGAGGAATTCTGCAGATGCTGGAATTTCGAGCAACACACATCACAGTTGCTGGTGAACGCAGCAGGCCAGGCAGCATCTCTAGGAAGAGGTACAGTCGACGTTTCAGGCCGAGACCCTTTGTCAGGACAGACAAAGGGTCTCGGCCTGAAACGTCGACTGTACCTCTTCCTAGAGATGCTGCCTGGCCTGCTGCGTTCACCAGCAACTTTGATGTGTGTTACAGTGATGATGAGGTAGTTTTAAAACAAACCCAAGATGACTACCTACCTGTTGAAGTGCAGCAAGATATTCTAATTTTTTTTAAAAAGCGCAGCACGTGCTTCTTTGGAAGGGGAGAAAGACAGTCAGGTTTGAAAAAAGGCACAAAAGGGATGAAGTTCATGAATTCATAAACAATGATTACCGAGTGATAATAATAAAGTTTTAAAAAGCAGAAATGGTTGGAAAGATAGAGACATCTGATTGCACAACAGATAAGTGGATGATGGATACTGAATGAATTGAACAATATTTTGAAGCAAATGAAATAGCCAACGAGAAACCAATACCAATGTTGCTGAGTACAATTGGTGGAAATGCATACAGTTTGCCTGAAGTATCATTCAGTGTTGAGTCCATGAACTCAATAGCAGCAATCTGTGCTTTGATGGTACAATTCTTGCTTGTCAATTATCAGTCAATTAAGAGTGGACTCTTGAGTATAATACAGAGGTTACCAGGGATTCATGGAGTCAGAAAACACTACAGCTAAGAAACAAGCCATTCCACCCATCTGGACGATGCCGAAGTATTAAGATGCGTCATCCCATTGACCTACACCTGAAACATAGTCTTCCCTACTCCTCCCATCCACATACCTATCCAAATTTCTCTTAAATATTGAAACTGAACCCACATCCACCACTTCCACTGGCAGCTCGTTCCATACTCCCACCACACTCTGAGTGAAGAAATGTCTCCCCGTGTTCCCCTTAAACTTTTCACATTAGATTAGATTATGAGGGCGCACAGTCCTCTTTTATTGTTATTTAGTAATGTATGCATTAAGAAATAATACAATATTCCTCTGGTGTGATGTCACAGAAACACAGGACGAACCAAGACTGAAAAACTGACAGAAACCACATAATTGTAACATATGGTTACAACAGTGCAAGCAATACCATAACCTGATGAAGAACAGGCCATGGGCAAGGTAAAAAAAAGTTCAAAGTCTCTCAAAAGTCCCACATCTCACGCAGACAGGAGAAGGAAGAAAACTCTCCCTGCCATGCCCGACCACAGTCCGACTCTGAGTCGTCTGAAAACTTCGAGCTCCGATCAGCCCTCCAACACCGAGCACCAAGCACCATCTCTGCCGAGCGCTTCGACCCCAGCCCCAGCCGCCAGCAGCAGGCAAAGCTGAGGATTTTGGGGCCTTCCCTTCAGAGATTCTCGATTGCACAGTAGCAGCGGCAGCGAACCGGGCATTTCAGAAGTTTCTCCAGATGTTCCTTCGTGCTTCTTACGGCTGTCTCCATCAGATCAGAATTGTGCACGGTACCCTATTTAACAAATACGATATCACTTCACCAGTGAGCTGCGCGCGCTGAGTCACGTCGCCATCTTCTCCTCCCGCCATCTTTTCCTCTCCTTCACCCCTAACCCATGACAACAAGTTCTAGTCTCACCCAACAACAGTAGGAGAAGCCTGCATGCATTTACCCTCTCTATACTCCTCATAATTTTGACTACCTCCATCAAATCTCCCCTCAACCTTCTACATTCTAGGGAATAAGTCCTAACCTATTCAACCTTTTCCTATAATTCAGGTCCTCAAGTTCTGGCTGTAGTGTATTCAATATTTCAGTAATAATTGAATTATAAAGCATTCTTTGCTTGTTTACATAAGTGAGAAATACGTCAGCAAAGTGGACTTAGCTGAGATAAACCTTTGGATGGAGATGGAAAAAGAGACCAAAGTGTTTCTCATCATAAACACTCACAAAAGGCTTTATCACTATAATAGGCTAATTTTTGGAGTAGCATCTACACCTGAATTCTGGCAGAAAACTATGGACCAGGTGCTGCAAGGCTGCCCAGATGCTCAATGTTACCTTGATGATATCATTGTTACCAATGAGAATGATAAGGAACATCTCCAAAATCTTAAGACAGTGTTAAGATGATGAGAAGATTATGAGCTCAGTGCATGATTCAGAAAATGTGAATTCTTTAAACCAAGCATCACTTACTGTGGTCACACCATTGACACACATGGATGACGCAAGTATGCTGAGAAAATTCAAGCGGTAGTTGATGGCCCAAGGCCAAAGAATGTGTCACAGTCGTGGTCCTTTTTAGGATTTGTCAGTTACTATAACAGGTTCTTCCCAAACCTGCCTACTATGCTCCATCCTTGAAATCATTACTATAGATCATGAGGAAATGGCAATGGACAAATTAGTGTGAGGTGACTTTCCAAAAGGCAAAGGAATCAGTGACATCAGACTCTGTACAGACATATTATGATCCAAATCGTCCGGTGAAGTTTGCCTCACCTTATAGTATAGGTGCAGTTATGTTGCATGTTATGAGTGATGGAAATGAATATCTAATGGCCTTTGCACCCCACTCTCCCCCTGCTGCAGAGAAAAACTCCACATAGATTGACAGAGAGGAGCTTTGTGTATGGTTTGGGATGCAAGACATTTCAGCCAGTACTTGTACGGGAGAGAGACTAGCCTCATGTTTGATTATCAACCACTAATGTCCATTTTCAATCCACAGAAGGGTGTTCCACTGACAGAAGCAGCAGGAATGCAGAGATAGGTTCTTTTCTTGGAGGGCACAATTACAAGATCGAATTAAAGAGGACAACTAACCATGGAAATGCTGATAGATTGTC
This sequence comes from Mobula hypostoma, assembly GCF_963921235.1. NCBI lineage: Eukaryota > Metazoa > Chordata > Chondrichthyes > Myliobatiformes > Myliobatidae > Mobula > Mobula hypostoma. Next base: position 150,064,583 of record NC_086098.1, read on the forward strand.
CCGTCTACCCTTGGTAAAGGAAGTAGCACGGAAATTTACAGAAGAGGATAATCCTCTAGCTACATTCTCATTGGTCTACATGGCAACACAAAATGGCTGGAATATGCAGCAGAAATTCCAGTTTCTCCTTTTTTTTAACAGCACCAAGATGAATTTGCCCTTGATGGGGGTTGTCTTATTTGGGGATTGAGAGTTGTTCTACCATCTATGCTGATATATCTAGATATGGTTACAAATTGAAAGTGGTGGCTCTAAGCTTTGTCCGGTGGCCTGGGGTAGATCAGCAGATTGAGCAGCTTGCCATGCACTGTTTGGGATGCCAACACCTCCAGAAGATGCCAATAGCGGCGCCACTCCATCTCTGGAAATGACCAGCATTGCCCTGGCAATGGATTCATGTGGATTTTGCCTATTCATGGGCATAAGTTTCTTGGTACTAGTGAAAGCAGCTGGAAAGTGCCCAGAAGTGTTCCCAATAGCCTCTAATACAGCCTCACACACTGTTGATGTGTTAGGAAGACTCTTCTCATGGACTGCTGTTGCAGAACACTTCAAATCAGAATCATGTTTAATATCACCAGCATATGTTGTGAAACTTGTTAACTTAGCGGCAGCTGTACAATGCAATACATGACAATATAGAAAGAAATAAGTAACTTAATTACAGTAAGTATATATGTATATAAACTAGTTAAATTAAAGATTGTGCAAAAACAGAAATAATAAAAGTGAGGTAGTTTTCAAGGGTTCAGTAGGTTTATTCTGTGACGATGGACCACGGTGTGTTAGGCTACAGTTTCAGTCATTCCTGAAAATGAATGGAATAAGACATATTACATCTGCACTGTACCACCCAGATACCCAGAAAGGTTTGTCCCGTGTCTAGAGAACACATTGCAGGCAATGTCAGCAGAACATATTACATTGACACTGAATGAGAAGCTCAACAATTTCCTCCTCACATATCGCAATGCCACACACTTCACAACCAGCATCTCGTCAGCTATGCTGGTCCTGTCTCATCCCTTGTACTCATGCTTGGATCTCCTCAAACCCAATCTCAGAAGGAGTATGCAAGGCAAGCAGGTGAGACAAATTCCTTCTCAAACAAGGAAGTTTGATGTTTCACTCCTGGACAAGCAGTCCTGGTGAGGGACTACAGAGGTGATCAAAAGTGGGGACTTGCAAATATTAGGGACAGAACTGGGCCACTCTCCTACACAGTGGAGATTGCATCTGATGTCATCTGGAGATGACACCGATCAGTTGGAGAGCAGCGTCAATTGTTAGGGAAGAAAGGTGTCCGGAGCTGTCAGATCCATTTCCCACAGCCCCAGAGTCAACTCCTACAACCATCACAGAGGAGGCCCCACAACCCGAGATTGTTTCACAGCCACAAGTCTCACCTGCGAAGCAGAGTGATCACCCTTGTCAGGAAAGATATTATCCCATAGGAGTAAGAAGTACGACACAGTGATTAAATCTTTAGGCCTGAATGGGGCAATTTAAAATCTATGCATCTATACTGAGTTGGAATTTTATAGCTAAGCAGGGAGGAATGTAGTGTTTTTAGTATTTGAGTAATATTGTAAATAAATTGTGTGATTAAGCATTCTTTGTTTATGTAACACCCTGGGAAAGGTTTCACTGCTAACATGATGGTCTTTCCGTAGAAGCAGTGTTTGTATTATGGTCAGAGATAATGGGGTGCTTTGGAATGTGAGCTGGGTCCTTTGTTCAGCAGGAGAGGAAGAGAGAGACGCTGGAGAGAACACATTATAGGATTCGACGCGGTGGGGGACTGTGATTCGATGGAGCCAGGTGCTGAGATCGACTGAGGATCGGTGGATATGAATTTTGGGAGGAGTTGAACTCCAACTTTGCACTGTTTAATTATAATGGACCCTTTTTCTTTTTTTCTTCCTTTTCTTTACTAACCCTTTAGTTAAGATTCATGAATATAATTCCTTTAATCGTATGCAGTGTGCTGTCTGTTATTTCTTGGCACTGAGTTGTAACAGGGCAGCATCCACACAGACCGGGGTTTGGGGTGGGAGGACCATCTCAATCTCACGGGTTTGGCGGGACCGGACCCCAGACTTACGCAGCCGAGGAACCCAGCAGAGTTTCACTTACATAATTCATTACGGGTATATGTAAGAAATACGTGAATGGCATACATTAGCACACCTCCATGTTGTACGTGTGTTCCTTACTAAAGTAAAAGTTAAGTAGAGACATTTTCCCAACTCCCGTGTTTTATTTTACTTAGTTTCTGGAGTTACAAAACATAACACACAGGTGTCATCGAGCAGCGTGGGATTATTGGGACGGAAGGGCCTATTCCCATTCAGTAACTCTAAATAAATAAAAACACCCAGTTCACAGGCAGTGACAACTGACATTCCACATGCGGCTAGCAGAACATGAGGAGATATTGACCATGAACTGAATGGTGATTACATTGGAAATATTATCACCTAAACCAACCCAACATTAGTTGAGACACTTCCCATTTATTTTCAAAACAGTTTCATGTTTGGTTTAGACTAAAAATTCATTACATGAAGCAAAAATTACAAAATCCACACACGTTGATAGGGTGGCTAAGGAGGCATATGGTGTGTTGGACTTCATTAGTTGTGAGATTGAGTTCATGAGCCACTCGGTAATGTTGCCGCTCTATAAAACCCTGGTTAGACAACTCTTGGAGTGTGGTGTCCAGTGCTGGCCCTCTCATTATAGGAAGGGTGTGGAAGCTTTAGAGAGGATGCAGAGGAGATCTACCAGAATGCTGCCTGGATTAGAGGGCATGTCTTAACGAGGATAGGTTGAGTGAGCTGGGGCATACATCTTTGGAGTGTAATGCCCTGGTTAAGATTTTTACTGCTATTGCTATAGTTATTTCATTTTAACTGTTCTGTAAAAGCGGTGTGTTCTGGCTTTAGAATATTTGGTTTCAGCTAAAAGGCAAAGGACTATGATGTTCAGTTTAGGAATGTTGTGTCAGTTAGCCTGGGTGGCAGAATCGGGAGAAAGTTCAAGAGACCGAGGCAGAGAGAGATTTGTGATGGACAGTGTGGTTCGCTGTTTTTTTTTGGCGGGAGCTGCGGTGAGGACAAGAGGGAAGCTGGCTGAGAATGCTGTGGGAAGGAGCGTCCCTATTACACAAGGAGCTTTGTACAGATTAATGGCTCCAAGGAGGAAGGGCCAATTTCCCCAAGAGAGCCCGTTGGTTTGAAATAGATCTTGAGCAAAGTTCGGAATGGGGTGTATGCTTCACGCAGACTGTGGGCCCGGCGCATGAGTTAAAAGACAGCTACAAGATGCGCTCCGATGATGTGCACATTTGGACAATGCTAATTGTAATGGGCCCTTTTATATTTTCTTCCTTTTCTTTTTCCTACTAACTGTTTGATAAAGCTGAAGTTTGCAAATAGACTTTCTTTATAATTTTATGCAGTCTACAATCTGTTATTTCTTGCCAATTGACAATTGTGTATGGGCAGTATTTACACAGCATTCACTCAAATCGAGGTTTCTTTAATCGGAACATCACAATGTTCCTGTTTGGTGGAACCTCAAAACATACTGACCCTAGACGCCTATTGTTTATGAAAGGTGACCTTCTCACCATTGAGTCCTGTGGCTGTTAGCTAATGAGCCAAGTTTCCATATGAGCCCCGTGAGGGAGCTGCAGGAGTTTCAAGGAGGATGAGAGACAACTTGATTGATGATAAGAAGCATAGGTCGAGTGAATAGCCAAAGACTTTTCCCTAGGTAGCAATGGCTAATACGAGGGGACATAATTTTATTGGAGGAAAGTATAGGTGGGATGTCAGAAGTAGGTTTTTATACAAAGGGTGGAACACACTGCCAGGGGTATGGTAGAGGCAGATATTTTAAGGATATTTAAGAGACTCTTAGATTGGCCCATGGATGACAATAAACTAGAGGTCTATGTGGGAGTGAGGAATTAGGTTGATCTTGGAATAGGTTAGAAGGTCAACACAACACTGTGGGCCAAAGAACCTGCACTGTTCTGTAACGTTCTAGGTTCCATGTTCAAGATAACAATGGACAATACGATAACTTGGCCAAGAGTAACACCCCTGTCAGACTGCTGAGAGTTTCAAGTTCCACTTCTGGGCGTAATCACATAATTTAGGCTGATCTAGACAAACCAATTAGGGTCATGTTTACAAGTCCTCTGAAAAAAAAAGCAGGAGCCTCAGGCAGCATTTCTTCAGCTTTGGAACTTGACAGCTTAGACTGAGACAGGGCTAGGTCTGATTTACAACCACTGATCAAAGACAACGCTTGGTAAGGAGATGTACTGTAATTCCATAAATTCGTTTCCCAAATCTTTTTTATTATTTTTTCCAAAATAAACACAAGTACATTGAAGTAAACAACACTTACAATGCCTCAAGAAAAAAAAATTATATAAAGATCGAAAAAAATTTTCTGATGAAAAAAAAACCCCTACTAAGCAAGAAAAGTGGGAAAAAGAAAAATCCCATTAGGTGTTCAACCCCAGAGCCATGTGTCATACATAAAGCTTCTAAAGATAAACATCAAACTGTCAGCTAAAAAGAAAGTACCAAAAAAATTTACAATTAGATCGTGGAGAGTCCATCAATTAACTCAAATGATAATAATGAGCAAATGAACCCCATCTTTTCTCAAAATCAAATAATTCCATAAATTCATCACAGCATTGAGAATTTCATCTGAAATTATTTTGCAATGCCAAAATTTCGGAATTGGAATTTAAGGTTGAACAATTTGCCAATTCAAACATTACAACACTTTGGAATTGAGGACTGTTATCAGATGTTTGATACGACTCAACCCAAGGATTAAGATCAGAAAGAAGTGCAACTGCTGTGCAGAGACCTGGGTTCCTGTTCCTTCCCTTTCTCCCATGATCCACTCCCCCCTGCTAGTAGATAACTACCTCTTTGACCCTTCACCTCTGCCACCTATCACCACCCAGCTTCCCACTTCATCGTCACCCACCCACTCTCCCCCTCACCTAGCCTCACCTATCACCTGCCAGCTCATACTCCTCTCCCTTCCCTCATCTTCTGGCTGCTGCCCCCTTCCTTTTCAGTCCTGATGAAGGGTCTCAGACCAAAACGCTGATTGTTTATTCCCATTCATAGGTGCTACCTGAACCGCGGAGTTCCTCCAGCATCTTGAGTGTTTTGGTCTTGAATGAATTGTGTTCAAGACTTAGGTCCTGTTTTCTAAGTTTGTTAGATGTCATTGTCCCTGTGTGCAAAGTGATAAGTCTCACTCGCATCCAAAATAAAGGATTACAAGAAAAATATTCCACAGTAAAACTGGAATCAAATCAGTGAGTCACATCAAAACTCCAGTCAATACCCAGGTCTATCAGTTTGATATTTCACACAAATTCAGCAAAGTTAATTCTCATTTCCTACAACTCCCAGAGCACATTTACAAATCAATCTCACCAATCTAATCCTGATGGAACATCTGCTATAAATTGGTTCACTGGAGAATTTGGTTAGTTTTGCTCACGTCATAAAACTTCTGCTCAAAAAAGCTGCAGAAAGCTGCAAACTACAGCTCCATCATGGGGGATACCTTCAAAAGGTGATGCCACAAAAAGCTGTAGAAAGTTGTAAACTCAGTCAGTCCTATCATGGGCACCAGCCTCTCCAGCATCGAGGACACCTTCGAAAGGTGATGCCACAAAAAGGCAGCATCCATCATTGAGGTCTCACATCACCCAGGACATGCCCTCTTCTTATTGCTACCATCAAGGAGGAAGTAGCGGGGCCTGAAGACACACACTTAACATTTTAGAAACAGCTTCTTCCCCTCCACCATCATCAGTTTTCTGAATGGAAAATGAACCCATGAACACTACCACACTAATTTTTTTTTCTTTTCTTTTGCTTTCTTTTTGCACTACCTTAATTTATATATCTATTTCTTCTTGTATTTGACTGCTTTTTTATTATTATGTATTGTAATATACTGCTGCTGCAAAACAACAAATTTCATGACATTTGTCAGTGACTTTAAACCTGATTCTGAAAGGCTCGGTGTTCTACCACTGAATACCTGTTTTAATCCTTTGGACCTATCATTAGTATGTGGAATGTTATCTACAGCTGTCAAGAGAATACTTATGCACTAAATGTAAGACCCAAGGCACTTGCTTGTAAAGTGTAATTGTCCTTTTCAGCAGAGCAGAACAAAGGGTAAGGAAATTCCAATTTGGCTACATGATCTGTGAGAAAACAATATTATTGTAATAGATATAATCCAGACCCTGAAGCTGCTCGAATTATTTGTTTTTTAAAACAAAATTATTCATAATTTTAAAATTACAAGAATAAACTGTTCAGTGCCTTTTCATTCTTTACATTAATAGCCAACGCTTTCCATACTGTTCAATTAAATTCATAAACTACTTGAATAAAACATCCACGGCCAAGTAATTTTCTTTCTTTGCAAAACGAGAGTCCTAATGGGCTGCACTGTAGTGTAGCAGGTTAGCGTAACACTTAACACTAGATTTGATATTCTGTACCAATCAAGGTAAAATTTTGAATATGTAAGTTGTTGCGCCTTTAGGAACAAGTGATCATAACATTGTTAGTCTCGAAGTTTTTTGGGGGAGTAAAAACTAGTCAGTAGAAACTAAAGCCATTAAATTGCACTTCAGAAAGGCAAAGCTTGTGCAAATGCAGCAAGGAGTTCAGAAGGTAAACTGGAAGGAACTGCTTGACGTTGAGTCAGTTGAGTAACAATATAAAGAGGTAATACGCACAGTGCAGGAAATTTTCATACCCAAGGTCGGAAGAAGAAATAAAAACAACAGATCAACTAAATGCATGAATAAAGATTTACACAAAAAATTACTGAAGAAAATACAGCTAGACAAGGAATACAGAAAAAATACCAATGATGTTAACTCTAGGGCATATGAAAATAAGAGAGCTATAGTCAAGAGGGAAATTCAGATCGCCAAAAGGCAGTTTGAGAAGGATATTGCTGATAATTCTAAGATTGACCCCAAGAGATTTTTTTCAATACTTCAGTAGTAAAGAAAACTCAAGGAGGAAGTTAAGTGTATTAAGAACAATAGTGAGGTGTTAAATTATGTAGAGAAGGACATAGTGGATACTCTTAACACATATTTTGCTAAAGTATTCACCTGCGAAGATGAATATGCCAGTAAGTATAGGAAAAAAGGTTGTTTTAAGTGACTTCAAGATCTTAGAAAGTGAGGTCGTTCTTTATCTGAAAAGGCTGAAAGTTCATAAATCTTCAGGGCCAGGCAACATATATCCAAGGGTACGTAAAGAGGTCTGTGATTATATATAAAAACCCCTAACATGTGTTTTTCAAAAGTCAGAGAAGACTGGTGAAATCCCTAAAGACAGGAAATGGGCTAACACTGTCCTGGTATATAAGAAGGATGACCGTACTGACCCTGATACCTATAGACCAGTAAGCTTAATGTGTATCGTAGGAAAGATAATAGAAACATTAATAAAGAACGAGCTGAAAAGCAGCTGCTAACAACAGACGTATTAACTGGAAACCAGCATGCATCCAGAATGGGTAAATCATATTTTACTAAGATGCTGGAGTTCTATGAAGAGGCAAATGAAATTGTCAGTTTTGGGGCCGCTGCTTTTTTAATTTACATTAATGATTTGCATAAGCACATAACAAATAAAGTAGTAAAGTTTGCCGATGTCACAAAATTAAATGGCAGATGAAATTTAATTTAAGTAAATGTTAAATATTATATATAGGAATTAGAAATATTAGATATAAATATACAATGGGGGAGCTCTTGAGTTAAACAGTGCACTGCATGAAGGATTTGGGTGTCCATTTAAACTCATCACAATCAACATCCAGACAGTGTATACAAGTGATGAGGAAGGCTAATAGAATCTTGGGCTATATAATGCCTTCAGTGGAGTTCAAGTCTAGAGATGTCTCCTTCAACTGTATAACATGCTTGTGAGGCCACACCTTGAGAGCTGTGTACAATTTTAGTCTCTGTACTTCGTAAGGGATGTGTAGGCACTGGAGAGAGTCCAGAGAAGGGCGACTACACTCATTCCTGGCCTGCAGGGTATCAGCTATGAAGAAAGATTGAAAGAATTAAATCTTTTTTATCCTAAGTAGATGTAGAATGAGAGGAGACATGATAGAAGTGTTCAAAATCATTAAGAGTATAAGTTTATCTGCTCAGGGGATCTCCCATCCACTGCTACCAACCTTATAGTTCCACACCATGCACTTCCCGTTTCTACCTCCTACCCAAGATCCACAAACCTGCCTGCCCAGGTAGACTCATTGTCTCAGCTTGCTCCTGCCCCACCAAACTCATTTCTACATACCTCGACACGGTTTTATCCCCCCTTGTTCAATCCCTTCCTACCTATGTTCGTGACACTTCTCACGCTCTGAAATTTTTCAATGATTTTAAGTTCCCTGGCCCCCACCACTTTAGTTTCACCATGGATGTTCAGTCCCTATATACATCCATCCCCCATCAGGAAGGTCTCAGAGCTCTCCGCTTCTTTTTGGATTCCAGACCTAACCAGTTCCCTTCTACCACCACTCTGCTCCGTCTAGCGGAAATAGTCCTTACTCTTAATAACTTCTCCTTTGGCTCCTCCTACTTCCTCCAAAATAAAGGCGTAGCCATGGGCACCCGTATGGGTCCCAGCTATGCCTGCCTTTTTATTGGCTTTGTGGAACAATCTATGTTCCAAGCCTATACTGGTATCTGTCCTTTGCTACATCGGCGACTGCATTGGCGCTGCTTCCTGCACGCATGCTGAGATCGTTGACTTCATTAACTTTGCCTCCAACTTTCACCCTGTCCTCAAGTTTACCTGGTCCATTTCCGACACCTCCCTCCCCTTTCTAGATCTTTCTGTCTCTATCTCTGGAGACAGCTTATCTACTGATGTCTACTATAAGCCTACTGACTCTCACAGCTATCTGGACTATTCCTCTTCTCACCCTGTCTCTTGCAAAAATGCCATCCGCTTCTCGCAATTCCTCCGTCTCTGCCGCATCTGCTCTCAGGATGAGGCTTTTCATTCCAGGACGAAGGAGATGTTCTTCTTTTTTAAAAAAGAGGCTTCCCTTCCTCCATCATCAGCTCTGCTCTCAAACGCATCTCCCCCATTTCACGCACATCTGCTCTCACTCCATCCTTCCGCCACCCCACTAGGAATAGGGTTCCCCTGGTCCTCACCTATCACCCCACCAGCCTTTGGGTCCAACATATAATCCTCCGTAACTTCCGCCACCTCCAACGGGATCCCACCACTAAGCACATCTTTCCCTCCCCCCCCCCGGCTTTCGGCAGGGATCACTCCCTACATGACTCCCATGTCCATTCGTCCCCCCCATCCCTTCCCACCGATCTCCATCCCAGCACTTAACCTTGTAAGCGGAACAAGTGCTACACATGCCCTTACACTTCCTCCCTTACCACCATTCAGGGCCCCAAACAGTCCTTCCAGGTGAGGCGACAACTCACCTGTGAGTCGGCTGGGGTGATATACTGCATCTGGTGCTCCCGATGCGGCCTTCTACATATTGGCGAGACCTGACGCAGACTGGGAGATCATTTCGCTGAAAACCGACGCTCTGTCCGCCAGAGAAAGCAGGATCTCCCAGTGGCCACACATTTTAATTCCACATCCCATTCCCATTCTGATATGTCTATCCACAGCCTTCTCTACTGTAAAGATGAAGCCAAACTCAGGTTGGAGGAACAACACCTTATACTCCCTCTGGGTAGCCTCCAACCTAATGGCATGAACGTTGACTTCTCTAACTGCCGTTAATGCCCCACCTCTCCCTCGTACCCCATCCGTTATTTATTTTTATACACACATTCTTTCTTTCACTCTCCTTTTTCTCCCTCTGTCCCTCTCACTATACTCCTTGCCCATCCTCTGGGCTTCCCCCCTCCCCCTTTCTTTCTCCCTGGGCCTCTCGTCCCATGATCCTCTCATATCCCCTTTGCCAATCACCTGTCCAGCTCTTGGCTCCATCTCTCCCCCTCCTGTCTCCTCCTATCATTTCGGATCTCCCCCTCCCCCTCCCACTTTCAAATCTCTTACTAGCTTTTCTTTCAGTTAGTCCTGACAAAGGGTTTTGACTGTACCTCTTCCTATAGATGCTGCCTGGCCTGCTGCGTTCACCAGTAATTTTTATGTGCGTTGCTTGAAATTCCAGCATCTGCAGATTTCCTCGTGTAAGAGTATAAGTAAGTTGGATTCCAGCTGCTACTTCACAATTAATCCATCAACAAGGACACGGGGCCATAGATGAGGACTGGTTAAAGGGAGATTTCAGACTAACATCAAGAAGCATTTTGTTACACAACCCGTTGTGGACACATGGAACAAACTACCTAGTCATGTAGTTGCGAGTAGCACCTTACAGACTTCCAAATCTAAACTTGATTGTTACTTCAACACACTATGTGAATAGAAAATTGGCAAGCTTTGTTGGGTTGAATGGCCTGCTCTTGTCAAAAACCTTCTAATGTTCTAAAGTTTGCAGTGTCAGTCATTACCGAATGGAGGCAATTCCTGCCACCGATTATACAGAGTTTGTACATCCTCTCTGTGATCACATGGATTTCCTCCCACGTTCCAAAATCATATGGTTTAAAGTTAATGAGTTGTGGGCTTGTCATGTTGGCACTAAAAGTATGGTGACACTTGCGGGCTCCCCCTAGCACAATCCCGCTGATTTGATTTGACACCGATGATGCAATTCACTGTCGGTTTAAACGTGCGACGATTGAAACCGTGCCATGTCAAAGTAGTATCATCTGCTTATTTTTCAAAGCTTTTCACTTCTTCAGGATCACTCTACAATCAAAAACCAGCCCCTGGCTATTATTCTGCACTCCTAACAGAAATCCAAAAAACATTTCCCTCCCACACTCCACCCTCTTTATGCTCATTTTGAGAAGTTGATGAATATCTGTGTTCACGATTGACTCTTCAAGCACAAGTACAGGTTAGGGTTAGGGTTAGTAAGTTGTGGGCGTGCTACCTTGGCATCAAAAACATGGTGGCACCTGCAGGCTGCCCCCAGCACAAATCGGACTGTGTTGATCATTGATGCAAAACGTTGCATTTCACTGTATATTTCGCAGTTTCAATGTTCTTGTGATATATAAAACTTATCTAATCTTTAAACTTCTACTTTGCAGTGCCTTGAGGTGTCTGTTATACACAGTACAGGTCTCAGAATTATATAAGAGACCAAGAAACAGTGCCTGGTTTTTCTCCCAGGGATTATGAGGATCAGAAAGGCAGAAAATCTCTCCATTTCCAGATAGTACATTTCAATGCTCAAACATTTAAAATAAATTTATTATCAACGTATGTATACCATCCTGTAATTCATTTACTTGCAGGGATTCACAGGACAATAAATACAATAGAATCATTGAAAAATTACACAGAAAGGCTGACAAGCAACCAATGTGCAAAAGGAGACAATCTGTGCAAATACATAATCAATCAATCAATCAAAACACTTGAAAGTGAGTGTATAGGTTGTGAAATCAGTTCAGAGTTGAGGTGAGTGAGGTTATCCATGCTGGTTCAGGAGCCTGATAGATAAAGGGCAGTAACTGTTCCTGAACCTGCTGGTTTGGGACCAAAGGCTTCTGATGGCAGCAGTGAGAAGAGAGCATGCTCTGGGTGGTGGGGCTCCTTTATGATGGGTGCTGCTTTCTTCGTGTAGGAGAAGTAATCCCGAGTTATTTGAATGGGTATTATGTTGGATTTATTTTCTGGTTAATGCATACTAGCTTTAGAAATCCATTACTGAAGACTCAGGTGACATTTTTCGCACTTTCAATCAAATTATTCCCTTAAGCTGATTTGTTTTGCCATGGTATCGTGGCTGGAATGAATTACATCATCCCCTCTTTCAGATCAGTCTAATTTCTTGCACTAAATCAGTTGGAACAAACTAATCCACAGGTTTTAGTTGTATGAACTGACAAGGGTCTCTATCGTCCGATTTTGAACAGTGATCATGTGATGCAACTTCAGTCTCCCTCCACTGATGAGAAGATTGCCTCTGGGTCTCGGTGCAGCTGATTAAAAATAAGCGACTCAAAATTTCAGCCTTAATATTCAAGCAGTGTTAACTTTGCAATGACTTGTTCACTGACCTCTGTCAATGATCAGCAAACTTTAGGGAACAGCTTAGTTCAATCGGAGTTCTGCTGATGAGTTATTCCTGTGAATTTTAACTTGTTCTTTTGGACAATACCTTTCAGTCAATTCAGAACAAAAGAATGTTTCCTTTTATGTCACTCCCCACCCCCAACCTACACAATAATTAAATGTTCAGCTAACATATAGAAAACACATCCATTTACATTGTCTAGTCAATCAGGATTTGGTATTTAGGGGAAGGGATGGAATAATTAGATGGTAACATTTTTCATCTTGATACTGTTTTGAATATTTAATGATTTTTGACTTAGTGCAACTTTCTCATAACCTTGATATTTTCTATATCTGCCAGCCACTTTAATTATCCATGTTAGTCTATGTTTCACCAAAATAAAATGGATTTATCTGTAAGGGTCACTTTTGACAAAACAGTTATATTTGTATAACTAGGGGCAAGATCACGAACCTGAAAGTGTGATAGACCGGTATTGGATATGATTTATTACTTTTTGAACAGGCACAGTTCTTCATTTACTCTGAATAGTTCTGTCTTAACTGGTTACAATGGGGCTCCATGAAGTATGAGGCTTTAATATTAAAATTAGGCCAAGATTACTTGGGCCCTGTGTTAAACCGCATTCAGCTGCGGGAGTATAGCATTGTGGGAAGTTGTTTCCATAGTCACTGGGTAGGTTTGCAGACTGTTAGCCTTCTCCAGCTGTAATTTTTACTTTATTTATTTTTTTATTGAAATACAGCACGGAATAGGCCCTTCTGGCCTTTTGAGTCGTGCCACCCTGCAATCCCTCGTTTTAATCATGGGACAATTTACAATGACCGATCAACCTTCTAACCCGTATGTCTTTGGATTGTGGGAGGAAAGTGGAACACCCAGAGGAAACCCATAAGGTCACAGGAAGAACGTACAAACTCCTTACAGGCAGCAGCAGGAATTGAACCTGTGTCGCCTGTACTGTAAAGCATTGTGCCAACCTCAATGCTACCGTGCCACCCCTGTTGTTCTCCTAAAGTACAGGCCTGTTATCGCTCTGTAATTCTTGGCAGCTCAGTAATACGGACTGCCCTGCTCTACTTGTTTTCACCTTCTATTCTCTCTGGATGCTGTTTGATTTTTGAAGTCTGTGGTAAACCATACATATATTGTAACTGGGTTAACTGTCTGGACACGCCCCTCTGCTGACTGCCCCTGTGGCGCCTCCCACAGACCCCTGAATAAAGGTAATTTCGCCCTGCTCCTCCCCCTCAGTCCGGGGGCAGACACTCACCATGGAGGTCGTATTGTACAGCGAATAAAAGCCTTTCAGTATTTTACCCAACTTCAGTCTTTTGGAGTTATTGAAGGTGCTTCAATTTTATTCGCTGTAAATTTTAAAGCATGGAACACGTACCAAGACCCGACAAGTTAGACATCATCCACAAACGCCTGAAGCTGGAAACGCTTTCAAACTCTGGCTGGCCTGCTTTAAAGCGTACCTAGAGGAGATTAAAGTGACCGACCCCGTAGCAAAGCGCAGAGTTCTACTATCCAGGGACAGTCCACGGGTCTATTCGTTGATCAGAGACCAGCCAAGCTACGACGGCGCGATGAGCACCCTCAAAGGACAATACCTGCAGCCAATAAACAGCGTCTATGCTCGGCATCGCTTAGCGACACGGCAACAACGGCCCAGGGAATCAAGTGCTGAGTTTGTCCTGGCCCTACGGACACTCGTGCTAGCCTGCAATTGCCAGGGGCTGACGGCAGGACAGCATGCAGAGCTCCTAGTGAGGGACGCCTTCGTCACGGCGACCAGGTCAGTGTACGTGCGTCAGTGGCTGCTGGAAAAAGCCGATCTTACCCTAAGTTCGGCGATCGAGCTGGCTGATACGTTGGAGGATGTTCTGCATAACTCCGAGGCTCTCCAGGCACGCGATCCCCCGATGGCCTCGTGGGCGCCGCAGACTCTGCAAACCGCCGACGAATCGGCCACAACTGCTGCCAGTCGTGAGTCCGCGAAGTGCTACTTCTGTGGACTGGAGAAGCACCCCCGGAAACACTGCATGGCCCGACAAGCTACCTGCTCCAGCTGCGGAAAGAAGGGCCACTTCACCAAGGTCTGTAAGTCCAAACCGCAAGCGGGATAGAGCAGCGCCGTGTGCGAGACATAGGGGTCACCATCTTGCCTGTCGCCATCTTCCTTGCACGCCGCCACCACGTGCGAGACATGGGGGCCGCCATCTTCCCTGCACGCCGCCACCACGTGCAAGACATGGGGGCCGCCATCTTGGTCGGAGCCACCTCCCACCGCCTACGACCAACGGGTGCTCACGGGGCACCCCACCGCACCGGACCAAGACAGCGACCCCGCCCTGGCTTCCGTGACCCTCGACCAAAGCGCTCCCCACCAGCTCGCAAGGTCAATGATGGACATCCTGGTGGAGGGGCACAGGACAAGCTGCCTGTTTGACACAGGCAGCACGGAGAGTTTTATCCACCCGGACACGGTGCAGCATTGCGGACTCATGATATGGCCAGTAAGTCAGAGGGTCACCATGGCTTCCGGGCTGCATACAACAGACATTCGGGCGGGGGGTGGGGGTGGGGGGTTGTGTAGCGATACCAGTGGTACAGGGCACAGAATATCGAGACTTTACGTTACTGGTCATGCCTCAACTGTGTGCCCCTGTGCTGTTGGGGTTGGACTTCCAGAGCCACCTGAAAAGCGTGACAATGAAGTATGATGGGCCCCTCCCACCAATCACTGTCATAAATCCCCAGTTTTGTAGAGATATTTCATGTACCCCGCTACTGACCACATACGCACCGACCCGCACATCCCACCCAACACCATGCCAACTGCCGCACTACCGACGCCACTTACAGCCTCTCCACCCTCAGGATCCCTCCCCCACCGCTGTTCGCCAACCTGAGCCCCGACTGTAAACCCGTGGCAACTAAAAGCAGGAGGTACAGCGTGGGGGACAGAGCTTTCATTAAGTCGGAGGTGCAGCGGCTGCTCAGGGAGGGGGTCATTGAGGCAAACACAAGTCCTTGGAGGGCGCAGGTGGTGGTTGTTCGGAACGGGGAGAAGAATAGGATGGTCGTGGACTATAGCCAGACTATCAATAGGTTCATGCAGCTCGACACGTACCCTCTACTCCACATTGCGGATATGGTCAATCAGATAGCACAGTACAAGGTGTACTTGACCATAGACCTAAAATCCGCTTACCATCAGCTCCCCATCCGCCGGGAGGACTGCCCTTACACTGCCTTCGAGGCGGACGGCAGACTTTATCAATTCCTGCGCGTCCCCTTCGATGTCACGAATGGTGTATCTGTCTTCTAGAGGGCAATGGACCAGATGGTGGACCAGTGCCAACTGAAGGACACATTCACATATCTGGATAACATCACCATCTGCGGTCATAACCTGCAGGATCACGACAACAACCTCCAAAAATTACTCCAAGCGGCCAAAGCTTTCAACCTCAGCTATAACAAGGACAAGTGTGTATTCGGGACCACCCGACTTGCTATCCTTGGGTGTGTCGTGGAGAATGGAGTCTGACCTCGACTGTATGCATCCCCTGTTGGAACTCCCTCTTCTCAACACCCTCAGAGCCCTCAAAAGGTGCCTGGGCTTTTTATATTACGCCCAATGGGTCTCTAACTACGCAGACAAGGCCCGCCCCTGGTCAAATACACCACATTCCCCCTCGCAGCCGAGGCCCACGCGGCCTTCAGCTGCATAAAAGGGGACATTGCCAAAGAAGCAATGCATGCGGTGGATAAGGCCATCCCCTTCCGACTTTGCACTGGCTGCTACCCTCAACCAGGCGGGAAGACCAGTGGCGTTCTTCTCCCGTACCCTTCAAGGCCCTGAAATTCGGCACTCCGCGGTGGAGAAAGAGGCCCAGGCCATAGTGAAAGCTATAAGGCACTGGAGGCACTACCTCGCTGGCAAAAGGTTCACCCTGCTAACTGACCAGCGCTCAGTCACATTCATGTTTAATAACCAACAGTGGGGCAAAATCAAAAATGATAAAATTCTGAGGTGGAGAATCGAACTCTCCACTTTAACGATGACATCATGTACAGGCTCAATGAGCCCTCCGATGCCCTATCCCAGGGAACGTGTGCAGATCGACCGGCTAAACACCCTACATGTAGGTCTTTGCCACCTGGGGGTCACCCAGCTTTTCGACTTCGTGAAAGCCCGTAACCTGCCTTACTCCCTTGAGGAGATCAGGACAATGACCAGGGACTGCCAAATCTGTGCAGAGTGCAAACTGCACCTCTACCGACCCGAAAAGGCACAACTCATCAAGGCCACCCGCCCCTTTGAGCAACTGAGTGTTGGCTTTAAGGGCCCCCTTCCCTCCAGCGACCGCAATGTGTACTTTCTTAACGTAATTGACGAGTACTCGCGGTTCCCCTTCGCCATCCCCTGCCCCGACACCACTACCACGTCAGTTATAAAAGCCCTGTGCAAGCTCTTCACTCTGTTCGGATACCCATGCTATATCCACAGTGACGGAGGGTCCTCGTTTATGAGTGACGAGCTGCGCCAATATCTACTGGCTAGGGGAATTGCAACGAGTAGGACCACGAGCTATAATCCCCGGGGGAGTGGACAGGTAGAGAAGGAGAATGGCACAGTGTGGAAAGCCACACTCTTAGCCCTCAGGTCAAAGGGACTGCCGGTCTCCCGCTGGCAGGAGGTCCTTCCCGAGGCACTCCACTCCATCTGCTCCCTGTTATGCACAGCCACCAATGCCACCCCTCATGAGCGACTCTTTTCATTTCCCAGAAAGTCGACCACTGGAACCACCCTACCAACTTGGCTGACATCCCCAGGGCCAGTGCTGCTCCGGAAACATGCGAGGAGCAATAAATACTCCCTGATGGTCGAGAGGGTTCACTTACTTCATGCGTACCCCCAGTATGTCTATGTGGTTTTACCTGATGGGCGGGAGGACATGGTCTCCAGCCGCGCCCGCAGGAGCTCCGGGCCCCTACCCTGAACACTCCGTGGTGACTATTGACCCCGTACCCACCGATATATGTACCCACGAGACACCGCGCATTCCAAACCCTACACAGACACCACACGACACTCCCATACTGGGCGCGACGCACACGCACGAGGGATTACCGACGCCTAACGTGCTGGCACCTGAAGTCAGGCCGGAGCCAGCACAACCACCATCGCCGGTGCAATCACCGCCGGTGCTACTTCGATCACAGCGACGGACTCGACCGCCTGATAGACTTAACCTGTAAATATACTTCTTGTAAATATTGTCAGTCACTTCACCCCGCGGGACTCTTTTTAAAAAAAGGAGGGGTGAATGTGGTAAACCATGTATATATGTTGTAACTGGGTTCACTGTCTGGACACACCCCTCTGCTGACTGCCCCTGTGGCTCCTCCCACAGAGTCCTGTATAAAGGTGTTCGCCTTGCCCCTCCACCTCAGTCCGGGGGCAGACACTCACTGTGGAGGTCGTATTGTACAGCGAATAAATTCTTTCAGTATTTTACCAAACCTCAGTCTTTTGGAGTTATTGAAGGTGCTTCAAAGTCAACTTAACTTCCTAAGAGAAACTGTCCCAGACCAAAGCACAATTAACCCCAGAACACGAACATGTGGTTAAACAGTGGATTCTGAAAGTTTAATCAGAATCAGAATCAGGTTTATTATCACTGACTTATGTTATGAAATTTGTTGTTTTGTGGCAGCAGTACAGTGCTAGACATTGAAAAGATGCTATATTTACAAGATATACAGTATTTTTAAAAAGCAGTGCGAAGGGAGAGCAAATAATGAGGTGTGCTCATGGACTGCTCAGAAATCTGATGACAGTGGGGACGAAGTTTTTCCTAAAACACTGAGTGAGAGTCTTCAGGCTCCTGTACCTCCTCCCTGATGGTGGCAATGGGAAGAACAACGGCCTGGATGGTGAGGGTCACCAATGGTGGAAGCTGCCTTCTTGAAGAAGGTATCCTCTATGGTGGGGAGGCAAGTGACCCTCATGGAGCTGGCTGTGTTTATGACTTTCTACAAGTTTTTCTGATCCACTGAAGTGGCCCCTCCATACCAGACAGTGATGCAACCAGTCAGAATGCTCTCCGTGGCACATCTGTAGAGATTTGCTAGAGTCTTTAGTGACATACTGAATATCAGACTCCTAATGAAATATAGCCACTGGAATGGCCTCATTGTTTGACCTAGCTTTGACAGTAGAAAACTGCCCACTTTCTCAATCCCAAAGAGGCTTGATGGGCCAGATGGCCTACTCCTGCTCCAATTTATTATGTTTTTAAGTTCTCGTGCACTCCCAGCACTCCCTTTGGTTGCACTTGCCAACACATGTATCCAAGAATCCTAGCAGAACTGATTGCAGAGATGGTGGCTGCATCATCTGTAACCTTCCAAAGGTCGGTCCTGATATTCTGAAGAGATGGCAATGGATTGGAAAACCTCTGTGACCCTTCTGGTCTAAAAAGTGGGATGTCATTTTATTTAAGAAGAAGAAAAAGAAGAATATCTTTATTGTCATTGTTGTGGAGCAATGAAACACAGTTTAGCAGCTCAACGTTTTTCAGCATGACAAAGAATATATACATAAAATAAACACTAAAACCTCAGGAGTGCAGTCCAAAATTAATAATATATAGATGGGGGGGGGGGGGTAGAACTATTGCACACCTGCTATTCCTGGAAGTGTGATGCATTTAGCTGCTGCCGTCCTAGGAGGGGGGCAGGAGAAGGGAAAGGGGTGTTATACATTTCACTGCTTGTGGGTAGAAGCTGTTAAGGAGTCTCTTTGTTTTCATCCTTAATGCTCTGTATCTCTTCCCAGAAGGTAGAAGGGAAAACAGGTGATGTCCAGGATGAGTGGGATCCTTTGAAATACAGTAGCCTTCTTTTGAAGTCTGCCAGTATAAATGTCTCTGAGGGAGGGTAATGTTGTGCCAGTAACCCGCTCTGCTACCCTCACCACCTGCTGCAAGTCCTTCCTGTTCTGTTCTGTGCAGCTGGCAAACCACACTGCACAGCAATATGTCAGGAGGCTCTCTATAGTTGTCCGATAGAAGTTGATCAGCAGGTGATGAGGGAGGAGAGCGTGCTTTAGCTTCCTTAGGAAGTTGAGCCTCTGTTGGGCCTTCCCCACCTGATAAGAGATATGGGCAGTCCAGGTGAGGTCAGCCGAGATGTGGACACCGAGGAACTTGAAACTCTCTACTCTCTCTACCTCTTTCCCGTATATGTGCAGAGCAGAGTGCTTGATGCGCTTTGATTTCCTGAAGTCTACTATCAGCTCCTTGGTTTTTGTGATGTTCAAGTCCAGGTTATTATGACAACACCATTCTGTCAAATGTTGTACCTCCTCCCTATAGGTTGTCTCATCAGAGTCTGATATGATACCTGTTACGGTAGTATCGTCAGCAAATTTGACAATGGTGTTGGTGGAGTGAATGGTAGAGCAGTCATGGGTGAAAAGAGAATAGAGGATGGGGCTGAGAACACACTCCTGTGGTGTACCGGTGTTCAGGATGAGAGTAGATGATGTGTGTTCTCCCATCCTGACACTTTGGGGTGTGTTACTCAGAAAATCCAGGATCCATGAACACAGTGAACTGCCAAGGCCCAGGTTGCTCAATTTCTGCACCAGTTTGTAGGGGATGACTGTATTAAAAACTGAGCTGTAGTCCACAAACAGCATTCTTACATAGGTGTTATCCTGATGCAGGTTTGTAAGGGCTGTGTGGAGAGCTGTGATGACTGCATCCTCTGTCGATCTGTTTGCACGATACGCAAACTGGTATTTATCAAGGTCAGCAGGTAAGGCAGACTTAATATAAGACAGTATGAGTCTCTCAAAACATTTCATGATGTTAGGAGTTAGAGTAACTGGGCGATAGTCGTTAAGGCAGTTCACTGTACTTTTCTTTGGTATGGTTATTATTGTGGCTGGCTTAAGGCAGGTGGGGACTACAGACTGTAGTAGCGAGAGGTTGAAGATGGTAGTAAATACTCCCGCTAGTTGATCTGCGCAGTCCTTAAGAATCCTTCCGGTGACTCCCTCTGGGCCAGCTGCTTTCCTCGCATTGACTCCGTGCAGGGCGGATCTGACCCCGGTGTTGGTGTAATTGTATAGGGTCATCCTTCTCTGTTAGAAACATAGAAACATAGAAAATAGGTGCAGGAGTAGGCCATTCGGCCCTTCGAGCCTGCACCGCCATTTATTATGATCATGGCTGATCATCCAACTCAGAACCCAGCCTTCCCTCCATACCCCCTGACCCCTGTAGCCACAAGGGCCATATCTAACTTCCTTTTAAACATAGCTAATGAACTGGCCTCAACAGTTTGCTGTGGCAGAGAATTCCACAGATTCACCACTCTCTGTGTGAAGAAGTTTTTCCTAACCTCGGTCCTAAAAGGCTTCCCCTCTATCCTCAAACTGTGACCCCTCGTTCTAGACCTCCCCAACATCGGGAACAATCTTCCCGCATCTAGCCTGTCCAATCCCTTTAGGATCTTATACGTTTCAATCAGATCCCCCCTCAATCTTCTAAATTCCAACGAGTACAAGCCCAGTTCATCCAGTCTTTCTTCATATGAAAGACCTGCCATCCCAGGAATCAATCTGGTGAATCTTCTTTGTACTCCCTCTATGGCAAAGATGTCTTTCCTCAGATTAGGGGACCAAAACTGCACACAATACTCCAGGTGTGGTCTCACCAAGGCCTTGTACAACTGCAGTAGTACCTCCCTGCTCCTGTACTCGAATCCTCTCGCTATAAATGCCAGCATACCGTTCGCCTTTTTCACCGCCTGCTGTACCTGCATGCCCACTTTCAATGACTGGTGTATAATGACACCCAGGTCTCGTTGCACCTCCCCTTTTCCTAATCGGCCACCATTCAGATAATAATCTGTTTTCCTATTTTTGCCACCAAAGTGGATAACTTCACATTTATCCACATTAAATTGCATCTGCCATGAGTTTGCCCACTCACCCAACCTATCCAAGTCACCCTGCATCCTCTTAGCATCCTCCTCACTGCTAACACTGCCACCCAGCTTCGTGTCATCCGCAAACTTGGAGATGCTGCATTTAATTCCCTCATCCAAGTCATTAATATATATTGTAAACAACTGGGGTCCCAGCACTGAGCCTTGCGGTACCCCACTAGTCACCGCCTGCCATTCTGAAAAGGTCCCGTTTATTCCCACTCTTTGCTTCCTGTCTGCTAACCAATTCTCCACCCACACCAATACCTTACCCCCAATACCGTGTGCTTTAAGTTTGCACACTAATCTCCTATGTGGGACCTTGTCAAAAGCCTTTTGAAAATCCAAATATACCACATCCACTGGTTCTCCCCTATCCACTCTACTAGTTACATCCTCAAAAAATTCTATGAGATTCGTCAGACATGATTTTCCTTTCACAAATCCACGCTGACTTTGTCCGATCATTTCACCGCTTTCCAAATGTGCTGTTATCACATCCTTGATAACTGACTCCAGCAGTTTCCCCACCACCGACGTTAGGCTAACCGGCCTATAATTCCCCGGTTTCTCTCTCCCTCCTTTTTTAAAAAGTGGGGTTACATTAGCCACCCTCCAATCCTCAGGAACTAGTCCAGAATCTAACGAGTTTTGAAAAATTATCACTAATGCATCCACTATTTCTTGGGCCACTTCCTTAAGCACTCTGGGATGCAGACCATCTGGCCTTGGGGATTTATCTGCCTTCAATCCCTTCAATTTACCTAACACCACTTCCCTACTAACATGTATTTCGCTCAGTTCCTCCATCTCACTGGACCCTCTGTCCCTTACTATTTCTGGAAGATTATTTATGTCCTCCTTAGTGAAGACAGAACCAAAGTAATTATTCAATTGGTCTGCCATGTCCTTGCTCCCCATAATCAATTCACCTGTTTCTGTTTGCAGGGGACCTACATTTGTCTTTATCAGTCTTTTCCTTTTTACATATCTATAAAAGCTTTTACAGTCCGTTTTTATGTTCTCTGCCAGTTTTCTCTCATAATCTTTTTTCCCCTTCCCAATTAAGCCCTTTGTCCTCCTCTGCTGAACTCTGAATTTCTCCCAGTCCTCAGGTGAGCCACTTTCTCTGGCTAATTTGTATGCTACTTCTTTGGAATTGATACTATCCCTAATTTCTCTTGTCAGCCACGGGTGCACTACCTTCCTTGATTTATTCTTTTGCCAAACTGGGATGAACAATTGTTGTAGTTCATCCATGCAACCTTTAAATGCCTGCCATTGCATATCCACCGTCAATCCTTGAAGTGTCATTTGCCAGTCTATCTTAGCTAATTCATGTCTCATACCTTCAAAGTTACCCCTCTTTAAGTTCAGAACCTTTGTTTCTGAATTAACTACGTCACTCTCCATGTTAATGAAGAATTCCACCATATTATGGTCACTCTTACCCAAGGGGCCTCTCACGACAAGATCGCTAATTAACCCTTCCTCATTGCTCAAAACCCAGTCCAGAATAGCCTGCTCTCTAGTCGGTTCCTCGACATGTTGGTTCAAAAAACCATCCCGCATACATTCCAAGAAATCCTCTTCCTCAGCACCTTTACCAATTTGGTTCACCCAGTCTACATGTAGATTGAAGTCACCCATTATAACTGCTGTTCCTTT
Organism: Mobula hypostoma; assembly: GCF_963921235.1. Classification (NCBI taxonomy): domain Eukaryota; kingdom Metazoa; phylum Chordata; class Chondrichthyes; order Myliobatiformes; family Myliobatidae; genus Mobula; species Mobula hypostoma. The sequence goes on from NC_086098.1 coordinate 150,087,515, forward strand.
ATTGCACACATTTCTAATTTCCTGTTTAATACCATCTCCGACCTCACTACTACTGTTAGGTGGCCTGTACACAACTCCCACCAGCGTCTTCTGCCCCTTAGTGTTACGCAGCTCTACCCATATCGATTCCACATCTTCCCGGCTTATGTCCTTCCTTTCTATTGCGTTAATCTCTTTTTTAACCAGCAACGCCACCCCACCTCCCCTTCCTTCGTGTCTATCCCTCCTGAATATTGAATATCCCTGAACGTTGAGCTCCCATCCCTGGTCACCCTGGAGCCATGTCTCTGTGATCCCAACTATATCATAATCATTAATAACAATCTGCACTTTCAATTCATCCACCTTATTACGAATGCTCCTTGCATTGACACATAAAGCCTTCAGGCGCTCTTTTACAACTCTCTTAGCCCTTTTTAATGCTTGCCCTGGATTTGTCGGCCTGCCACTTTTACTTTAGTGCTGACTGGATGCTAACTTCTCCATTCTGACTGTCAAAGCGAGAAAAGAACTGGTTCAGAATGTCTGGCAGTGTCCTATCTGAGGAGTTTGTGACTGTACAGCTGTCCTTGTAGCCAGTAAGAGTCTTTATCCCCTGCCACATACATCTGGAGTTGTTATTGGTAAAGTGCTCCTCTATACGCGGTTTATATCTGCGCTTGGCCTCTCTGATGCTGCTTTTCAGGGCTCTTCTTGCCTGCCCATAGGCCTGTAGATCCCCAGATTTAAAAGCAGCATCCCGTGTTCTTAGCAAGACCCTCACCATGCTATTGAACCAAGGTTTTTAGTTGGCGAACACCTTAACAGAATTTGTGTCCATGACATTCTCAGCACAAAAGTTTATATATGAAAGAACAGCTGATGTGTGCCCTTCCAGATCTCCCCCTTCATCAAAAACTTCCCAGTCTGTGTTATCGAAGCAGTCTTGTAGGGCAGAGGTAGCCTCCTTAGTCCATACTTTGACTGTCTTCATATATGGTCTTTGTCTACAGCTGAGTGGTTTATATGCCGGGGTCAGGGACAGAGACAGATGGTCTGAGAGTCCCAAATGTGGCAGAGGGCTGGCTTTATATGCATGAGGAAGATTGCAGTAGACTTGATCCAAGGTGTTCTTTTCCCTTGTCGGGAAGTTCACATACTGATGGAATTTAGGTAGAACAGACTTCAAGTTGGTATGATTGAAGACCCCAGCTGCTATAACAATGCTGTCTGGTTGTGCTGATAGACACTGGCTAATGGAGTGATGTAACTCCTCCATAGCTAGCTTAGCGTTAGCCTGCGGTGGTATGTAAACAGCTGCTCTAACAACCGAAGTAAACTCTCTCGACAAGTAAAAGGGTCTGCACTGCAACATCAGGTATTCGGTGTCTGGGGAACAGTGAGTATCTATAACTGTAACTTCTGTACACCAATTGTTATGTATATAAATACAAAGTCCCCTCCTCGGATCTTGCCGGAGTAACTAGTCCTGTCCGCCCTGAAAACGGAGCGGCCCGCCAACTCGATAGCCGCATCCGGAATATACTGGTTGAGCCACGTCTCTGTTATTACCATCACACAATGATTCAAACTGTGCAAAGTAATCCGCAGTCGCAGCTCGTCCATCTTATTATTTAGTGACCGGGTGTTGGCGAGAAAACGGCTTGGGATGGCTGGTTTATAGGGATTAGCTTTTAGCCTCGCCTGTAGGCCTCCTCTCTTACCCTTTTTCTGCTTCCTGTGTCACCGCCATCTGCGCCATCTCAGCGGGGGGGGGACACTGATTCCTTCGCTCGTGGGGTAGCGCCGTATCTCCGGAGGAATAAAGCTCCAGCTGTTAAAGTCCGGAGTGCAGTCGTCCGCCATCGCTAGAATCTCGGCCCAACTGCAATGTACATGTGCTATTACACAAATAAAAACACATAGAAACACTATGAAAATAAAATAGCTGCCAAAACTCGAAGAGCGCTGGGCCGCTGCATCTCGGCGCGCCGCCATCTTCATGAAGGATGGTACAAATAAAGTTCAGAACTGCACCTGTTTTATAGCTCCCACACATTTCTTCCTAGCTGACTCATTGAAGAATTTCGAGTTCACACAGCTATTGTAAACATTGTGGTTGGCACAATGAGCACAGCTGTCTGTTGGAGTTAAACCTTGAGAGCTGCAGAATTGAGAAGATTAGTGCATGGTGATTTGATTGTTAAACACCATCCTGAGGAGGTATTATCAGCAATCCGCACAGATTGTGGTCTTCCAGTTAAGAAGTCGAGGATCCAACTGCAGAGGGAGGTACAGAGGCCCAGGTTCTGTAAGTTATCAATTAGGATAGTGGGAATATTGGTGTTAAGCGCTGAGCTATAGTCAACAAACAGCATTCTGACATGGGTGTTACATTGTCCAGGAGATCTAAAGCCATATAAAGAGCCATTGCGATTATGCCAGCCATAGACCTATTGAGGTGATAGACAATATGCAGAGGGTCCAGGTCCTTGCTGAGGCAGGAGTTCATGCTAGCCATGACCAACCCCTCAAAGCATTTTATCACCGTAGATGTGAGTGCTACTGGATGATAGTCATTAAGGCAGCTCACACTACACTTCTGAGGCACTGGAATAATTGTTACCTTTTTGAAGAGGTGGGAACTTCCGCCTGTAGCAGTGAGAGATTGAAAATGTACTTGAATACTTCCGCCAGTTGGTGGCACAAGTTTTCAGAGCCTCACTAGGTACTCCACCGGGGCCTGCTGCCTTGCAAGGGTTCACCTTCCTTAAAGACAGCCTGACGTTGGCCTCCAAGACAGAGATCACAGGGTAACCCATTGCAGGAGGGATCTTCACAGCTGTAGTTATACTCTCCCTTTCAAATCCAGCATAGGTGGCATTGAGCTCATTTGGTAATGAAGCATCGCTGCCGTTCATGCTATTGGGTTTCGCTTCATAGGAGGTAATGTCCTGCAATCCCCATCAGAGTTGACGTGCATCTGATGTTGCCTCCAGCCTCATTTGAAATTGTCTCTTCACCCTTGAAATAGCCCTCCGCAAGTCATTTCTGGTTTTCTGGTACAGGCCTGGGTCACCAGACTTAAATGCCACAGATCTAGCCTTCAGCAGGCTATGAAATTCCTGGTTCATCCACGGCTTTTGGTTTGGGAATGTACAGCAAGTTTTCGTAGGCACACATTCATCCACACGGGTTTTAATGAAATCAGTAATAACTGTGGCATACTCACCGAGATTCAAAGATGAATCCCTGAATACAGTCCAGTCTACCAATTCACAGCAGTCCTGTAGGCACTCCTGTGCTTCCCTTGTCCATACCTTCTTGGTCTTCACTACTGATGCTGCAGTCTTCCATCTCTGCCTATACTCAGGGAGTAGAAGAACAGCCAGGTGATCAGACTTCCCTAAGTGAGGCCATGGAATAGCAGAGAAGGTATTCTTGATGGTGGTGTAACAGTGGCCCAGTGTGTTGATTCCTCTGGCACTACAAGTGATTTGTTGATGGTAATTATTTAGTGATTTTTTTCAGGCTGACCTAGTTAAAATCCCCCAAAATGATGGTGAAGGCGTCAGGGTATGCTTTTTCGTGCATATTGATCCCATTGTTCAGATCATCTAGAGCCTGTTTGACATTGGCCTGAGGTGGAATGTACACAGTTACTAAAAGAATTGCTGAAATCTCCCACGGCAGGTAAAATGGACAGCACTTAATTGCGAAATATTCCAGGTCTGGTGAGCAGAATTGGGACAACACTGACACATTTGTGCAACAAGAGGAGTTGATCATGAGGCATACTCTGCTTTTGAGTGACTGACAGTCCTGTCCCTGACGGTGTATAGTGAACCCGTCAATCTGAAATGCCGCGCACAGTACAGAACAGGTTAACCAGGATTCTGTGAAACAAAGAACGCAAATGGTCCTAATGACACTCTGATAAAACACCCTAGCTCTGAGATCTTCAATTTTGCTTACTAGAGACTGTACGTTTGTCAGCAAGATAGACAGTATCGGGAGTTGAAAACCCCGTTTTCTTAAACGCAGCTGTATCGCTGACCGGCAGCCATATTTCCTTCCAGGAGTCTGGCAGAAGTACGGCCACAATCAGCATTGTTTCAGTCCATTTTAGGTAGCGATAGATTATTCAATCACATTAAGACATTCTTATTAACTGTACAGACCTTGGAAGCAGTTGTGATTCTCAGCTGTATCAGACTGAATGGGAATATTTAATCGTATCCATCGAGCTGTGCTGCATGAGATCGCTGTCTTCAAGTTGCCCCAGAAGTACTGGAAGTCACTACAATGGACTGTGAGAACAGCTGAGAGGATCACAGGGATCTCCCTGCCATCCACTGGGGAGACTTATCAGGAGTGCTGTGTACACAGAGCCCTTAGTATTATAAAGGAATCATCCAGCATCCTCTTTGACTTTCTACCATCAGGCAGAAGACTCTAATGCAGAAAAACAAGAACGGTCAGGATGGGGAACAGATTCATCCCTCGGGCCATTAGGCTTCTGGACTCCCTTCCACATCGCATTCAAAGTCTTACCGGTAAATCTGTTCAGTACATTACAATATTGAATTTGTGCGCTTTAGTTTGTTTATTTATGTGTAATCCTTCTGTGGATGTCATCCGTACTTTCATAAGTCATTACGTGCTAAGTGTGTTACGTATACTACAATGTTTTACACCCTGGTTCGGAGAAACGAGGGTGTCTCATTTGATAGTACATGTATATAGTTAAACGACAATAAACTTGACTTAGCTTGCTGTGTCATGGGTGTTTTACCTAATTACTGATTGTATGGAAATAAAGGTCAAAGGTAAGCTTTATTTCTCACCTGTACATCAAAACATAGAGTGAAACGCGTTGTTTGCGTCAATGACCAACACAGTCCAAGGACATGCTGGGGGCAGCCTGCAACTGTGGCCACGTTCCTGGCACCAACATAACGTGCCCACAGCTTACTAACGCCTCAGCCTTTGGGATGTGGGAGGAAACCGGAGCACTCTCACAGTCACGGAGAGAACTCACAGACTGGGCTGGAATTCAACTCAGGTCACTGGTGCAGTAATTACGTTAGGTGAAATGTTACACTACACCTATTTTTGAGCCTGCTATGTCTATTTTTATAATTTGATATACTTAAAATCACTATTATTCAAGCCCCCTGGCCACCCGAACCCTTTAGCATTCCTGTGAAGCCAGCAAATTTGCAAATCACTCCTCAGGAACGTAAATGCATGGTTAACTCCGAGTTCTGCTGCAGGAACTGTGGTCCCCTCATTTCATTTCTTCCCATAGGAACATCCAGAAAGCATATGGCTTAAGAACAAACAGATCTGAGAGTGATCTCATCTTTTCTTCATGTTGTGATGTGGTTTTGAGATAATAATGAAAGTTGAGAATTTCTCACAGGCTTGGACTTAAATTGTGTAAATGTTTTGGGTACAAACATCTGTGTGGACTGTTGTCGGCTCTATTCAAAATGTACTTCCCTTCTTTATTCAGACTGGTGTCGTTTACCACCCCTCCTTTGATATGTTAGATGAATGTGCTCAAACTTCTTACTGGAAGAATTAAGGCCTGTTGATGAATGCAAATTCATCCCTTCTGTGTACTGCCTGCACTTCATTCTGCGTACAAGGTTAGCAAGGGTGATGTCAGAAAGATTAGCTTTTATCGATGGAATGAAAAGACACGAAGATTGGCAGTACTGTGGTGATTCAATAGCTTCTGCTAGGAATTATCTTAAATGGTCCATTCGGTCAAGGCTCTTGCAAAATTCTTTCTGTTATGTTGTCACCAGAAGTAATGGATGAGGTCTGGAGATTGTGCCCTGCGACTTCTTGATTTGAATAGTCTTTAGATGAGTTCTATACATTCTTCCTGAAAGTAAAGACACTGTTGCAAGGTACTTGTGGTAAATGGTTGATAAATTGACTGTTTAATATATAAAGTGGTGAGGAAGTGAGAAAGAGCAGCATTGTGTCCTAGGAATGCTGCTATGCTATTCAGAGCAGCACTGGATAGAGGGAATGGTTTGTGCAGTGGAGCTCACTGTGGTGCCTTTTCCAAACAAGGAAATCAACAGAAGAAAGCTAGGCAGGCTTTGCATTGAATAAATTAAATTTATTCCACTTGCATCATTTCCATTTGGTGTGTCTTCCTCTGTGATTTGGTGAAAACCTACCCCAGTTGTTTCAACCACACCCATAGTTTCATTTTACTAAGTTCCTTATGCAATTGAGACAGTGCCATAATTTTTCCACTGCTTTTACCCTCCCATCCAAATGGTAGCGTAGTGGTTAGCACAACTCTTTACAGCGCCATCTGTAAGATCAGGGTTCAATTCCCACTGCTGTCTGTAAGCAGTTTAAACGTTCTCCCCATGACCACGAGGGTTTCCTCCGGGTGCTCTGGTTTCCACCTGTGTTCCAAAGACTTAACTTAAGGTTAGTAAGTTGAGGGCATGCTATGTTGGCGCTAGGAGCATGGTGACACATGCATGCTGCTCCTACTGAAGCTGTGGCAAGGCAAAGGTTAACGTCATGTCCAGACAAGGATAGATTTCAGATAGAGTACAGACAGCCCAGACAAGAAAAGTCTTGTAAAAACACAGCTTCTTTTGCATAGCAAATTGCTGATGCCATTGTGGCTTACGAAAACGAGAATGTAACAAAAGGATGCAAAACACACACACACGAACTAAGGGACAATTGCTTCACTAACTTAAATATATCATCGGTAGAAAGCTGGTAGTTTCGAATGACTTTTAACAACTCCATTGTGAAAGGCGATTGATCTTGAAAGTAAGGAATTGAAACATACAATTTACCATCTGTTCATATCTGCAACTGCTAGGCAATTCTGTATAAAAATGGCATTTTTCTGTTCAGACTTCAGAATTGTGTGGGTGACAGGAGCTATGCTGCTCTCCTTGAGCACAAGTATGGTTGAGGAACGAATGCAAGTGTTGAGTTAACCGGCAATAACCCTTTTACTGTGTTATTGTTAAGGCAAACAGTGCATTTCATTGTATGTTTCAATGTATATATGACAAATAAAGCTAATCTTTAAAAAATAATTTTAGAATCTGTTGAAATGAAATGATGAACATTGTCCCTCTTTGAATAAAGAAAAAAGAAAGGAAGCTTTAGTTGTCACATGTACATTGAAATTAAGAGTGAAATGCATCACTTGTGTCAAATGGAATCAGCAAGGATTGTGTTGGGGGCAGACTATACATGTCACCACACCTGTGGTGCCAACATTGCATGCCCACAACTCACTAACCCTAAGCAATTGTTTGTGGGAGGGAACCAGTGCACCCAGGGAGAACCCACACTGTTATGTGGAGAATGTTCAAACGCCTTACAGAAAACAGCAAGAATCAAGCTCTAGCGATGTAAAGCGATTGCACTAACTGCTACACTCGTAAAGCAATTGGACTAACGGCCTTGCTACTGTGACGCTCCCTATGCTACCATAAAGGACATAAACTTTTTCTGACAGCTTAGAATTATAATTTATGGAGGGTTGTAGTTCAAGTGAGTCATCAATTCCTCTCCCACCCCATCCCCCCATTTTTATAGTAAATGAGTGGGGAAGCCAGAAAGATTCCTTCCCACTACATAGACTGTGATTCAGTATTAATTACTTTACAAGATCAGCTATTCTGCACAGCATCAACATCAATGGTTCCATTCTGTGGTTTAAGTGACAGTTTTACTTTAATGTCCTTTGTCAATCCATAGACCCGGCAGTGAAATGACTGAAGTACACTCCAACATAATCAGAGTTCTGCACTGATGTACCAAGGAATTAAATGGGTTTAATCCGAAAAGTGACTTTTTTAAATGCAGATGGCTCTGTACATTTTAAAGAAAAGGGAAAACACAAGTTAACACCAGATAACAAATTTGCAAACCTTTGAGTATGCTGTTAACAAACTTGGGACTAGATATACACATGAGAAATCCTGCAGATGGTGGAAATCTAAAGCAACACTCACAAAATGCTGGAGGATCTATGGAAATGAATAAACAGTCAACGCTTCAGGATGAGATCCTTCTTGTGTTGCTTTGGGACCAGTTATACCATGGAATTGGATGGAGCTTAGGAGGATGATGGCACCTAACGGCGACTCCTTTGTTTGCATCTTCAGAAGCAGCTCTATTTCTATCTTTAATATCTCTTCTTTTCCTTTTCACAGTTCTTTTGAAGACCCTGACCTGGAGTTACATGCTGACCGGTTCGTTTTGGAAATGGGACCTGCTCTTGGTGTCTCGCGACCGGCCGCTTTTCGATATGCCAAGGATGCGGTCTGGAAGACTAGTGCGTCTTGAGGGTGCTGGATTATTGTGGCTCTGGAGGTGGGCGGACTCGAGGTCAATGCCACTGCCTGGGAGGCAGAAGATCAAAAGCAGCGAGATGGCTGCTGGCTCAGTGCCCAGAGACCTGAGGTATTTGGGCACAGAGCTCATAAAAAGCAATGCAACAGACTTTTAATGGCAAGTTGTTTTTGTTATGTCTCCCCTTTCGCTGAGAAGTGGGGACACCTCTTTTTCACATTAGGAAGAGAGAGAGCCTGTGGTATGTCGAATTATTGGGTGAACGAGTAGTCTTTGGGGTACTGCAAGTCTGTGTCTTTATTGATGTTTTGCTGCACGCTTGAGTGCTCGGTGGGGGGGCCAATGCTTTTTTGCTGGTGGCAGAGGGGGGTCATTGCTTTGCTGCTGCTTATGCATGGGTGGGTGGAGCTGGGGGGCTTTGGGGTTCTAACATTTAACTGTCATTCATTCTTTGGGACACTCCTCTGTTTTTGTGGATGTTTGCGAAGAAAAATAATTTCAGATATATATTGTATGCATTTCTCTGACTTTAAATATACCTATTAAAACCTAGTTTGGGAAAAATGTTTTTTTTTTCCAGCAGATTGGTGCAAAAAATCAAAAGCAAAGTGGTTGCCACAAAGTATTAAGAAGAAAAGTTTCCATGAATTATTTATCCTTTTCATTTCCCCTTTTGAACTAATCTGAGTTGATCTGAATTGATATTCTATTAGTATTTGCGACAAGACTGACACCAACTTGATGGCATGACATTGATTTCTCTAACTTCCAGAAATGTCTGGACCCTCCCCTTCCTCTCTTTATCTCTTCTCCATTCTGGCTCCCTTCAATTCACCTGCCCATCACCTCCCTCAGGTGCCAAACCTCCTCGCCTTTCTCCCATGGTTGACTCTCATCTCTAATTAGATTCCTTCTTCTTCAGCCCTTCATGTCTTCCACCTATCACCTCGTAGCTTCCTACTTCATGCTCCCTCCACTACCCACCACCTTCCCCCTAAATGGATCTCAACCCTCACCTTCCACCTTTACTCCTTCCCCCTCCCCTCCACCTTCTTATTCTGGTTTCTTCCCCCTGCCGTTCCAGTCCTGATGAAGGGTCAGGGCCCGAAACGTCAACTGTTTATTCATTCCCATAGGTGCTGCCTTACGTGTAGAGTTCCCTCCAGCATTCTGTGTCTGTTGCTCTGCCTCATTCTTGCTGCTTCGGTTCCGTGCTGCACACATTTCCCAATTCGTGTTACCTACACAAATTGACAAATGGTCACAATATATTGTGTCATCAGCAATAATTTGCATTTCTTTTCTGGCTGTTTAAACTGTCTCATTGTCTTCCGAAATCTGAACTACTGAAGCGAGAAGAGATTAGAGATTTATTTGTCACACGCACATTGAAACATGCAGTGAAATGTGTCGTTTGCATCAACGACCAACACAGTCCGAGGATACAGCGGGGGCAACCCACAGTTGTTGCCATGCTTCCCGCTCCAACAACTTACTAACCATACTCCGTACGCCTGTGGAATGTGGGAAGAAACTGGACACAGAGGACACATGCACAGTCACGGGGAAAACGAACGGGCTCCGTGAAAACAGCAGCGGTAACAGACAGGGTAATGGGGGTTTGAGAGCTGGGAAATTTTTTAAATAGACGACTTAGCCAGGAGCCCAGGCAAAACAGTAAACATACAATTCAAATTTGATTTGCTGCAGGTTTAGATCTAGGCAGAAAAGATTTGAATGAACTTAAGTTTAAAGAGGTGGCGGATGGAAGGCCAGCTGGTAAATCATTGCAATTGTCCAAATAATGAGTTAATAAGATTTAGTAAAAATTTAAGCATTACTTTGCAATGGCAGGCAATTTTGGAGGAGAAAACAAATAGGATAGGTAGAGTAAAGATTACACTGGATAACAAATTATGTTTAAAGTGCTGCTTCCTCCAAATTTTTTTTGTTTATGATAGACAGGTTGAAGCTGAACAGAAATATAATTTCAGATTACTTGTATCATGTAGGAATTTGGAAAAACAAGAAATTATCTTTTAATGAATATAATTTGTTTAATTGCATAATGGTGCTGAACTTTGCAAGCTAACAATGTTTTGTTGATGATTTTTGTTTGTACTCAGTGTCCAAGGCTTCTCGCTTAAGCATCCAACAATAGTCAGCCAGTATTGATGGATTCCATTTGCCCTGAAACCATTTCTCCATGACCGCAATGTCCTGATGAAACCTTTCACAATCTCATCACTGACAGAGCCAAGGTCTACAGGGAAGAAGTCCAGAGGGGAATGCACAAAATGAATCTTTAGTGACATGTTGCACTTCCAGGTTTGGTATGCTTTTTTTATAATATAATTTTTATTGAGTTTTCAAAAAAGAATACATGAAAAGATAAAATCTACCCTCCCCCCTCCCCTTAACCCTCCCCCCCCCATATATAGTCCTACCTAAAAAGAAAGAAGAGAAAAAAAAAAGAGCCGCCTGGGTATTAGAAGGTTTCCACATGCTCCATGGGATTCAAAATAAATTTGGTATAATTATTCGTTACTTTCCTCAAGGGACCAAGATCTTTATCAGAGCACTTAAATATGCCATCCTATCTTTTGTAAATAAGGGCACCAAATATTCAAAAATGTTACATATTTATCTCTTAAATTATAAGTAATTTTTTCGAGTGGAATAGAACTAGCCATTTCATTATTCCAGCGATCCATACTTAAATACGAATCAGATTTCCAAGTAACTGCTATAGTCTTCTTAGCTACTGCCAATGCAATTTTTATAAATTCTTTCTGATATTTATTCAATTTAAGTTTCGGCTTTATCCCTTCAATATCACCTAATAGAAATAATACAGGGTTATGTGGAAGTTGAGTTCCAGTAATTTGTTCCAATAAGACTCTTAAATTTATCCAAAAGGGTTGAATTTTAAAACAAGACCAAGTAGAATGTAAAAAAGTACCAATTTCTTGATTACACCGAAAACATTTATCGGATAGATTTGAATTTAATCTATTTATTTTTTGTGGTGTAATATATAATTGGTGTAAAAAATTATATTGTACTAATCTAAGTTGAACATTTATTGTATTTGTCATACTGTCAAGACAGAGTCTTGACCAATTTGTTTCATCAATATTAATATTCAGATCTGTTTCCCATTTTTGCTTTGACTTATGGATTCCTTGTTTAATTGTCTGTTCTTGAATCAAATTATACATACAAGAAATAGATTTTTTAATTTTCCCTTTTTGAATTAAAATTTCAATTTCATTAGGTTTTGGCAAAAACAGTGTTTGACCCAGCTTACCTTTTAAGTAAGCCCTTAATTGAAGGTAACAAAAGAAAGTATTACTTGATATTTTATATTTATCCTTTAATTGTTCAAATGACATCAATATACCTCGTTCATAACAATCTCCTATAAATTTAATCCCTTTTTGGTACCAATTATATAAAAGTTGATTGTCCATTGTAAAAGGAATAAGTCTGTTTTGGAACAAAGGTCTCCTTGCTAATAGAGATTTCTGTGTTTCATTATCAACATTTATCTTATTCCATAGATCAATCAATTGTGTTAATATAGGAGATTCTTTCTTTTCCCGTATCCATTTAGATTCCCATTTATATATAAAATCTTCAGGTCTATTTTCTCCTATCTTGTCTAATTCTATTTTAATCCATGCTGGTTTTCGATCATCGAAGAAAGATGCAATAAATCTAAGTTGATTTGCTTTATATTAGTTTTTAAAGTTTGGAAGTTGTAACCCTCCTAACCCAAATTTACATGTCAATTTTTCCAATGATATTCTTGACATTTTACCTTTCCAAAGAAATTTTCTCACACATTTATTTAACTCTTGAAAAAATTTCTGTGGCAATTGTATTGGTAATGTTTGAAACAAATACTGTAATCTAGGAAATATATTCATTTTTACAACATTGACTCTACCTACATTTTTACAACATTGACTCTACCTACTAATGTTATTGGTAGTATCATCCATTTGTCAAAATCTTCTTGAATTTTTTTCAATAGTGGTAAATAATTAAATTTATGTAAATTCTTTACATCATTATCAAGTCGTATACCTAAATACTTTATACCATTTACCGGCCATCTAAATTGGGTTACTAATCGACATTGACTATAGTCTCCTTTAGTAAGAGGTAAAATTTCACTTTTATCCCAATTTATTTTGTAACCTGATACCTTCCCATATTCATCCAATCTGGAAGATAATTTATGTAACGAATATTGTGGGTTTGTTAAGTAGATCAAAACATCATCGGCAAAAAGATTAATTTTATATTCCTCCTGATTAACTCTGAAACCCATAAGGTTTGGTATGCTTGAAGCATGTTGTCAACCAGATGCACGGAGCTTGGTGCTCTGTAGTTGCCAGAAATTTTTCAGCAACATCCTTAAATGCCTTCCATGCAATTTTCTGCAGTCCCACTAGAAGTTCTTCGAATTTCCTATCACTGATGACCTGTTTGATTTCTGGACCAACAAAAATGCCTACCCTAATATTGGCATCAGTTATTCTGACTTGAATTATGAATTAAAATAGCAAATATAGGCGATTTCAAACAATGGTGTGTGATAGGGAAATTTCATGGTGATTTTCATGATCAGCAGCCCAAAATCCATGAGATACACAAAACATATTCAGGAAACAAAATCTTCACTGTCCTGCATTATCATATGGTCAAAGATATTGCCACTGTTAGGACTATGAATGCTGTTTGAGTCAGCCATTGCATTAGGGAAGAGTACATACAGTAGAAGGGCATAAAACAGCTAAATCAGTACTGGCCTAATTTCCAATGGACTGCCTTGAAATTTCTTCTGAATGTTGTATATTGTAGGTGATACCATGGATCACATGGCCCAATTTTAAAATTCTCAGTCAACTGGTAAAGTTATGGTGATGATCACTGCAAACCTGATCCTGACTTGCTACTGTTTGATTTTTCCCCTGGAATTTCCTAATGGCCTTGGCTTCCACCTGCTTCTGTTCACTTTCAATCTGACTGAGATATGAGCAGGAAGATTCTAAAGTGAACCATACTCAAGCCATTGGTACTAATATTTGAAGGGTCATTGCAGAAAGTTTGTTCGCAATTAGAAATTTTTCACAAGACAGTTCTCAGATTTGCTTTCCTCATTTCAAGGCTACTAAACAGTTCAGCAAAAGATATTTATTTATTTTTATTTAGAGATACAGCGACGGACAAGTGCTTCTGGTCCAATGAGCCACACTGTCCAGCAACGCTAGTATAATCACAGGACAATTTATAATGTCCAATTAACTGAACAAGATGGCGCCAGTGAACAATGTGACCAAAGGTGACATCCTTTAGACGGTTCACAAAACTACTTATTTCAAACATAATTCAGCTACTATTGGAGCCTATTGATATGCTTTTAGGCCGATTGAGCAATCTGGTGCTTTGCTGCCTCCGAGGAAGTTCGGTGAGGTTTCTAGCAAAGTGTGCCAAGAAGCCTGGAGATGGGATGAGACCCCATGATCGACTCCATTTCTCGCCAATCTCACCAATTAAAGCATCGAGGAAGAACGAAATCAACAATGATGAGAGCAGAAGGCGAGTGGGTGTTCAGCACCATTTACCTGTGGCTGACTGGTCTCTCTCTCACTCTCACTCACTGCTTCTGGAGGAAGGTTCCCGCGTTTGACTGGTCTCACTCTCACTCACTGCTTCTGGAGGAAGGTAGTTGTGTGTGAGTGGTCTCTCTCTCTCTCTCGTTCTTGTTCACTGCTGGCAGAGGAAGGTGCCTGCGTTTGAATAATCGCTCCCTCTCTCCCTCTCACTCAATGTGTCAGAGAATGATGTGGAGTCTTGGGTCATGGGTAAGATTTAATCAACGTGGTTCATGGATTAGACTCCTTAGCTCATGTTATGATGTGATTCTGGTTTCTGGTTGTTCCCTTTTTGTTGCTATTTTGTGCGATTTTGATGGAGGAGGACAGGGAACTGTGGCCTGCCGTCAGCGAACAACACAGTGCCTGACTGGGCTGAGCTGAGCCGAAACTGAAGGTTCCTGGATTGTTTCAATGACTTTGGGATTTGATGTTTTATATTCTGTGTTTTCACTCATTTTTTGCTGTTGGCATGATTTGTTCCTTTCTTTGCACGTTGGGTGTTTGATGCTTTTCTTTGTTCGGGTTCCATGGTTTTCTTTGTTTTGTGGCTGTCTGCGGGAACACGAATCTCAGGGTTGTATATGCATACATACTTTGATAATAAATGTTCATGAAATCTTTGAATCTAACCTACTAACTGGCATGTCTTCGGATTGTGGGAGGAAACCAGGTCATCAGGAAGAAACCCTCACATTCACAGGGAGAAGGTACAAACCCCTTACAGCTGTAGCTGGAATTGAATTCCAAACTCCAGTATACCCTGAGATGTACCAGCATCACACTAACAGCTACACTACCGCGGTACCTAAAATATTACATTGCTCCGAGATATTGAGAAATGAAGTGTCACACGCACAAAAAGTCCATTGCAGACGAAAAATTTGCTTAAGGAAAAGCCATGCAATATGTACGGAAGTCTGGTGCCATTACCTTTTTGCCAGTTTGATGGTTATTTTTGCAGTAAATTCCATTTAGAGACAACTTCATTTATGAAGATAATTAAATTGAGATTTGTATTTGGTAGAAATTGGTAACAACTGCTGTATTTGCTGATTGTCAGGAGGAACTCCCTGGGATTATTAATCAATAAATATGTGCTTCTTGAATGACAATCATCTCAATCCAGAGAGACACAAGAGATGGCAGAGACTGGAATTTCATGCAAAAAACAATTTGCTGGAAGAACTCAGCAGGTCCAGTAGCATCTCTGGGAGGAAAGGAGAATGAAGGGAGATTTGATAGAGGGATACACAATCATGAGGGGTATCGATAAGATGAATGTAAGCAGGCTTACGCTGAGGTTGGGTGAGGCTGGAACTAGAGGTCATGGGTTAAAGGTGAAGGATGAAATATTTAAGGGGAACATGAGGGAGAACTTCTTCACTCAGAGGGTGGTAAGACAAACTGCCGGTGGAGTGGTTGATGCAGAATTCACTTCAACGTTTAAGAGAAATTTCAATTTGTATGAATTGTAGTGGCATCGAGGGTTATGGTCCAAGTGTTGTTCAGTGGTACTAGGCAGTACAACAGTTGGGCATGGACTAGATGGGCTGAAGGGCCTGTTTCTGTGCTGTAGTACTTTATGCCTCCATGAAAGGACATCTCAGATTATCTCCCTTCTTCAATCTCAATCCTCATGCAGGGTTACGATCTGAAATGTAAAAAAATGCCATTTCCTCCTCCAGATGCTTCTCAATCCACCGAGTCCTTCCAGCAGATTGAACACAAGAGCTAGGAGCAGGAGTTGGCCATCTGGCCGATCGAACCTTCCCCACCATTCAATAGGATCATGGACTTCACCCTACCTACCTGCCTTTTCTCTATAACACTTAATTACTTTGCAGTGCAAAAAGCTATCCACCAGTGTCCTAAATATGTTTAATGAGGTCACCTCTGCTGCTTCCCTGGACAAATAATTCCAGATTCCCTGCACTCTGGAAAAATCAGTTTCTCCTCATCTCCATCCTAATTCTCCGAAAAGGAACCTGAGGGGAACTTCTTCACTCAGAGGCTGGTGCGAGAGTTGAACATGCTGCCGGTGGAAGTGGTGCATGCTGGTCCATTTAGGAGGAGTTTGGGTAACTTCATGGAAGGGAGTCTTATTCATACAGATCAGCGCATTACATGGTGCATTGAAGAAGTACTGGATAAAACAGTAACAGAGTGCAGAGTAAAGATGACATTTACTGTACGTAGAACACAGAACAGTACAGCACAGTACAGGCCTTTCAGCCCACAATGTTGTGCCGACCCTTAAACCCTGCCCCCCCATAACCCCCACCTTAAATTCCTCCATACACCTGTCTAGTAGTCTCTTGAATTCACTACTGTACCTGCCTCCATCACTGACTCAGGCAGTGCATTCTACACTCCAACCACTGTCTGAGTGAAAAACCTTCCCCTAATATCCCTCTTGAACATCCCACCCCTCTCCTTAAAGCCATATCCTCTTGTACTGAGCAGTGGTGCCCTGGGGAAGAGGCGTTGGCTATCCACACTATCTATCTATTCCTCTTAATATCTTGTATACCTCTATCATGTCTCCTCTCATCTTACTTCTCTCCAAAGAGTAAAGCCCTAGCTTCCTTAATTTCTGATCATAACGCATACTCTCTAAACCAGGCAGCATCCTGGTAAATCTCCTCTGTACCCTTTCCAATGCTTCCACATCCTTCCTATAGTGAGGCGACCAGAACTGGACACAGTACTCCAAGTGTGGCCTAACCAGAGTTTTATACAGCTGCATCATTACCCTGCAATTCTTAAACTCTATCCCTCGACCTATGAAAGCTAACACCCTATAAGCTTTCTTAACTACCCTATCCACCTGTGAGGCAACTTTCAGGGATCTGTGGACATGTACCCCGAGATCCCTCTGCTCCTCCACACTACCAAGTATCCTGCCATTTACCTTGTACTCTGCCTTGGAGTTTGTCCTTCCAGAGTTTACCACCTCACACTTCTCCAGGTTGAACTCCATCTGCCACTTCTCGGCCCACATCTGCATCCTATCAATGTCTCTCTGCAATCTTCAACAATCCTCTACACTATTCACAACACTAACAACCTTTGTGTCGTCTGCAAACTTGCCAACCCACCCTTCTACCCCCACATCCAGGTCGCTAAAAAAATCATGAAAAGTAGAGGTCCCAGAACCGATCCTTGTGGAACACCACTAGTCACAACCTTCCAATCCAAATGTACTCCCTCCACCACGACCCTCTGTTTTCTGCAGGCAAGACAATTCTCAATCCACCTGGCCAAACTTCCCTGGATCCCTTGTCAAACCTTGTGTGGAACCTTGTCAAATGCCTTATGAAAATCCATGCAGATCACATCCACTGCACTACCCTCATCTATATGCCTGGTCACCTCCTCAAAGAACTCTATCAGGCTTGTTCGACATGATCTGCCCTTCAAAAAGCCATGCTGACTGTCCCTGATCAGACCATGATTCTCTAAATGCCCATAGATCCTATCTCTAACAATCTTTTCCAACAGCTTTCCCACCACAGATGTAAGGCTCACTGGTCTGTAATTACCCGGACTCCTCTTATTTACCCCTCAATCGTGACCCCACTAAGGAGCACTAGGCCATTGTCTCCCACACCATCATCAACTTTATCCACTCAGGGGATCTCCCATCCACTGCTACCAACCTTATAGTTCCCACACCTTGCACCTCCCGTTTCTACCTCCTACCCAAGATCCACAAACTTGCCTGTCCTGGCAGACCTATTGTCTCAGCTTGCTCCTGCCCCACCAAACTCAATTCTGCATACCTCGACACGGTTTTATCCCCCCTTGGTCAATCCCTTCCTACCTATGTTCGTGACACTTCTCACGCTCTTAAACTTTTCAATGATTTTAGGTTCCCTGGCCCCCACCGCTTTATTTTCACCATGGATGTCCAGTCCCTAGATACTTCCATCCCCCATCAGGAAGGTCTTGAAGCTCTCCACTTCTTTTTGGATTCCAGACCTAATCAGTTCCCCTCTACCACTACTCTGCTCTGTCTAGCAGAATTAGTCCTTACTCTTAATAATTTCTCCTTTGGCTCCTCCCACTTCCTCCAAACTAAAGGTGTAGCTATGGGCACCCGTATGGGTCCTAGCTATGCCTGTCTTTTTGTAGGCTTTGTGGAACAATCTATGTTCCGAACCTATTCTGGTATCTGTCCCCCACTTTTCCTTCGCTACATCGACGACTGCATTGGCGCTGCTTCCTGCACGCATGCAGAGCTCGTTGACTTTATTAACTTTGCCTCCAACTTTCACTCTGCCCTCAAGTTTACCTGGTCCATTTCCGACACCTCCCTCCCCTTTCTAGATCTTTCTGTCTCTGTCTCTGGAGACGGCTTATCCACTGATGTCTACTATAAGCCTACTGACTCTCACAGCTATCTGGACTATTCCTCTTCTCACCCTGTCTCTTGCAAAACTGCCATCCCCTTCTCGCAATTCCTCCATCTCCGCCGCATCTGCTCTCAGGATGAGGCTTTTCATACCAGGACGAGGGAGATGTCCTTCTTTTTTAAAGAAAGGGGCTTCCCTTCCTCCACCATCAACTCTGCTCTCAAACGCATCTCCCCCATTTCACACACATCTGGTCTCACTCCATCCTCCCGTCATTCCACTAGGAATAGGGTTCCCCTGGTCCTCACTTACCACCCCACCAGCCTCTGGGTCCAACATATTATTCTCCGTAACTTCCGCCACCTCCAACGGGATCCCACCACTAAGCACATCTTTCCCTCCCCACCCCTGCTTTCCGCAGAGATCACTCCCTACATGACTCCGTTGTCCATTCGTCCCCCCCATCCCTCCCCATTGATCTCCCTCCTGGCATTTATCGTTGTAAGCGGAACAAGTGCTACACATGCCCTTACACTTCCTCCCTTACCACCATTCAGGGCCCTAGACAGTCCTTCCAGGTGAGGCGACACTTCACCTGTAAGTCAGCTGGGGTGATATACTGCGTCTGGTGTCTTCTATATATTGGCGAGACCCGACGCAGACTGGGAGATCGTTTTGCTGAACACCTATGCTCCGTCCACCAGAGAAAGCAGGATCTCCCAGTGGCCACACATTTTAATTCCACATCCCATCCCCATTCTGATATGTCTATCCACGGCCTCCTCTACTGTAAAGATGAAGCCACACTCAGGTTGGAGGAACAACACCTTATATTCCGTCTGGGTAGCCTCCAACCTGATGGCATGAACATTGACTTCTCTAACTTCCGCTAATGCCCCACCTCTCCCTCGTACCCCATCTGTTATTTATTTATATACACACATTCTCTCTCTCTCTCTCCTTTTTCTCCCTCTGTCCCTCTGACTATACCCCTTGCCCATCCTCTGGGTCCCCCCCCCCCCGCCTTTCCTTCTGCCTGGGCCTCCTGTCCTATGATCCCCTCATATCCCTTTTGCCAATCACCTGTCCAGCTCTTGGCTCCATCCTTCCCCCTCCTGTCTTCTCCTATCATTTTGGATCTACCCCTCCCCCTCCCACTTTCAAATCGCTTACTAGCTCTTCCTTCAGTTAGTCCTGATGAAGGGTCTCAGCCTGAAATGTCGACTGTACCTCTTCCTACAGATGCTACCTGGCCTGCTGCGTTCACCAGCAACTTTGATGTGTGTTGCTTGGACTATCCCTACTTCCTTTTTTGAACAAGGGGAAAACTTTAGCCTCCCTCCAATCCTCTGGTACCATTCCAGTGGTCAACGATGACATAAATATCCTAGCCAGAGGCTCAGCAATCTCTTCCCTCACCTCGTGGAGCAGCCTGGGGATTATTCTGTCAGGCCCTGGGACTTATCCGTCCTAATATATTTTAACAACTCCAACACCTTCTCTCCTTTAATATCAACAAGCTCCAGAACATCAAACTCACTCATATTGTCCTCACTGTCACCAAGTTCCCTCTCAATGGTGAATACCGAAGAGAAGTATTCATTGAGGACCTCGCTCACTTCCACAGCCTCCAGGCACATAATCCCACCTTTATCTCTAATCGGTCCTACCTTCACTCCTGTCATCCTTTTGTTCTTCACATAATTAAAGAATGCCTTGGGGTTTTCCTTTATCCTACTCACCAAGGCCTTCTCATGTCCTGTTCTTGCTCTCCTCAGCCCGTTCTTAAGCTCCTTTCTTGCTACCCTATATTCCTTAATAGACCCATCTGATCCTTGATTTCTAAACCTCATGTATGCTGCCTTCTTCCACCTAACTAGATTCTCCACCTCACTTTTGACCCATGGTTCCTTCACCCTACCATTCTTTATCTTCCTCACCGGGACAAATTTATCCCTAACAACCTGCAAGAGATCCCTAAACATCGACCACATATCCATAGTACATTTCCCTGCAAAAACATCATCCCAATTCACACCCGCAAGTTCTAGCCTTATAGCCTCATAATTTGCCCTTTCCCAATTAAAAAATTTCCTGTCCTCTCTGATTCTATCCTTTTCCATGATAATGCTAAAGGCCAGGAAGCGGTGGTCACTGTCCCCCAGATGCTCACCAACTGAGAGATCTGTGACCTGACCCGGTTCGTTACCTAATACTGGATCTAGTATGGCATTCCCCCTAGTTGGCCTGTCAACATACTGTGACAGGATTCCATCCTGGACACACTTAACAAACTCTGCCCTGTCTAAACCATTGGAACTAATCAAGTGCCAATCAATATTAGGGAAGTTAAAGTCACCCATGATAACAACCCTGTTATTTTTGCACCTTTCCAAAATCTGCCTCCCAATCTGCTCCTCGGTATCTCTGCTGCTACCAGGGGGCCTACAGAATACTCCCAGTAGAGTAACTGCTTCCTTCCTGTTCCTGACTTCCACCCATAGTGACTAAAAAGAAGATCCTGCTACATTACACATCAAAGTTGCTGGCGAACACAGCAGGCCAGGCAGCATCTCTAGGAAGAGATACAGTCGACCTTTCAGGCCGAGACCCTTCGTCAGGACTAACTGAAGGAAGAGTTAGTAAGAGATTTGAAAGTGGGAGGGGGAGGGGGAGATCCAAAATGATAGGAGAAGACAGGAGGGGGAGGGATGGAGCCAAGAGCTGGACAGGTGATTGGCAAAAGGGATATGAGAGGATCATGGGACAGGAGGCCCAGGGAGAAGGAAAAGAGGGAGGTGGGGGAGAAAAACCCAGAGGATGGGCAAGGGGTATAGTCAGAGGGAGAGAAGGAGAAAAAGGAGAGAGAAGAAAGAATGTGTGTATATAAATAAATAATAGGTGGGGTACGAGGGGAAGGTGGGGCATTAGTGGAACTTAGAGAAATCAATGTTCATGCCATCAGGTTGGAGGCTACCCAGACGGTTCCTCCAACCTGAATGTGGCTTCATCCTTACAGTAGAGGAGGCTGTGGATAGACATGTCAGAATGGGAATGGGATGTGGCTCCATCCCTCCCCCTCCTGTCTTCTCCTATCATTTTGGATCTCCCCCTCCCCCTCCCACTTTCAAATCTCTTACTAGCTCTTCCTTCAGTTAGTCCTGACAAAGGGTCTCGGCCTGAAACGTCAACTGTACCTCTTCCTAGAGATACTGCCTGGCCTGCTGCGTTCACCAGCGACTTTGATGTGCGTTGCCTGAATTTCCAGCATCTGCAGAATTCCTTGTGTCCTGCTACATTACCCACCCTTTCTGTAGCTGTAATAGTATCCCTGACCAGTAATGCCACCCCTCCTCCCTCCCCCTCCCATCCCTTTTAAAGCACTGAAATTCAGGAATATTGAGAATCCATTACGGTCCTGGTGCCAGCCAAGTCTCTGTAATGGCCACTACATCATAATTCCATGTATGTATCCAAGCTCTCAGTTCATCACCTTTGTTCCTGATGCTTCTTGCATTGAAGTATATGTACTTTAGCCCCTCTACCTTATTACCTTTACACCCTTTATTCTGCTTCTCTTTCCTCAATTGCAGGCAGACTGTAAGGTGCGAGATCATAATCAGGTGGATTGTGAGGTCAGGGGTCCACCTTATCATACAAGAGACTGACAACAGTGGGATAGATGCTGTGCTGGTGGGACGTGCTTTTGAATTTTCTGCCCAATGGGAGACAGGGGAAGAGGGAATGTCTGAAGTGAGGCGTTTTGATTACACTGGCTGCTTTACTAAGGCAGTACCAAGTAGCTCTCATTAGAATAGTAGATTCTATTGTATTTTTTGTTCTACTTTGAATGCCTGCAAGGAAATGAAATTCAGGGTAGTATGTGGGGACATACTGTATACGTACTTTGATAGTAAATTTATTTTGAACTTTGAGTTCCCTGTAGCCTTCAATTCCCTGATTTTTTGGGGAAAAAAGTCATCTTAAGCTTTTTTTTAAATATCTTTTGATTCAGCCTAATAACTTTAAGTTCTCTTTAATATTTGTTCTTAGTTACTCAAGAATCAAGTCATGTGCAGCTACACCAAACATGTTTCAATGCATTCTGAAATGTCATTAGTAAGTTCATGCCTACCCTCACTGACCTTTATATATACGTTAGGTATAATGGGCTGCTTTGCCTATACTGATGTACGTTCTTCGCACAGAACAAAAGCTGTCTGTTATGTTTTGAACTTATCAACCTTTGTTTTGACTTCCTCCACCCGAATAACTTTCTGAATAATTGAAAAAGTATGCTAATTGTTGGACTTCACTCCATGAAAGATGTACACAGATCATTTTAAGACACAAGGGGTGGGGGGTGGAAGGAGATGGAAAGAGAAAAAAAAATCTTGACTAGGCCAACAAGTCTTTGCATTAGCTGCCAGGATGCCAGAATTTTCCATCTTACATTGCCTCCTTATTGTAAGGAAAATGATGAATAGCTGGCAAATTTCCTTGAGAATAGATTGCTTAGTAATTGTGAAATCTCTTGTAATGATAGCAAAGAGAAGCATGAGAAGCGATTGGCCTTGTGCAGGGATATCTAATGAAATGAATTGTGTAATGGAGAAACACGCAAAGGCTTTGCCAAGTCAGATGTGAATGAGTAACAAGTGTGGGTGGACTTCCCTGGAATTTGTGGGGGAAATATCCAGTTGCTGCCTCTTAAGGAGTTTAGTGTTTGACCATGACTCATAGAAGTAAAGCTGTTTGAGTATTTTGTTTAAATGCGCACAAATACTTCACCTAAATTAACGTAATTTAACTTCTTTGAAAAATGCAGTAATAATTAATCTTATAACAACACGTGAAGCTTAGAGAAGAGAAGTGAATTTCAATAGCATTCGACATAGAATATAGCCCAGGAATAGGGCCTTCTGACCAGAAAGACTCTGTCAGCCATGAAGCCAAATTAAATTAAACCTCTTTGCCTTTCAGGAATGAATGTAAGACTATAAGCCACACTCCCAGCATTCTACAGATGAGAAGTAGAGAACATCACTGCATGGTATTGAAACTGCACTGCGGTGAACAGGAAGGCTTTATTACAGGTAGAGAAAACTGCCCAACGCATCACTGGCACCAGCCTACCCGCCATCAATGACACATACACAGAAAGATGCCAGAAAAGGGCCAGTAACATCAGGGAGGATCCTACCCACCCTGCTCATGGGCACTTTGTCCCATTCCCATCAGGGAGGAGGCTATGTAGCATCCACGCCAGGACCACCAGACTCAAAAAGCTACTTTGTACAGCAACGTAATAGGCAAAAATGTACATCACTCACAACTACTGCCATTGAGTTGGGGTTTTACTTTAAAAGGATGGTCTGACGTGATGACGTCATGACGTAAAGATTTTTAGCTCAATTTCGTGTTTAGGTTTTGGAGCTGAATAAGATGTGTTACAGGTTTCATTAAACACCTCCACCCACTCACCCACCCCTCCACACCCCCAACCGCCACTACTTTATCGTTTCCTGTCAGTCACTTTGCGCACAGTCACTTGTGTGCCTAGCATCACTTAATGGACATACAATTGATCTATGTATATAAGCTATCCTATGCATTTATATTTATTGTGTTCTTTATCCAGGGGGCCAGGAGCCAGGGCACAGGCCCAGGATCGACTCTGTCTCACGCTGATCTCACCGATTTATGCACTGGGGAAGATTGAAGCCATCAAGGTGTGTGTGGCAGGCAAGCGGGTGCTCAGTGCACCTGCCAGCCTCTCACTCGCTGCTGCCGCAGAAGGTATCTGCGTGCAGTGACCTCTCACTCTCTCTTGCTCACTGCTCCCGAGCGAAGGTCCTTGCGTTCAAATGATCTCCCTCGGTTGGCGGATGGTGCTGGAACAAGGTTTAATCAATGTGGATTGTACATTTGGACTCTAATTCAGGTTTATGATGTGTCTAGTTTCTAGTTCTAGTTCTGGTCCCTCTTTTTTGTTATTACCTTTTTCGTTATTACCTGCAGGTAATGAACACTGAGCTGAACTGAACTGATACATGCCTTTTGATTTTATGTTTTCACTCTTTCTTTCTGCTTTTGCTCTTTTTGTCACTGTTTGCACAATTTTATTTTGCACTGGGGGGGTTTGATTATTGATGTTTTTCTTTGAATGGGTTAGCTCGATGTTTCTTTGTCTTGTGACTGTGGGGAAGATGAATTTCAGTGTTGTATACTGCATAGATACTTTGATAATAAATATAGTTTGAATCTTTGAGACTCTGCAGATGCTGGAAATCCAGAACAAGATGCCAAGTCCTTTTATCAGATCTTCGAATCAAGACCAGAATCTGAGTCCCAGTGAAGGATCTTGGCCCGTATTGCTGACTGTTTTCTCCCATCCATAGCTGCTATTTGTCTGATCTGCTGAGTTCTTCCAGCATTTCACACACCAGCTTGCTTTGCACTGCCTGATCTGCAGCAGAACTCCACTGCGAGAGGCCAGTATATTGTAAATAATGAGAATTAAAGTCTTGTAGTTTATCCGTAACAATGCTGATGGCAGACATCAGCATTGTTACTGGACAAGAATGTAGGGATCTTTATTTGGATGGACACGTGTAAAGTTATATCAATCTCAGAAAAATCTCTGTCCCAACAATTTTCTGGCCAAATAAAAAAAAGTCATACAACAAATTCCAGATTCCAGTGTCTGTGGTCTCTTGTGTTTGCACATTTTTATTGATTGCTTCATATAAGGCCCTCGTTCCCACTGGTTAGTCATAGTCATACTTTATTGATCCCAGGGGAAACTGGTTTTCCTTACAGTTGCACCATAAATAATAAATAGTAATAAAACCATAAATGGTTAAAAAATAATATGTAAATTATGCCAGGAAATAAGTCCAGGACCAGCCTATTGGCTCGGGGTGTCTGACACTCCAAGGGAGGAGTTGTAAAGTTTGATGGCCACAGGCAGGAATGAAGGCCAGTATTCTGAATCATAGTTCATTCTAAATCATAGTTCTCAGCACTATTTATAGTTTCACCTGTGTGCTGTTTCTATGTCATATCCAACAATGATGGGAGACCAGTGCAGGGGAGTTTTTAAAGTGGAAAAACCTTTTCACTGGGGCAATTCCACTCTTTCGGAAGTCAGGGTCCAGTGGTACGAGTAGTCATCACACTAAGTGGTCTTCGTTAGTTGTAGTGGATAACCACGACTTCTTTTGTGTCTTGTTATGCCCTTTATCCCCATGGAACGTTGCGGAAGGAGAAGATGGGAGGAGAAGATGGCGGCGCGCCTGCGTGTGCGCAGACCTCCGGTGAAAAATGATATCGTATCTGTTAAATACGGGCCGTGGACAATTCTGCTTTGATGGAGAATGGACATGAAAGCACAGACGAACATCTGGAGAAATTTCTGAAACGCTCGTTCGCTGCTGTCATTAATGCGTGGTCGGGAATCTTTCGGAGGGTAGGCCTCAAAATCCTTGGCTTTGCCTACTGTTGGCGACCGAGGTTGAGGTCGAATTGTTCGGACAGAGATGGCGCTCAGTACTCGGTGTTGGAGAGCTGATCGGAGGCTCGAAGTTTTCGGATGACTCAGAGTCGGATTGTGGTCGGCATGGCAGGGAGAGTTTTTCTTCCTTCTCCCATCTGTGTGAGATGTGGGACATTTGAGAAACTCTGAACTTTACTGTGCTCATGAACTTCTTCATCAAGTTATGGTATTGTTGCACTGTTTGTAACTGTATGTTATAATTATGTGGTTTTGTCAGTTTTTTCAGTCTTGGTCTGTCCTGTGTTTTGTGATATCACATCGAAGGAAATAATGTGTCACTTCTTAATGCATGCATTACTAAATGACAATAAAAGAGGACTGCATGTCTTCATAATCTAAAAAAAAGTTGCCTTTCTGGGTCTCACGGTTGGTTTCATCCACTCAGTCCGTGTGTTGGGTAATGCAAGGGGTAGAAACCTACACAAAAGCCACAACTACTGCCTCATTCGTTTTTGTCTGCCATGACACACACAAACATCCCCTTAGGCCCCCCTACGATGGCCCGTCTGCGTTTTGCAACGGAGAGAAAAGATTTTTATCTTAGATAGGAGGGGTAAACCTGAATGTATTTCAGTATATCTCCTTAAAGCAGCCCCCGAGGGATGGATTCCACTGCCGTGGCCCTGCCATCACGACGTGACCAAGAGCATCTGTCGACACACCTCTTAATGAGCCAGAGCCACCTGCTGTTCCTCCACCCATGGAACACAGGATCGGAGCCGGGCGGCTCGTCCGAGCTAGGACAAGCTCACAATCCCAGTTTTAGTGAATTCTGAGGGGGGAGGTGGGGGGGGGAACATACATAACTCACAACCACCGACAGAGTTGGGGTTCATTTTAAGAGGCTGGTCTGACATAATGATGTGAAATTTTTTACCGCTCTTTATGTTCGGCATTTGTTTGACAGTAAAGGAGTTGCTGTTTTTCTTAAACTTAAACGCCTCTGCTGTTTTATTTATGAAAACCTACACACGGGGCTGACATGGGTACGTAAAAATATACATATCTCTTTTTTATTTGCACAGTTTGCCTTCTTGTGCACATTGACTGTTTGTCAGCCTTTGTTTATATATTGTTTTTGCATAAATTCGATTATATCACAGCCAGCCTCCCCTCATCGCTGGATCCTCTACAGTTTGCTTATTGTCCAAATCGCTCTACGGAGGAGGCAATATCCACCACACTGCACACAGTTCTCTCTCACTTGGACAACAAAGACACTTATGCCAGAATCCTGTACACTGATTTCAGTTCAGCGTTCAATACCATCATCCCACAGAGACTAGTGGAGAAACTGTCGCTGCTTGGCCTTAGCACTGCCATGTGTCGCTGGATTCTGGATTTCTTGACAGAGCGACCACAGTCAGTCCGTGTTGGCAGGAACATCTCTGACTCCATCACACTGAGCACTGGATCCCCACAAGGCTGTGTGCTTAGCCCATTGTTGTTTACACTGCTAACACATGACTGTGCAGCCAGATTCAATGAGAACCTGATCATTAAATTTGCAGATGATATCACAGTGGTGGGGCTCATCAGCAAAAATGATGAAACAATGTACAGGGAGGAGGTCAAACACCTAGAGAGCTGGTGCAGGGATAACAACTTGATGCTTAATGTCACCAAAACCAAGGAGATGATCGTCGATTTCAGACGGTCTCAGCCTGAGCACACACCCCTCAGCATCAGCAGCTCCACAGTGGAGAGAGCGGAAAACATCAAGTTCCTTAGAGTGCAGATCTTGGACAATCTCACCTGGTCCAGGAACACCATTGGGATTGTGAAACGGGCCCAACAGAGATTGCACTTACTGAGGAAGCTTAAACAAGCATCACTCCCCACTAACATCTTAACTACATTCTACAGAGGTGTGGTTAAGAGTGTGCTGACCTTTTGCATCACAACCTGGTACTCCAGCTGCAGTGCTGTCGACAAAAAAGCCTTGCAGAGGGTGGTTAGGGGAGCAGAGAAGGTTATTGGGGTCTCCCTACCTTCTGTCCAAGACCTCTTTCAGAGTCAATGCCTCCAGAACACACGGTACATCATTAAAGACCCCTCACACCCTCTCCAAGAACTGTTTGTTCTTCTGCCATCAGGCAAACATTACAGGAGCATCAAAACGAAAACCACAAGGCTACTAAACAGCTTCCTCCCACAGGCAGTCAGACTGCTAAATAGCTGCTCTACCTGACTCTGCTTTTGGACACTTTTAACTTGCACTGGACACTTATAACTTGATTTTAACTGACATGTGGCTGTTGTGTTTTACTATTTATTGTTATGTTTATTATTTAGTGTTGCGTTTGTTATGTTATGATTGCACTACCCCTGAGAAACGCTGTCTCACTCTGCCCTACAGAGCTGATGTACGGTTAAAATGACAATAAAGTTTTTTTTGAATCTTTGAATCTTGAATATTTCAATATTCAAGATTCAAGATTGTTTAAAGTCATTTCCAGTACACAAGTGTAAAGGCGATCAAAATAGTTGTTACTCCAGATCCGATGCAGCACGAAACAAAAACACAGTAAGATTTAAAAAATCACAATAAATATAAGTGCGTACAATACCTTGTATACACAGATTGATTGTTCATAAAGAGACGCTAGGCACTCTGACGGGAAATGAAAAACATAGTGGTCATTAAGGGGGTGGAGGAGTGAGTTAGTGGGTTAAATTTAGTTTCCTGTAAATGCCCACAAGAAAATGAATTTCAGGGTTGTATATGGTGACATATACAAACATTGGTAATAAATCCACTTCGACTTTGACTAAATGGCACTTGAATGGCATACTAAGCCTAAATGAGATGAAGTCAGTTGTTGTAGGTCCAGTGTCAAATCAGGGAAGTGCAGTAGATGTCTTTCCATGAAGGACATCCATGAGTTACGAGAGGTTTTACAACTGGCTAATAATTGGATGGGCATACAATGTATGAATATGGATATTTGCTTCTTATTGGAACATCGAACATTGAATGGTTCAGCAGAGAAACAAGCCCTTTGGCCCACAATATTGTGCCCATCCAAATAAATTAGTAATCAATTGGCCAACTGAACTAATCCCTTTTGCCTATACAATGTCTATATCCCTCCATTTTCCTCATACTTATGTGCCTATCCAAACATCTCTTAAAAATCCCCAGTGTAGCTGCCTCCACCACCACCCCAGGCAACACCTTCCAGACACCCACCCTTGCCCCTCATGTCTCCTTGCCCCCCTCACCTTAAACACATGCCCTCTGGTATTAGACATTTCGACCCTGGGAAAAGGATACTGTCTGTCTACTCTATCTATGCCTCTCATAGTTTTATAAACCTCAATCAGATCTCCCCCATCCCCCAGCCTCTGCTGTTCCAGAGAAAACAACCCAAGTTTGTCTAACCTCTCATTATAGCACGTGCCTTCTCATCCAGACAGCATCCTGGTAAACCTCCTGCACGCTCTCCAAAGCCTCGCCACCCTTCCTTATTATGGATTTAATTATTAGAATTTGTTTTCCACAGCTAAACTGGTTTGATTTAGCAGATCTAAGATGTAGCCGCAGGGCAGTTTCTTCGAGCTCATCTGCGAAACAGCTTTAATTTCTTCTCTCTAACATCTCTTTTTCCCTTTACAAGGTGGATGGGGTGCTGCACTCAAACTGCGATTCTTTACGCCGGTGGTTCCTACTCCCAGAAATCACCAATCAGCCATTTCTCGATATCCCAATGATGCTGCCTCAAAGACGTGCACCTTCCGCGGTTGTGGATGGGCCGATTCCCTGCCGGTGTTGCCAACTGAGGCGTCGCGGAAGAATGGAACATCACGAACATCAGTTAGGCTGTTGGAGGCCTTTGTACTAGGGTGATCGCTCTCTCTTTCTCTTGATGGTGGGGGAGAGTTTTTTGCTGATTCTCAAATCGGAGGAAGTCAGAATAAAAGCGATGTGGCAGGCTGTAACATCATAGCAGCGACTGTTTTGTTGGTTTCCACCTGTGTTCCCTCTAAGCTGTATGCGTGTGCGCGCACACATTTTTCAACCAGCACACAAAGGAAATTAATGTGCACACAAAAGTTTAGTTACCTAAAATAATGTAGTAATTATTAATTATCTTGTTGAGAATAATCTTTTAGCAAAATGTTTCTGTCAACCAGTTAGTCGGTTTTTCAAGTACCATAATGCACGTCACCTCACCTTTCCTGTTCCGGTTTGTACAGCTGCATCACGGTGGCAGCCATCTTTGGCGGACAGTGTACATATTGTAAAGTTTACAAAGACCTGTTTCAAATCCTGTAGATAGCTTACTAAGTTTTCATTAAAAAAGATCAGTCAAATGACCCTGTGGCTAAATACTGTCACGAGAAATTGATAAACTTCACATACAAAGTAGCTTTACAGGTATTAAGTGATGTTTATGATGAGCTGGCTGCACTGTGCAAGATTCTGCAAAAGAGTGGCCTGACACCGATTGATTCACTTCATTTTGCGCGAGGCAAAATTAACAAGATAAGAAAGCAGTATCTGGGAGACAGTGTTTCATGGAATGACAAAGTTAAAGTTTTGCTAAGCTGACAATGTGAAGAAAATGTCACAGTAGATACAAGTTTGCTGTTGACTTTTATAACTAGTCTTTGTGTTCATTTAGAAGAAAGGTTTCCTGAAGATGAGGTACAAGAATGGTCAGCTTTTGATTTCTCCGCAATTGTAAATTGTGACTTCACATTTGGCGATGAACAAGTTAATGCCTTAAGTCTAAAATATCATGATTTTCTAGCTGAAAATACTGTAATAGCTGGACAGTTTAATGATTTCAAATCTTCTGTGCAAGAAAAAATTAAATCCAAACTGATTTCAAATTTTGCTCAAATGGTGGCATTTGTACTTCAAAATTAAGTTTTGCGACCTTGCACAGTTGATGGACATTGGGGGAACCTTTCTTGCGTCTAGTGCGGACTGTAAATGAGGTTTTGGCCTAATGAATCAACTCAAAAACAAGCTGAGAAACCATTTAGGTGAATGTCATTTGGATATGTTAATGAGAATCAAAAGCTATCAATTGGATGGAAGTTCTATTAGTCTAGACAGAGTTTACAAAGAATGGGTAAATGCCAAAGACGGGAGAGAGAAAAAATAACGGAGTGACTTAAGTATGTATGTTATTTTGTTGTTATTCTTTGCAGTTTTATATCAAATATTTTGTAAACCTACATAAACTGTGCCACGTGTGCATTCAGTGCGTACATACTTTCATTACAGGAAAAAAATTTGCACAACATAAGATTTTTGCGCACACTGACTATTAAAAATTAGAGGGAACATTGGTCCCCACTTTTGCTGTGTTGGCACCTCTCTGTCCCAAAGGAGTGAGAGAGGGAGAGAGGGAGAGGGAGAAGGAGGGAGAGAGAGGGAGAGAGAGGGGGGAGAGAGGGAGAGAGAGAGAAGAGAGAGGGGGAGAGAGAGGGAGAGAGGGGGGAGAGAGAGAGAAGAGAGAGGGGGAGAGAGAGAGAAGAGAGAGGGGGGGAGAGAGAGGGAGAGAGACGGAGAGGGGGGAGAGAGAGGGAGAGAGAGGGGGGAGAGAGGGAAGAAAGCCAGAGAGAGGAGGGAGAGGGAGGGGGGGGAGAGAGAGAGGGAGAGAGAGGGGAGAGAGAGGGGGAGAGAGAGGGAAGAAAGCGAAAGAGAGGAGGGAGAGGGAGAGAGAAGAGGGGGAGGGAGAGAGGGAGAGGAAGGGGAGGGAGAGAGAGAGGGAGAGGGAGGGGAGAGAGAAGGAGAGAGGGGAGAGAGAGGGAGAGGGAGGGGAGAGAGAGGAAGAGGGAGGGGAGAGAGAGGGAGAGAGAGGGAAGAAAGCCAGAGAGAGGAGGGAGAGGGAGAGAGAAGAGGGGGAGGGAGAGAGAGAGAGGAAGGGGAGGGAGAGCGAGGGAGAGAGAGAGAGAGACAGGTATGTCGAATTATTGGGTGAACAATAGTTCTGTTGGTCTGCATATCAGATCATGGTCTCTCTTTGGGGGCTTTGTCATTGCTTGCTGGTTGGTATGGGGGCTGATGCTTCCTGCTGAAATAGGTGTGGGAGGGGATGGGGGAAAGACTGATGCTTTGCTGTTGTTTGTGCATGGGGGTGGGAGAGGTGGCTTTGGGGTTCTAATGTTTTTCTATCATTCATCCTTTGGGGTTCCCTTCTGTTTGTAACGTGCTGTAAGGTTTCACTGCTAATGTAATGGCCTCTCTGTAATGTTTCACTGCTAAGGTAATGGTTTGTCTGTAGCAGCAATGTTTGGGTTATGACTAGAGATAGTGGGTGCTTTGGAATGTATCATAGCTAATGAGAGGCATGTTGCTCTTTCTTGTGGGTCTAAGAGCAGGGATTTTGCGGTCTTTTGTCAGTGAGAGATGAAGAGAGAAGACATAGGTGGAGAGAGTTGGCAGACTTCCAGATGGAGTGGACTAGGAGCAAGGTCTGAAGGTCAGTGACACTCGGAGGTGGTCGATGGGGAACGAATGAACAGAATCATGAGCTCCAATGTGCGCATCAGACTGTTTCATTAAAATGGGCCGTTTTTCCTTTTATTTTCTTTACTAACCCTATAGTCAGGTTAATATTTATAAAGTTCACTCATTAAATTGCATATGGTGTACTGTCTGATATTTTGGGGTTCAGATTTGTAACCAGGCAGCATCCACACAAACAAGATTTCTCAATTTGGTGGGGCCAGAAGATGTCTTACCCCAGACGTACTGGCCAAACCTAAGGTTCACATGTTTTTGTGGACGTCTGCAAAGAGTAAGGATTTCAGGTTGCATATTGTATACATTCTCTGACATTAAATTGAACTATTGAACCTTTGAGCTATTGATTCAAACTTGCTTCCAGATCAATATCTCAAGTGTGATATCAAATTCCTAATATTTGAGCATCGTTGTCCCTCATTGCCAAGGAGAGATTAGCTTCTATACAAAGAATGTGGCGTTGCAACCACTGAACTGCTGCTTACCTCGTTGTTGGTGCCAACGTCTAGCATCACGGGTAAACACTGCTGGGGATTCACTCCGACACATGCCGTGTACAATGCCAGCTTACCCACTGGTATGCCCATTCCGTAACTCCCAAGGTCACCTAGACCCAGAATACGTTCCCCATCGGTGACAACAACAGCCTGGAATTACAAGGGTTCCAAAAATCAGTTAAATAACACCAAAAAAATACTCATCAAAGTAGGAAATACACTCTATTACTTTACTCACATGCTAAGTTTCCAATCCTGATGATTAATGGTTGTAAGGGTATTTTTATAGGCATCCGTTAGTCTCGTGAGACCATGGATTTGCACCTTGGAAGGTTTCCAGGGCGCAGGCCTGGGCAAGGTTGTATGGAAGACCAGCAGTTGCCCATGCTGCAAGTCTACCCTCTCCACCACCACCAATGTTGTCCAAGGGAAGGGTATTAGGACCCATACAGCTTAGCATCGGTGTCGTCGCAGAGCAATGTGTGGTTAAGTGCCTTGCTCAAGGACACAACATGCTGCCTTAGCCAAGGCTCGAACTAGTGACCTTCAGCTCACTAGACGAATGCCTTAACCACTTGGCCACGTGCCAAGGAAGGGTATTAGCAATGCAGTTTAGTGACTTTGAGGGATAATGGGAGATACTGTGTCTGGTAACCTAAGAGGTAACACCTTTACATAGAGGATAGTGAGCATCTGGAATGAGCTGCCAGAGGAAGGGTTCAGACAGGTACAATTGCTACATTTATGAAGCATCTGGATAGGTACGTGGAGGTGAGGGTCCTGGAGGGTTATGGGCCAAACGTGGGCAACTGAGACCAGCAGGAAATCTGCAGAGCTCAGCTTCAGGGATTTGGACCAAAGAGCCTGTTTCCATCTTGGGTTACTCGGTGACTCTACAACCTGTCCAGAGCATGGGTGGCAATGCCTCCGTGCACCGCCACCTGGTGTGGAGGGGCCATGACACAGGATCAGAAAAAGCTGCAAACTCAGCCAGCTCCATCATGGGCACCAGCCTCCCCAGCATCGAGGACACCTTCAAAAGGGGATGCCACAACAAGGCGGCATCCATCATTAAGGACCCCCATTACCCAGGACATGCCCTCTTCTCATTGATGGCATCAAGGACGAGGTACAAGAGCCTGAAATCTCCCACTCCATGTTTCAGGAACAGCTTCTTCCCCTCTACTATCAGGTTCCTGAATGGTTAACAAACCCATGAACACTGTCTCACTATTTTTGCCCTCTTTTAATACTACTTACTTAATTTTTATCTATATTTCTTATCGTAATTTATAGGTTCCTTTTAAATTATTATGTATTGCAATGTTCTGCTGCCACAAAGCAACAAATTTCACGACATGTGCAGTGATATTAAACCTGATTCTGATTCTAATTATGTCTTGGAAGGATTGGGATGTGAGGTAATAAAAACAAACACAAAAATTCTGCAAGGGTATTTGCTATAATTTTGACAAGGAACCATGAAAAATCCTTTGAAAACAGACTAAAAGCAGAATTCTCCAGTGGCCAACTATTTTAATTCCTTTCACTATTCCACCATAACATGTCAGTCCATTGCCTCCTCTTCAACCATAATGAGACCACTCTCAGGGTGAGGCTGCAATACCTAATAATCCCTCCACAGTTAGCCTCCAACACGTTGGCATGAATATTGAGAAGATGCTTAGGAGATTGAACGTTCTGAAGGTAGGTAAGACACCTGGACCAGATGGACTACACTCCAGGGTTCTGAAAGAGGTAGCTGAAGAGATTGTGGAAGTATTAGAAATGACCTTTCGCGACTCACCAGATTCTGGAACGGTTCCAATTGACTGAAAGGGAGATAGGCAGAAGAATGAAAATTATAGGCCAGTTAGCCTGACTTCAATGGTTGGGAAGATGTTGGTCCATTATTAAGGATGAGGTTGTGGGGCACATGATAAAATAGGCCAAAGACAGTATGGTTTCCTGAGAGGAAATCATGCCTCATAAATCTGTTGGAATTCTTTGAGGAAATAATAGGCAGGATAGACAAAGCAAGCATGCAAGTCAGTGAAAGCAAGCATGCAAGTACAGCAGGCAGTGAAGAAAGCTAACGGCATTCTGGCCTTCATAACAAGGGGAATTGAGTATCAGAGCAAAGAGGTCCTTCTGCAGCTGTACAGGGCCCTGGTGAGACCACACCTGGAGTACTGTGTGCAGTTTTGGTCTCCAAATTTGAGGAAGGACATTCTTGCTATTGAGGGAGTGCAGCGTAGGTTCACAAGGTTAATACCCGGAACGGCGGGACTGTCATATGTCAAAAGATTGGAGCCACTGGGCTTGTATACTCTGGAATTTAGAAGGCTGAGAGGGGATCTTATTGACACATATAAGATTATTAAGGGATTGGACACGCTGGACACAGGAAGCATGTTCCCGCTGACGGGTGAGTCCAGAACCAGAGGCCACAGTTTAAGAATAAGGGGTAGGCCATTTAGAACGGAGTTAAGGAAAAACTTTTTCACTCAGAGAGTGGTGGATATATGGAATGCTCTGCCTCAGAAGGCTGTGGAGG
Source organism: Mobula hypostoma (assembly GCF_963921235.1). Classification (NCBI taxonomy): domain Eukaryota; kingdom Metazoa; phylum Chordata; class Chondrichthyes; order Myliobatiformes; family Myliobatidae; genus Mobula; species Mobula hypostoma. The sequence continues at coordinate 150,122,975 of NC_086098.1, forward strand.
CCAAGTCTCTGGATGCTTTCAAGAAAGAGATGGATAGAGCTCTTAAAGATAGCGGAATCAAAGGTTATGGGGATAAGGCAGGAACTGGATACTGATTGTGGATGATCAGCCATGATCACAGTGAATGGCGGTGCTGCCTCGAAGGGCCGAATGGCCTACTCCTGCACCTATTGTCTATTGTCTATTGAGTCAGTGGATGTTACTTGGACCTTCAGAGGCGTTTGACCAGGTGACGCACATGAGGCTGCCCATGGTATTACAGGAAAGATGCTAGCCTGGATAGAAGATTGGCTGACTGGCAGGAGGCAAAGAGTAGGAATAAGGGGGCCTTTTTCTGGTTGGCTGCCAGTGACTTACGAGGAGAAGGCAGGAGAATGGGGTTGAGAGGGAAAATGAATCAGCCATGATGGAATGGCACAGGACACTCAATGGGCCGAATGGCCAAATTCTGCTCCTATGTCTTACGATCTTATTTACTTATTCTTCATTTGTTCTCTTCCCCTCGCTCTTCCCTCACCACTCTACCGTTCTTCCTCTTTCCCTTTCTCCAGTGATCCACTCTCCTCTCCTACCAGATTCTATCTCCTCCAGCTCTTTGCCTTTTCAATCTATTACCTCCCAGCTTCTCACTTCACCTCCCACCCCCTCCCCTTCCCCACCCCCCTGGCTTCACCTATCACCTTCTAGCTTTTCCTCCATCTCCACCTCTGGCATCTGGTATCTTTCTGGCACTTTTCCCCTTCCGTTCCAGTCCTGATGAAGGGTCTCAGCCCGAAACGCGGCTGTTGATTCATTTCCATTGATGCTACCCAACCTGCTGAGTTCCTCCTGTATTTTATGTGTATTGCTATTACATAACAGCTGTTTGCCTGAGTTCTCCAGTGTGCAAATCCAAAGATCTCCCGGCCACTGAGCGAAAGGACAGCCAGAAACACAATTAGAATTTTAACTTGTGAAACCTTTGCTGACCAGCAATGAAAATTGACTTTAGTGCGTTAACTAACCAGGAAGAAAATTCAGAAATCAGAGGTGCAAAGGGACTTGGGGGTCCTTGTGCAGGTTTCCCAAAAGGTTGACATGCAGGTTGAGTTGGTAGCAAGTAATTGAACAAATTCAATGTTAGCTTTCCTTTCAAGAGGACTAGAATATAACAGCAAGGATGTGATGCTGAGGCTTTTTAAGGCATTGGTCAGACAGCACTTGGAGTTTTGTGAGCAGTTTTCAGTCCCTTATCTAAGAAAAGCTGTGCTGACATTGGAGAGGGTCCAGAGGAGAATGATTCTGGGAATGAAAAGGTGAACATATGAGGAGCATTTGATTTCTCTGGGCCTGTACTCACTGGAGTTTAGCAGATTGTGGGGGGTGGATCTCATTGAAATCAATTGAATACTGAAAGGCCTTCAAAGTGGATGTGGAGAGAATGTTTCCTGTGTTGGGTGAGTCTAGGACCAGAGGGTGCAACCTCAGAATAGAGGGGCGCCCATTTAGAACAGAGATGAGGAGGAATTTCTTTAGCCAGAGGGTGAAGAAACTGTGGAATTCATTGACATAGACAGCTATGTGACCATAGTAATTTGGTATATTTAAGGTGAAGGTTGATAGGCTCTTGATTAGTCAGGGTGTCAAAGGTTACAGGAAGAAGGCAGGAGAATGGGGTTGAGAGGGATAACAAATCAGCCATAATTGAATAGAACATACTTGATGGGCTGAATGGCCTAATTCTATTCCCATGTCTTATGGTCCTATCAGTATAGAGAAAGCAATACAAACATACCCGAATATCATTTTCAGGCCAGGACTTCAACACTGTAGCAATGTGGCCTCGGTCATGGATAGTAACAAAAAGACCCCTGGAAGAATGAAAAGCTTTGTTAAAGACTCGTCCTTAATACTGTGCCAGAATTTAACCAGCAAACCCCATTCTGTTATCCACTTTACTATCCCGATGCACTTGTGTATAGAATGATCAGATTCAGATTTATTTATCACATCCACATTGAAACACGCAGTGGAATAAAGTGATGCAATGACCAGAGAATAAACAAAACGCAGCCACTGCACTCTGCTGCACACTAACTAGCGCTTACTCGGACCGATTTTTCAGCCAATTTCATGAAATACAAATGAAAACGTGGGTAGAGTGTGGGTTAGTGTGATGCTGACACAGCTCCAGCAACCCAGGTTCAACTCCCGCCACAGCCTGTACGTTCTACCCGTGACCGCGGTGGTGTTCCTCCGGATGCTCCGGTTTCCTCCAAAGATGTACCAGCTAGTCTGTTAATTGGTCAGGCGGGTATGATTTGACAGCGTGGCCTCGTTGGGCCGGAAGCACCTGTTAGCGTGCTGTGATTCTGAATAACAAAAACATTTTTAAAAATCAAGAAATACTGGAAATCTGAAATAAATACAAAAGATGCGGGAAATTCTCAGTAAGTCATGTTCCATCCACGGATGCTTCCTTAGTATGAAAAAAACGATTGTGTTCTTATTTTTCAACAGAAGGCAGCATTTAGAACGTAGAACACTACGGCACAGTACAGGCCCTTCGGCCCACAATGTTGCACTGACCTTTTAACCTACTCCAAGATCAATCAAACCCTTCCCTCCCACATAGCCTTCCATTTTCTACCAACCATCTGCCTATTTAAGAGTCTGTTAAATACCCCTAGTGTATTTGCCCCTACTGCCACCCCTGGAGGGTATTCCACATACCCAACACTATGTTAAAAACCTACCTCTGACTTTCTCTCATACTTTCCTTCAGTTAACTTAAAATAACGTCCCCTCGTATTAGCTATTTCCGCCTTAGCTATTGATTTGATCTGTCCCTCTTATTGTCTTGTCCACCTAGATTACTGTATGGAGCTGAATCATGGACTACGTCCAGCAGACACCTGGAACAATACCCTCAAAGATCCTTGTGAAAGACTTTGAGGATCAGCTGGAAGGACAGACACACTAACACCAGCACACAGGAGGAGGCCAACATGAACAGCACCTCCACACGATAAAGCAACACCAGCTCCAACGGATAGGTCATGTCATCTGGATGTCTAACTCACGCCTCCCCAGATAGATCCTTAACTCCCAGCTGAAGGAAGGTCAGTCAGCCCCTGGTGGAGAAAGGAAACACTTCAAAGACACATCAAAAACAGCCTGAGGAAATTCAACATGACATCTAAAAACTGGGAAGACATTGCACTCAATAGATACACCTGGAAGAAATTTGTTCAAGAGGGTGCTACATGAGAGTGACCTCTTGCCATCCACAAGCCACAACCACACTTACTTGTGCCCACTCTGCACTGGCGCACGAGGGTCCACATCACCCTCTACAGTCAATAGACAACCCCTTTGGAGAAGACCTTACTCCACTCGAGTATGGCACTACCAATACTGCACCTCTATCAAATTTGTTAATTTCAAAGTTCAAATTAAATTTATTATCAAAGTACATACATGTCACCATACATAAACCCCAAGATTTATTTTCTTGCGGGCATCCACAGTAAGTACAAGTAATGCAACAGAATCAGTGAAGGACCACATCGAACAGGAAGGTCAAACTTTCAATGTGCAAAGGGCAACAGACTGTACAAACAAATAAACAAAAAATAGTAATAATAAATAAATAAGCAATAAAGCCACAGTCAATGCTGCTCGACAAATCAGTGACTACCAGAGGCACTGTACCCATGGTCGACCACGACTGACAGAGGCCACACACACACACACACAAATATTGAGAAGATGAGATGAAGAGTCCTTGAAAGTGAGTCCATAGGTTGTGGGAACAGGTCAGTGATTTCTTTTGCAATAAAAGCAACACAGAAGTTAGAGAATCTGGCAGCACACAATAGCTTCAAGTCAAAGGGAACTGGTACGACAGTCCAAATAACTCATAGGCCAGATACAACAACACTGCTTCACTTAAGAAGTCATTGTTATTAAGCTAATCCTTACAACTGTCTGGTATTTGGCCTTCAAAGTGTGATTACATTTATTGATGGAAACATGCCAGTTTAATATTCAATTCGGTTCATATTCAGCCAATGCAACCTTTGTACTTGTACATGCACTCAGCGGCCACTTTATTAGACACCTCCTCTACCAACTAGAGTGGTCACTGAGTACAGGGCTCATGGTCTTTTGCTGCTGTAGCGCATTCATTCAAGGTCTGACATGTTGTGCATTCAGACATGCTCTTCTGCACACCACTACTGTTAACACATGGTTATTGGAGCGACCGTTGCCTTCCTGTCGGCTTAAACCAGTCTGGCCTCTCTCAGTAACAATGGATTTTCATGTACAGAACAGTCGTTCAAGGCATGCTTTCTGGTTTTTGCTCCATTCTCTGTCAACTCTAGAGACCGTTGTCCGTGAAAATACCCGGAAATCAGCAGTTTCTGAGACACTGGCAGCAACAATTATTCCAGAGTCCAAGTCACTTAGATCATATTTCTTCCCCATTCTCATGTTTGGTCTTTGCAACAGTTGACCAGCCTGACCACGTCTGCATGCTTTCGTGCATTGAGTTGCTGCCACATGATTGGCTGATCATACATTTGCATTAAAGAGCCGGTGTACAGGTACCTAATAAAGTGGCCACTGGGTGCATATCATGCAGGGCATCGACAGCAATGACAAACCAATGGACCAGTAACAAACCAGCAAGTGAAACAGTGAATCCGTTAGCATTATCAAGATCAAGATTAAAGATCATTTCTTGTCATTCTTCAGTACATGAGTGTAAAGGAGAGCAAAATGATTGGTACTCCAGATCCGATGCAGCATTAAATACAACACAAGCATACAAACAGCATTAAAACAAAAAAATGCAATAAATATAAATATAAAAGCATCCCTATAACCACAATGTACAAGTAACTGTTTAGGCAATCACTCAAGGACCATCACCATCAAGGCCATGCTCTCTTCTTGATGCTGTCATCATGTAGAAGGTACAGGAGGCTCGGGACTCACACCACCAGGTTCAGGAACAGTTATTATCCCACAACCATCAGCTCAAGTTCAAGTTCTTGAACCACAGGGGATAACCTCATCTCAACTTCACTTGCCCCACTGCTGATCTGCTCCCACAACCCATGGACTCACTTTCAAGGACTCGTCAGCTCATGTTCTCAATAATTATTGCTTTTTTTAAAATTTCTTTTGTATTTGTACGATTTGTGCCTTGACCAGATTAGTTGTTTCTCCATCCTGCTGGCTGCAATCTTTTATTGATTCTATTATGTTTCTTGGATTTACTGTGCATGTTCACAAGGAAACAAATCTCAGGGTTGTAATATGGTGACACATATGCTCTTCGATAATAAATTTACTTTGAACTTTGATTTAGTAGTGGTGTGGAGGACTTGGGGGATGTCTTCTTCTTCTTCTTTGGCTGTCCATCGATTTCGATGTTGACTGAGGCCTGGGCAAGGTTGTATGGAAGACCGACAGTTGCCCATGCTGCAAGTTTCCCCTCTCCACGCCACCGATGTTGTCCAAGGGAAGGGCATTAGGACCCATACAGCTTGGCACCAGTGTCGTCGCAGAGCAATGTGTGGTTAAGTGCCTTGCTCAAGGACACAACACGCTGCCTCAGCTGAGGCTCGAACTAGTGACCTTCAGGTCACTAGACCGATGCCTTAACCACTTGGTCACGCGCCACACACTTGGGGGTGTAAGTCTGGAAGTCCAGGCACGGAAGGTGCATAGCCTACTCCCTGATTGAAGTGGGATGAGCAGAGTGGGTGGGATCCATCATTATGTTTTTATTCTCTGGCACCTTTCTCTATACACGTCCTTGATTATGGATAGGCTGGTGCTCGCCAAGTGGTAAGGCAAAACTACAGGCGAAAAATGGTCCTAAAATTAACAGAGTCTTCCAGTTTAAGACGGTGCTACCAAATTGTGATGAACTTATGCCGCAGACAGCAAGGAGGCAAGGATGGTTGGGGAGATGAGCCGTGCTGGGGTATTGCGAAGCGCAATGTGTTTGAGCCGGGGTAGCAGAAAGCGTTCGTACTGCTGTCGGAGAAGGAGTGAGCGATTTGGCGAGAAGTCCATGCAGATGAGTTTCGATGCCTGTCTACTGAACCCGGGTGCGATGTTGGATCACTCCAAGAGCCGAGCTGATTTAGTAAGATAGAGAATACCTTCTGGCTGGGTGGCCCAAATTTATCGGGGTGCCTGAACCCAGGTCCTGGAAAAAGGCACTATCTGGCATTTGGACAAATTAGGCTGGCACATATAGACTAGAAGCCCAAGTGTTGGCTACAGAGACAAGGGCTGGGCTAAATTTGCTCACTCTCCAGCAAACGTTTATTTCTTTCTCCATGGCACCAATGTTGTGAACTGATCCGGCTGCTGTGAGTTTCTGCCCTGGTAGTGTGATGGTCTGGGGACTGAGGGTTGGGCCTACTCCAGCCAGTTCAGGAGAGGATCTGGGACTCAGTCTGGTGTTGGCTAGCTTCTATTTGCATGATGTGTGCTTTTTTTCTCTCTCTCTCTGTGGAGTGGTTTTTGGTCTTTTTTAAAATTGGGTTATTCAGGTTTCTTGCTCTGTGGCTGCCTGTAACCAGACAAATTTCAAGGTGTATAATTTATACATTCTTTGCCAATAACAAGTGCTTTGAATCTTGAATCTTTGAATTGCAGAGTCACAGTATTAAAGGACTGTTCTATGCTGTATCTCTAAAATAAATAAAATACACAAATCTCTTTCCTGTACTCTGAATCGTTGTTATTTGAGATTGGTCTCACCACAATGGTATAATTTGTAAACTTGTAGCAGAATTCCACCATGTGTGTACAGGGAGTAGGGTAGCTAGCTTTATGGGGCACGATTGTTGAGAGGATAATCACGACAGAGGTGTTGCTGCCTGTCCTAACTGGTTGCAGTCAGGAAGCCAAGGATCCAGCTGCAAGGGAAGATATTGAGTCCCAGGTCTAGGAGTTTGCAGGTGAGTTTGTTTAGACATAAAGTATTGAAGACAGAACTACCGTCAGTAAACAATAGTCTAACATAGGTGCCTTTATTGTCCAAGTGCTCCATAGATGAGTGTCGGTCCACCATTGAACATATCTACAGGGAGCACTGTTGCAGGAAAGCACAATCCGTCCTCAAGGCCCCTCACTGATCAACCTTTGGGTTTTGATCTGGACCTCTGATTAACATTTGGTCTTTGATCTGTACCTCCAATTGACCTTTGGGCTTTGATCTGGATCTCCAATTGACCTTCGGGCTTTAATATGGCCCTCCAATTGACCTTCGCATTTTGATCTAGACATCCAATCGACCTTTGAGCTTCAAGTCCCACACTACCAGGTTCAGGAACAGTTACTACCCCTCAACCATCAGGCTCTTGAACCAGAGAGGTTAACTTCACTCACCCCAACACTAAACTATTCCCACAACCTATGGACTCACTTTCAAGGACTCTTCATCTCATGTTCCCGATATTTATTGCTTATTTATTTACTATTATTATTTTGAGATTTTTTTCTTTTTGCAGTTTGCTGTAGTGTTCACATTGGTTGTTTGTCTGTCTTGTTGTGTGTGGTTCTTCATTGATCCTATCGTGTTTCTTTGTATTTACTGTGAATGCCTGCAAGAAAATGAATCTTAGGGTTGTATATGGTAACATATGTACTTAGACCTCTGAAGGAGATGTCATTCATCAATGTTAATGTACAACAGTAAAAAAGGACTAAATATAAATATATGTAGGTTTCTATAATGGTAAATGAGCATTATCCAAGATGCAAATTAATGTAGTTTTGAAAAGATAATTGGTAGAAAAGGATTGGGCATCAAGAAGACTTTAATTTTAATCAGCATGCCGTCAGGGTGTGGAGCTTCTTTGTAAAATATTGTGGGAAAAAAAAGATTCTATTTAAAAATACTTAGGCATATGTAGGGAGTTCAAGGTTTAGGTCCATGTCCTACAAACTAGTAATTAGTATGATGGCTCTATGATGAATTTCTTTAATTCTTATGTAGTGATACAGCACAGAACAGCTCTTCTGGCCCAATTCCACCCCCGCAACTGATTAACTTACTGACCTGTACATCTTTGGTATATGGGAAGAACCTGGAACACTTGTGGTCATGAGGAGAACATGCAAACTCCTTAGATACCGTGGAGGAATTGAACCCCCAGTTGTTGGCCCCACTTAGAGACACAGCGCAGAATCGGCCCTTCGAGCTGCACTGACCAGCTTAACTATGGCCTAATCACAGGACAATTTACCTTGACCAATTAACCTACTAACTGGAATGGCTTTGGGCAGTGAAGGGAAACCAGAGGACCCGAGGGAAAACCCACGCATTCAACAGGGAGGGTGTACAGAGAATAGTGCCGGAATTAAACTCCAATCTCCAGAACATCCAGAGCTGTAATAACGCCATAATAACCGCTACACCATCGTGGAGAAATACGAGGTCACCGCATGTCTGATGTCAGTACCAGTTCACCCATGTTAGTTTACAATAAAAAGATTAGACCAGTATTCAGAAGCACTGCAGATCTATAGATGTCAAGGAATGCCAGAGTTAAGCAGCACCACAAGACGACCGACTCAATGTCCTCCTAATATGTTTCTGTTTCATCATGAAAATGCTTTCCCATCCACCTGCATCTCTTCTCCAACACAAACTTACAGATTTATACCTGCAAACAACAGGAATTCTGCAGATGCTGGAAATTCAAGCAACATACATCAAAGTTGCTGGTGAACGCAGCAGGCCAGGCAGCATCTATAGGAAGAGGCGCAGTCGACGTTTCAGGCCGAGACCCTTCGTCAGGACTTATATTTATATCTGCATCTGTTCTATCTTTCCCTCTCTCCAACCCAAAGAAAACCTACAGCTCTCCTTGCTCTGCATTTATACCTTAATAATGATTTCAACATCGTCAAGCAAACAGTCTATTGAGTTGGTGACAGAACTGGGAAGTTCTCCAGCAAGAGTATGGAATCTGGAAGAGAGGGACAGGACTGATGTTTCAGGCTGACTTTTCTATCTCTCAGATCAAAACCCAAAGGTCGATTGGACATCTAGATCAAAGCCTGAAGGTCAATTAGAGGTCCAGATCAAAGCTCAAAGGTCGATTGGACGTCTAGATCAAAACGCGAAGGTCAATTGGAGGTCCATATTAAAGCCCGAAGGTCAATTGGAGATCCATACCAAAGCCCGAAGGTCAATTAGACGTCGAGATCAAAGGCCAAAGATTGATTGGAAGTCCAGATCAAAGCCCAAAGGCCAATGGGAGGTACAGATCAAAGACCAAATGTTAATTAGAGGTCCAGATCAAAGCCCAAAGGTCGATCAGAAGTCAGATCAGAACCCGAAGGTTAATCACAGGTCTAGATCAAAGCCCCAGAGATCGTTAACAGCACCAAATTTCTTGGTGTTCACCTGGCGGAGAATCTCACCTGGTCCCTCAACACCAGCTCCATAGCAAAGAAAGCCCAGCAGCGTCTCTACTTTCTGCAAAGGCTGAGAAAAGTCCATCTCCCACCCCCCATCCTCACCACATTCTACAGAGGTTGTATTGAGAGCATCCTGAACAGCTGCATCACGGCCTGGTTTGGAAATTGCACCATCTTGGATCGCAAGACCCTGCAGCGGATAGTGAGGTCAGCTGAGGAGATTATTGGGGTCTCCCTTCCAACCATTACAGACATTTACACCACACGCTGCATCCATAAAGCAAACAGCATTATGAAGGACCCCACGCACCCCTCATACAAACTCTTCTCCCTCCTGCCATCTGGAAAAAGGCACCGAAGCATTCGGGCTCTCACGACCAGACTATGTAACAGTTTCTTCCCCCAAGCCATCAGACTCCTCAATACCCAGAGCCTGGACTGACACCAGCCTATTGTCCTCTACTGTGCCTATTGTCTTGTTTATTATTGTAGTGCCTGCACTGTTTTGTGCACTTTATGCAGTCCTGGGTAGGTCTGTAGTCTAGTGTAGTTTTGTGTTGTTTTACGTAGTTCAGTGTAGTTTTTGTATTGTTTCATGTCACACCATGGTCCTGAAAAACGTTGTTTTGTTTTTGCTGTGTACTGTTCCAGCAGTTATGGTTGAAATGACAATAAAAAGTGACGTGACTTGACTTGACTTGTGTGGGTGGGAGAAAGGAATGGGGCTTGTTTTGCTGTTGTTGCTTCATTGCTTGCTATTTCTGTCTTGTCATACTCTGTGTTGATCTGCCGAGCATGCTGGGCCTGGTGTGTTGGGCCTGGTACTTGCGGGCTGCCTCCATGATATTCTGGGGAGTGTTGGTCATTAATGTAAACAACACATTTCACTTTATGTTCTGATGTACAGAACATTTGATAAATAAAGAACCTAAATCTGAATTTCCTGGTTGCTACACATTCAGTTTATATCAGATTTCCAGCGACTACAGCGATCTGCATTTCAGTGTCCCAGTGTTTTTCCTTTTCATTTCTCCCTCTCTACTATCACTTTCTCCATCTATCTATACCTTTGCCAGGCATGATGGTAACTACTAAACAACCATGTCAGCATCTTAACATCACAAACACAAGAAATTCAGAGCATCACACACAAGATGCTGGGGGGAACACAGCAGGCCAGGCAGTGTTTATGGAGAAGAATAAACAGTTCATGTTTTGGGGCAAGACCCTTCATTTGGACTGGAAAGAGAGAGGGGGGAGGAGTACAAGCTGACAGGTGAGGTGAGAAGCTGGGAGATGGTAGGTGGAAAAGGTAAGGGACTGCAGAAGAAGGGATCTGATAGGAGAGGACAGTGGATCATGAGAGAAAGGGAAGGAGGAGGGGCACCAGAAGGAGATAATAGGCAGGTGAGGAGAAAAGAGGTGAGAGGGGAATCAGAGTAGGGAATGTAAAAAGAGAGGGGGGGAGAAAAATCAATGTTCATGCCATCAGGTTGGAGGCTCCTCTGACCTGAGTGTGGCCTCATGGCAGTAGAGACTGACATTTTGGAACAGGGATGAGAAGTCAAGTTGAAACTTATGGCCGCTGAGAGATGCTGCCTATTGTGGCGTACGGAGCAAAGATGCTCGACGAAGCCGATGTGTTACGCCTCACTACTGTGGAGAAGCCACACCAGAAACACTGTTACAGAAGATGACCCCGACAGACTCCTATCTTCCATTATCAATTTGTCTGTCAATGGACAATAACGGGTGCCTTAATGAGCTGCTGAAAATGAGTAGTACTTGCAAATGAATAAAGAGCACAGTTTAAAAACATGCAACATAAAAAAAAGATGTACAGTACTTTGATATTTGAAGTTATACCGTGGTGACAGATTTCCCCAGAGTTGCTTTGAAGAACAGACAGAATGTTGGGGATTGATCAAAGTGCGTTTGTGGCTTAGAAAATTGCACCTTCATAAAATCACAGTTCCCTCTTACATCCAAACATAATAGTCTGTACTGATTCAGATTCAGATTTATTTATTATATTTACATTGAAACATACAGTGAAATACACCTTTTATGTTAACAACCAACGCACTTAGGGATGTTCATGGGGAAGCCTGTAAGTGTCGTCACACTTTCTGGTGCCAACATAACATGCCCACGATGTACTGTTGCGTTATATTAGTTACTTTGAAACTATGAAGGTCCTTTGATTAGTGTAAATGTGTATTTTGTACATGTATTTTGAAGTCCCTCTTTTTCTAGAAAAAAATGCTATATTTGCCATTCTGTTATAGAAATACTAAGTGTCTTTTTGATGCTCCTTGTTGCCTGCCTCTTCCATATTACAGGGTGGAACGCCACAGTCATTTATACCTCCTATAATCAGTCTCATTTCCCTTTTCTGTACCCGTTCCAAGGCAGCACATGTCGAGTAGTCTACTGCATCGGTTTCATTTCTGTAGATCGGCATCAGTTTGGGTTATTCGATACTAAACCTTATAATCTGTCACACTGGATGCAACAAGACTTTTCTCCTTCCTATCAAGTCTGTAACTTTCCTCATGTTAAATAACACCGTCAATTCTATACAGTATATTTATTATCAAACTACGCATATGTTACAATATAAGTCTTGCAAGCATTTACAGGAAAATTAAAGGAATACGATAGAATTTACAAAAAGCTATATATAAACAAAGACTGACAAATAACCAATGTGCAAAAGAAGACAAACTGTGAAAATAACAAAAAAAAATTACCGAGAACATGAGTTACTGAGTCTTTCAAAGTAATCTGTAGGTAGAATCAGTTCAGACTTGTGGAAGTTATGCATGCTGGTTCAGAAGCCTGATAGTTGTAACTGTTCCTGAACCTGGTGGTGTGGGACCTAAGACTGTTATAACTCCCCCCACCCCCCACCCAGTGGTAGTAGTGAGAAGAGAGAATGGCCTGGATGGAGGGGGTCCTCGATGAAGGATGATGCTTTCTTGTGGCAGTGCTCTGCTTAAATGTACTGAGTTATGGGAGTGGCCTTTCCAGTAATGGACTGGGCTGTACCCAGTCCTTTCTGTAGACTTTTCTATTCCTGGGCACTGGTATTCCCATACTAGGCTGTGATGCAACCAGTTAGGGTACTCTCCAATGTGCACCTATGTGCACTAGGCGGGAGGAGAAGATGGCGGCACGACGCAGCGCGCGCAGCTCTCCGGTGAAATGATATTGTATTTGTAAGTCGGGTGCCATGCACAATTCTGATTTGATGGAGACAGACGTGAGAAGGCACAGAGGAACATCTGGAAATTTCTGAAACGCCCAGTTCGCTGCCGCTGCTACTGTGCTATCAAGAATCTCCGGAGGGAAGGCCCCAAAATCCCCAGCTTTGCCTGCTGCTGGCGACCGAGGCTGAGGTTGAAGCGCTCGGCAGAGATGGTGCTCGGTACTCGGTGTCGGAGGGCTGATCGGAGCTCGAAGTTTTCGGATGACTCAGAGTCGGACTGTGGTCAGGCACGGAAGGGAGAGTTTTCTTCCTTCTCCCGTCTGCGTGAGATGTGGGACTTTCAAGAGACTTTGAACTTTTTTACTGTGCCATGGCCTGTTCTTCATCAAGTTATGGTATTGTTGCACTGTTGTAACTATATGTTATAATTATGTGGTTTTTGTCAGTTTTTCAGTCTTGGTCTGTCCTGTATTTTTGTGATATCACACCGGAGGAATATTGTATCATTTCTTAATGCATGCATTACTAAATGACAATAAAAGAGGACTGTGTGTCCTCATAATCTAATCTAATCCATAGAAATTTCTCGAAGTTTTTGGTGACAACTTTCTGCAATATAGCTGCAAGCTGTTACTTCCTGACCAGGCAGACTGCAGAGGTGGAGCTCTAAGCGGAAAAGGAGAAGTGTGGGCGAGTCAGCAGTCCCCTCCAGGTTGGCCAAGACAGCAAGGCAGCACCTCCTCCAGGATCTTAGTGAGTGAGAGGTACGAGACGGGCTGTCGTTCAAGTTCATTGTCATCTGACCGTATATATGTACAACCAAACAAAACACCATTCCTCCGGACCACGGTGCACTCCCAGACATATTTCACATAGTACATAAAACAAAATATTAACACAAGTTAAAATATCATTGAAAATGCATGTAGTGCACAGCACAGGTAAACAGCTCGCTGTCCTAGTGACGAGACCTCGGTGGTGGCAGGGTGTTCATTAGTCTCACGGCCTGAGGGAAAAAGCTGTTACCCAGTCTGACTGTCCTAGTCCTGATCCCGTACCTCCTTCCTGGCGGTAGTGACCACCTCAGTAACGGACTGGGGCCTTGTATTGTTGCTGTTCAGTGAGCAGGCACGGTCAGCAGCCGTGAGCACGCTTTACAGCACCAGTGATTGGGAGTTCAATTCCCGCTGCTGCCTCTGAGGAGTTTGTATGTCCTCCCTGGGACCAGCATGGGTTTGTTCCAGATGATTCTGTTTCCTCCCACATTCCAAACACTTACAGATTAGGGCTAGTGAGTCGGGGGCATGCTGTGTTGGTGCTGTATGTGTGGGAAGACTTTACGGGCTGCCTCCAGCACATTTTCAGGCTGTGCTGGTGATTTTGTTTTTGTTCACAGGTTTATTCATTTTATTTGCAACGTTTTATCAAAAAAAAATCCCACACGAGAGAAAGCACTGGTGATCAGCAGGTCTGGGAAACCTTTCCTTCAGCTGAACGCATGCCGAGGGTGGTAGGCTTTCCGTATAGAAGGAACCCCACCAGCCCAGTGCCCTCACTGGGCATCAGGGTCCTGTCCCTCTCCTCCCCCATCTGCTGACTCATAGCCACACTCTCACCCTGCACCAGTCACTTTTCATCAGTTATTGCTGGGGCTCTACATATTGAGACAACTGCTCCTTTTACTGCCAAGGCATTGGGGATATTAAAGCGGAGGCTGATAGCTTCTTGATTACTCAAGATGTCAAAGATGTAGGGAAGAAGGTGGGAAGATGAGGTTGAGAGGATTAATAAATCAGCCATGATAGAATGGTGGACCAGACTCAATGGGCTGAATGGCCTAATTCTGCTCCCACGTCTTATGGTCTTATTATAATAGTTCTAGTCATACTATACTACCCCACATCCACATGAACTTTATGTCAACGTGTCAATCTTCAGGCCAAGCCACTCAAGGACTTGTGACAGAATGTGCTGGATCATAACTGTGTGTAACTGAGCGTACCATGTTTTGCCCCTTGACCCCAGAGGGATGACGTTTCATTCAGTTGTATACACATGCAGTGTGGAATAGCAATAAACTGGACATTGAAATTGAGTGTAGCCATAGGTCCAAGTGGACACATCACCACCCAGGTGCAGAATCTGCTAAAAGAATACATTTCAAGATTGCCTAATGTCACTTCCAGTAAACAAGGGTAAAGAAGAACAAAATCGTTGTTACTCTGGATTGGATGCAGAACAAAACAAAAACACAACATGATAAAGAACACAAATAGTAATAAAAACACAATAAATATAAATCTATAAGATAGCTTACATACATAGATTGATTGTATGTCCATAAGGTGACACTAGGCACAGGAGCGTCTGTACGTAAGATGACTGATAGGAAATGATAAAGTGGTAGTAGTTGAGGGTGTGGTGGGCTGGGTTAATGGGTGGAGGTGTTGATCAGCCTTATAGCTTGGGAAAAGTAATTGTTTTTGAGTCTGGTGGTCCTGCTGTGGATACCACGTAGCCTCCTCCCTGATGGGAGTGGGACAAACAATCTACGAGCAGGGTGGGTGGGATCCTTTGTGATATTACTGGCCCTTTTCCAGCACCTTTCAGTATACATGTCCTTGATAGTGGGTAGGCCAGTACCAGTGATGTGCTGGCTTATGATTCCTCCATTAAACATCAAAGTGCCATTAACATACGGTTTTCTTGTCTAATTGCAATTTAATTTGGGTATAGTCTTCAAGATTTGGGGACATAAGTACACATTCACATTTGGTTACTTCATAAAGTCATGGAGATATAGAACACTACAGCACAGAAACAAGCCCTTCAGCCCATCTAGTCCATGCCAAACTATGAAACTGCCTAGTTCCAACGACTTGCAACTGGGCCACAGCCCTCCACACCCTTTCTATCCATGTACCTATCCAAATTTCCCTTAAACCCACATCTCCCACTTCCACTGGCAGCTCGTTCCACACTTGCACCTCCCTCTGAGTGAAGAAGTTCTCCCTCGTGTTTCCCTTAAACATTTCACCTTTCACCCTTAACCTTTCCATTTCATTTAGTTTTTCTTCCAGCTGGGAAAATCTATTTCATTTCCATTTATTTTTCATTGCAAAGAATCATTCATTTCTGACCCCTGGAGATCAGCAGAAACTACCAGTAAAGGGCAGAGTGTGAATCTTCAATGATTTGACCATTATCTGCTGGACTGCCGTGCTTTCAAGAAAATACTCTACATAGTTTAATGTGATTTCTAGTGCACAACTGGAAAGGAGAACAAAGTAATTGTCATTCCAGATCCAATGAAGCACAAAAAACACAATAAATATAAATGCATAAGATAGCTTATATACATAGATTGATTGTATGTCCAGAAAGTGACACTAGGCACAGGAGTGTTTCTACATAAGGTGACAGGAAATGATAAAGTAGTGGTGGTTGGGGGTGTGGAGGGGTGGGTTGGTGGGTGGAGGTGTTGATCAGCCTTACTGCTTGGAGAAAGTAACTGTTTTTGAGTCTGGTGGTCTTGGCATGGATGCTATGTAGCCTCCTCCTTGATGAGCAGGGTGGGTGGGATCCTTTATGACACTACACACCCTATAATGACACCTTTCTGTAGACATCTCCTTGAATGTGGGTAGACTTGTGCAGGTGATGATGCTTTGACTACCCGCTGTATATTTTTCTCTGAAATATTGAGAGGGGAGAGTCTCAAACAGCTGGAATAAATAGGTCTGTGTCAGAGTTAGGTTTGACCACTTCTCCATATGTTAATAACCGAGTTGGTCTTAAGATAAACCGGTAAACTATGCAGTGATGCAGCTAGTTAGGCTGCTCTGTAAACTATGCAGTCTGCAGACCGTCATGAAAACAGATGTGCGTAGTCAGGCTCTCTTCAGCCTCCTCAGAAAGTAGAGGCATCGGTGAGCTTTCCTGATGGTGTAGGATGTGTTCTGGGACCATGAGAGGTTGTGCGAGATGCGCACTCCCAGGAGTTTGAAACTGCTCACAGTTTCCACTGCGGTGCTGCAGATGTAAAGAGAGGGTGTGAACGTTGGGATTTTACAGGGAAACCTGTTTAATTTCACAGCAAATGTACATTGATCAAACCCCTCCCCCACCCCTTTGGCTGTATTCCCTGCTGTGGCTTCAGTTCCAAGATCATGAGCCAGGCAGCATCAACAGGAGGCAGACATCTGCCCGAAAGAGTTTTTCCTCATTTCAATTTGAAATGGGATTTTGAGAACTTTCCAGTGAAGCCCAAGACATGGTGGTGAGGAAGGCAAACACAATGTTAGCATTCATTTTGAGAGGACTAAAATATAAGAGCAAGGATGTAACGCTACCCTTGGAGTATTGTGAGCAATTTTGGGTCCCTTATCTAAGATGAGCTGGCATTGGAGACGATCCAGAGGAAGCTCACGACCCTTTCATTCCAGGAATGAAAGGGTTAATGTTTGAGAAGCATTTCATGGCTCTGGGCCTGTACTCGCTGGAGTTTAGAAGAATGAGGGGAGATCTTATTGCGATCTATTGACTATTGAAAGACCTAGGTAGTGGAAGTGGAAATAATATTTCCCATAGTGGACAGTCTGGGACACAGCCTCAGAATAAAGGACATCTCTTTAGAAAAGGGATAAGGAGGCTGATAGGTAGGTTCTTGATTAGTTAGGGCATCAAAGGTCACAAGGAGAAGGCAGGAGAATGGTGTAGAGAGATAATAAATAAGCCATGATGGAATGGAAGAACAGACCCAAAGGGCCGAATGGCCTTATGGTCTTGAGGTCTAAGACTCAAAGCACTCCTGCTCCCTACAACAGGGTAGGAGCTGAAAGGAAAAGCAGGAACACCTGCAGACGAGGGTAGGTCATGAAATTTTCCACAGGTAAAGCAAAACCCCAGTCAAGCACCTGTACATTTGGTACAAAGCATTGAGCCTTGGAAGGTTAGAGACATGGTGACACAACTGTGGACACAGCCGCACAGTCTGGGTACTCACGCAGGTGGGGCAGCTGCGAGAAGATGGCAATCATGCACATGATAATGCACACATTCCAGCCATTTTGGGTTTCTTGGTAAATGTATTTAACTCTCTTCTGTTCATTTCAGTCTAGGCAAGTCTCCACCAAAGCACAGCGACAGCAACGCATCCTGCTTACTTCAGTCCACATTCCAGGAAAG